>NC_086168.1:7066509-7780518 GCF_035149785.1 Candoia aspera
ATCTTTTGAGTTTCAGTTGTCCATCAGTTGAATTTGGGTGATGGCTTAAGCAACTTGCGCCACTATTCCATCTAGCAAGGCTTTGGAAAGCTCAGCCTGGATTTTAATATTCTTGCACAAAATCTTACCAAATGCGGAATTCTTGCAACGTTCTGTCATAGGTTTTGAAATTATTTTAATTTCAGGAGGTGACGGTGCCAGTTTCAACTGCTGCTATGAATGTTTCCTTGAGACCTATGATGGAAAAAAAACCATAGATCTAAATATTCCAAATTGGTAAGTGATAAATTCTTGCCAAGCCGTGAGGAATGATAAAATGGGAAGAGATTCCATTCCCCAGAAATGTATAATTATAATAATGAAAGTACTTTGAAGCGGAAAAGTCAATCCCCTTCTGTTTTATAATCTCAGTCACACTTGGGGCTGTGAAGTACGATGGGTGCAAATGCTTTTTTAAAAACAAAAACAACAACACAGAGATAATATGTACAAAGAAACCAAAAATACGGATTAAAGCTTGCAGCAAACTTTGGAAATAATCATCTCTGATAACTTCAGCTGCTTAGATATAAGGACGTTGAGTGCCTGTTACGAATTATATGCATAGAAAGCCTGTATCTTGGTTTGGGTTGTGATTATTTAAATTAAATTTTCGGTATTTCTGCATCTGATTATGATGTTAATATTATATATATTGACTTCCCAATTTGCCATTGGCGTATGCATTCAGTTAAGTACGAACAATGCATTTTTAAAAATATATACTTTTTTAAAATTCAAAACTCATGTGAGAGCCTAATCATCACAGTTGGATCTTTTGTACAGTTATAACATAGTTATCCTAATAATAAAATAATTTCTTTAGAACAGTTTAACCCTCCTTTTAACTTACGTTTTCTTTTGTTTGTTATTCTGCCATCTCTACCTTTTTTTGTTTCTTGTTTTTATTGTCATGTTTTCATGTTTTAACTCATTTGTAAATTACCCAGAGTTTCTGGGAGCTGGGCGGCATATACATTTTAACAACAACAACAACAATAATAATAATAATAATAATAATAATAGCAGCCAAACTTCCGTTTTCCCAATGCCAAACACATCCAATGAAATGTATGTTCTGGGCAACACAAGGGAGAAGCATTTATCGTTCTTGAAAAACACTGAGGGCCTGGAACTTTATTTCATTAAACTAACCAACCAAGTTTTAAAACTGTGGTGTTTCTCACTTGGTGGAAGGCTTTGCCTCCATAAACAAGGAGGGGGGAGAGAGAAGAGAGGGAAAAATGTATAGAAAACTTTCAAAAGTTGGGTATTTATTTATTTAGCTAGTTTCTATGCCACTCCCATGAAACAGCTCCAAATGGCTTGCAGACATGCATAATAACAATAAAACTAACAATCTCTTTGCAAGACCATATAATCAACAGGGTAGAAGACTTCAGAAATCCTAGGTTTTAAAAAGGGTGATTTAAGTCCATGTCTTGAATGTAACAATAAAATATTTTGGAGCCAGGGAGCAACTTTGGGTGAGATGGACACATTCTTATTTTTCTTTCTCTATTTTTTCACTTGTATTTTTCTGCTTTGGCTGGGCTCCCTCATCACAGTAAGCAATAGTGGGCTCATTCAAGGTCCACTCAAAGACATCTGCCAAGGTCGCTCAACAGGCTAGGTCTTGAACTATAGTTTAGAAAGCCCACTGTCTGGGTTTACCTAGTGTACAAAATCAAGATGTGTTGAATAAATCAAAAGGGGCTGAACGTGTGCAACATGCTGTATAGTAAACAGCAACCATCATTGTCTGAGTCTGTCCAAGACCTTTACCCAAAACCAACAAAATGGGTGTACCTAAACTTTTGTTCCTCTGCTTTAACAAAACCAACCCACTTCTCTAAGGGCTCAGCAGATGCACCAGCTGTTTCTTTAGAAACTTTGCAGGAAGCTTCCTACCATTCTTTAAACTGTAATCATGCAAAAGAGAAGCTCTAAGGGGAAAATGTCCTTGAGAAGAACACACATGGAACAGAAGAGGAAGAGGAACTGTATGTTTTGTATTTACTTGTTTCTTAGTTTAAAGCACTTGTATCTGCATTTATTCCCTGCCAAAGTCTCTTAGAATGGGTTAAGAATTTAATTTAGGAAGTATTCACCAGGTCTAACCCTGCTTAGCTTTTCTCAAGATCAGCCAAGGTTGGTTAAGGGCTGTTAGCTGAGATGGATTTCCAGAAAAGCTTTTGTGGTTCTACCACACTTCACCATTGAGCAGAGTATAATCTGGTAAAACAGATTTCATAAATACAGACAGGAGGAGGATGAGAAAGCAAACGGGGAAGGAAGTAAGCAGAAGTGGGTTTGATCCTCAGCAGCTTAGGTGAAAGCAAGCTTGTTAGTTCCTAAACCTGCACAAGATGCTTTATTATAGGAAACTTAACAAACCACACAGTGCCCCCCCTTTAGAAAATTCTAAAAGATATGACTCAAAATAAAAGGAGGAAAGAAAAAAAGCAAACTAAGTCTGTTTTTAAAAAGCAAAAAGCACAAGTAATCCCAGCCACCCACACATTCCCTCAATTCAGACTCTGCTATATCTTTTAAACTATCTGGAAGATTTTAGAATGGTTTTCAAAGGAATTTGCCCATTTCTGTCCTCCAGATGTGCCAAATGCTTTAGCCTCACCCCAGTAGCAGTCCAGGTACACATCTGGGACAATGCACATCCAAAAGAGAAATGCAGAGCTTGTATTTTTTTAAAAAAAATAAAATGCTACCTTTTTTGCAACCATGAATAAAGCTTGGTAAGAAAGAAGAGGTAAGGGAGGCAGCTAACATTGCAGAAGGGGGCCAAATCCATCCCACGGGTCCGTCTCTCCTCTAGGACATGCCATCGTAAGGTCTGTTGGCCACTACTTTGGCATCCCTTTGTAGTCACTCAGGAGCTATTTGAAACAATGACCGTATTTTTATCCTGAAACATTATTTGGAAGAGGCCATTGTTGGCCCATCCTTTGATGCTGCAGTGTGTGTTCATCAGGGTGTGCAAAACTTTGTAAACTGATCCCAGTCAGCAGCATTTTTCTGAGACTGCATCACCCACATATAGACAAATACACTTTAGTTCCCCCCACATGCCTTGATGATCAGAAATTTCTGCTGTCTGAGCAACCAATTATGAAGATTGTGCAAGAGAGAGAACTAAGTTCAACTGCCCTGTTCTTTTCATAAAGAGCAGAGTTTGTTCCATATGGAGCAGATGCTACCACCACTGAATGGGCCGGGTGGGAAAACTGAACCAAACAGTGATTATCAAGGTAATCACTGGGTCATTGCAAGAATTCTGCTTGAATGGGGTGAGTGAAGAGAAGAAACATCTTAAGAAGTTTCATTGGAATTAAGAGTTCTTTTATTATCTTTGATTTAAACAGAGCCTAGGCCCCAATGTTTCTTTACTCCAACCCTGATTTAAAGGCGGAAATAGTGCACCTTTTCAAAGAGTGAATTGGGAGGTATGCATGAATGCTTGAGAATATTTATTTATGAAGCATATTTGTGCACCACCACACTCAAAAATGACTCTTGGCAGCTCACATTAAAAAAAAATCCAATTACAGCTGGAAGAGATCTTTGGAAGGCATCTATTCCATCCTTTACTTGATTCCAGCATTTCAACAGATGGTCATTTAGCCTCCACTTAATTTCTTCAGGAAGGGGTTGCTCGCCACCTCTGAAGGTTGTCGGTGACCCCAAGAAAATTCTCTTACTATTTGATCTAGTTTTCATTCATTCATTCATTCATTCATTCATTCATTCATTCATTCATTCATCTGGTATGCCACCAAATCTTCAAGACTCAGAGCAGCTTGCTGCAGCTGGTTAAAATACAGTAACATTTCTCCAAGGTAATACTCAAGGGGTACCAACCCACAGTAATCAATAAGTGGTTTGGTACCCCAAGTGGCAAAAGCTAATAATCCTTCTGCAAAAACTCTCTGGAAAATTCAGCCTTTCAGAGTTTCCAGAAGGTTGTCATAGAAGGCCTGATTGCTAAACTGTCCCATAACACTTGTACCGTGGTGGAGAAGCAGACATGATAACACTTGGTTGTCACTGTCTGCAACATCTTAGTCATTTTCCTTCTTGTCTTCTGGTTTCTCTTTTCCATCACTTTGAAAAACATAGCCTCGTGCAGCCACAAAGGACCCGAAGCTGGTCACTCCACAACCTCCTGATGGAGTGGCTGAATTGGACAGTCCAAAATGTCCAGGTTGGATGGATTTAGGCTTTGTTTTCCTCCAAAAAGAAGAGAAGTGAGAAGCAAGAAGAAGCCTTCAGCCCTTGAGTATCAGTAAAGTAAGCCAGTCCCTACCACCACCACCAAAATCTTGGATTAGTTTAATCTCCAGACTCGCCTTGAAAAAAAGATGAAGTGCACCTTCTCCTTTTTTAAGCGGAGTGACTGGTCCTTCCAAATTGGGGGGATAATTTTAGTTGGCTGTCTGAATAAATTGCCTAGATGGACCGAAGTCTGATACTATATTATATCTCCATGTTGCAAGATTGGTGTAGTTAATAATGATTTTGCAGTAATTTTAAAACAGTATTAAGGAGGCATCAATAATTCAATCCATGCTCAGGAAATCAGCCTGAGTTCTAGGCAACTAAGAATAAAAGCAAGAAAAATCATTAGTCAAAGTTAATGTTAGATTGATTAATTTTTGAGTCCTGGACTTTTTTTTTTTCTTTTCTCTTTTCCCTTCCCTTGAGTGATGGGAGCAGCAAGCAAAGCTTAGACCTTCCTGGGTATGGTGGAGTTGCTATGGTAACGCATTCTTATTGCAAAGCAGGGTCACCCACAGCTTAATGACAGAAAGGGGGAGAAAGAGCAAGGAAATAATCCTTAAGTAGCAGTGACAATACATGTTAAACATCCTTAACTCTTGGAAATGCCCTCAGGATATCATCAACCGCTAACATGATGCTTGTAGGTCCACCAAATTAAATTCAAAATAATAAAATTAATTAAAATTCGGCATCACTGCTTTTAGTCCTTAAGATGCTTTCTACCACCCCAGTGTACCTTTGTCTTTTATCTGGACAGGTGTACACCCTTCAGAATGAAGCAATAGGATGCAACCACCAACTCTTTCTTTTCTTTTCTTTTTTTCCAAAGAAGTTCTCTAGGACTCAGATGGGACCCAGAAGCTTTGATGTAAAGAAGACCAGCTCCAATTCATTTGTTTTTAACTAAAAGATTATTAAAAAGTCAAATAGAGCAGGGATTCTGGGGGATCCCAAGTACAGTGTTCACCAGCTCCTAAAGACCATGGTCCAACCTCTGCCATAGTTCCTTGTGTGAGAAGTTTGAGAACATAGAAAATGATCCTGCAGCCCCATCTCTTTTTCAGTGGGGAATTCCTGAATAATCCCATTTAAGGATCCCAACAGTTGGGAAACTTTATGGAAATCTCTTGGCTTGGTTTGGCAGCTCACCATGACCTCCAGCTATCTCTCTTCATCCCATGAAAAACTTGTAATCGAGGTGTGACCAAACCCATCTGCAGATTTTCCTTTCAGATTCTGGAAAGCCAGCTCACCTAACCTGAATGGTGTCTGGTTTGGCCACTTTGAGCCTAGACAAGCGTTGTTCCTAACAGACTCCCTGTCTCTGGCATTGCAATCCATCCAATAGGTGCCACACTAGGCACAGTGTTCCAGCAGAAGGAGATTTAGGCTGGTTGCTCATCACAAACAATTATGAATCAACTTGGAAAAGGACATCCCTGCAAAAACGTCAATGCTATGAGTTCCCCAGGGAGGCCATTCTGATGACAGGCTACCACTTACTACACTCAAGCAACATGCTAGAGACTTGGAAACGCAGTTGGGTCAATCTGTCCTATTCAGAAACATGTTCCTCAGTAATGACCCTTTTTAAGGCCAGGAAGATGCTTAAAACCAAATAACTATCCCTATACTCAAAAGAGCACTAACATATTTCAATGTCCTCCCAAGAGTTGTTCTGCCAGGGAAATATTTCTTTTAAAAAAAATCCCTTATGAGCTATGATTGTGTTCTTGTGGAGAAGAAGGATCCATAATCAAGACAATTGCTATTTCAGGAGCTTTACCAACCACCTCTCGCTTTTTGTAAAGGGAAAAATCCTCAAGGAGCAAACCTGTCCTTAAGACCACTGATTGGGAGTCTCAGCCTTTTCTGCTATGGTTGCCTATTCACCTATGTGAGGTGATTATCAACTTTCAGCAAGGCCAGCTGGTTTTGCAGATGTTGGACAGGACTGGTACTTGCCAAAAGAATCATTGTGGAGTCCTTGGTGCTCCCTGAGCCTTGTTGTTTTCTTGCAGATGTTTCATTGCCAGACTAGGCACCATCTTCAGTGCAAAGAGGGAGAGGGCCTTGCTCTCAATTTATATACCATGGCTTGCCCTGCTTGTGTTGGTGGGGGTGTTGTTCTCTCCTTGGGAGTTCTTTGATTAGGCTGTTGTTTGCTGCTTGGTTGGTTGCCTGAGTTAATAGTTCCTTGATTAGGGTGTATTGTGCTGTTTGATGGTTCATCTGGTGTTAATCCTAGTGTTGATTTTTGCATATCTGGGTGTTGATTGCTGGAGGGGAGGGGTTCTGGTCTTCCGGCTTTTCTATCGTCTCTTTTGAATGGTATGTAAATATTGTTTACCTCTATGTGTCTGTTGATGGCTGCTTTGTCTGAGTGCCAGGCTTCCAGGAATTCTCTGGCATTTTTGGATTTGGCTTGGTTTAGGATGCTCACAGTTTCCCAGTTGAAACTATGGTTGAGTCTGTCCATGTGCTGTGAGATTAAGGAGTTCCCATCGTGTCTTCTGAGTGCTAGTTGGTGTTCGTGGATGCGCTCTGGAGAGAATAACACCCCTACCAACACAAGCAGGGCAAGCCATGGTATATAAACTGAGAGCAAGGCCCACTCCCTCTTTGCACTGAAGATGTTGCCTAGTCTGGCAATGAAATGTCTGCGAGAAAGCAACAAGGCTCAGAGAGCACCAAGGACTCCAAAGTTCAACCCTGAGCTACAAATATTCGCTTCAAAAGGATCATTTTCCATGGCCAGGAGCAGAGCTGCAATTGCACAGAAAATATTGCTTAGCATTCTTAGAACAATGTCCTTTTTCAGGACCTCATCTTCCCTGCTCAACCACAAGAAGTTTAGAAAACTTTGCTGTCCCTTGGAGAACCACCAAGGCTAGCAAATCTGGTGAATATTTTGGACACAATTGTTAATCAAATACAGTGAGTATTTTAAGAGCTGTGATAAAGCTGTATTGGTTGAATTTCAGATATGAATCTTCTTGAAGGAGGCCCGGCTGGCTGCTTCTCTTTCAGTTGTCTTCCCTTCGCACATGGCTTCCTTCCTCTTCCTTTTTTTGCAAGCAATCTTCTTTACCATGCTCCCTGTGGTATGCAACACTTTCTAGCATGCATACATTTGGATACCTATTCCTTAATGCATCCTTTATTTTTTATTTTATTTTTTGCACGCTTGTTTTCTTGGCTGTTGATGAACTGTGTTGCAAAATTTGGCAAAGCAGAAAACCAAAAAATGAAAGTCTTGTTTTGATTTGCATATTGGTTTGGAAAGTACATCATAGCTTACTTTATTTTAAAATGGGGGAAAGAAAACACATTTTCTCCCCATCTCTAGAGCAGAGTTTCTCAACCTTGGCAGCTTGACGATGGGTGGACTTCAACTCCCAGAATTCCCCAGCCAGCATGGGAGTTGAAGTTCACCCACCTTCCAGTTGCCAAGGTTAAGAAACACTGCTCTACAGTTCCTTTTTACCTTCAATTATTTATGTGCACGGTAACATTTACAGTTTCGGATGCGATAGTTAAGCCAGAGAAACTAAACAGAGGAAATGCAGGTTTGAATCCCCACAGAAACACAAAACGCATTGGATAATCTAAACCTAACGATTACCTCTCTCAACTTACCTTGAGGAGCACAAAACCCAAAGATGAATATCCCTTTTAGAACCTTGGAGGAATGAGGGAGGATGATTACTTCAACCATATTAGTACGAGAGAAAAAGATGAAATGTGGCATTTGCCAAGGGGTGTGTAACTGTGGCATAAAGCACCACCACTGCAGATCATGTGCAGTCCATACACTTCACCTGTACTTCATTCCCAATGGAAAATATGTTGCTGCTGTTCTTGTCAACCCCAGTCTCTCATTAGGCTGTAGAATTCCAGTTAAAAAAGGCCATAGGTTCTAATTAATTGGAAGGCATAGGAAGGCTTGGATGTGGCTTGGATGACGTTGCTTTAATATTTCCCCTGGAGCAGACAAATGCTGGCCAGAAAAACAAAAGTCTCATTTTGCCCTGGCAAGCACGCACACATGACACTGAGCATCGTGCAACACCTGAAAAGACTGGAATACAAATTGACTTGATTAAGCCCCTGTGTAAGCACATTTGTAAGATGCTATCTTGGACCTGTACATAGAAACCGACGCATGATCACCAGACTAGATTCTTGGTTTTGGCACCACCATAAAAGAGACACTTGCAATTTTTTGCATTAAATTGCTTGGATCTTTGGGTCGTTTTAATGCTGGCATCAGATTAGTCAGGTGTGCAGCTTTGAGCTTCTTTTGTACGTAGCAGAGGCCACAGCTTGCGCCCCACAAAAAACTTTGGGTGCATCCCCCAAGATTCCCTAGTGTCGTTACCAAACTGTCCTTTTTTTCTTTTAAGGGAAATACAGCTGAAGTGTGACCATTTTATATGAAGCTGTGTCAATTGGGTCCAACTGATCTAAGAACTTGATTTTAAAAAAATCGAAGCAATTTTATTTAAACCCTTGGTTTGATTCAGGTTGTTGACGTGACTGTACGAATTGGATTCAGATTTCGATCGGAATGTCAGAACACTCCTTCACTGGAGTTGTCGTGCTTGCCTCCCTGATTCAGAACAAGGGTTGGAACCTTCCAGGCCAGAGGTTCTGAAATGTATTTGAGACTGATCCAGATGTTCTGTTCACCCAGAGGAGGTTCTACCAGATACGCCTTCAGAAGGACCTCTGGAAGGACCTTTGAAGCATGAGGATCCCCATCCCCAATTTGCTGGTGACCTTCAAAAGGATCAGATATCATCTGCCATCATCCCGAATCAGCAAGTTTATGGGTGATGCTGTCAGAGAATTACAACAGTTAATGTATAGCTCAATGATTTGAAGAAAGTCGTCTTACCCAAGGGAGGGAAGATCTGAGCTACCCTTTGGTTCTAGAGTCCACTGAAGGCTCAGGAGCAAGTCTTCTTGAGAGTAACAATAGATTTCCTTGTGACAGGGACCCTCAAGGAAATAATAGAGCTGAGATTTTGGGGAGAATCTGAAACAGCAAGCAATAAAACCCTCCATCTTAGCCTTGACTGATTGATGGAACAACATTGGATTCTGTTCTAGGGACACCAGCCTTTCTGTATTTCTTTTTTCCTAGACTTCCACAGCTGCTTCTGTTGTAAGTTGACCCATCAAGTATTTCTTAAAATTCCTGGAATGCTGCCAGTGAGATGAAGAGAGCTGGTTGAGTAACTCTAGGCTGTGCTGAGTACATGACATTCCTAAGCCTTAAACAAACAAATATGCAAAGGTGAAAATTTTGAAACTGCTAAGTGGCTATCCAATCTGCAGTAATTTGAGCCCCACCCCCTTTTTATTTTAAATCAGACCTTTTTTTAAAAAAAAAATGGATACGTGCTCTGTTATTTCAAAAGATAACACGTTGGCTTTTATCATCCTTTCTACAAGATTTCCTTTGATTTCCAAGGCAGCTTGGAATCGAGAGAATTGGAGTTGGAGATCTGAATCCCACCAATGTGATGAACTGTCCAGACCCATCTCAGTCTGAGTTATTGACGGAATTACAGCAGACACTAAGAACTTCTTGAGATGATTTGAGTGGAGGGAGGGCAAGGCTCCTAAGCAGACAATGGCTGGCATTATTTACTGGGATAAAGGTGACATTTCAGAGAGTGCGGGTGACCGCTGAAGTAGTCGCTTTGTCTGCTTAAACTTGTAGCCAACAAGGATCAGGGTCTGGGGGAGTGAGAGAAACCCAAAGTAATCAGTTTAAATCTCCAGACGTGTCAGCCTCTGGCTGAGATGGATGTGTTCCCACCTCGTGGGAGGCATCTTGATTTATCTGAGGCGTTATACCTTCTTTTCACCCTTCCCTTGATGCTTTCTCTTCTCCTATTAAGATTCAGAAAGGTGTCCTTTTTTAAGCGGTCACAACTTCAGGGGTGTGTGGTGGTCCTTCTAATGCACACTGAATAGCAGAGCCATCAACAAAACATACAGCTCTATTTTATCCAGACAAGATTCACATTGGGGTTACAGTTTCCAGAACCTCACCTTGTGAAGAACTGTGAGTTCCACCTGAGGAAGGAGATAGTTTTCAGGAACATCTGGATTTTATCTTGTTGAAACTTGGGGGACTCAAACACAATGCTGTCATCTTTGATTTTCCATCTCAATTCTGATCAGACAGACATGATGATTCCAATATTATACTTCTTCCCCCTCACATGCTTTTCTCCAAACTGGCTTTTGTAACCTCTGATGAAGAGGTGTGGAAATCTTGAACATGTGCCCATCTGGAGGGACAGTTTAAGAATTGCTCAATGAAAAGGACTGTTTCCATCTGGACTGCACCAAGTAGAATCCCTGATTATGCATTGCCTGGTGCCATGGCCTTCATTTGCACATTTTTCTGTGCCTGGTGGCTAAGATTAAAACATACTGATGTTATTCTTACAGATAAGGGAGAAAATAGTGAACTTCCACCATTAACAGGACAGGGACGTAGGTGAATGAATGGGTCCATTGTCACCCAGTGTCATTGTCATGAATGGATCCATTGTCTTTCTTTCCAACTCCAAAGGTTCTCTAGTATCAACTCTTTTGTAAGTTTCCAAAGAACGATGTTCAAAGGTTTTTCTTTTCCTCTTCCCTTCATATTTTGATTTTGATTTTTTCCCCAAGCTCAGCTGCTCTGCCTGTAATTGTTTTTCATTGGTATTTGCCTGTCTACTGTCAGCACCTAATTATCAATCTGTAATTGACCCCCATCCTGCAATAAAAGCTAATTACCTCTCACAGCTGCACTGAGGCCTGTTTCCAGTGGTGAAACCCAAAACTGAGACAATATACCTTCGAGATGACCCACTTTCAAAGACGCAGAAAGGTAATGCATTGTTGAAAAACTCAAAAGCTTAGAGGAGACACTTGTGCTTCAGTGTGCGTACAGAATCACTGGCTAAGCAACAGGATAGTGGAGTATGTTGTCTACACCCCCTCCCATGGGGGTAGTGTATGGTTCAGTCTATAGTGTGAATTTAGAAAATCGGGTTGAGTAAGCCATGGTTTGGACTAGTGGTTAAAACAACAGGCTAGAGACCAGGAGACTGTGAGTTCTAGTCCCTCCTTAGGCATGAAAGCCGGCTGGGTGACTTTGGGCCAGTCACTCCCTCTCAGCCCTGGGAAGCAGGCAATGGCAAACCACTTCTGGAAGACCTTGCCAAAAAAACTGCAGGGACTTGTCCAGGTAGCCTCTGAGAATCAGACATGATTGAACAGATTTTTTAAAAAGCCATGGTTAGGTTTTATGCTTTGGGGGCATGATGCCTTTCTTTTTCCAAGTTTGCAGCTGACTTTGGAAAACCTCAGCAGGGTCAGTCCTACTTGGATGAGAGACATGAAGAAATCTCTGAACTGTAGCCTAGACCAAGAAGTGGGAAACTATCCTGAGAAAAGTCAAAGGAAATTGCTTCCATATTCCTGCAAAGAAAATAACACGGAGGTGCCCAGGAGTCAAGCTTGACTGAGGGGAGAACTTAAGCCTCTTTTAAGGGTTCTGTTGCATAGTTTCTGCGTGTTTCCTGCTCCAGAACTGTAGTCCTAAAATTTGGTAGTCCCAGGAACCTTCTCTGGCTGGAAATGTAAGGGATGTGGACTGTGTTATGGCCTTAAGGGCCCAATGGGCCATCTTTGCTGTGTTAAGCCCTTCCAAATCCATTTTAGAACTGCATAAAGAGAGCACAGGGAAAGGCAGGGAGAAATTTCCAATAAACAGAGCTTTCCTTTTGTAGCGGAAGAGGGCCGACTCTCCTTATTTGTCAGGCGAGACTACATTTAGCAAGGAAAGCTGGTGAGAAAAGATTCATCTAAGTACTGCCGTCAGTATTAAATTTATCACAGGAGACCTTTGAAATGGCTTGGTTCCAGGGATGCATGGAATTAAGTTTTGCTTGTGAAAGCAGCTCTTTTCCTGAGATATTTATCAGGTGCAGGTAGTAAAATGTGTTTTAGCTGTGTCCAACATGTCTCCTGCCTGTAATTAGCTATTAAAACATTACCAGTCTTGTGCTGTGTTAGCGGCTGATGTTTATTGCATTGTGGGTAGGGATCCTGGTGAAATGTCTCCCTGTGCCATTCCTGGGAATGGTTGTCAATGAGGCAACTGCCACACTGAGCCATTTGGGGGTGACAGAAAGGGAGGAGGGAAGGGTTATGATTCCTTGTAAAGCTGAGCTCAGCTGGGTAACTTGGAGAGACAGAGATGTTTCCTTAAATGGAGGAGAGGGGGGCTCAAAGGCCCACAATTTTAAGAAAACTGGGAAATTGATACCTAGCAGTCTTAGTGATGGAGGCTAAATTTGTACAGCCCATGACTGATTTGTAAGACCCCTCCATGATCGATTCTGACTTCTGGAAAGAACTTGGGGACCCTACTTCAGCTCCTGCCATATCGGGGGAAAGAGCGCACCCCCAAGAAAAAGCAGAGAAAAATGTCCCAGCACAAAAATGAAGATGTCAAAAGAAGAACTAATTGGCTGGTCTGGCCCATGTTGGGCATTGACCCTGCCCACGCCTTTCATTAGCCCAGGTCTTTGCAGATGGTTGAACAGATAATCCCTGAGTGAGTGTGTCCATCAAAAGGAAAAAGGACATGGGACAATATGCCACCAAAAATATGTATCCTTCTCAAATGTCTCTGTCAACATCTTGGGTTGCACAAGGGACCAGCAGTGTGACTTAAGGAGCTAAGAAGAAGGCTCCCCCCCCCGCTTTTTTTTAATATATATAAATTTACTCTGTCTTTCATAGGAATGACTTCAGGGGCATGGTTTTGGCTGAATGAGGCCTGATCTAATTCAAAACATTTATCTGGTTCAGAAAATTGAGCCAATTCCATCTGCACTGATTGAAAGAGTCAAATCCATTAGATTTGGATCATCAGATCACTGACTCGGTTAAGAAACCAGCCTTTTCTGCCCAGGCATGGGCAAATCTTGAATTGATTTGGAAGTCACTTCATTCCGAAGATACAGCTGAATCAAACCTCCGAACTGAATTCACACAAGTCGATGTTCTGATCTGCTGAGACAGACAATCCGAGACCTTCATAACAAAGTGATCTTTCCAAATTGTCCTACTTAACATTCTTAAGTTCCTACTTAAGAACATGGAAGTGTGAGGAGTGTATCCCCCCAAACTGTAGCTTGTACTAACTACAGCTCTGTAGCTACCATTTTTTCGACCACAACAAAACTAAACGGTGGCCCTAGGATTGGCTAAAGCAGGAGAAAATAGACTGAGATGGAATTGATATATGGATCAAGGTGTTGTTGTTGTTTTAAATGCTGTTTTAACCAAGACAGTCCCTCTTCTTCCTTTGATCATGCCCATGTCCCTCTCATCTGTCCACAGGTCCCTCTCTCCTCTAACTTACTTCACAGGAGACACAACATCCACCCATGTTTCAGTTAAGGGACATGGGCATCCAAGAATCAAAGCCATCCATGATGAACGGAGAAAGACAGAATATTTTTACCCACATTTCTAGGATGTTCTTCGCACCTGGATTTTGTTGGATGCAAAACCTGAAGGGTCTTTATAAGAATTAAAAAGAAAGTAGCTATTTCTCTCTCTCTTTCTCTCTCTTAATCCTAGCTTCTGGCTTGTTTCTTCAATCAACGTTGATCCCTTTTGCTTTAATTTCTGGATTTTTTTTCCTTCCCCGCCCAACACTGCATCTCAGACGGGTTGTCTGCAGCCCCAAACTGTAAGGACGGACAGGAAAAAGGATCTCCCCCCTTCAGTGCCCACAAGCCATGGGAGAGCTTTCTTCACATTTTTGGTTTACTTGTATTTTGACATAGTTAAGTTCAAACAAGCTCTCTCCATGCTCGGCCAGGGCCGAGACATTCTCCTTTGATCTGGAGGTCAACACGGCTGTTCCACCCGGTCCTGACTCCTGCTGATGTGCCATGCCGTTTTTGTTTTCAAATTATACAGCAAGAGTCAAGATGGTCCAGGCTGAAATCAGTCTAAGCCAGGGAAACCTGAGCGCTGCAGGCAGTAATGTTAAATTGTCACTGCTGGGCATCTGAAGCAGGAAACTTTCTTGGATCATTTCAAGGATCAGCTGTCATGTTATGAGTTAAGCCTGCTTAAGTAGGTCTGAGAATGCCGTGCAAACAAATTCTCTTGCATTTTTTAAAAGTTTCTATCAGTTAATAAATGGGTTTGCTTTCAAGATACACTGTCAAGGAAGAGAGTTTCAAGAGGAATTTTTCTAGAAGGAGTGTGGATTTGAACTTAGTGGCAGCTAAGAGGTGCATGTGACTATTCTGTCTTTCTTTGCACTGTTGTTTTTCCAATACCTGCTGCCTCCCTGGCTTTCCCACTTCGATTCAGGCTTAGCTTTACTAGGGAATCCCCAATTTCAGAGCAGGAAATTGGAAGCCACAATGCCCAGAGTAAGATGGCTCAGGTGCATTGTGGGTGATTTAAAATGGCAGATTCCCAGCTGCTTTCCTCTACCAGAACCAGGGTGGGTAGTAGTAAAAGTGGTGCATTAAGACTGGAAAGACTCAGGTTCACCTCTCAGCCATGAAATCTCAATGGGTGGTGGGTGATTTCTGGCCAGTCTCTCTTAACCTCAATCTATCTCATAAATTTCAGTTCTGGCGGTGGAGGGGAATGGAGCAGAGACTTCAGTGAATGTTGCACTGAGTTGTTAGGTTGAATATAAAGAGTAAAACATAAGTACTATTGGGTGAACGGGATTCCGTAAACAAGACTGACAGGAGGAAGATGTTGAATTTGTCCAGCATAAGGCGCTATGCTCTGGAGCTGTCCAAGGCTATTTAGTGCTGATGCCCAGCCTGGCATCTCCCTCTGAGGAGTGATGGAAAATGGTTTTGTGTTTCAGTGCAAATTTACCCACTTGTCTTCCTGAACCTATATGTGGCATGGACATGGAGTGGTGGCCTCTCTTACTCAGATGTTGCAAAAGATGCAGACAAAAGCAATGCAAACACACATTTCATAGGCCTGATGTGCTATTAGTGAGAAATTGCTTGCACAAAGGGGAAGTGCAAATGTTAGGGAAGGAATGGCATACAAACAATGCCAATGAAGTGGAAAATGTACACAAAAACGGTCTTGCCTGGTGTTTAAAACAAAGCAGAATGGATGTGGAGGTTGACACAAATGTGAAAACAGCGTGGAACTGAATGAAACCTGATTCACCTTCCCGTTTCTTTCTTAGATTTGTGTTCTGTCGGCCTTATATTCTACATTATGTGTCTTAATTATATCTTGAACAATTACTAATTAATGAAAAAAAGAATAGGAAAAAAGGAGAATGAGGCTCATAATTTATTTGACTTGTAGGTCACAAGCACAGGAGCCAGTTGTTCAATCCCAACCCTCTGTTAGAATTAATATACAGCCTTTGTACCCTGCTTACCAAAAGCATATGCTCTGAAAGACCCAATTTGCTCATTTTTCTGTTCCGGGGCCTCATTTTGTCCTTTTAAGGGGACATCTTGAACTTCTGCTGCTGTATTTGAGGGGAAAATGCACCCAGCTTTCTGTCAAGGGCAGATGAGAAGCTGGCCCAAGATGAAACAAATTCCAAGCAATGTTTCTTCTCTATCAGACCACCAAGGTATTTTCTGAGAAACTAGATAAACTAGAATGCCCCCCCCCCTGTTTATTGATCTAAAATTATTTGACGCCACCCTACTGAGATCAGTCTGCCATGGACAGAGGTACTGTTTTCCTTGAAAGAAGCTGAGCATCTTAGGTGGCTTCTGGGGGCACCCCTCCTCTGTTGCTCTACAGCTCAGCCCTTTCCAAATTCAGAGGCACCTTTCCAAATTCAGCCCACATGTTGGAACCAAGGCCATGTGATCCAGATTAGATCCAGGCCGCAGTGGGATTCTCAGGCCAAACCTGAATTCTGGCTGTGGTCGGCCACTAATGAACTTACCCAGATTTCCTAGTGAGAAGGGATCTTGCATGCTGCTGTATTGTTATGTCTGAACTATGACTTTCTGAAAAATAAAAAATTGGAAAGAAGGCATGATCGGCTGGGAGAAAAAAGCAGGGGGTCCCTGTTCTACAAGACCAGGGTTTCTCTTAGGAGGCCAAGTTGGCTTCTGAGTGAAAGAAAAAAATTGGCAATAATGCAAGCAAAGAAATCCACCCCTGTGCTTCCCTCATACTAGTTTTAGTGTCAAACTAGTTTAATTTGAGCCATAGCTTTGCATGAACCGCCATTCAGTATCAAACCATGAGAACCAGTTCACACGTTATACTGCATCAGACCGTGGTGGTAGAAGCATGGGGCCCTCAAGAGCAAAGTCCTGCTGGAGAATAATGCCCTCCCTGGGCCTAGAAGGTCTATGATGGCCTGCAGTTAAATGTGGGCCATGTTTGGACTGCCCAGGCACTTGTACTGAATGGCAGCCCCCCTATTCATTTCTCTGAAATTTCTCAGGAGTCATGCCAAGTGGTGGTGGTGGCAGTGATGATGATGATGATGCATTTATTTCCTTACTAATTCTGATGAGCTCTACTTCTGACTTTCTTAGAATGGGAAGGATAGGAAGCCGTGGAGGCTGCACAGAGATGAAAAAACGTTCCAGGAAGTGAAAATTTCAGCAGCTAGCACTGCTTGTTCCAACTTTGCTCCACATCGTTTTAAATAAATCCTGGAGCTTGGGGAGCTGGTATAGAAGCCTACTTTAAAGTGGGGAAAAAATATTCAGAGAAAACAGCATGGTTTAATGGACCTGGGCAGATCAGCTCTAATCCACTTCAAATCATCAAAACAAGTCGGAGGGGAAATTCCACTCCATTGCCCCAATTCAGGGGAAAAGAAAAGGGGATTTGAGCATGTTCATCTGACTCACAATTAGTCAAATCCATGTGGATCTTCCAATTTGATTTGGTGCTCCAGCTGAACTCCTCAGTTCCATTCAGAAAACCGGTTCCGAGAATCTAAGTTCCCAAGTTGATGATTTCCACTCCTGTATTACGTAAGTTTTAAATGAGGTGGGAACTGGAAGATTGCCTCTGAGCCCATGCAGAGCTTTTCTTTCATAGCAGCTGATTCACCACAGGAAAGCCTCCAGCATATCCAAGCCCAATCTTCTTTTTTTTCCCCTTTCTCATTTTATGCAAACTAAAAAGGCCTTTTCAGATAAAAGGGAGCCAACAGGGCTTACGGCTGCTCTGAGCAGGTGACTGCCCTGCAGCTCCAAGCACACCTGGATAAGGCTGGATTTTTAAATCCTGAAAAGTTTCCTCGGCTGGAATCCAAGTCTCAGAAACGAAGTCCCGTTTTCGTATGAGAAAAAGCACCAGCAATGGCAAAAATTTGCATGAAACGTCCTGTGGGAAGAGATTCGAAAAAGTTGGACAGTCAGCTTGCTGGCCCCCCACCTGTAATGATAAAGTCTCTGATCCCTGTTACTTCTGCCATGTTGTGAAACAAGGCAGTGGAAGTAACCCTGGACTCTCCCGGGTGGAAATGCCACCGATTTCTCTATTCAGCATGTTGGGTCATCAATACTATGCTGTGAATGCCAGAAAGGCAAGAAGTCAGACTTGGATTTTTTGGTTGACGATGGGCCACCAAGTTGATGTTGGCTCTTAGCAATCACACAGATAGACCCCTCAACTTCAAGTCTTCCAACAGTGCATCCATTGCCCCAGGAACTGAGTTCATCTACCCAGTTTGGCTGCTTTGTCAAAGTTTGGCTCCATCCTCTTATCAGTTTGTTCCTTTTATGCTATGACTGCAGGAAGAGCCTGTCACATGTGGGAGGAGGAAGCACATTCAGGTCCGCATGATCCTGTTACTCTACTGGTTTCAATAAAAGTAGTCCTGACGTACAGTATATGGCATTGGTTTCTTAGTCTGGTCTACCTTGTCAGGTTGACAACTAGAGGGTGGTTGTATCTGCTTTACCTCCACGCTTTCTGCTCTGCACAGAGCATTGGGATGAAGTGAGATATTTGGTAAGGTTGCTAAATTTCTGGCCAGAGAGCAGTCCATCCTAATCAGATGTAACTTGTCTATCAACTGTCCACAGTGGGTTTATTTATTGAGATGCCTTCCTTTTCTTCACCAGGGCTGTGATGGGAAGCCTACTTCTCTATCATCATCACTGCAACGATGCTGGGAGGTAGGGTGGGCTGAGAGACCACCACCAAGTGAGTTTCAGTGATGGAGGGTGGACTCAACCTTGACTCTAATCCATTACCTGCAGTATCACCCAAGCTGCCCATTCTCTGCTTGATAAAGCCAAGGGTCATCCTGCATGAAACACAAGTTAGGTGCGCTTGGTAAGTACAGTAGAACAGAACTGGCTCCAACAACGTAGTCAAGACTTATCTGAAGCCTTATCAGGAGAGAGAGAGATGTGCCTTCTGCCATGAATTAAGCCAAACATGCCTCAGTAGGCAGAAATTATCTGAGCTTTCTTCTTTCATTTCTTCTTCTTTTTTTTTTCCCCACAAAGTTCAGTGAAGGAGGGAGCACGGGGTGTGGGGAGGGGAATGAAGATACCAAGCCAATGCTGAAAAAGAACAAAAAAACCTGTGAGGTTTTGAAGCCATGCTGGCAATGACTGGAACAGCAGTGGAACCCCTAAACTTTGGGGGTGGGGTGGTGAGAACCATCAAAAGAAAGGATGGCATGGAACAGAAGTAAATCAGAGCCCCAATGATTTTTTTTAAAATAGTTATGTGAGTTAAATTGTCAGCCTCTGTTGACAATTTGTTGATCTGGCAGACTTGGCGTGGGCCCTACCACGCTGTTTGCTGGATAGGTGAAAAGGATTCTAATGTGTTACCAAAGGGGAAAAAACGGTTGTGTCAATGTTGGCCAACCATAGGTTGTTAGGCTGTTTCAGCTTAGTATTTTGTTTTGAAAATATTGTGATCTAGGATGCCCAATCAGAACCGGAGGGTGAGAAAACCCACTTGTTTTATGAGACTTGCTCGTGTGCAGAGAAAAATATGAAGTATTGTGGCTTGTTCAAGATGGGAAAGGGTTGTGTTTTTAGCACTTGGTGAGACTGATCTTCGCAATATTAAGGACACTTTTGCCATGCTTGTTTAGAAGAATGAAGACAATCAAACTTGCATGATCCAGCGTCATTCCATTGGGTTGGATAGGGAGTCTGCCATAAAAATAAATGAAGATACTGGAAGATAGAATAATAATAACAACAACAGCAATAATTGTATGCCATCTGACTCCCAACAACTCCAGGCAGTTCCTGAGTAAGCAACATTAAAAGGAATAAAACAAAATAATAGTAGACAAGAACAAGGAATAAAAGACATCAACCAGACAGGAGCAAAATTTAAAGAAACTATTGATGTGGCCTTTTTTAATCTTTTCCCCAAAGGAACAGTCCCAAGGCTTTCCAAAGCTTGCCATCAAACTGCAGATTTTCACGTGACAAGGAGAACTATCATACAAATATAGAGCTCCATCACATTAACCGTATGTAGATGGTTTTATTTTAATTTATCAAATGTTTGTCTCATTTCGCATTTTTTCCTGACTCCACCCACACTGGAGATGGCTGTCTCCAAATATCAAATGGACACCAGGACCACCGCCACCCCCCCCCAAAAAAAAGGTTACGCGCTCCTATTTGAGCAGGTGAGAGGAAAAAAGAACCAGAAAAATACCTTGTTAAGCAATCTTGGCTCCATTCTTTTTCACCTAGATCTCTTCTGTTCAAAAAGCAAGGGAAGAATCCCTGATATTCCATCAGCCACAAAAAAGGTCCCTAAAGGGTTTTTCTTTCTTTCTTTGTTTTTACTTACGGTTCAACAAGTTTAAGATGCTGGGTTAGAGCGCAAATGAAATCCAGGTAATCTCCAGATGAACATTTTTCAAGCTGATGAATGGAGGGAAAGAAACCACGCCAAATGCAGGCACGCTGTTGCATCTCATACAAGCTGAAATGGCTAATCTCCCTGTTCTCCTTGTGGCTAGCAGAACATCCCTGGAAAATCACCAAGAGGGACACAGCTAACGTATGATCCTCCAAACACCACAAATTGCAATGCCCACCAGCTCCTGGCTGTTTGGGCAACAGTGAAGGACGCTGGAAGTTGTCATTCAGCAGATGGTCCACCTGAATAGGCCACGTGTTGTTTACCCCTGTCCCAAATCCTTAAGCTTGGCTTGCTTACAGTGGCTGCACAGCCCAACACGCTAAACTAAAACCAAATTAGCCACATTCTGGCTCAGCAGGGAATTGTTGTTGTTTATTTGTTCAGTCACTTCCGACTCTTCGTGACTTCATGGACCAGCCCACGCCAGAGCTTCCTGTCGGTTGTCAACACCCTCAGCTCCCCCAGGGATGAGTCCGTCACCTCTAGAATGCCATCCATCCACCTTGCCCTTCGTTGGCCCCTCTTCCTCTTGCCCTCCACTCTCCCTAGCATCAGCATCTTCTCCAGGGTGCCCTGTCTTCTCATTATGTGGCCAAAGTATTTCAGTTTTGCCTTTAATATTCCCTCAAGTGAGCAGTCCGGCTTTATTTCCTGGAGAATGGACTGCTTTGATCTTCTTGCAGTCCAAGGCACACTCAGAATTTTCCTCCAACACCACAGTTCAAAAGCATCGATCTTCATTCTCTCAGCCTTCCTTATGGTCCAGCTCTCGCAGCAATGTGTTACTACGGGGAACACCATTGCTTTAACTATGCGGACCTTTGTCGTCAGTGTGATGTCTCTGCTCTTAACTATTTTATCAAGATTTGTCATTGCTCTTCTCCCAAGGATTAAGCGTCTTCTGATTTCCTGACTGCAGTCAGCATCTGCAGTAATCTTCGCACCTAGAAATGCAAAGTCTTTCACTGCTTCTACATTTTCTCCCTCTATTTGCCAGTTATCAATCAAGCTGGTTGCCATAATCGTGGTTTTTTTGAGGTTTAGCTGCAAGCCAGCTTTTGCACTTTCTTCTTTCACCTTCATCATAAGGCTCCTCAGTTCCTCTTCGCTTTCAGCCATCAAAGTGGTATCATCTGCATGTCTGAGATTGTTAATGTTTCCTCCAGAGATTTTAACTCCAGCCTTGGATTCCTCAAGCCCAGCATGTTGCATGATGTGTTCTGCGTACAAGTTGAATAGGTAGGGTGAGAGTATACAGCCCTGCCCTACTCCTTTCCCAATCTTAAACCAGTCCATTCTTCCGTGGTCTGTTCTTACTGTTGCTACTTGGTCATTATACAGATTCTTCAGGAGACAGACAAGATGACTTGGTATCCCCATACCACTAAGAAGTTGCCACAATTTGTTATGGTCCACACAGTCAAAGGCTTTAGAATAGTCAATAAAACAGAAATAGATGTTTTTCTGAAACTCCCTGGCCTTTTCCATTATCCAGCGGATATTGGCAATTTGGTCCCTAGTTCCTCTGCCTTTTCGAAAGCCAGCTTGTACATCTGGCAATTCTCGCTCCATGAATTGCTGAAGTCTACCTTGCAGGATCTTGAGCATTACCTTACTGGCATGTGAAATGAGTGCCACTGTTCGATAGTTTGAACATTCTTTAGTGTTTCCCTTTTTTGGTATGGGGATATAAGTTGATTTTTTCCAATCTGATGGCCATTCTTGTGTTTTCCAAATTTGCTGGCATATAGCATGCATTACCTTGACAGCATCATCTCGCAAGATTTTGAACAGTTCAGCTGGGATGCCGTCATCTCCTGCTGCCTTATTATTAACAATGCTTCTGAAGGCCCACTCAACCTCACTCTTCAGGATGTCTGGCTCTAGCTCACTGACCACACCGTCAAAGCTATCCCTGATATTGTTATCCTTCCTATACAGGTCTTCTGTATATTCTTGCCACCTTTTCTTGATCTCTTCTTCTTCTGTTAGGTCCTTGCCATCTTTGTTTTTGATCATACCCGTTTTTGCCTGGAATTTACCTCCAATGTTTCTAATTTTCTGGAAGAGGTCTCTTGTCCTTCCTATTCTATTGTCTTCTTCCACTTCCGCGCATTGCTTGTTTAAAAATAATTCCTCATCTCTTCTGGCTAACCTCTGGAATTTTGCATTTAATTGGGCATATCTCCCCCTATCACTGTTGCCTTTTGCTTTCCTTCTTTCTTGGGCTACTTCTAGTGTCTCAGCAGACAGCCACTTTGCCTTCTTGGTTTTCTCTTTCTTTGGGATGTATTTTGTTGCCGCCTCCTGAACAATGTTGCGAAATTCTGTCCAGAGTTCTTCTGGGACCCTATCTACTAAGTCCAGTCCCTTAAATCTATTCTTCACCTCCACTGCATATTCCTTAGGAATATTAGAGAGCTCATATCTAGCTGATCTGTGGGTCTTCCCTAATCTCTTTAGTCTGATCCTAAATTGTGCAGTAAGAAGTTTGAACTGAACTACAGTCAGCTCCAGGCCTTGTTTTTACCAACTGTACAGATGTCCGCCACCTTTGCCTACGAAGGATGTAGTCAATCTGATTTCGGTGTTGTCCATCTGGTGAAGTCCATGTATAAAGCCGTCTCTTAGGTTGTTGGAAGAGAGTGTTTGTTATGCAGAGTGAGTTGTCTTGGCAAAATTCTATCAGCCTATGTCCTGCTTCATTTTGTTCTCCCAGGCCATGCTTACCTGTAATTCCAGGTGTCGTTTGACTGCCCACCTTAGCATTCCAGTCTCCTGTGATGAAAATAACATCTCTTTTAGGTGTGTTGTCCAGTAGGTGCTGCAGATCCTCATAGAACTGCTCTACTTCAGCTTCTTCAGCATCTGTGGTTGGGGCGTATATTTGGATCACTGTGATGTTAGATGGCTTGCCCTGAATTCGAATTGAGATCATTCTATTGTTTTTTGGATTGTATCCAAGCACTGCTTTAGCCACTTTACTATTAATTATGAAGGCTACTCCATTTCTTCTGTGGTCCTCTTGTCCACAGTAGTAGATCTGGTGGTCATTTGATGTGAAGTGGCCCATTCCAGTCCATTTCAGTTCACTGACGCCCAAAATGTCTATCTTCAATCTGGACATCTCACCAATAACCACATCCAATTTGTCCTGGCTCATAGATCTTACATTCCAGGTTCCAGTGGTGTGTTGATCCTTAGAACATCGGATTCGCCGTTCATCACCAGCACCGTTGGCCGCTAGCCATCCTTTTGGCTTTGAGCTAGTTGCGTCATCACATCTGGGGCTAGTTGAACTCATCCTCTCTTCCTCCCCAGTAGCATTTTGACCATCTTCTGACCTGGGGGTCTCATCTTCCAATGGGATACTGACATATCTCTGGTTGTACTGATCCATTTAGTTTTCACAGCAAGAATGCTGGGGTGGGTTGCCCTTACCTTCCCCAGGGATCGCATTTAGTCTGACCTCTCTGTCATGACCTTCCCGTGGGTGGGCCTTCACGGTTTAGCTCATGGCATCACTGAGGTGCTCAAGCTCCAGCACCACAACAAGGTAATGATCCTTTGCTGAAGTCAGCAGGGAATACTATCCAGATATTATTTGGGATTGGGGAACTCCTGCACAACACAAATGTTCAGCTTTCCTCCCCCTTTCTCACCCATTCTAAACTCCAAATCTTCCCCCAGTTGCCCCAATTTGTAGGCAGTCTATAGTGAGCAAAATTCTGATTGTAGCAAGGGCAGTATATGGGTCTATCACCATCTCTATCGTCCTTCCTCTTATTCTTGGTCAAATAATGCTGACTTATCTGTAGGGGCAATGACAACAAAACATTTCTTCTAACACTTCCCACCAATGCTGTGCTTATTCTTGGAATTTCTACTGTGGAGTAGATCCAGGGGTTGGATGGAGGCTGAAAAGCTACTCCGGTGGAAAAAAGACTAAAGCTTCTTCCTGAAGTGCCTTCTTGCCAGTTCTTCCCTTCCCCTGTGCAACATACCTTTGCTTAGCCGCAGAAGACTTCTGGAGTTCAAGTCAAGGTCCTGTAAACACAGCCAGAGTCTTAGAGAAACAGAGAGAGAAACCAAGCATCCATTCGGAAAGAAGCAAGAGTCTATAATTTTTTTACCTATCTGAAAAGAGAGGTGGGGAAGGAGCTCCCTCAAGCTACAGCGCTTTCCCCAGCCATTCTGCAGGAAAGTGACAGCACCAAGCTGAAAATGCTTAACCATTTGCAGATGTGCCTCTCTGGATATCTGAAACTTGGATTTTCCTCCTGCCTGTTCCTCTGCTTGGCTCAGTTCGTAGAAAGAGTTGAGTCAAGTCACTTTCACTTTTATTCTTGTTCTCCAGGAGGATCCAGCCCTTTGGAGAGTCAGATTTATCACACTCCTGTCTCACATCTTACATTGTATAAATAGTGCTTCATGAGCCAAGTGCCTCCTAATCTAATTCAACAGTCTGCCTCACACAATCTCTGGCCAGATGTGTCTGTATGGTATGAGGTGGCCAGCCAGATGAGTTGGAGGGTGACTGCCCTGATGCTTTGTTGCTCCCCAGGAGCTGGTGTTTAAGAGTGTTGGAGTGTTGCTTCTGAATACAGCCATCCAGGCTAATAGCCATTGATAGCCTGAACCTCCAGGAATTTACTCATTCCCCTTTTGAAACCCTCTAAATTGGGGTTAGGGAATGTGGGCTTGAGTAAGAGAAGGGGAAGGGGAATGTCAAGCTATTAAGGAAAAGATATCGAAGTCCTAGATCGTAGAAGGGGTGAGAAAGATACTAAGAACAACTGTGCTTCAATTGTGGTAGGTATAAGTTGAAGTAGAAAGGGGCTTTGATAGGCTTTCATGATTCGTTATAATACCCTAAATGCTTTAAAATACCATCCAAGACTCTTGGTGATTCCTGTTTCTTGACCTTGCCATCCTCGAAGGGTTAACAGTTCATGGTTCTGATCTAGTGGTGGAAAGTTCTGTACCTTAATTTTGCCTTGCATAAATGCAATCTTTGTATCTCTTCCTGAATTTTCCTGCCTTTAATTTCAATAGATTACTACAAGTTCCAACTTTCCAAAAGAAGGGAAGAAAATTCTCTTCCCATCATGCCATGCAGGACTTTGTAAACATCTGTCATGTCTTTAAGGCTTCATAATTTAAAGTTAACTTAAACAGTTCAGTTTCTCAAACAAGCACAACGGGGGCCTACCTCGCAGGGTGCTTTCAGTGGTAATATACAGCCTGCAAATCATCTCCGGACCCCTTTTTATGGACTCCAAAGCACTGCTGAAATTTGGCTACAATACCACTGATTCTCAGCACTGCCAGGAGATAAGGGGCCCCAATCACTCTCCCTTCTCCCAAATAAAAAGGCTAAAAATTTCCACCCTGCTTCTCCAGAGATATCGCTTGGAGCTGGAAAAAAAGATTCTAAATGTGAATAGCACGCAGAGAAATTTGCCCATCCCTCACTAGCTAAGTTAGCCAACTGATGGGACAGAGGGCCCTTCATTTACACTCGGAATTTTGCATTCCACAGAAGATGGCTGAATCTCTTGAGCTTCTCCAAATATCTCCTCTAATCCTGTTTTATAGTATTCAGTGGGGAGGCGGGTGGGGGTGGGGGAGAGAGAAATAGCCTGGCCTTGATTGTGCTGCTTTTATTGCCATCCAAAAGTGACCAATCTGTCAACCAGGAGGACAGTCGTAGAGAGTAGCCTGTTGCCACCGATGGAGGAAAAACAGGCCACCGAGGAGCCGGGAAGATGAGTACCTCCCAAGCTGCTAAATTATTTAAAGGACAATTCAGTGGTCAGCAAATGTAAAGGTTCTACAGTCCCGTAAATCAAACCATTCCTTAAATTGCATTAAGCCATGGATTCGGCACAACATCCCCCTCCTGCCTTACCTATTGATAGCTTTTCCCCTGTGAGTGTATTGATGGTTGGATGGTTTATTCCAGGAGTGAACCATGCATTGATCAGAGCTATGCCTCTTCAGCAAAATACCAGCCCAACAGGACCTTTTTAGAAACAGGCTGTCATGTAGTGGCATGCGTAGGTAAATCTCGGCCAGGGAGACAGAGATCTGGGTAGAACATAATGTGGCAGGGTTCTCTTATCTCTCTCAGCCATCGTCTGCCACAGCCAAAGAGGCTGAATAAAGCAGAATTATCTGGGTCAGCGAAACAGGCTGAGTTACAGATCCTGAGCTATTTTTGCGCGTTGCTTGGTTTGAGAGCAGGTCACAGCTTTCTAGTCATACCCTCCCAATTCTCCTATACTTTCCATTAAAGAATTCATGTTTGCATACAGGTAGTCCTCGCTTAACAACCATTCATTTAGTGATGGTTCAGACTTATGACGGTGCTGGAAAAAACGACTTACAACCAGTCCTCACACTTATGACTGTCATAGCATCCTCGCAGTCACGTGATCACGATTTGGGTGCTTGGCACATAGTTCGCACTTTTGACCACTGCAGCATCCCAAGGTCATGCAATCGCCATTTTTAATCTTTTCAGCCAGCTTCTGGCAAGCAAAATCAATGGGGAACCACATGATTCACTTAACAACCACGTGGTTCGCTTAATGCCCACAGTGATTCGCTTAACAACTACCGCAAAAAAGTTGTAAAATCAGGTTGGATTCGCTTAATGACTGCTTCGCTTAGCAACCAAAATTCCAGTCCCAGTTGTGGTTGTTAAGCGAGGACTACCTGTATGCTCAACTACAAACATTTTATTCTGCTGGAAGTTCCCTTCCCTTCCCTTGTTTTAATGTGGATTAATGGTTTAGATTTAGCTATGGAAGAACGGCCTTACTAGTTCCTGAGAGCATCTCATGGGACTGAGTATACTGTGATGTCTGCCTGCTAAATACTTTTACGCACACATCAAATGCACACCACTTAGAGTTTCTTGACTTTTGGCAACTGTTCTCTCAATATGTTAAACCCATGCTTTCATTTTTAAAGCCTGACTTGTCTTTCCAGCTGGGGTAGCTGGAGGGAGAACATTATCAACCTCTGAAACAATTATAATTTGTGGTGTAAACAGTAGGGCAGACTGTTCCTTCTATTCAGAAGCTCTAAATGAAATGTTAGATCTCTGCAACACGCTGGGATGCGAGAACCATTTGCGGACGGAGCGCTCGATGTGGCCGGTTCTTAGTTTAAAATGGAGGAGGATGCGGAACGAAAAAGAAAATGTTTCAACTAAATCGGGATGAAATTGAGACCTCTGTATGCTTGAAGACTTTTAGACTTTTGTATTGAATTTATTTCTTGATTTGTCTGATGTATTTTTGCATCAGCTAGTAAAACAAAAGATCCTGATCATAAATGAAAATAAACAGAGGAGAATCTTGTAAATAATAATGATGATGATGATCATGGGTCATGGATCATAAAAAGAAAAGGAACTAGAAATTTGGAAGGGAACCACTGCTATCCAATAGTCAATAAGGAGAGACCCAGCATAAACCCACCGAGGAAGGAATTTTGAATTGTAGAATTAGATTTGGCCAGAAGAGCTGGGTAACAAATGTTTCATTCATTTTGAAGAATAACTTATTGACATTCATAAATTCCTTCATCCATGGGATAGCAAGAACTTAAATCTGTTTTTTTTTCCAAAAGAAAAATGAGAGAAAATGAAATTGAAGGTTCACCTATCAATGGGAAGAGGAAGAGGAGGAGGAAGAAATAATATCTGTAGTGGGCTGGTATCTCCCTTAGGCTAAAATAGGTTTCCTGCCCATTAAGCTATCCCCTTGAAATAATTATTCATTTTCCTAATTGCTTTGCCCCCATTCAGAGATCTCCTATTTGCATAGCTATGGCTTGATCCAACTCCCCAAATTCTAGTCTGTTCTCCTGGCAGGACATTATTTGAAATTTACCATTTCCCCAGGCTGATGCAAAGAAACTTATTTTCGAAATCTTTTCTCCTCTTCCAAGGCTATCCAAACAGACAAAAGGAAGACAAGTGGGTTTGCAGGCATCAGGAAGCACCTGGTTCAAATTTCAGCTAAGCTCCTTGAGCTGCTTGCAGACTGTGGAACTTGGGGTGAGCTTTCAGACATAGAAAGCTATGCACGGAAGTCCAGATTTAGATCTAGCCCAAGATAGAGCCATAGATATTTGACTTTGGTGAGCAATCTGTATCAAATCAGGCCTGATATTAAAGTATTAAGAGCATGTTGCCTTTAAAAAATTTTCCAAGACATTTTTAGGAAACTGTTATGCAGAGAACTGAACTAATAGGTTTAGAATGAAAGGGCATTTGGACATCTGGGCAAACACTGCCAAGTCCTAAGCCTACAACATAACATGCTTGTAACTACTGTATGAAGATAATCAGATCTTGATAGCCTCCGTGCACAAATGAAATGCATTTTTCAAAGGTTCATCTTTATTAAAACAAACTTTGCGGGGGAACCCTTGGCATTTCCATTCACTTCAGTAATTTCTATCATCCTCTATCCACCCACGCCAAAATACCCAGCAGAAATACTTCGAGGACAGATAACATTCTTGGCTAGAATAAATTGTGAGTTTGATTGTAAGCCAAAGGCATAGTGGTCAACCGCTCTGAGGAATAACAGTATGGAAAGCCTAAAGCAACACCAATTCACCAATAGCCCAATTCATCATGGAGCAGGGATAAATACCTGCGCAATAAGGAAAATCTACAATTCAACCACCCCCAGCCCCCCAAATGAACCAATGCTGAAAATGTTGGAGCCATTCTGACAAACTAATATAAATAGACTTAGTACAGCTACTCTCATCTGTTCTCACACAGTTTTCCAGTGCAATAATTGAAATTTTAGGGCTTCACTCTCTCGTATTATTCCAGATACACTCCTAAAGCTACCATTTCTGTTGACATCATTTTTAGCAGCTGGGATGAAAGGCTGGGATTCCAGATTCCAAAAAGTACACCTCACCATTCTCAAATATAGAGCATCCTCCTTTGGTAAACATGTACTAATGAGAGATCCTATCTGACCTGTAAGTTCCATCTGATTTGATAAAAGTGTGTGTAAGGTAAAGGTTTCCCTTGACATTAAGTCCAGTCGTGTCCGACTCTAGGGGGCAGTGCTAATCTCCATTTCAAAGCCGAAGAGCTGGCGTTTGTCCGTAGACACTTCCGTGGTCATGTGGCCAGCATGACTAAATGGAATGCCGTTACCTGCCCGCTGAAGCGGTACCTATTAATCTACTCACATTGGCATGTTTTCGAACTGCTAGGCTGGCAGGAGCTGGGACTAGCCATGGGAGCTCACCCTGTCACATGGATTCGAACCGCCAACCTTGCAATCGGCAAGCTCAGCAGCTCAGCGGTTTAACCTGCAGTGCCACCGCGTCCCAGAAGTGTGTGTAAGGTAAAGGTATCCCTTGACATTAAGTCCAGTCGTGTCCGACTCGTGTGTACATGTATGCAAAAGTCCATGAAACCTTGGATACCCAGTGTCATGGCATCCAATCTTATTAGACACATCACACTGATCTGGTGATTTTAGGTGAAGAATCAACTCAACTGAATCACCTCTGAGCTGAAGTTTCACACGACCCTCCTAATAATCGCGTCTCTGTTTATTTTCAAAATTCCTGCTATTTTTAAAGTGTGTGGAAAGTTTGGGCACTTGATTGTAGTCTGTTTCATTATATTTGTCCAGAGTTGTACCCTATTGTTTTCTTTGTTCATCCCAGGATCTGTTATTCAGACACACACAGTCCTGAACAGGGAAGTATTTAATGACTGTTGATAGATTAAGCCTCCAGAAATTTGTCTCCTCCTGCTTTTTAAAGCTACATGAATTCATCCCTGACCATCACTAGCTCTTGTGGCAATGAATTTCATCTCTTAATTATATCCCACATAAGCCTTCCCCAACCTAATGCCCAGGATTTCCCAGCCAGCATGGCCACTGATAAGGATTCTGGGAGTTGAAGTCCAAACATCTGGAGGTCACCTAGGTAGGAAAAGCTGAGGGATAGCACAAGGCCACTGCTCATCAAAAACAGACCAGTTTACACCATGATCAAGGAGCAACATTGTTGACTGGCAGCAAGCCCAAAACAAAACAAAACCCATGGTTACAAATTATTTCCTTTCTCCTCCCACAGGAGCAGCAACCAAGGATACCCCAGATCCCTCTCCTACCACAAATCCTTCAAGAAGTGTAGCTCGGACCATATCACCTGTGACGAGTGTACTATGAAACTAGTGGGCACTTTTCTCCCAAAATCTTCTCTTAAGGTTACCAGATCCAGATTAGAAATATCTGTATGACCACTAGATGGCAACCAAGACATACATCAACCTGTAACTCTGTCCTGCCATCTGGAGGTCATCTGGAGGTTTGCAATCCAGATCTGGTAGATCTTGTTATGGTGCTCTGCGGGACAGCTCTTCAAAGGAATTCCCTAAATAATAAGGTAGTGTCTTCTTGAAGACATGCTCTACTCCCTTGGTAGACCCTGCTTCCTACAGAGATAAAAGAGTTCTCTCTGCTAGCTGAACCAGAGCCCAGTGACCATAGAAGGTGGCAAGTACCAACTCAAGTGATGGCCAGGCTAAGTGTCCATCTGAGAAGTAGGGCTCTTTGTGAGTAATGGACTACTCATAAAAAAGGCTGTTCTCATGAGTAGTAAAACTCCAGGCTCATCTTTGATGACTGGCAGCTGAGTTTGGGGTGGGGCTTGAAATCTCTGCTTTCGAAGCTACTCGGTTTAGAAGACCACTTGCTAGAATCATCTCTCTTCAGTAGGTCTCAAAAAGTCCTGACTGGCTGCCAGTTTCTTAGCTGGCCTCTCCATGCTTGTCGCTTAAGGTATGTATCTTTGTTGTTGTAACTAGTATTATAGTAAGGTATTGCTAGCAGTTACTATTAATTTGCAGATCGATAGGAATTTATTGTTACATTTACTAGGATTATAATTAATCCTAGTAATCATTGCAGTTATTAACGGATCAGAGTTCTGATGTTGCCCATAGAATGGCTCCCAGGTATGGCAGTCTGAAAGGTTTGGACAGGAAAAACTAACTTTTGTATGTCTGTACAGAAAGAACAAGTGGGCTGCTTACTAATATAGCCCAACCAGAGCTATTAGGCGATAGGAACCCTTGCAGAGAAATCTGAGAGGTCCAAGAGGCATACAAGGCTGCCCCCTTGTGGTGAAGGAAAGCATCTCCATTAACTTGAGCTTCAGCCCTGGTGGCTTCCGGGATGACAATATAGAATTTATCTGCCCTTCTATGATTTTTTTTTAACTTCATAGTCTAACTGATGGTGTGATTCTCTGGAGGTCGCCTATCCAAACACTAGCCAGTCCTGAGCCCACTTGGTCTCTATGCCCAGGCAAGGACCTCCTGATTCTGAGGTCTGCTAACAGGATCGAAATATGCTTTGGTCTAAGGAGAGTTTGTGTCTAGGGAGGTTCTGAGGCTCTCCAGAAGCAGGTCATGGGGTCCTCAAGCAGAAGATCAGGAATGCTGGCTGAACTGGAACCCTAGAGCATGCTTCCATAACTGTCCCTGGATCCTCAAGTGCAAAGAAGTGTTAAGTAGGTGCTTGGGGTGGTGCAGGAAAGAGGTTTATTTTACTTATTTTATTTATCACATTTTATCACTGCCCATCTCCCCCCAAGGTTACAAGGTTGCTTGTAATTCATGTACATCCATGGCTAACAGCCTCTGCAAATGGTGAACTTTGTATGGCTGGGTTCACCAACATCCTTGGCTAAAATATAATCAGCTAATTTGTAGCTCAACACTTCCTGCCACTCCAGACAAGATGGTCACCTTAGGGATCAGTGGGTTGTGCAAACTCAGTGAAACTTCATTCAGTAAACCATGAGTTAATATGTTGTATGACTACGGCTTACCTCTTGTATTTTCTTTTCATTTCATTGCTTCCCCCCCCCCCTCCTTTTTAATTGGATGGACCTGTCCTTCTCACATCTAGTATGCATTTGCTTAAATGTTTTTGCATTTTTGCAAAGGCGCCATGGAGTGTGTAACTGGAGATGGGCGATCTGGCGTTCTTCAAATGTTTGGACTTGCACAAGGCTCAGGCAGATGGGATTTGAAGTCCAAAATATCTAGAGAAACAGTTGGGTTCCTGGCAAATTTCATATATGCTATAGTAGCTGAGCTGTATTTGAATTTCTAAAGGAAGATACTAAGAAAATTCAACACTTGCATCAAACAAAGGAAAATATTTGCTGGGCTGATGCTAAGCTGTAACCTGGTTGGTTTGGTGCTTGGCTGAACAAGTTGCATGAATCCAGCAAATGTGGTTTGTACATTATTGTTTAGGAACTGATGTGGGAATACCCAACCACTGTGGCTTGTTCAATAAAACATGGTTAAAACATGCTAAGTTGCAAAAACAAAACAATTAAACAAACACCTCACCAAGCTTTGTGTGTGTGTGTGTAAATGCTCTGGATTGGTTACAATATATGCCTTCATGGATGCTAATAAAGCTTTTGGGTAAATGCAATGAGAATGGAATCCCCTTTACATATCAAGGACTGGCAATTTTATTCCAGGCATCTGCCTCTTCTGACTTTATTTGTTAAAATCTGCCTCCCTCCTTTTTATTTTTTTGTCAAGAAAGGGGAAGTAGCATCCTCGGAACAGTAGTCTCTAATGTACTTTTTAATTTCCAAGAATGCCCCTAAGCCTCACAAGCTGTGTATACAGATGCATAGAAAGGTATGTGCATTTGAGGACACAGCAAAGGATACATGCATTTGAGGACTTTCAAAGAGTGGAGGAGTGTGTACAAAAACCATGTTTTCTTCCCCATGGTTTTAACTGCAGATTATGGGGGGGGGCATGAGGATGGGATGGATGGATTGATGAATGAAAGAATTGTCAAACTGACCCAGATCAGAGCTAGGGTGATCCATCTCAAATTGATGATGCTCTTGGAACGTCCAAGAAGGGTTGGCTTCATGGTCATGTACCCCAGCTCTCTTGTTTGTATGCAAAATAAATAAATAAAAATGCACCATTGAATTTCTGGGTCTTCCTCTGAAATTAATGACCAGCTAGGAGAATTGGCTTGCCACGTTAACCCCAGCTCATCATTAATTCCCTAAGAAGTGCCTTGTGCTGAGGTCATGACTGTTGTTATAACCCTAGACTGGGGAGGGGTTGGGATGCTATTTTCCCCGCTTCCAGTACTTGATTCTGAAGTCTACGGAGACCTGCAGTTGATGTTTTTAAGACTCTAATGCAAAAGATGTTACGGGACATACAGCAATGGATTAAGATCTGGGAGACCTTTAAAGGGAAAACATTTGAACAGGAGTAGGCATCTAGTGGAGGCAAAGCATAGACATGAAATGCTTCAAGAGCAACACAGTCAGTGGAGATGATAGGAGTTGTAGTCCAGAACAGCTGGAGGGCAGCAGGTGTGGGGGAGGATGATGTGTGGGAAGGAAGTCTCTGTAAGTCTTGGTTCAGCTGCTCTGAAGAGCTACCTTCTGTGGCTGGTATGCTGTGCAGGACATTCATTTAGGATGAGTAATTATTTGGTTTCAAAACAGCCCTTTTGTTTCTCCAAGGCATTCTGTACTTTTGACCCCCAGAAAAGCAAAGCGATGGATAATAGAGTTAAACCCTCATCGGACTTATGATAATATTTGAGTAAGCTCCCTCAGTCAAGCATCATGCCTATTGCCAGATCTGCGGGTTATCACTTCCAAGGAGTGATATTTGGGATAGGGCTGAAAGAACAAGGAATGTTCTCCACAAGTGGTCCAGAAGTGCAGAACAGGCTGAAGCCATGGCCTCTTCCTTCTCTCCCACCTAGCTGGAGATTTCCTCCAAAGTCTGAGGATACCCTTTATTGGAACAATGGTTAAGCATCCAGATAAGGATTCAAAGCCACTTAGACTTTCATTTTTCAAAGCTCTCCATCTTCTGTTTTCCTTCTCTAAGTCTCATTGTGTTGGGAGTGAGGACAGAGATGGTGTGAAGAAGATCCTCCAGCATGGAATCTTAAGTAAAACACTGCATGTAGCTTTTCAGGTTTTGGGGTGAGGGCAGCAGAGAAGCTTTCAGAGCATTGTAATGGGGATCAAAGCCCTGGACAATCCCTGCTTTAAAACACAACAAAAAAGAAAAGGGATCAGAAAGGAGGAGGGAAAACATTGGATGTTAATTCACAGAGTTCTTCCTTGGTTGGAACAAGATCCTGAGCGTATTACTTCTTTTCTGAATAATGAATGGGGCTAAATTGATTTCCCTGTTGTTGTTGTTTCCCATGCAAGTAAAAGGATGCTGGTCACCCAGTGGTCTTCTGTCCTTTTAAGAATGCAAACCCTTGCATGAAGGGTCCTCCTTTTTAAAATCTACCAAGATGCCTGGCAGTGTCTATTGATGCATAAGAAGCTTTATATATTTAAAAAGAAATAACCATTAAAAAGTAGCATCTTCCCCGTTTTGCATTCTTAAGCTTACCAACATTTGGTTTTTCATCCACTGGTTGGAGTGATACTTTTACGCCTCCGTTTGTAGGATCATGCCTGAGAGTGGCTTGCTGTTTCTTGTTTCCATTTGTATTGTATTTTTCCCGTAATCTCTCTCTCTCTCTCTCTGTCTCTCTGAAAATAAAAATTGGGGGCAGGTGGGGAGATGATCCCAGGAAGCAAATCCATAGCAATAAAATAAATCGCATTTGCTAATCCAAATTTCTCCCGGCCTCCTTCCACTGGCAAACATCGCTGTTCTCCCTGCTTATTAACAAGCACAGCCGTTAGTTGGCCCGCCATAGCATTACTAATGCAATTTGTCCTCTTCTCTGGGGAAATGTGGGACTGATTTGCAGTATAAAAGCAACACCTTGGAACATGGGGAACTTATCTTTGGCCCGTGAGCCCAACGTCCAGGCCGCCCTCCCACCCCTGCACTCCGAAGTCCTTCTTTGGATGTGTGAAGTTATTAAGCAGAACCTTATTGGGGCTACCTCTCAGAAATGCCAGAGGACAGGGGGAGGAACAGGTAGTGGGGAGGGGGGAAACAGATCAAAGAGCATGGGAAAAGTCCACCTTCTCCAGCAGGGCTGAGATGCAGGAATGTGCCCCCAAACCTTTTCCCATGCTGCTACCACCTTTTTCTGGGAGGATTTAATTAATAAGTTTCATCTGTCTCTAATCTTGATTTGCAGTATTGGAAATCTGGAGGCAGCATATGCTCAAATTAGGGATGCTCACTTCTATACAAATTTGGTCTGTTCTGCTGTCCACGTGGGCCAGTCAGTATTCTGATCCGTTGGGTTGTTTTTAATCAGTTTTTAAAAATCCTTTAAAAATGCACATTGATTTTATTAACACTGGGTGCTTCAGTACACTCCCTGATGTCTTTTTAGCATCAGTTTTCAAGAACATTTTTTTTTACACATGCATTTCCTTGATGTCTTTTCTTTACATGAATACAAGCCAGTCCCTGAAAGTTCAAGTCAAGGACCAACCTTGTTTGGCATGTAGATATACCCAGGATGTGAAGTCATGTTACTCTCTTGAAACCTGTATTTAGGACGTACTGTATTTGATTCTGCAGATAGGTTAGCTATCAAGGCTAATAGCTGGATGTTGTCCTTTCCACCATGAATTTCTTTACCAGTCATGCTCTGTTAAATGTGAACATATGTTAGACAACAGATGCAGTATATTGTCCCTTAATTCTCCCTTTGAATATGAGTGGGTGTTAGTTAATAGCCGTAGTATTATTTTCCTTCTTTTCTTTTTTTGATTGTATAGTTTTAGTAAATAACATTGCTACTTCATTATTGTTTATTTTCTGATGTTATGTAAATATATTGAGAGCCCTTGCACTGAAGTCAAATTCCTTGTATGTCTAATTATACTTGGCCAATAAAGTCTTCTGTTCGGTTCGGTTCGGTTCTATGAATTTCTTTAATTTTCCCCTTCAAAATCATCTAAGTTGGTCATTTTGTTTATTTATTTGGTGCCTTTGAGTCTGTGTTGACTCCTGGAGACTGCCTACACAAGTCCCTGCAGTTTTCTTGGCAAGATTTCAGAAGTGGTTTGCCATTGCCTCCTTCCTAGGGCTGAGAGAGATGGACTGGCCCAAGGTCAGCTGGCTTTGTGCCTAAGGTGGGACCAGAACTCACAATCTCCTGGTTTCTAGCCTGATGTCTAAACCACTACCTCAAACTGGCTCTCTGGTTTGTTATAGAAAGTGCATTTGTTCAAAAGGACATTTTCACACCAATTACAATGCCAAGTTTGCAAGGCTTAAGAGGAACAGTATTTCTCTTCCCTTTCAGATTGTCCCTGGTTAAGACACTAGAGTACAAATGTGGTTTCTTTTTAAAGATGTATTTCCCATCACTAGCCAATGAGTGAGTTGGGGATGTTTTTTTTACTTAAAGAGTTTCTACTTTGCATGCAATCTGTTAGACTGCTGAAAACTTTTTTTTTCCTTCCAAAACTGAATGTTATGGTATCATAAAAGAGGACTGGAGGAGTGAGCCAAAAACAAAACAAAAAACCAATCACACCAGTTTGTATTGATCATTTAAGGTTAAGATCTCAGTGCACTTCCATTGTTTAGACCCAGAGAATTTGAAATTTATGGTCCCATTTGAACCCCTCCAGCAATCTCCCTCCAGAGAACCCTGTAGCCAGCTGAACGCCAAGTGCTGTAAAATTTAAAGAGGTGAGAGAGAAACTTCCCAGAAAAAAATAAACATTTCATGAAAACGGAATAAGTCCTCTCCTAAAAGAACTCACCTCAGCAAGCTTGCGAGTCAGTGGGAAGGTATTTGAAATGCTAAATCGAGATGGTGTTGTATATCTGAGACATGTTTGTGGGTGCAGAACCAGGTTCTGCCTTATGAGGAGCAATCTCCTGATAGCCTCCCTTTGCACAATTGTTGCAGGGGTCTGGTTACACCTAATGCAGACCCACTCAAACAGCCATTCGCTGGGAATGGCATCAAGCAGTCGATGGAACTCTGGAAGTTCTCTCAAGTTCTGTCCAAACCACAGCCAGGTTCCACCAGAAACGAGCTTGTGAAAAGCATCTTGTCACTAGGGTTTTTCAAACAGGAGCAGGCATATTCTCTTCAGGATATGGTGATCCTGGTTTCTAATTCCATGAAAGAAACTGGGCTCCCATCCAGTCCTAGATGCAAGTCTCAAAATGCAAGTTGTCCAGTGTGGGAATGTTTGCTAAAGTAGCCCAAATATGATTCCTCATGACTAAATCTCCCTTAATGTGTAAAAACTCTGCAGAGACCTTTTGGTTAAGATCTTGGGCTCTACATTCTAGGATGCTGCTTGGTGGAACCTCACCTGGCACACTGTTGGACTTCACATGTTCTGTGCCCTTGGACTTCCTTTAGACCTCTTACCTGGAAAAATGCTTGAATAAAACCAGACACTTGTTCTACTTCTTTCTTGTGCAGGGCTTCCCAACCAGGGTTCCGTGGAAACCTCGGGGTCCATGAGAGGTCACTGGGGGTTCCCTGGGAGAACATGATAAGCCTAAAAAATTATTTCAAATTTGGGCAAGTTCACATTAAAGAAATGTTTCATTCTTTACTTTTAGCTTAAGAACGCTGTTCATGCATATCAACAGGCCTACCCATGAAACGAATATAGTAATTTTGCAACTTCCGGCCTAGATTTGAGCCTGACTGTGCAGGGGTTCCCCAAGCCCTGGAAAATATTTCAAGGGTTCCTCCAGGGTCAGGAGGTTGAGAAAGGCTGCTACAGTTGATCGGAAGCTGAATTTAGCCAGCAGCACTACCTACAGTAGCTGCCAAAAAGGCAAAGGCAGTTTTGTCGATTGCATCAATAGAACCGTGGTTTCCCGATCATGGAGAAGAATGGATCCACTCTATTCTGGTTGGTCAGGCACCCATCTCAAGTTTTGGGCCCATGAGTTCATTTGGGTGGAGAGTTTCTCCATCTTTTCCTCAACCAGCGAATTGACTGCTCTCTTCCCAGAGAACTGAGAAATGTGTAGATGGCTGCTCCCAACACCATCTCTTGAATCTTTCTCAGCTTCTGAACAAGTTGTTATGACTTAAAAGAGTGCTTGCAGGTCTTTGTGTCAAGCTATTTGGCAGCTGCCTAAAACCAAAAGCTCATGGAGTTTTCTTCAACAAGATTTGTTGAGATGAAAGGGACAGAGTTGCAAACATTCCAGTAATTGAATAATTTCCCATCCAGAAGTAATATATTCCTGGGTTCCCTAGACTGGAGGCTTTCTGACTTTCTAAGACCCTTTCTGTGATCTTACAAACTGGCAAGTCTTCTAACCACCATGTCATTGTTAACTGAAAACCTCATACATGGGGTTTTAATGGAACATCTGCATCTCTCTCTCTTGAAGGAAGGTAGACTCTCTACACCATTCAATAAATTATTGGTCATTCAAGCAAATCAGATTGCCAGCCGTTTATCTTGTTGATTGCCCATGAGGGCAAGTGATGGGACAACAGTGGTTTGCTCAAGGCCCTTCCAAGGCTGTGTAGAAAGGTCCATCAATTTGTTGGAAGTCCTGGAAAATCCAGCATGCCTCATTAGCATGTGAATTGGCATGCAAATTGAGTTGTCCCACAATGCAACTCTGAGGAAGCTGTTTGTTGCCACTCCCACTTCCTCTCCCTCTCTTCCACCCAGGGAGAAGCAAGCATGCTGCTCTGCTCTCCATTCATCAGGGCCATGTGCTCGGGCCTTGATGAAGGATTCTGTCCCTTTCTTCCACGCAGCTCTTGGCAGCTGTAGGGCTGAGAGTTTAGGGCAAACTAAGTATTTAAAAAGAAAAAAAGAACAGAGGAACTTCATCTTTTCCACCAAGATGGATGTAACAGAAGCAACAATAAAGTCAGTAAAACTCTTTTTTACTTACCTTAACCTAATCTGTCTAAGCGTGTGGTTCTTTATGCTTGGGATGGCTGAGCGTGTAAGATCAATAACTTGTGTTTCTCTGACGTGCTCATTGAGGCTATTTTAAGATAATACCCTTTTTCTGTGCCAGCTTCTCAGCTGTGTTACAAGCTCTGCTCCATTTCAGTGGTTCTAGCAGGCCACTAAATGGCTTCACAGTTAGCCTTCCTTGTTGAAGTTTCAAATGTACCTTCATGCAGCACTGAGGGCTTTCAAGAGTACTAGAACATGCTGGTGCAGCAGCAGGTTTCTGTCATTCCCTAGAGACATGGTTGGAAGCAGTAAAGGTTGAACATCCTGGCTGAAGAACAGCACTGATTCTATTCTCCCAGGTTGTCTGAGATATATTTTGAGACATCATTTAGGAGACAGAATTGCCTGATGGCTTATTCTGTTTTGGGGAGGGCCAAGAAGAAGCAGGTTTGCATGGTTATAATTATAAGTTCAGCTGCCCTAAAAAGCAGGGAACGACAGTTTTAGAAGACAGCACTACTTAGCAGAGATCATAAAAGTTCCATAAATGACTTGTTGGCAGGAAGTTCAAAGCAAGTTATAGAACAGACACTGAAACTGTGTCCAAAATGAACTTGGTTTAGAACTCAGTTTCTCTGTTGAACCCTTGGCACTTGCCATGCACAGAGAATAGGCTGTTTTATCCAGGGCTCTACCAGGTTCTCCATCATGCCGAATTTCAAAGCCTCAAAAGCATTTTGAAAAATAAAAAAGAAGCTTGCTGGCTCTTTGCACTGAAGGATTTAAAGAGGTGGGTGCCTTGCCAAACCTTGCACATTTTTTCCCCAAGCGTTTCAAGTTTAGGGACTCTCTTTTCAAATAATTTTTATTTTATTTCAGGCCCAGCTGCAACTGAGGCTTTTTCTGGCAATGAAGGAGCAAGAGAAACATCCTTGGAGTGGGGGACTCTATTCTTTTATTGAAATGGTGTCCTTTCCTTTTGGGAAGATGGCATTCTGTATTTTAAAAAGCTGTGCAAAGTTGCATTAAAAGCTAGCTGTGCTCAGGACTGGTTGGCCAGTGCTTGCGAGGTCCTTTTGGGCTTCTCCCTCCAAACTCTTCCCTGGCATTGGGGAGATAGGAGTCTGCCTGCCTGCCTTCACTCATCTTTCTCACCTTCCTTCCTTCCTTCCTTCCTTCCTTCCTTCTCTGATCTTCCTTCCCCCCCTCCCTCCTTTTTCCTTCCCTGTTTGCATTGGCTTTGGGGAGGTTAAAGCCTGCCTGCCTGCCTGCCTTCTCTCATCTCTCTCCCTTCCTTCCTTCCTTCCTTCCTTCCTTCCTTCCCTGCTTTGCATTACCATTCAGTCTTCACCTTCTATGTAATTGAAAGACAAAGCCAAAACTGCTAAGTTTTTTTTCCCCCTTTTCCTCTTTTCTGTCCAGCTTGCTGGAGCGATATTAAGTTTCAGCCCGTCATTCCCTGTGTGCAGAGTAATAAAAGTTTTGCAAATCACCCATTTTTCAACCCCATTGAATAAGTATCTCTGGTAACCTAATCCATTCCTGCGCAAAATAACAAGGTTCTTGTCCCTTGGAGTTAGGATTTGCCGCCTCCTCCCCTTCAGAAGGGGCAAGGATAGAGGACAGGAGAACAAGGAAGTGGTTTTAAAGTACTCCTGGTACCCTCATCCCCATGAACTAGGCATATCTATTCTTTCCTCCCCCACCCCACCTATGTTTTCATTATATGAATATCAGTTCCCAAACATAGAACTTTTCTTAGCAGCTATTTTTATCTAGCCTCCACGGATAGCAGCACCCTGCCTGCACTCAGAAGCTATGTGAGATTGGCTCTGGCTAGTACTTGGATGGGAGACCATTAGGAGATATCTAAAATACCCAGATCGTTAGGACTGTATAGGAGATGGCCAGTGATGTAATGAAATAATGTGATGGGGTGGTGGGATCACTTTTTTTTTTTACTCTTTAGATAAGAATGAGGCAGGTTCTTTCCATTAAAAAAAAAACCCACTAAATCTGACCATTTTGGGCAGCATAATTCAGTGAGTCACAAATATGGGGATTGAGAAGCACATGATGTTGGCTCTAAAGCTCTAGGTGACTGTTTGACCTAGTGCTAAAGGAGTGTTCAGTACCAAGAAAGGAATTTGGGGGGGGGGTCTTCTGTGAATAGTGGGCTGATGAAGTAAGTACCATTTCCCATCACTGTGTTTCTTTTCTACTGTGTCGAAATTGTCCTGTTAATTCTGTAAGATGGATTGATGGATGGATGGATTGTGAGCCATCAAGTTGATATCCACTCTTTGCTACCACATAGATTTCCTCCAGGATGACCCGTCCCCAACCTGGTCCTTCAGATCTTCCAATGGGGCACCCATTGCTACTGTAATTGTGTCCCTCTGCCTTGTGGCTGGTTGTCCTCTTCTCTTTCCTTCCATCCTTCCCAGCATTAGAGCCTTCTCCAGAGAACTAGATCTTCACAGGTGTACAAAATAGGATAATTTGAGCCTGAACATTTGTGCCTCAAGTGAAAGCTCCAGATTTATTTGCTCTATGATCCACTGGTTTATTTTCTTGGCTATCCACGGTGTTCTCAGGAGTCTTGTTCAACTCCCAAGTTCAAAAGTGTCACTCCTTTTTCTAACCTGCTTCTTCAGAGTCCAACTTTTGCTTCCATGGAGTGTCACAGAGAAATCCATTGCCTGTATGCTGTTCTTTGGCAGCAGCTGATCCAGCTCAGGTAGCTGCAGAGACAGTGCCTGTCAGCAGATTAAAGTCAGGTACACCTGGGTAGCAATAGCACTAATGATGATAATGATGGTGGTGGCCACGGTGCTGAAAGACATAATAATAGTAAATTGGATGATTAAAAAAAAGAATCAAGTCGTATGTACCACGTCATGGGACGAACAGCCATAATCGCCACACACCTGCAAACACATTGCAAGGAGAACAAGGAGCTTTATTTCCTGTAAGTGCTGTATTCTTTTTACCACCACCTGGAAGGTCATCCACTGTGCGCTACATTTTCTGCTAATGGCAGTCGCTGATAATTTGTGTCTAAGTTTGCTCGATGAAACAGGTACATTTCAACCTAAAAAGTTGCCCTGCTCAGGGGTGGACACTCTCCACTTAAATAAAGAAAGTTCCACTTCTCAACAGTCTGTACCACTAAGATGTTTCTCTTAACACTTCACTAGTATTTGTTTCCTCCTCCTTTCCAACCATCAGCTCCAATTCTGTCCTCTCAAGCAATCGAAGACTCGTCTGCTTCATCTTTCATACGGGGTCATAGTTTATCATGGTTTATTGGACAAAGTGTCATTGACTGTGTCTCACACAACATGCTAAGGGGCGTGGCCTGAACTCAGCCTTGGACCTGAGTTGCTCCATACGTAATTAATTAATTAATACAAAGTGGTAGAAAATGAGGAATCCAAATTATGGCTTGGTGAGATGGGTCAAACCAGGTCTAAAGGTAGGGATCACCCAATGCAGTGAGTCAGGGTTGCCTTCTCTTAAAGGGACAGAAGGATGCAACATCTTTTGGTGGTTTATCATACTCCGTCTTTCTCCCTGCACCGGAATCAATGGCTGGACATTTAAAAGTCCATCTCATTGGTTGTTCCCCGTTAATGCGTTCATAAGAAAGCAGCCAGCCTTTGGTTTGCTAATATGTCATCCCCCACCTTTATTTTTTTATTGATTTCAATAAAAAAAGGGTAATTTGTGGAATGACCTTGGCGAAGCCAAACCCAACAAAGCACCTCAGGGTTGAGTGGGATGGATAAATCTGGTATAAGAGATGCTTAAGGAGCACGAGGTAAGAGGTACAGTATATTGTCTGCCTGTGCATTTTCCAATGTAAACCAAGTCTCCGTCCTGCAAATTCCACTGATTTCCTCCCCTCCCCCAACTCCTTTTAGCATTACTAGTCTTGTTGGCTCATGCAGGATGTGAAAACAAATCTCTTTAATCCCCTTCTGACACCCCAATGATGAGTAATGCACCTACAGTCGCATCATGTTTCTCGGGGAAGCTGAGGAGGGGGTGGGAAAGCTATTAAAGTTTGGTTCTTCTCCTGTCATGATGGGCCACAGATTTATTCCCCAATCCAAAGCTGCTTCCCTTAAGCGGGGCTCATAGGCTGTTAGGTTCCTCAGGGGGGCTGACTGAGAGATCAACAGCCTGAAATTTCCCAGCCTTTACCCCTGGATCATATCCCTCTCACTTTAGCATTGCACGATGGGAGCAAGGAAGGAAAGAAATTGTGCAGCTTTCTGGGCACGGCTGGAGAGAGGAACCATGAAGAAAGGATGAAAGCTTCAGTCCTGTTTGAATTGCCCTCTGGTGAGACCCAGATCCAGATCTGTTTCAGCCCTGTTTGAAGACTCTTGAAGCAGCCAAGCATACACATGACCTGTTGGGTTATAAGATCTTTCCTAGATATGGCAGTATTGGCAAGCTGAGTTCACACCACATCTGAACCCAAACCTAGTGAACCACATTTGGGCTTCATATGTTGCATGAACTCAACCACTGTGTTTAACTTTAATTAAGTTTAATTATGCTCAGTGACCAGCAAGATAAAACACAGAAGCCACATCAGATAAAACAGAAGCAGTAAATCAGTCATACAAAACCTAAGAAAATGGGACTTGGAGGAAAAAAGAGAAGGAATTGAGTAAGATAAACTAAATGGAACATTAAAAATGGAATAGTTCGTTAAGGATAGTTGTTCCTTAATGTGTTGCATGAACCCAGCTGATTGTGAGTTATTCAGTAAACCATGCCACTGTGGTTTAGCACAAGATGCAAACTTACGCTGAATGTTCAGTTCATTCATAGAGCTTTCGTTAAGCCATATTGTGAATGGTGAGACACAGATTCAAGTTCTCACTCAGCCATGAAACTCACCAGGTGACTTAAGGCTGGGGTTGGCTGACTGGCTTTTGCCCTGGCATGTTTTGCAAACCCAACCATTATAGTTTGCAAACTATGGTTAACTGACACATGGCTTGGTGTAGTACGTGAATCAAGCCACCATCTTTTAGTTTGGTCTACTGAATGGGGTTATTGGGGGCTAAAATAGGGAAAGGGAAACCATTCATGCTGCTTTGAATTCCTGGGGAAAGATAAGATCTTAATGGAATCTTCATGATTAATCATCATTTTCATTTTGATCATAGAGAGATCACTGTAATAGCAGCCCCCCATCCATCCGACCAGCTTCCATAATAGATTCCTTCGTTCAAGAAAGCAGCAAGGCTATTACCAGAAGGCTGTTCAGGGATCTAGTCTCACTTTAGCACAAAGGTACAACATTCCTCTTTGATCGTGGCCTTTTGGGAAACCTGAAAGTCTTTCAAAGCCCCTGAAAAATGGCAGTTCCAAAAATGAACTGCCCCCAGCCCCCACGCTTTCGCTTACCAGAGCATCAGGCTATGTCATGCATCAGACGGTCCCAAACCAGCGCAGCTCACAGCTGGAATGCCACTGCAGGCAGCAGTGAGGGAAAGGCGGGTCCAAAAGGGCTGAGCTGACAAATGAATGGCAGGCGAGTGACTTCGGGCAACTGAAAAAGGCACCTCATTAAGCTTCTGGAAACATAACTGAGGGAGGAACACAGATGCCATCTCAAAACAGGCTGTACGTGCTGCTCCCAAAGGCTGATTCTCTTTGTTTCCCTCGGTATGTACGTGGGCCTGTGTGTGCATGGATGCCACTAACGTTTCACAGAGGATAAAGGGAACACTTTCGTCTATGTGAGCACCATGATTTTCACCCCAAGGATCAGCACCTACCAGCACTGAACTGAGGCTCTCATTGCAGGCATCACCACAGGCAATGGTGATGCCAAACTTTTGCAACCCAGGGAATCGGGATTTAGCATCAGCAAACAGAAGAATCCCAGCCGAAGAGATCTCACTGTTGCACTGATGTTGACCAACATCCCAATTCAAACAGACCGTATTTATAGTTTTCTAAAACATTATTTATGGTGATCGTAGCAGGGAGAAGGCAGAAGGCTCTCTTTCCTATGACTCCAACCGTATCAACAAGCAATAAAATAATACTAAGACAGGATTAGAAAATATAAAATTACTAATAAACAAGGAAAGGAAGAAAAGTCTATAGCAACTTAATTCATAAAATGTCATCACCCTTGCAGTCAACTCTAATCTGTTCTAGATATTCTGTCTCCTTCTGGATGGCCTCCCCACACTCTTCTCCTCCCCACCCCAATTTTCTTTGGTCTACAAGAAAGCTTGAACTACCCCCAACTCTTCTGAAGAAAGCTGCAGGAAAATGGGACATACAGTAGCTTTCTTCTCCCTTAGGGAGACCCAGCCAAGTTAAAGCTAAGCTTACAAAAGGAGCTGATTATTATGACTCATTTAGAATGGTGGTGATTTGTGGATGATGGGATGTCACTCTCATATGTTCAGAAAGGTAATACTCCATCCACGTGATCCCTGCAATGGCTTGACGCGTTGACAAGGTAACTCACCTTGCGACCTCTACAGGAACAGGACTGGGCGCGTTCCAAACCCAAATGCTGTGTTTTCTTCACCTCAACCGGAGCTATTTAGCCGTGTATTCAAGTTCTGAGTTACACCAAATTGTTGCTTGAAACAAAGACAAAACCACAAAAATACCTATAGAAGGAACTTGCCATTTTCTATCCTTGACATTGGTGAATACTGGCATCGCAGTTTTCCAGTTGCCCTTATCCACTAACACAGATTCTTTTCTACTGCATAAGGGTTGACTGCTTGGGTCTTTTTCCTAAAATCTAATAAATATTTGGATATCCACTGCCACTTTTGTATCAGAGACTTGGTTGTGGCTCACAGTTGTTCTGGACAGAGGTTCCTGGCATAAATAGCAGAAAGCAGGAAGAACTGATTTTTTGAGACAGTTGGGTTGGGAATATTTCCTTTTACTAATATGAAAATCCCTGTCTTTGAACTTGTGCCACAGTGAGATAATTTTATAGGTTCTCCCCTTTGTTGTTCTTGGGCATGTCAGTGGTTTTATGTCCATTTCACACCTCCAAATCTTCTGAGCAACTGATGGTTTCTTACATATTTGCCTGAAGGGCAAGTCCACTGGAGCACCTATGTGGAGCGAAATTGTACCACAACACAACCTAGACAATTCTTCCTGTGCACGACGGATCCAGGGCCGTCACAGTTTCTACTCTCAGAGGTGGCCTAATCAAAGTCCTTGACATTCTTCCTTTGCCTTGTAAGAGCTCTTTGACCTCCATATTTGTTTCTTGTTTGGGTCATTGCTCCATGCCTTGTCACTTCATGCGAGATGGGCAATGACGAAATTTGAAATATAAATAAATGAATAAATAAATAGAATGCCTTTCCAGTGGGATCTTCTCCATATCCAGGTTGGGACAAAAATGACGGGAATCAGAAAACGATTTGGTTTCTGACAGATCAGGAGAGGGATGACGCCTCCCTCAAAACTGGAAATATTCCTGGGATTATCTTGTATGCCATTGCGGCTCTTCAGTCACTTAACAATCACTCAAAGGAATGATATAAAATATCACTTTTTTACATAGCTTGAAATAATAGCCTGTTTGTCCGTTGATTCCTGGATGACTGAGGCTCTTTAACTCCCTGAAATGGGATGCCCTTTCTTTCCCTAAACCTCTCGAGAAAAAATGTTGACAAAACAGGCAATTTTCTGTAATTTCTCCCCAACCTTCTGTCATCACATGGAGGGGGCTTGGTCACCCGCCCGTTTTCAGATAACACCGCCAGGTAACCTTTGACATTTCGGTCCTCCCCGGCTTCGAAGGATCCTGTAAGTGTAACAGTTGTGTCTTTCAGTCCTCCAAATGCCAGCCAACAATTTTGGCCTCAGCCCACTGAAGGCGGCCTTTGTTTCTCCAGCTGACTAAGAACTCCTTTCGAAAAGGGATAAGAAATGCAGTTAATAGCTCAAGAGTGGGTTAATCAGCAAGTGCTATTACCCCACCAATATTAGGAAGGATGACAGAGTTATCAATAACTCAGCCCCCAGGTGAGGTACAAGAGCTGATAACGTGAACTCTGGCTTGATCCCGGCTTGGCTTAAGCGCTCATTTAAAAAGAAAAGAAAAAGCAGAGCCATTTCTCTTTCCCCCTTCTTCACAACATGCCAAATTATGTGCAGCTAAGAAGTTTTTTCGTGTGTAGGAGGAAGCATTATTTCCCCCCCCCCCTCCTTTCGCTTTTCTTAATACACACTGATTCCGTGGTTTAAAAGAAAAGGATGAATTATAAATTCCCCGTATGAAGCTATGGATGATTTGTGGTTGCATTTTTTCTAACTTTATAAAGTTAGAAAATATATATAAAGTTGAATGAGCCCTTTAATGGTTTTCGCACAACCCAATAATTAAATGTAAAGGGATCTCTCCAAACGTAATCGACCGCTAAAAAGCGTGAAATTGTAAAGACATCAGAATAGTTGGCAAGCTGTTAGAAAGATTTTTGCTAGACCCTTGAACAGTGATTAAAGTTAACTCCAAGTGAGTCAGAGAACATTCCACAACCAAGCAGGTGCCACCATCAGGAGGTCTTCTTTGTTCCCTGATAACTACTCACCACGCTTTGTACATGGAGGCACGGTTAGAATCTATTCACTGGTAGGAAGTAAGAGGCCCATTCTCCAAAATAGTTATTTGTACATATTCTAGGAACTGGGAGAAAACCATGTCCTTCAACCAACTGGTCTGAAGGTTCATAGTGACTTCCTCGTGTTATTTTCCAAGATGGAGATGTTGTCTACAGAAATGTTGTTTGGGAAAGTTGAGATCAAATGTTATGAGAAAGGAACTCCGAGGAAAGTTACTTTGAAGCAACTACAGAACTTCGTTATGCAAGTAAGTAGTTTTTTCCCCCTTAAATGTACAGAAGTAATAAAGGAACAGGCTAATGTTTCAGTGCATATTGAATATGTCCAATACTTCAGTATGGGCATTGATTAAATATAAAGAGAATCTTCATGGTGGCTGAGCTGTAGTTCTTTTAAGCTTCTATAGAAACCTAGATATTCAAAGCTGTTATTACACTTAGCATAAGAGACCACAATAGGAACAAAAATACAAGAGTGTGTTTTTTTTTCCCAACCATGATTTGTGGGACAAGGCATAGTGGCCTGGTTCACACATTGGCAAAATGGTGAGCTGCCAAGGGTCGCAATGTCAGAATTCACACATCACACTCATCACCTCCAAGAAAAATGCTTAATGATTATGCACTTTGAAAAGTTATGTGAAGCCAACTCATAACTTTTCAAAACTCAGACTGATTTAGTGGTAAGAAGGCAACATATTGACTGTGGATGTTTAAATTTCTTGTCCCTTGGGGTGGCAACAGAGTTCAAATTTATTAAATAAATGCCCCAGGACTGAATTAGAGTCTGTTTATTTGATATTCCTTTCAAATTGCTTTGGCTGTTCAAGACTGCCTGTGTTTCCTACACTCTCTATAGATTCCTCTATTTGAAGGGTGATCCAGCTCTAGTGGGTTTAAAGTTGTTGGGTTCTCAATGTAAATTAAATGCAATTTCAATAAAGCCTTGCCAGTTTCAACTTCTGAAGTACCTAGATTCAAACCTAGGCATGTCCAGGCAGTTGAATACTGAAGTGGGTTATCATTGCCATATTCTGAGTTTATTTACTTAATTTTACTTCCCACCCCTGAGATTTCCTGTAGGTCTCATCCAAATACTAACCAGCCCTAACCTTGCTTAGCTTTGAGGTCCACCAAGGTTAGCTAGATGCTGCTGCCTGCTGCAGTATTGTGGAATTACACAGCCACATTTACAGCCGTTATTGTTGTTTACGAAAAATGGGACCCAAATCATGTCCTCTACCATTAATCCTCCCTTTTTTTACTTCCATTTCATTCTTCTGTAGATAAACTCCATTAGGAGAGGAATCCAGAATTTCTGCACAACTGTCTTCCAATGCATGGCACCAGGAGTCTTCCATCATGAAGGACTTGCAGAAATTTTCCCCACCATGGTAAGACAGAAATCACAATAGTTCTCTCCTAATTTCTGATCCGTGGCTTACAATAAGCATCACCCTCTTTGTCATTCTTTCCACATTTGCAAGTGTACGTTGAAATTAGCAGGTGTTAATTTTATGGAAGTTTCTCTTGCCATTTTTTTTTTAATGACAATGCTCACATATGCATGTCTATCTACAGACAGGACATTTGCGTCCTACTATTGTCATCACTGTAGGGATGCGGTGGCGCTGTGGGTTAAACCGCTGAGCTGCTGAGCTTGCCGATCGGAAGGTCGGCAGTTCGAATCCGCGTGACGGGGTGAGCTCCCGTGGCTAGTCCCAGCCCCTGCCAACCTCGCAGTTCAAAAACATGCCAATGTGAGTAGATTAATAGGTACCGATTCGGCAGGCAGGTAACGGCGTTCCGTGTAGTCATGCTGGCCACATGACCACGGAGGAAGTGTCTTTGGACAAACGCCGGCTCTTTGGCTTTGAAACGGAGATGAGCACCGCCCCCTAGAGTCAGACATGACTGGACTTCATGTCAAGGGAAACCTTTACCTTTACTATTATCATCACATCACTTGGAACAAAGTTTATTATCACATCATTTTCAAATTCTGTCATATTTTAAGTCAGTTTCATGAGCACTTGTGAAATGGGTTAGGTAAAACCAACCAAGTTAATCCCTCTGAAATCCCCTTGCTTCGTTCTTCTGTTAGAATTAAGAGCTCTTTCATAAGTCTTCCCTTTCTATGCTATGTATGTTTTATTAATTCATTAGCTACATTTAAAATTGCCACAGCCAAGACTGTGGTACAAAGCTTATCTTTCATGGTTGACTGACACCAACAGACTGTCTTTTTTTTTCCTTAAAGAGAGACATGGATAACTTTCTAATCCCATCCTTTGAAATTGGGCAATTTTTTATACAGCCCAATGAGATGTTGCATTCAAACATACCTCTGTCTTTTAAGAGTGCCTTGTTTCTATCAGTTACTTGATTGGAGTTTGGTTACTAATGCTAGACTTGTAGTAACTAAAGCCAGTAGAATGCTTTCTCAAACTATGACTCAGAACTGCTTAGGCTAATATTTCCAAAAGCCAGAGTAGTTTAAGGAGCTGAGGATTTTGCCTCTGATGACTAGAAGCCACATATAACAACAGTGGACAAAAAAATAGCTTTTTCTAAGCTGTGTCTTTTTGAAGCTATATGTAAACTTTTTGTGCATGATTTTTTAAAGAAGGCACCTCTGTTCTATACAGGGTGTCATAAATTATCCGGAATCTCAAGGTGATTCTGCAATCATAGTGGAATGTAATAGAAGGTAGCTGTTTGGGTTGTTGTTTTTTTACTTCCTGCCCTGAAGCTACCACTACAGGAACTTAGAAGAAGGTATTGTTACTGCAAACGATCAGGTGATCTCAAGCAGCCAATAGAATTCTAAGAGCTGTGTCCAGCTTGGCTCTTTGTCTTGCAGAGCACAGTGGCTTGGCTCTTTGCTCTGCAAAACTCTGCATTTCACCACTGTCTAACATCGGATACCCAACTTTGAAAGTCATTTTTCAAATGCACACATGACTTCTTTTTTTAAAGCCTGTTCCTTACCTTTCTCCAGAGCAAACCTGGATTTATCTGAGCTGGGCGTTGGAACAATCTTGGAGAGTAGGCTGGACCCAGGCCATTTGATCTCTTTCCTTGAGGGTAGTCCAATATCATCCCTTACTGTTCACAGCCTTTTTTAAAAAATTAAAGCCGCTTTAGACACACACTCAGCCTTTGCAGAACACACAGGCACATTCCCTTAATATATCTTATGGGCTGACCTGCCAAAATACAAACGCTTCAGAAAAATAAGGCCGCACTGCTTCAGTGTTCTTTTTTTCTGTTAAGAGTGCCCTCTGTTTGCCCTTTTGTCCATCTCATACCTCCTGTCCCCAAGACTTCCCTCAATCCATTGTGCAAAACACTTGTCCTCCAAGCGTGACACCCTGGTCCATCCTCAAATTACCCTTTTTTATTGAAATCAATAAAAAAAGGTGGGGGATGAGCGGGGGAGAGAGACAGTACCAAACCAAAGGCTGGCTGCTTTTTTTTATAAATGCATTGACGGGGAACGACCAATGAGATGGACTTTTAAATGTCCAGCCATTGATTCCAGTGCAGGAAGAAAGACGGAGTATGATAAACCACCAAAAGATGTTGCATCCATACGTTGGCTGAGATTACATCGGAGAAAAGGCAGACTTGGGGAACTTATCACCAGATGTTTGTCACATCAGGCATAAGGGGAAAAAAGAGGTGTGTGTATGATTCATAGAATCGTAGGGCTGGAAGGGACCCTGTAGGTCCTCTAGTCCAACCCCTGCCCAAGGTAGGAATCCTCATACCATCTCGGACAAATGGTTGTCCAATCTTTTCTTGAAAACCTCCAGCAACGGAGCACCCAAAACTCCGGGAGGCCAGCTGTTCCACTGATTTGAACCAAGGTCTAATGCCTTTAGTTATGGTTTCAGTTAGCACAACACAAACAGAAATAATTATTTCAAAAGTGATTTATCTTTGTCTGGAGCGTTTGTGTATGTTCTACATGAGAGGATATTCTATCTCTACCCCGCTCCCAACAACAAGAACAAAAATCCTCCCACCCTGTACACATAAAAGTAGCATGTCAAGGAAAAGCATTCAAACTAGCTTTCTATATGCAGGGAGCGTAGAGCAGACCTTGGTCAGAATTTTCCAGGGGGAAGCGTTCAAAGAGAAGAATCTCATCATCCCTCAATACTCCCCCCCCCCATCACAACAGCAGGTGTATCTTGGCTGACCTGGAAAGAACTATGTCAGGCATAGTTTGATACTTGGAGGGGAGACCACTCAGAAATCCAGAGCTGTGGGCTAGACTGGGAAACTGAAAGCACATTTACAAAGGATGCCAGGGCAAACGACTTTCATATTTGCTAAGAAAGCAGACTGGTGTCATGAAGGCACCAGGTATCCAATGCTACTTAAAGGAGACTTTGTTTTGCCCTTTTCCCAGGAATGCATAATCTCCATTCCTGTTTTTTCCATACTTGCCTTTATCCTTTGGGGGGGGGGGGGAGAGCCAGATGTCCTCTATCTTATTCTTTTGCACCCTGACAATCCCATGTGCTCAGCAATAATAAAAGACATTGCATTTGAATATGTCTTTTCTGCATTCGATTATATCTTGAAACACATAGATTTGGGTATAACATTCTGCCCTATCTCAGAGCTTTTTAAAACTCCCCCTCCCTTCTCAAATCTAGGTCTAACAGACAATATTATGCATGGCTACCCAGAAGTAAGAAGTACTGCATTCAATGGGGTTGCTCTCAGGTAAGTGAGTATAACATTACAACCTTAGCATTCCGTCTCATTTGTAAGTATCTCCTGAGTGCAGCTCAGTGCCTTACTTTGACCTGGTACGGTTTTAATTTTCCTTTTAATTTGTTCATTTACCTTTTTTTTTTTTCTTTATCTGCCCCTAAGGTAGAGGACGGGGAAAAGTGGCTGAGAGAGGATTTGTGGAGTTAAAAAATAATAATAATAATAATAAAGGCGGGGGGGGGGAAACCAGTGGCTGAATTCTTAGCCTATCATTATCCGAATGACTTTCTTTGATGCTCTGGCATTAACAAATCCAGGAGAAGACTGGAAAATACAGTCTTGCTGTTGAGTGGCCAAAGATCACTGATGGCTTTCCATAAATATTTCGGGGGGCGGGGTGTCGTCAATCTTATGATTATCTCGTTCCTCTGCCACTTCAATACTTCATTCTCCTCTCCTGGATCTGTTGGATTGGAAATTTACCACTCTAAACATACATAAGAAAAAAAAATGGGGGGGGAGGAGGAAGGTGTGTAGTTGTGCTTAGCAGGAAATAAATTCCACTCCATTCCAAACAGGATTTAATTGGAGGCATGAACAGCAGTTCCATCCATTGCTATTCTATGTCTTCCCTGTTCTTCTGCTCCATCACATCCCATATCTGCATCACAACACCTCCGATTTTTATATATGTGCATGTCTGCCAAGGACCTTGCTCTGGCAGGGCAAGATATAAGGTATTTACAGGGTGAAGGGCAATTGGTATCATTCTGTTTTTCTACTGGGGAGATGTTTTCCAACTGAGCATTGCTTTAAAAAAAAAAAAAATATGAGTTCAGCCATTCCTATTAGGATGAAGTGTTTTGCTGATGCTGTTTTACTCATCTGCCTTTTGATCTTGACGCGCTTCCAGGTCCTTTAAGAATTTTGACTTTTGTGTAGTAGAAAAGACAGCTGGCTCAGCTCTTTGGACGTTTTTAAGGCATTCGCCTTTGTGTTTGTCTGCATACAAAATGAGAGAGAGGGAAAGGTATATTCCCGCAAACTTTTTGTTGTTCATTCATTCAGTCGCTTCCGACTCTTCGTGACTTCGTGGACCAGCCCACGCCAGAGCTTCCTGTCGGTCAACACCCCCAGCTCCCCCAGGGACGAGTCCGTCACCTCTAGAATATCATCCATCCACCTTGCCCTTGGTCGGCCCCTCTTCCTTTTGCCCTCCACTCTCCCCAGCATCAGCATCTTCTCCAGGGTGTCCTGTCTTCTCATTACGTGGCCAAAGTATTTCGGTTTTGCCTTCAATATCATTCCCTCCAGTGAGCAGTCTGGCTTTATTTCCTGGAGGATGGACTGGTTTGATCTTCTGGCAGTCCAAGGCACTCTCAGAATTTTCCTCCAACTCCACAGTTCCAAAGCATCGATCTTCCTTCTCTCAGCCTTCCTTATGGTCCAGCTCTCACAGCCATATGTTACTATCCCACAAACTACACTGTGCATTTGTCAAAAAATGTTAACCTCTTTTTCCCCTGTGCTTTGATCTGCTTTTTGAGTGGGGAACTGCATTGTTACTTTTGGAGAAAAGCTGAATCCAACAGCTGGCTGCTTTCTGGTCCAAAACGTGCTCGGGAAGAAGGTGAATATTTGAAATAGAATTCCTCAAATGTCCCTGGAGGGGGCCTTCTGTACAAGCTGGGGAAAATAAGGGGGGGACATGCTCCCCCCCCTCCACTTATTTCATACATACGGGACACCATTCAGTGGAAGTGATGGGCAGGAGATTCAGGACGGGCAAAATAAAGGACAAAAAGTTTATCGATGGAAACTACCACTACAGAATGCGGTGATAGCCAGCAGCTTAGAGGACTAGTAAGAAATAATATGAATTCAGAACAGAACCCAGGATCAGATGGACGTTCATGGCCATCCTGGAATCAGAACATTGCTGTGAAATTTGGGGCTTGTTCGTCATATGCTACCCAGCTGGAAGATGTTCTGAAGGTGTCCTGAGCATTTGGATGTTCCTAATAATAGAAAGCAGTGAACCATGATAGCAAAGAAAAAGGCGGGCTTAAAGATGCTTAAATAAGATTTGTTTAGGCGATGCAGTAGAAACAGATCATAATGGCTAATGGAGAAACACAATCATATGCATAACTGTGGCTTGATCAAGGCTGTCTGTTTTGTTTTGAGAGTTCTCTGAAGCCACAACTGTTTTTCTTCTCTTCCTATGCCCATCCCCGTCTCCTTTATCGGATCAGTGTGAGGCCGTAAGCACTTTGCAGCCAAGGTTTGGTCCCGTTGCTTAGAGTCCCCTAACCGCCATTCCGTGTGTTTATTTCTCCACGGAATGTACAGGGCTGCCCATCTCCCGACGATCCTAGGCGGCTTGCGATGTCCGCGCTTTGCATCAAGGCCCATTTTTATTTCCAAGGCTTCGATGGGGCCCCTCTGAACGACTTCTGTGCCAGAGAAACTCTCTGTGGAAAGGGGCCTTTCAACACACACATGTAGACGCCCCACTCTGCAAAGTTCTGTCCTCGACAGATTTGTTTTCTTTTTCCAAAACATAATCTAGATGCAAAGAAATGTGTTGAGACTACCAGCGTTTCATGTTGCGACCTCTTTGCAGGATACAGCTGGATCCCCGGAAAGCCTGGGGGCTTCTCTCTTGAGCAGAACCCTTCCCTCCCTCCCTCCCTCCCTTCCTCTTTCCCATACCTTCCTCCCTCCCTTCCCCATTTCCTTCCCTCCCTCCCTCCCTCCCTCTCCCTTCACCTCTCCCTTCCTTCCTTCCTTCCTTCCTTCCTTCCTTCCTTCCTTCCTTCCTTCCTTTTCCAATACCCCTTCCTCCTCTTTTCCTATACTTTCCTTCCTCCCTTCCCCATTTCCTTCCCTCCCTCCCTCCCTCTCCCTTCACCTCTCCCTTCCTCCCTCCCTCCCTCCCTCCCTCCCTTCCTTCCTTCCTTTTCCAATACCCCTTCCTCCTTTTTTCCTATACCTTCCTTCCTCCCTTCCCCATTTCCTTCCTTCCTTCCCTCCCTCCCTCCCTCCCTCTCCCTTCACCTCTCCCTTCCTTCCTTCCTTCCTCCCTTCCTTCCTTCCTTCCTTCCTTCCTTTTCCAATACCCCTTCCTCCTTTTTTCCTATACCTTCCTTCCTCCCTTCCCCATTTCCTTCCTTCCCTCCCTCCCTCCCTCCCTTCCTTTTCCAATACCCCTTCCTCCTTTTTTCCTATACCTTCCTTCCTCCCTTCCCCATTTCCTTCCTTCCCTCCCTCCCTTCCTCCCTCTCCCTTCACCTCTCCCTCCCTCCCTCCCTTCCTTCCTTTTCCAATACCCCTTCCTCCTTTTTTCCTATACCTTCCTTCCTCCCTTCCCCATTTCCTTCCTTCCCTCCCTCCCTCTCCCTTCACCTCTCCCTTCCTCCCTCCCGCCCTTCCTTCCTTTTCCAATATCCCTTCCTCCTTTTTTCCTATACCTTCCTTCCTCCCTTCCCCATTTCCTTCCTTCCCTCCCTCCCTCCCTCCCTCCCTCTCCCTTCACCTCTCCCTTCCTCCCTCCCGCCCTTCCTTCCTTCCTTCCTTCCTTTTCCAATACCCCTTCCTTCTTTTTTCCTATACCTTCCTTCTTCCCTTCCCCATTTCCTTCCTTCCTCTCTCCCTCCCTCCCTTCTCTGATCTCTCTCCTCCCTCCCTCCTTCCCTCCAGCTCTCTTAATCTGTCCAGAGATGGGTCTGCCTGGAAACTGGGGCTCCCTCTCATTTTCTGGATCTATTCTGTCCTCTATATCTGCCTGCCTGTCATTCTTTCACAGACGAATATAATCATCTTAGCTTTACATTTGGCTTTTCCATCTGTCATTTCTGTGTGTAATTCAAAATATTACCTTTGCTTCAATAGACTCCTCATAGCTCTTCGAGCTCTCAAATGAAACACACAGAATGTTCTCAAGATGAGTTTCTCTTATCTTCTCCAGTGGGCTCTCTAATGCCTTCTCAAGTGCTCCCAGGAGTTGCCATCTTTCCTTAGGATTCCATAATTTAGGACCAAGGAACTCACGGCCTTCAAGATGCTACAAAACTACAAGCCCCAGCATCCTTTGCTCACTGCAGCTGCTGGGAACTGAAACTCAGCATCCTTTGGAGTTCTTCATCTCTGACTTGACTTAAAGTATAGGGGAAGAATTAGATTTAATTTCATCTCCTGTACTTGGCATGCTGAGATTATTTAACACCATCAATAGGTATGGCAACTTTGTACAGTGTTGGGTACTGTATGGATCTCTGTCCATATCTAACAATCAATGCAAGGAAGACCACAGAGGAAGAAGACAAAGATGGAGAATGGAATAAAGAGGCAAAAAAAAAAAAGAGGCATGTATGTCAATCATGTTTACTTCTGGTAGCATATAAGGGCCAGAGCTGGCTCTAAGAATGAAAGTTGATTTAGCAGTCCACAGAATTTTAAGTTCAGTTGATGGACTCAATTATAGAGGTGATGGGTGCTGGAAGATCTGAAGGACCAAGCTGGGGACAGATTGTCCTGGAGAAAATCGATCTATATGTCATTAAGAGTCAACACTGACTTGATGGCACATAATCACACATCTTTACTACCTGGTTACTGAATTAACGCACTTTCTAGGTTAGCTCAGTACATTGACTCATAAACTAACAAAATGGCCTGAGTTGCACAAGATACTAAGCTGCCCCCCACATACACACACACACACAAAACCCCCTTACTCTGTTGGGTTATTGTATCTTCTGGATTTTTACCTGATCTTGCTAGCATGATCAGGTAAATATAACCTTGGAAGTCCAAAGTCTTTGGAAGTCTTTGAATCCTTGCTGGGCAGAAGGTGAACCCAGGTCTATTGTTCAGTCTCTAATTAATCCAAAATTTGTGGTGGTCCTTGACAAATTAAGAACCCAACAGCTTGACTGTCTTTAATTGAGGTTGCTGAGATGAAAGACATCTTAGTTTAAAAACCAGAGATGAGATTTTGTGTAATGAGGCTGTAAACGCAGGATTGTCCTGCACATACCTTCCTGAGTTCCCTTTGTGTTCAGAGAAACCCCAGCTCCTTCAAAAAAGGTGTCTGTGTTCACCCACACTCAGCGTGGTTAATGAATTCTTCCATTTTCTGGGTCCGCACTGAATCATAAGCTAACCAAACAGGGTAGGGTCACATAACACGCTAAGCCTCCTTGAAAGCCCAGATGGGATTAACTCTGCATATGTTTGTAGATAATAAGACATTCTCTGGCTTGGTTATTGTACAAACCCAATACAATGCCAGGTGTGCCTGGCCTCTTCATCTCTCAGGAAGGAACACAGAGAGAGACATTTTAATATTCGATCTCTAAATTTGGAGTCCTCCAGGCTAGGAGTCAAATAGCCTTAACATAGTGATGCCATGGCAAATTAACATGCTTTTTGCCATCAAAACATTGGACACCTTAACCTTTTCTCTTGGTGGACTTCATATCTCTGGAAGGCCTTTCAAGTCAAACTAGTCTGTTTTCCTAGAGAGGCTGGGAACCAAATGTGTGGCTTTCTGCAAGCCAGGCATGTGTTGTGTCCTTGACCTGCAGCTTTCCCACCACTTCAGTGATGTGCATTGCTAACATTCCCCTTCCCCCCGCCAGGTCTGACAAGCACCTGCTTCCAATTTTAAAACCCCCAGGTGTGAACATACCAAAAGCAGAGAGGCTTGGTGTCCTGTAGTATATTCCCAAACCCCTTGTCACTGATATCACTAATTTCCAGTTCAGTGTATGATTTTTCATCATTGAACCTATATTGGCCAAATTAGATTTACTGTCTTGGTTTCTTACAAAATTACACGGATAGTGCTGTTTTCATTCCTCTCCAGGATAGTAAAAAGCAATAAAATTCTTGCAGATTTCGACAGCGGGCAATTCAATAAAAAGCTATGTATATTTTATAAGGAACAATAAAAAAATAAGTCTATCGCTGGATCATAAAGAGGTGGTGGAAAAGCAGCCTTTTTGTTTCTAGACCGTTGTTTTCTGGTTTGTGATTCTGACTTGGAACTGCAGCAATTTTCACATCCCAGGGCCAACCAAGGATTCTATACCAGCTCAAGGTCATTTACACTGAAACAAGAAATATGCAAATCATAATGTTAATGGTGGAAATGTACCAATTTCACTGAAATTTGTTTTTGTGTGCTGTGTCTGGTTCCTCATTAGTTTGCAAATGCTTTTGGTAAACAAACATTTGAACAAAAATTCATATCTACATTTCTATGTATGTTTCCCTACTAAATCCACTTATAATAACTTTTTCTGAAGACCTGCATTTCTGCAAGCAGTTTTTTCTCCCAAAAGACAGGTTTTGTGTACATTTTCGCCCAATATGGGTCAGTCTCAGACAAAGAATTGTATTGCAAAATGTGGAGGTAAGATCCAGCCCTCTAACACTCACTAAGAAAGCTAGATTCTCACAAAATCTCACTGGGTTTATTGCAAAGAAAAGCAGATTGAGTTGGAGAATCTTGGCATCTGAATATGAATGTACTTCAGCCCTTTTTAAATCAACAGTACATTAAGATGGACTTCCTTGATATCTTTGCTCCTCTTTCTAACCCTCTCTTGATTTAAGGGGGAGCTGGCTGCTTGTTTATGCAATAAGAACAGAATGGCTATCTGCTTTTGTCCAATGTTTTGCAAAGGTCCATTCTCATTTCCAAGGGTCAGGGGATTCCCTTATGAACTTTGCCAGGGAGTTGCAATTTATTGGAGAAATCTTTTTCCTGGATCTTCCAAGAAAGCTTTTCAACAGTGCCACCTTGGCTGTAGAATATTGTGTTTTTATTTATTTATTTGTTTTTAGATGTTTTGACCAACTAGCCAAGTACGTGTGATTAGCTTATGTTCGGCATCTTATACAAACCTAGAAAAAGAGGTGTGAGATAATTGTGTTGAGTTGTAATACTGCCAGATTCCAGAAAAAATTCCCAGCAGCTCAGTGCATGTGTAGCACCCATGGTGGCCACCATGAAGAAGTCTGAAGAACCACCATGTGGGAACAACTACAGGTAAGTGGGTTGGCTGGCATAGAGAAGAGAACTATCTCCTTGAATTTTCTGCTTAGCGTCCGAGCAACATGTTCTTGTAGAATGGCTGGGGACTGGATAAGAATGGGCAAGATCCCACAAAACCTCCCTTTTTTAAGACACCCCCCCCCCAGGGGGTGGGAATGTGACATACATACATTGTCATTTCTCATTGAGAAATCAAAGGTGGGAGACACTGTTCACCCCCTCCCCCCAAAAAGCATTTTGCTGCTTCTGTTTGCTTGATTTGATTTTACCCTGATGCTCCCTAAGCACCCCCACCAACCGCTTGAGAACCGGAGGCCATTCATCTAAACATCTGGAGCTCATGGACTTCCATCTCCCCTTGAGGTCCACATTCTTGACCTGGTTTGTTCCTGGGGGACCGGGTGTTTACCAATCTCCCTCTCCAGCATGGGACAGAACTGCCTCAAGTCAAGTCGTCTCCTTCCGCTGCCTCATCATCTGGGTTCAAGATTCTGTCAACCCGGTTCAAGGAGGGCTGTAATCCCCTCCCTGCCCTGGATGGGAGCAAGACTCTGCATCTGTTTCCTATTCGGAGATCTTGCCCTCTCTCTTTTTCAACTGCTCTCCTTTGATATCTTCTTTTAAAGTTTGTTCCTTTTGTCAGTGGGTGGCTGTTACGAGGTGTTAACATGCATCGAGCAGATTCTGGGTCTCTGGTGGCAGAAGTGCAGATTCCACTGAGTCTTTTGTTTCCAGTTGTTTATCTTAATTGTATGGGCTCATCCGTGGGCATCATCATCCTCTTCTTCCTTCTTCCTTCCTTCCTTCCTTCCTTCCTTCCTTTCTTTCTTTCTTTCTGGTTTTTATTTCCCCTTTCTAGCCACACATCCTACTCATCTCTCTGACCCCGGTTTCTTCTGGGTCTTCCTTCTCTGAGAAGGAAGCTTTCTGAGATCCTTTGATGTCTGAATTACGGCTTTGCTCCATTGGCTTTCCGAGGTTGCCCTCTCTTTACAAAGAGAGCTGATTTAAGCAAGGACAGTACGTGAAACCTTGTTCATCTTTAGCTCCCCTGATAGCATCACATCGGGGAACAATGGAAGACTGTTTGGTGAAGGCCTCTGATTGCAGGGGACATTTTCTGGCAGCTATCCACTGTGCTGTAAGCTTTGAATCAACAGAACAGGTGTCCTGTGTAGAGGGCGTGACCCATAGGTAGGTGCTACAATACCTCCTCAGATGTAAAGCATCAGAATGCTGTACCTAAAAGTTCACGATGGCCACAAGTCACTTCAGCACATTCCTCTTTCCCATCACCAACTAAAAAATTAAAAAATGATGCAGGGAGGGAACAGCACTTGCATGTCTGAATTTTCATGCTGTGCCAATGCGTGCCTTCCAAGTTTTCATCTCCCATGTCACCCAATAAATGTCATGGACAAATGGGGACTTTGACTTGTTTCCCCTCTAGGTGTAAGGCATCCTCACTCAAATTTTGAGGAACAGTTCCAATTTTCTGAATGGATTTATTTCTGCAACCTCTGTTTTAACTTTCCTCCTAGCTATGTCTTTGTTTATTTTTACAACCTCCTAAATATCCATATATATATATATATATACACACACACACACACACACACACATATGCATACACACACACACAGTATACACACACACATGCAGTGTGTGTGTGTGTATGAATATTGGATGAATATATATGGATGAATATTCCATATTTATTGGATTTTAAAAAATGGAATTGGAATTGGACTTTATTTTTTTATTTTATCTATTTACTGTTGAATATACGGTCAAACAATCTAGCCACATTTTCTTGAGTTCTGTGTGCCACATAAGTTTCCAGGCATTTTTTTTCTCTTCTTGAATGTCACGTTACGTATGAGCATCTTTATCAGCCTTTTAATTTACACCGTACAATTTGTTAATACTGATGCTTCCTTGAACCTATTCTATTAGTAGTATTAGATGATTCGTTTTTCATGTTTTGTTTCATAGACCTGGAGTATTTGCAAGGCTAACTGAAAATAAGTTGAAAGGCTGAGAAGCAGCTGGGATGAGAAGTAAACACGAGATTGATTTAGGCTCCACGATCCATTATTTCAATAGTTGCCCTGGATACCAAGTGATGATTATTCAGAGGCAGGAAATTGCAACTTTGGAAGAACTGTCCCATTTCTTGGAAAAATTAGAGATTGCCACAATTCCCTACATTGTCACTACCCCAATTTCACCCTTGTCATCAGCTGTGTTCAATAAACCCATCTAAAGTTGGCAGGGAGAGGGCAGAAATAGAAAGGGCACTACCTTACGTGAAATGAAATCATTGTTGATTTCTGTTTCTCCCAAAACAAGCAAGAGACACATTTTGGGGTGTGCTCGTCCTTTACAGCTGGGTTCAGAAGCCAAGTCTGTCGATCCATCTCGGTTGCAAGTTGAGGAACAAGAAGTAGCTTCTAACTCACCATTTCTGATAGTCTGTTGGCTTACCGTACCCGTGGTTGAGGGCGAGTTAGGGGGAGATTATTTCTGTATCATTTATTTCTGGAAAATCTTCACTTAAAAAAAAAAATACACACACCCTTCAGAGCAGAAGGGAAGGAAATGGAGGAGATCCTGATCTGAGGATATGTTGGAGGTGTGAGAAGCAATGGGTCTGCCCAAGAGACATGGATCAAAACAGGCTGCAGAAACATTCTGCTGTGTACTTGGGTAGCAGTTCCATCCCATTCTATCCCTCTTGCACTGGCCTTCTGGATAAATTAGAATTGTTCCTGAGGGTATCAAATGCTGAAATCCAAAATCTGTCCATTTATTTATTTATTTATTTATTTATTTATTTATTTATTTATTTATTTATTTATTTATTTACTTACTTACTTACTTACTTACTTACTTACTTACTTACTTACATTTCAAATTTCATCACCTCCCATCTCCCTCAAAAGACCATACCCCTGATGTGTGTGTTCCTCATGAGAATTTTGGATTCCCACCCCCATCCGCTTTAATTATTTCATGTGTTATTATGGCAATCGGCTTCTGAATTTCTCCTTCCTCTCCAACAAAGTTTGTTTCCTAACCTGTCCCTCCTGTGATTTTTGCATCTGATCAATCCATTTCTTATTGTGCTGTTTGGGGGAGCATCTTGTTAAGGCCATTGCTTTCCCACATTTTTTTTCAGCACAAATCAAAGTAATTAGAAAAGGAACCAAATAAAAATGGGGTGGCATTTTATGAAAATAAAAGGGTGTATTTTTAAAAAAAGAAGATAAGGAGTAGGGGAGGACAAGGTTTGCAGGACATTTTCTCTGTTTAATTTGTGTATTTTAGGGCTGCATGAAGATTTGATTCAGAGATTCAATCTACTGGCTATTTAATCAAGTTTCTGAAACGAAGCAGTTTCTGAATTAGGTTCGATCAAGAATTCTAGCAGAATCAAATATGGATTTTTGTTCAGATCAAATCAAGTTTCCAGATTGGGTTGAATCAGTCTGACAACCTGAAGTGAAAATCCAAATCAATTTGAAAATTAGAATTAAAGATACAAGATGGATCTGACCCAAATTGCATATTCCTAAAATGAACAGGATTAGAAATCAGGATTAGAAATCATGACTATAACTAAAACAGAAATACAATCTGCTCCAAAGGAGGAAGATTGAGATGGAAAAGTTAGATACTTACTGATCACTCTGTTGTCTAGGCACTGCTAATTCTTAAGTCTATAGAGTGGGTGGCTGTAACCCAATTAATTAATTAATATACTTCTCTCAGACTCTGGCTTCTTAAAGCAAAGATGGAGCATCTTCCAAAAAAGGACTAGCCCTTTATCCAATAAAGCTCTTCCAGTAAAGAACTGTCAACTGCCTACATTTCCAATTCTGATGCAACTGCAGTGGCTTCATGGTGGGTCCATGCTAGCCAGCCAGCAAGAAGGCAAAGTTTCCTGCTTTTAGTGTTAGGAACATATCATGGCTAATAGAAACCAGATTTTTGGAAGGTCATCACTAGCATCAATATGATCGTGTAGTTTGAAGCTTGACGTGTCTTGGAGAGTCTTTCAGACAGACCATGCTTACTTAGGTATTCTATTAAGGAAAAATTATAGTTCAAGAGTTGGGTATCTGCTTTGCATGCAAATCTCCGGGTGGATCATTCAACTTTCAAGTGGAGCTGGAAAAATCTCCTGCCTGAAAATCTGGGCTGCTGCTGCACTCGCTACTAAACAGGTCATCGTGTCTAACTCAGTCTACAGCAGTTTCCTATGCCCCATCTTCCAACAGAGGACATCCTTATTAGCCTTCGTACCACAGGAGACAAAAATGTCCTACCAATATTGCATCCGTGTAAGATGATGACCTAAATAAATCAAATAATGAATCAAGGCACTCCAAAATCTGAGAGGCATTTGGGGTACGTTGGGTAAGTTGGGATGAACAACTTTCCAGACTCCAGGTGTTTCCTCCAGTCTGTCCTTCTGCCAGTTCAACAGCTGAATGGGTTGAAAGAGGCATGCGCATTCATGCACTGAACATTAAGAAATCCCTCCAAAGTGCACACACATCCAAAGCCCCTTTTAGGATCTTCAAGCCCATGAGATCGCCCCCTGGATCATGGCCAAATCTCTAGTACTAGAAGCATTGCAAGCAGCCACTCTTTGGATGAAGCATCCAAAATTCATCTTCCTAAAAAACAGCCTGGTCATTAACTGCTGTGATTTTTTTTCTTCTTCCCCCCGTTTTACTGCCTGCCTGCAAAGCCGGTTGAGTCCACCACATAAAACAATCCGGGCCAAAGCTCTCACACAGCCCACATCCAGAGAACGTTTGCGTCTGCCAGAGACCTGTGCCAAGTGAGCATCTTGGAGACATTTGACTCAAGGTTTCCCTGCTGGGCCGTTAAGTGTCCATTTATTTCTTTTCTCCAGTCCTCCCTTCTCGTTCTCTCCAGTTTTTTCATTAGTTGTGAAGGAAACGTTGAAACGGCTGGACAGGATAATGAGCATGTCTTAAGGAGAGCATTTGCTTGAAATGCCGTGGCGGGAGGTTGGGAGCCACACGAAAGGGCTTGGCTGCCGACATCATGGGTATCATACTTCAAAACCATTTCCTCTGGCACAAAAAAAAAAAGGGTGCTGCTCTTTTCTGGCCTTTGTCTTCCCTCCCCCCCCCTTCTTTTTAATCAATGTTTTGCACTTCTCTCGGTTCTTTATTAAAAACCACAGCAACAAAAGTTTGCCCGTCTGGTGTGTCATTCGGTAGCAGCAGTGAGCCCCGGAGGAGATTTAAACCAGCCGTTGGAGCTCAAAGTAATCTAGGACTGAATCTGTATCAGGGCTTAAAGTCGGAGCAGAATTTGACCCATTCTTTGAAAATCATGGTGGCATTTCAAAGAAGCATCAGATTCTTCAAAGAACATACATTAGGATGTTCTGGGTTTCCTGTCTTTCAAAGATATAGGCAGAAACATCTTGGGAAGATTTGGGATCCACCAACTTGCTTATTTATTTCTGAAGCTAATTCAAGGTCTTGAAGATCATGACTATTAAATACCGAATGGCCTGAAGTTGAAGCGCTATTATCATCTGAATAAGAATGGAAAAGAAATCCTGGGAGCACATTGAGAAGAAACTGGATTGGGAAGATAACCCCTGAAAGGCTGTTGGACTGAAAAGAACAAAGTTTCATTTTCAGCTTTCTGTGGAATTAAGACGTTTGATGGATTGATTGATTGATTGATCGATTGATTATGTGCCATCAAGTTGTTTTTGACTCCTAGTGACCACACAGATAGCTTTTCTCCATGATGATCTATCCCTAACTTGATCCTTCAGGTCTTCCAATGGTGCCCTCATTGCCACTGCAACTGAGTCCATCCACCTTGATGCTGGTCATCTTCTTCTCTTTCCTTCCACCTTTCCCAGCATTAGAGCTTTCTCCAGAGAGCTGGGTCTTCATGTTATGACTAATGAGCTTATGTTATTGGAAGGAATATTTGGACTGGATGTTATGAGGAACTTCAGACAGAGGACTGAGCAGCAGCCATACAGCTTATTTTCAATTTGATCTTCCCCACTAAACTTGGGAAAAATATATATTTCTGTTTGTCTTACGATAATGGACTCCAGAATATTTGTGTGTGTGAGAGAGGAAGAGAATCAATTAATGAGTGGATGGATGGATGGATGGATGGATTAGCCTATCCCAGTTCAATATGTATCAGGGATCTCCTTTAATTTCTTGGAGGTAGAAACAAATCATCCTGTTTCTCCCTGGCTTTAGGCCCAGGGTTAAAGCAGGGAGACTTTTTGAGGTGCTGGGTCCCCCCTTTTGATGCTCACATTTTACTTCTATAGGAAGATCCTAGGTCAATAAAGGCAGGTGGTAAGGTGCGCACAGAATCCAGGAGCGACGGCAAGAGAGAATGATTTTATTTTTATTTCATTCCCTACGCTCGCTTGGGTAGAAAGGAAAGAAGGCCAGATAACAGCATTTTCCTTAAAAAAATAAAAAATGGATTCTTGGGAAGCCAGCTGGTTGGCCCTTTTTTTTTCCCCCTCTGTTTATCTAAAATCTTCCCTTTTGCAAATATAAAATATCTTGCCGAGCGCTAGAAGGATGAGTGGGGGGCTGAGTCCTGCTTCTGTGCGGGAGGCAGGCAGGTGGCTTATCTCTCTTTGTACTGTGAAGAATGGAATTAATTTGAAAAGAAAGGGCACACAGGAAGAGTGGGGAGGCGCTGACAGGGCTGCTGCACCCTGGAGCCCCCAGCCACCTGCAAAAGTCGCCGCTGCTAGCGTGGCACTCAGAAACAAGCTCTGATTGTTAATTCATATCTGTATCAGGTCCTGGAATCTTTTTATTGATTTGTTTCAGGGAGAGCTCACGAAGTCTCATCTGTCTGTGGCGGGCAAAAACAGTCTGCTTGATGCAGGGTTGGATTCACAGAAGGAAGACCTGCCTTCAGATCCCTGGTCTTTCTGCAGCTGGTTATCCCGGGAGTTGTCATCCCAACACATTGTCCCAGTTGGCAAGTTCAATGAATTAGAAGAAACGCCACTCAGCTAAGGGTGTGTCTTGCCTGCCTTGCTCTCCTGGGACAACTCTTTAGGGTCTCTTTCTACCAGAAGAGGTCACATATTGACCAAATGCTTAACCAGGCCAGGTAAAGATCTAGCAGTTGCATTACACAACATGCTACATTGGATTAGTCTTAACTTGGTAAGGTCTGTGTTCATGCATGAAAAGGGGGGCGGGCTTTGCATGAACCCCTTTAGGTAGTTTATGGTTCAATGTATTGGATGAACCATTCCCCCCCACCCCCAAACGGGCTAATTCAGTAACCAGGTTAAATGTATTGCACAAACCCAACTAATGTCAAGGCTCCACCCCAGCATTTTTGCAGGCCAAAATCAGACTCTTCGGAGCATAGCTTTCAAGATCCTTCCCACTTGCAAAGAGGCTGAGCAATCTTCCTTTGGAACCCAGGATCAACTTTGTATCTGAACTTCTGCAACAATCCATGTGTTTGAAATGTCTGAAATCTCTGTGGCTGGGTTGACACCCCGCACTAAGTCCTTGTGTGGCAGTGTTTCAGCTTACCATACCAGGTTGTGCAAATCCAGCCAGTGTGGTTTGAAAATCATGGTTTATGGCTTTATCTTGTAAGTAACCAACCAACTGGAGTTTAGTCAACAAATGATGATTGTAAGCAAGGCATTGGGGTGATGCTGGATGGTGGTGGTTCACACTGATCTTCAAGCTACTTTCCGGAATCCTGAAGGACAGACAGACATTGTTCTGTTGCTGGCTTTATGAAAGCCCAACTCGCTTTTTCCTGACCGTCCTGAAACTATCAATCCCCCAAGGAGGCTGTTTTGTTTTATTTTTTTCATTTCTCAAGCCAACAAGCCCTCAACAAGTTAAAAAGCTAGGAATAGTTTGCACGTGATGATAGATGAGCCTTGATTAAAACAACCATTTGGAATCTTTATGAATAGTTTTAATCACCTATCAAAGGTCATGGAAGCAAGTTGTTTTTTTTTTTTTTAATTCCCCCACTCCTTTTCAGCCAGGTGCTCTTCCTTGGAACAAATTCCCAACCCATTGCATACTCTCTAACTTTGAGAAAATCAGAGCTGGCCATCAGCAGCAGACAAGGGTGAAAATCCCGGCTGTCTTTGGACCCCCCATCTCCTCAAAGTCGATATTCCATAAGTCTTGCCAACTTCTTGTCAGCTACTGACAAGTAGCTTTCCAGACTGCAGTGTGACAAGTTAATTAAAAAAGCTAACACAAGAAAGAAAAAGAGACACATAGATCAGAGGAGAGTAAACTTACAAACTGGATTAGTCATCGGGCAGGGTGGAAAGAGGTGCTATGCCCGGCTTGAAGTCTTTTTGAGAATCAGGAGTTTCTTTTTATTACTTTGCCCCTTCCTTTCAGCTAAGGTTGGCCGTTTAGGAATGAGAGTTGGTTGCATTGATGGATTGTGTATTTTACTACCCATATTTACTTGGAAGGTTTTGGCTCCATTTTTCTGCTGGATAGTCCTCAAGCAGGCATGAACTAGACTTAATCCAGAGTCCCTCAACCCACTTCCCTGCAGTTTTAAAACCTTGCTGACATCTGGATCATACTTTTTATATGGCAGACAGAAGTATTTGAATAGATCTTGGGGCTCTACTAAAAAACCAAATGGATCCCACAATCCTCAATTTTCTTAATCTCCTGCTCATCTTGATGTTTTAAGGAAGTCTGACTAGCTGGGAATGAAGACAACTGCTATTTTTATTTATGTACTCATAGAATGCAAAGATTCTCCTTTTAATAAAATTGCCAACTGTTTAACCATCAGTTCCTTTTCATTCGGAAGAAGCTTCATTTGGATGAAGCAACTGTCTGGTCTGATTCTGGAAATGAGATAAGCTAATTCTTCTTTGAAGACAATAAACTAAAGGTCAGTTTAAGGCTTAGAGAATGCATCACAGAGCCTGGAGACTTGCTTTATTTGCTCATTGCCCATGTTTTCTCATAGTAGTGAACAATGTAAAAGGCAAAGTCCTGCTGCAGGAGGTCAGGAAAAACATCTGAAGTCTTTGTCTTGAATTTAAGGAATGAAGCCATCTGAAACTGACGCAGGGGCTGAACATGATCATCAGAAAACGAGGATATTGTATTCCTAATCCAATACCTCTAGGCATGGGGATACACTTTATGGAATGCAATTTCTAGGGAAGCTCAAGGGGTGCTGGGGGTTATAACATTTCAGTAGCAGCAGAAGACTTTACAAAAACCTACAGGCACTGAAAGTATCTGTAAGAATTTGTTTGGCTTTGCTAAATCATGGTGCTATTGAGACTTTGTTCAATCGTATTTATGAGTTGATAGGTGGAAGCAACCAACAGTCACAATGAAACAAATCTGCACAAAACTTTAAAAAAAAAAAAAAACATTGAAAACTTGCACTATAGAACAGCAGTACAAAAGGCAACAATTAAGCATATTTGTACATCCACAACACAGCATAAAATGCGATGCACAGAGAATTTTTAAAAAGCTTGGGGAAATGAACAGACATATGAGAGCCACTCCAGAACAGAACTGATCTGCTGGAGACACACAAGGTGTCTCAGATGACTTGAAGAAGGGTTAGTTTGGAAGATCTGAAGGTATGAAGAAACACACCTGATCACAATGCTTTGCGAAAATCAAAATAAACACTACGAAGTGTGCTCTGAAATAATTTGGGAGTTAATGCCATCAGCAAAGCGTTGATGAAGCTTGGGTTCACAGAAAACCCTAAGGCTGCTCACCTTTGGATTAACGTGTTGTGCGAACCCAGCCATGGTGGTTTCCAAACTTGATGGTAGAGAGTATTATATTAACCCACCCTGGTTAAACCATGTGCAATGTGTAATCCCAGGCCCAACCTTTGCACCCATAAATACTGTTCTACCAACTTGGAGCACACTAATTTTTACAGTTCTCTAAGCGGAAAGCAGCTGAGCAACAGTCATCCATGGCCCTTATTATATTTTTTTTTACTTAATTTGCACGAAATAAAACAATGTCACTCCAGGAAGCTGCATCTCGACAGCACCCTGCTCATGGTAACCAAATTCTCTTGAATTGTATTCTTGTATTGTCACTGATGATCCCATAGGGTAATGGGAAAATCAAAGTCAGCCAGTCACTAAAGTGACACAGTGGAGATTAATGTCAACTTTTATCTGTCACTTTGACGAGCTCTCCCGCACGGGCATGAAATTTTAAAGGTGCAGTGTCAAAACAAAATGAAAAAGCAGTAATGTCCTCAATCTAACATCCTCAGAGGGATAGGAGCAAAGGAGAGGAATACAGAGAAATCAATTTAACGATCAAGAGCACGGATACTTGACTTTCTCTACTGCCTCCCTCCATCACTGGCTTTTTTTTTTCCCTTTCCCCACTGATGCACAGCTTGGAAACAGTTGCAAGTTTTATGTCTTGATGCTAAATCCTGAAATGATGGAGAAAAAGAAAGGGAGGACCGAGTACAAAACAGCTTGGAAAAAGAATTAACCTGCAAAACGTAACGCAAGAACAAAATTGTATTTTGCCAGCCTTGCCTGGATATACATCAGCCTTGAAAAGCATCATCCCTATGGTCATTGTTTTTCTCTCTCTTTAATATATATAGAGGGGAAAAAGCACAGATATGAAACTCAACATACCCCAGTTCTCCACTTCATTGGCTGCTCCTTCCAGTGATGGAGAAATGAGTACAATTGCACCATACCTTGTCTTTATTTTTCTTCACATTCCTAAGAAAGAGGGAGAAGAGAAGGTAGAGACAGGAGTGTTGTTTTTGATGGCCACTCTGTTATGCAGTTGTTTTGTTGGAAAGCCTGATGCTCCAGAGACAATGTGTAGTTGCAGTCGGTGGCACTGAGCATGGAGATGCCACCTGCACTAACTCCAGCTGATCAGATGATCCTGATTTTTATCTTTCGCTATGGCTTGGGGGTAAAATTAGGATGTCATAGTATTGAAGAGCTGAGAGAGACAGCTTTTTTCGGTCATTTGGCATATTTGGGGTTTTTGGAGCACATGCTCTCCCAAATAGCTTCTATTTTGCATTCATTAGTCTCCACAGTGATGTTTTATCTGCCTCAAATCTATTCCACTTCCTCTGTTGACTTCACCACAAGTCTTTCTGGCTTGATCTTTTTTAGGAATACAACTCAAGCTTCCATTTTTTCTTTGATCTGTTCAATCATGTCCAATTCTCAGAGACTGCCTGGACAAGTCCCTGCAGTTTTTTTGGCAAGGTTTTTCAGAAGTGGTTTGCCATTGCCTCCTTCCAAGGGCTGAGACAGAGGGACTGGCCCAAGGTCACCAAGCTGGCTTTGTGCCCAACGTGGGACTAGAACTCCCAATCTTCCGGTTTCTAGCCTGATGCCTTAACCACTACACCACACTGACTCACCTATTGCAGCATGATTGTTCACAAAGTATGCATCTACTAGGAGGCAAATGGGATGTTCACACCATAGGTAAGGGATGTGAGGAGGAGCTGGTAAATTCAGCAGGAAAGACTAAGTGGTAACTTTTTCCTTAATCCTAAGCAATAGGTGAGTCAGTGTGGTGAGTGGTTAAGGCATCAGGCTAGAAACCGGAAGATTGGGAGTTCTAGTCCCACGTTGGGCACAAAGCCAGCTTGGTGACCTTGGGCCAGTCCCTCTATCTCAGCCCTTGGAAGGAGGCAATAGCAAACCACTTCTGAAAAACCTTGCCAAAAAAACTGCAGGGACTTGTCCAGGCAGTCTCTGAGAATTGGACATGACTGAACAGATCAAAGAAAAAATGGAAGCTTGAGTTGTATTCCTAAAAAAGATCAAGCCAGAAAGACTTGTGGTGAAGTCAACAGAGGAAGTGGAATAGATTTGAGGCAGATAAAACATCACTGTGGAGACTAATGAATGCAAAATAGAAGCTATTTGATAAGCACCTGTAACTTAGGCCTTCAATTAATTATAGCTTGTCAGGACTGCAGTGGAAATCCGGGGTATCTGTCTGACTTGAATTCCCTGCTGGGAAAATTGTGTCAGACCATCGTGGATGGTGGTGGTGGTCTCCTCTGCCACCTCCCCTTTCTGAGGAGCACCACAAAGTGAATCCTTCGGTGATTAATGAGGGCAATCGCTCAATTTGCTGCTGTTCCAACCCACAATACAACAGAGGGTGCTGAGATCTTAATGCTGCTGCATGTGGGCTCGGTCTGCCCATTCGGTCTGTCTTGAATGCCCTGAACATCACTCAAAACCATGCCAGGAGAAGAATGGTGGTATTTCCTCAGGTTATGATTATTACTATCACATTATCTGATTTCCTAACTCAGTCTTCCCTTATCCAATAGTCTCCAGATGTGTTGGGACTACAACTCCCAGAATTCATAGGCAGTAGAGCTGTTCCTTCTCATTGGCATCCAACACATCTAGAGGCTTTCGGGCTTGTAAAGATCTCTAGTTCCATTTTGATTTCCCACAGTCCCCCAGCATAGCATTGCCTTGGGGCACTGTGGGATATAACAGATCCCTTTTCTCTTTAAAAGTGGCCTCCAGGCCATAAGAATTACAAAGAAGCCAACGATTATCCAACTTTCTTTGATGACTTCAAATTTGGAGGAATAACTGTACCCTGAATGGGGAGCAGGGAAGTGGGGGAGAACGACTTTTAAAATGGAAAAGCAAACCAGGCTAAGACTTTCTGCTGGACTGTATTTGAACTGCAAATTGCCACAGCGCATTAAATATTAAACAAATAAAATGTACTCTATGTTTTTGTAATTAAAACTCCTATTTCATATTTCACAGGTCACTATGGAGGCTGCAGTGCAATCTATGAAGTTTCGGGGTCCCTTGTTTGAAAATAAAGGGTATGGAAAAAGGAAGGAAGGATTTTGGTGGTGGTGGTGGTTTTGACACACTTTGCTCTAATTTCTTATCCTCTCTCCTCTGCTTTAAACTGTAAGTTCCTCAGTGCAGTAATTTTACTATATATATAAATGCTGTGCAGAACTCTGCCTCACAAGACCACAAAAGTTTTCTTCCCTTGTAAAGGAACCTTCTCCTTCCCAACTTGAGTTAGAATCCACTGGATAATTTCTTTTGAATACATCCTGCTGGTGTTTTTGAACCAGGGTTACAGTTGGAAGTGGTGAGGGAAGCAACTGGTTGGGGTTTCTTCTCTCACCCTCGTTTATTTTACACCTTTCTGTCCCCCTGCAGCTGCTCCTGCATCCCCATCTGAAAAAGTCTTAACAGGAAGATTTCCCTCCTGAGTTCTCTCCTGAGGACTGAATAGAAGTATAAGAAGCCTTGAATGGAAGCTTCAGATGGCTGGAGAGAGGATTTCCAGGGCCCATCTTTCTATCCCTCAGCCTCCCTGGCTGCTCACTCTGGCTGTTGCCAGCAAAGAATACTCAGCCTGCAGCTAGAAAGGCCAGTAAACTGAGTAACGATAAAGCAAAGCTTCCGGGGCTTGGATAGACAGAAATGAATCTCTTCAAGGAAAAAGCATTGCTCAGCAATGGCCAAGACAAGCTCAGGTTGAACCTCCAGCATCTCCTTTTAATGTTAAGTTCTCTGCCTGATAAAATGACCATTGGTCCAAGAATTGCAGAATACGGAAACACCAGTCTAACCCTGCTTCCTTTATTCCAATAAAGCATTTTTAGAGTTCCTGGATAACAGCCTTCTGCTTCTTCTGTAGCAAATTAGGGCTTGCCACCTCAAAGAAATTATTCTGTTGTTGAGTCGCACTAACAACTGGTCCTCAAAATGTTTATTTTGAACATTCCCGTACCATCAAACTGGGTACCTCTCTAATTAACCGTTTATCACTGAACCCCTGATTGCCTAGAATTGCAAACTTTGCATCTTCGTTAGAATGGCCCTTTAACCTTAGTGCCATGGTCTATACAGATTATATAATATAAGCATGAGACATTTCAGGACATTAACAATAGGAGCACACAATTGCAATGCTCCCTGCTTTATCTAATTATTATTTACTCATTAAATAAGATCCCTGCTTCTAGTGCACTGAAGGCAGGGGAACAGGGCTGAAATTAGGAGAATATTCTACATTAAGTGTTTGGAGATGTGCGTTGAGGTGCTTGAGGCTTCAGTGCCATCTACTGTTTGCTGATAACAAGGACAACTTCTTTCTTCTCTTCCTTTGCCAGAATATCTCCAAACAGCTTTCTTCAGCATGACCACAGTGGTGCTATTAATAGGCTGACCATACAGCACATCCCATTTTGAACGGGACAATCCCATTTTTTTAACATTTCCAGACTGTCCCATCGTTTTGACATACATGTCCATTTTGTCCCATTTTCTTAAAAACCTTACTTAAAAAATTGAAAGTTCCCGCGAACCTGTCAGAATGCAGTCTGACTTTGAGTGGAAGGAGGGGGAGCTCAGCAGAAACGGCGGGAAAAAAGCCACAGAGCTCAACCCGATGGGAAACCTAAAAAGAAAAAAACAGGATCGGCTGATAGGCGGTGATCAAAGGGCGAGCCGATGGGCTCCTGCCTTGAAACAGCAGGAAGAAAAGAACATCAAAGCACAGCCAGAGAAGGAACGGCTTGTTGGGGACAACCATTCGCTAGACTCTCCAGCCCAGCCTTGCCTCTAGCGAATGAAGGAAGCTGAAGATTCCCAGCCAGAGAAAACCAGAGAAGTTCCTGCCTGCCGATCCAGCCTGTCACCCAGCCCTGCCCTGTTTTGCCATCCTGATGTCCTGTTTTTAACCCCGTCCCATTTTGCCATCCCAATGTCTCGTTTTTGTCTCAAGGAAATACGATCAGCCTAGCTATTAAGGACTTCTGACTTGGTTCACAGGACAAACCAAAAGGTTTCCTAATTCTGCCTTGGTGCGTTATGCCCTCCCAGCCAGTGTAGTTTGTAAATGATGTTTAGCATAATGTGAACGCAACAGTTGTTGATTCAATAAACTATGGTTAAACAGAGATAAGACTAGTGCTGCTGGATCTGGCCAAGGCTCATCTTAATCAAGTATTTTGCTTTTCATAGTGGCCAACTAGAAGCCTCTGGAGGAGATGGAGACCTATTTCTCTCCTGCCATTGTTCCCCTGCTATTGGCCTTTGAGGGCAGGTGTTAGAGTCTACAAAACCAGTAGACGTTGATAGATCTGTCCCTCGTTAATTTATCTAAACCTCTTTTACCATGTCTTGCAGTAATGAACACCACAGGTTCATTATGCATTGATGAAGAATTGCTTCCTTTTGTTCTAAATCTCCTTCTAAACAGCTTCATTAGATGACTCTTGGTCCCAGACTCTGGAAGGAAGGAGAAAAACTTCTCTGGGTCCATGTTCTGCAGACTATCCATGGTTTTACACACCTCAGTCATATCCCCCTTCTGTCACCGTTTTTCTAAACTGAAGAGTCCCAAAGACGCTAATCTATTCTCATAGGAAGATGTTCAAGTCCCTGATCAAGCTTTGCCTAACCACACTTTGGTGAGGGAAGGTCTACAGATGCAGGCTTAGTCTCTAAATTTTACGGTCTTGCCGTGTATGTGAAATTTGTGGTCTTATTCACCAATTTTGATTTGCTTTCATCATGTTGTATAATGGTTAGTCAAGTGAGGACCCTCTTGCTGAGTGGGACTATAAACTTCCGTTCCAAAGTTTTATTCTGATAGCGCCAAGTGACTGAGCTTAGAGAAAGAGCCAATGAATTACCCAGCTCCCTTTGGTAAAACCAACAGTTTACAAATTGCTATGCCTACAGAGCTGACCCCACCCCCCGCCCATTCATTTTTAAGTCTCTGCCAATTTAGGCAGAGTATAAACCAATGCATTTTCAAGGGTGTCATCTCCTCCAATTTTTTTAAAAGCATCACCAAATTCTTTCCTAAGTTGAGAGATTTAATTTACAGGGTAGAGAGACAGAGGGAGACAGAGAACTTCTTGTATGCTGTGTCATGACTGAGCTACGCAAAAGCCCCTAGCTTGCCTGAAGATGGGAAATTCTATAGGTATGGACTTCTTCTCGGGAAGAAACATGCCCTGAGACCAGAAGCTCAGCTTCACAGCGAGAAGAGAGCAAATTCCCAGTTGCAGGATTTCAGAAGTGCTGAAAATGGGCTGAAAATGGGCTGAAAATAGATCAAAGCCTTACTTTGAACTCTCCAAAATAACAACGAAAAAGCCTGTGGTGTTCCTGGGAGCATCTCTTAAGTGCCAGGATCCCGAAGTGCCTCTTTGGCTTGTCTTAATAAGCCAAGCTGGATTTCAAACGAGCAGAGACTTCATAGGTTAACAGGAAAAATCTGGGCAACCATAAAACGCCAGCAGAGATACTGGAAAAAGGATGACTCTCTGATGCATCTGATGGCCAGCTGGATTTCTTTCAGCCCAAATATTTTAGCTCTAACAGCTGGGTGCTGTTTTCTTCCTCTAACACGGTGTTTCTTAAACCCTTTGCTCTCAGGACCCCTTCCCATTTTTAAAAATTATGGAGGACCCCCAAAGAGCTTTTGTTTGCATGGGTTATATTTATCAATATTTACCCTATTAAAAATTAAAACTTACACCTTCGTATAGTATTTATTTACTGAATCATGTAAAAAGAACAACGTAAAACCTATTGGATATTAACATAAAATATTTTTCATGAAAAAAACTATTTTGTTAACAAATAAAACTATAATGAGAAGAATGACATTGTTTTAAATGTTGGCCGAGTATCTTCAGTATCTGGCAAATAATTTTGATTTTGCAGACCCCCGAGAGGGTCTTGGGGACCCCCAGGGGTCCTCAGACCACCCTTTAAAAAAAAAACACTGCTTTGAGATGGCCGCTTAGAAGAAAAGGCTTTATTATTATTATTATTATTTAGTTGTTCAGTTTATAGAGCAGCTTATATCTGTAGAGCAGCTGCCAACAAAACCAATATAGAACAAACAAACAAAGTAAGTACAAGGATACAGAATTAAAAGGATAAAAGAGGAATACAGAAAAGAGGAAGAAAGGAGGAAAACACAGGATTATGACGACTTCCGCCCTTCTTTCTATTATTGACTAATTGCCATCGTGAGAAGAGACGGCTCGGACGCGCCTCTGCTGGTTCCCAGAGGCCATCTAGACGGGCACCGTGGTTGGAAAGGATGCGGAGAGCCTGTGTTGTATTTGGGGAGGACAACGCCTTCCCAAGGGCCGTCCTTCCCTTCCTCCCGCCCCAACGCCGCAGAGCTCCCAAGCTGGAGAGGCCTGTTAAGGAGCCTCAGCCCAGCCAGGTTGAGCTCAGCCCCCATCGCGGTGTCTACTGCGAAAGTGAAACCGAAACTGAGATTCCCATCCTCTTCCTTCCCCATCCCCAGCCATGTTGCCGCCCAAGGCAGCCTTGCCGGCGCCGGGTTGGTCGTGGACGGCGGGCCCTTCCCACCCGCCTCCCTCCCACCCGATGGCTGCGGATGATGGGGGCCGCCCGCTCGCGGGAACACGCGCCCAGCAGCCTTCCACGCTCCAACCGCGGGCGCTCCTTCCCGGCCTGCTCTATCCTCCGCGCGCCACCCGGAAGCGGATGCGTACGGACCGGAAGGAGAGACTCGCACTTCCGGGTCTGGCTTCCCGAAGCTCTGAGGCTGCGGAGGAAGGCGGACGCGCGGCTGGATCGTCTGGCGACGCCGCCCGCCATGTGAGGGAGGCTCGCGGCCTTCCCGCCGAGGCTGTTTCTCCGGAGCAGGTGACGGGCCGGCCCTCGGGGCCCTCCAGGCATGCGTGGAGGTGGAAGGGAGGGAAGAAGGGGAGAGAGGGAGGGGTGCCCTTATCTCCGAGAGAGCCCCCATGGGCAGGAGCAGTCTACCGTCCGGGCGCTAGCGAGCTGGCGGGCGTCCCGGGGTGGGGTGGTGGTGTATGAGGCGTGTCTGCCTGACAGGGGAAGGCGGTGCGGGAGGAGGAGAGCATCTGGCTGCGGTGGGAGAGCCCTGGTTGGAAGCAGGCTGCCCCGGCAGATGCCAGGGGGTGTGGGAGGGAGGGAGAGCGAGGACCTCCCTCCCCCGGAGTTTCATTCCGACCTGGGGGTATAATTCTAAGGGAAGAGACTCTCTGTGGCTCAGGGTTGGACCGCGGAGCCCTTGGTGCTCCCTGAGCTGTGTCGTTGGCTTGCAGACGCTTCATGACCCAACCAGGCAGCTTCGTCAGTAGCTCCGCTTGTTGTTTATTTGTTCGTTGGTGTATTTCGTGCTTTCGGCTCCTGGCGACTGCCTGGACTAGTCCCTGCAGTCGTCTTGGCAGGTTTTTCAGAAGTGGCTTGCCCTTGCCTCCTTCCCAGGGCTGAGAGAAAGGGACCGGCCCAAGGTCACCCAGCTGGCTTCGTGCCTAAGGCAGGACTCACCATCTTTGGTTTCTAGCCTGATACCTAAGATGCGCTAATTAAATTAACTAATCAGCTCGCTCCAAGTTGCTCTTTCACAGTTTCACGCTCCAGCATCTGTTGCCTCACTTGCAGAGGCAGCTAGCAGCAGCCTCCTTCAGTCGGGTTGCTCTTCTGATGAGATGGACTGCAACCCCTGGAGTTCTCGCTTACGTAACCTTTGGATCATAGAGTCCCTGCACGTTTCTCACTCACGCAGGGAGACCCGCTCAAGTATGTGTGCAGTACTGAAAAGCTTGATTCGCTGGTGCCTCCTTTACATTTGTTAATAACTAATCACTTATACTTGATAGCAGTCATGGACAAAGGCCCAGCCAGGGAAGTGTTTGTAAACTGGTAGGAAGAATTGCTCACTTTCAGACTGCTTATACAGGTAGTCCTTGCTTAGCAACCACAATTGGGACCAGAATTTTGGTTGCTAAACGATGTGGTCATTAAGTGAATCCAACCCAATTCTACAACTTTTTTTGCAGTGGTCATTAAGCGAATCATCATGGGTGTTAAGCAAACCACGTGGTTGTTAAACGAATCACGCGGTTCCCCATTGATTTTGCTTGCCAGGAGCTGGCTGGGAAGGTCGAAAATGGCAATCGTGGGATGCTGCAACAGTCATAAATGTGAACCGGTTGCCAAGCACCCAAATCGTGATCACGTGACCATGGGGACGCTGAGACAGTCTAAGTGTGAGGACCAACCACATGTTGGTTTTTCCAGCACCGTCGTAAGTCCAAACCATCACTAAACGAATGGTTGTTAAGGGAGGACTACCTTATGCCAAAAAGAGCTGATGTAGGTATGCATATGGGTAGACAAGTTAATAAAAATGTGAATCCAACCCCTTTGGGGTCTTCCTCAATCTGCAAAGCTGTGCCTTTTCTTTCATCTTAAAACCAGTGCTCTTTTCTCTTGCAGTACACTGATGAAATGGAGCCTGGGATGAATTCTTTTAGAGTAGAATTTCCTGATTTCTCTAACACCATCCTGCAGAAGCTCAACCAGCAGCGACAGCACGGGCAACTCTGCGATGTTTCTATTGTCGTCCAGGGTCATCTTTTCCGAGCCCACAAAGCTGTCCTGGCAGCCAGCTCCCCTTACTTTTGCGACCAGGTGCTCCTGAAGAACAGTCGACGGATTGTTCTTCCCGATGTCATGAATCCCAGGGTGTTTGAGAATATTCTTCTGTCAACTTATACTGGGCGACTAGTGATGCCCGCTCCAGAAATTGTTAGCTACTTGACGGCAGCAAGCTTCCTTCAGATGTGGCACGTGGTGGACAAGTGCACGGAGGTGTTAGAAGGAAACCCTTCTGTCCTTTGTCAGAAGCTGAACCGAACCAGCGACCACCAGTCTCCAAGCAGCAGTAACTACAACGGCCTTGTGGAAAGCTTTGAGCTGGGGGCAGCAGGGCAGGCGGATTTCCACAAGGTGCAGGAACTGAGGGATGGGGAGAATGAAGAGGAGAGCTCCAAAGACGAACTGTTATCTCAGTTAACAGAACACGAGTACCTTCCTAGCAATTCTTCCACAGAACACGACCAGCTGAGCACAGGAATGACCAGCCAGGACGGAGAAGAGGCAATTAGCGACAGTGCTGAATATCAGTATACCAGGCCTCTTTACAGCAAGCCCAGTATTATGTCCCACAAACGATGGATCCACGTAAAAACAGAGAGGTTCGTGCAGGACTGCGAAGCAGCGGAGGTGCACGGTTCCTACGATGAGCACCAGGTATCCGAGTCTATGAACGCTGTTCAGCCAGACCACCCTGTTCAGACCACTATTCCCGAAGATCTTCGTGTCAGTGAAAAGAAGATGGAAATGGAGTTTGGTGAGCAAGCCAACGAAAGCAACTATGATGAGCAAGTAGACTTTTACGGATCTTCCATGGAAGAGTTCTCTGGGGAAAGGAACGATGGGACTCTAAGCCTTCAGAGGCAGGAGGCTTCAGGTTATGGAGAAAGCCTAGATCTTCCCTCAGGGATCAAGGAAGAAAATGCCCTGTCAGGGTTTTCTACCGTGGACAAGCTTTACCCGTGCCAGTGTGGCAAGAGTTTCACCCACAAGAGCCAGAGGGACCGTCACATGGGTATGCACCTTGGCCTTCGGCCTTACGGCTGTGGCGTGTGTGGTAAGAAATTCAAAATGAAGCATCACCTTGTGGGCCATATGAAAATCCACACAGGCATCAAACCGTACGAGTGTAACATTTGCGGGAAAAGGTTCATGTGGAGGGACAGTTTCCACCGGCACGTGACCTCTTGCACCAAATCGTACCAGGCCTGTAAAGTGGAACAGAACACTACTAAAATGAACTGAAAGAGGACGGGTAGAGACAGAAAGGGAATATAACTGCTTAACCGGATAAGCAGCGTGATTGCATTGCACAGCCTGTGCCTGAGGCCTGCTGCTTTGAGATGGTTGGTTCAGAATAAACTCTGGGGCACAGCTTCCAGTGTCAGCGAGTGCCAGGACCATCTCGTAAGGCGTTACTGAGGATTCCTCTCCGAGGACTGCAAACAGACCAGCAAGTTGGCATAATGGTACTTTTACGTACTTACAATTATTGCTATTTAATTTATGCTCTAGGAATATTTGGGTTCTCTGAAGAGGAACGCTGAGGGACCTTCTTGCTTTTAGTTCATCTCTGTAGACATCTGCTCAAATATTTTGAGGCTCAGCAAGGATGTGTGTGGGGCGGGGCTCCCCAGCAGGGTGGCTGTTTCCTTTGACGGCACTCCCTGGTAAGCGGTGTTTGAACTAAATGTGTGAGCACTTGCTTGTTTAAAATCAAAGGGTGGATGGCCTTCTCTCCCTTTGTCAAAATGCACTTTGCTAGACAACTTTCAAGTGCAGCCTCATCTTTGACAGGCAGCTGCTTCCTTGATCTGTCCAACTTCTGAGTTTTGTTTAGTGGCTCTGCTTGACTTTGCAGAGCACACATTGTGCTTCTTTTTGATATATTGTGATGGACACTTTAAAACCTCACTTTCCTGTCCTCCCCTTGTGCCTGATGCAATAGCCAATCAAACCAGCCTCTTATTTTGGCTGAGACAGTCAAGAGCATTGGGCTCACTTCCCAACAGAGGTGAAAACACCCGTCCCTTGCAGTTGATACTCGTCACAGACATCACTTTTGTCCTATATTTTACCAGTGTCCTGCAAGACCAGAAAGCAGATCATCTTTGTGGTTTTCAGGGTGAGTTTTTGTACTAGCCTGCTTACTAACTCTGTTTTGTTAGTAGCCGGGCTGTAGAAGCGGTTTGAAACTATTCCACTTCCTTCCAGTGATCAAAAAGTGCGCCCACATTCCCCAAAGGTGAACTCTTCTGGGTTTCTAAATGTGATACTTCTCTTCCATGGAGGATGGATTTTTTCAGCTCCGGGTTAAGTTCGCAACCAGAAGTTGTTCTGGATCGTCAATAAGGAATTGACGTTCTTGTGCATCCCAACTACTGTGCAAGATGGAGGCAGGTTGGAATGGGTTGAGGCCTTTGGGCTTTATCTCATCTCTGTGTTTCCTTGGCAAATACTTGCCTAGTATGCCAAGGCAACTCTCCTTCCCATCCATGTTTCCATCTGTAAACCTTGGAGAAGGGGGGAACCTGTAGCTCTTGCATTGATAACTTAGGTCAATTCACAAGACAGGCAAGCGTTGCTGAGCTTGTTGTCCTCTTCCTCTGATTGCTTACCTTAAATTATCTTTTCGGCTGGTGTCTAAAATACAAGTGTCTGACTTGGTAGGATGGTAGCACTGTAAACTAACCTTTAGGCCTTTCTCTTTTAACTAAATATGCTTCCCCTCCCCGTGTTAAACTTGTTCTAAAGTGATAGAAGCTATCAACTGTTGGGATTCCCTTGTCTCTTCCCACCTTATTCCCCCAAATGGGTAATCTTTCAGCTTCTCCGATAAGGCACTTCTTCAGCTGACCACAGGCACTTACATATGGAAGGTCCGCATCAAGTGTCAGACATGACCTCAGCCATACCCTTCGCTAGAAATGGCTGTCAATGACTTGAACCCTAGCAAACAAGTTAACTCAGCAGGGATCTCTTTGCCAACACTGTAACTTGGTAATGTGTAGAAGCACTTTGTATTTAAAACAAAATAAACAAAAAAAAGTATAAATTTTTTAGAATTTATACATATTCTAGAATATATATATATATATATATTCCCAATATATATATATATTTAGAGAGAGAGAGAGTGTGTGTATGTATGTGTGTGTGTGTATGTATGTGTATATATATATATATGTGTGTGTATATACATATATATATATATATCTCCCTCTGGTTTGATTTCTAATTCATGTTATCTGATTTTTTTATTTTTTATTTGAAATTTTATAAAGGTAAGAAGCTTTTTGTTTACACAAGTGTGGGTACTGGGGGTTTGTGTGGGGGAAAAGTAAGATCCTAAGGATCTGTTTTTAGTTTTGTTTGTTTCAAAAATAAAACAGAAGCAAAAAAAAAAAAGAGTCACTGCCTTAGAATGTCCAGGAAGCCTTTTCTCCCTCTCTCTGATAAACTTTGGTGGGCTTGGTTAGGAAAAAGAGGCTTCTGCTTCGTACCACTTTCTCTGGTCCTGCTCAGATCTGCTCACATTCTGACCTCACTTTTTTCCCTTCTCTGTACTGCTATAGCACACACACCAAAAAAAAAAAGACTTCAGTTTGCACCATTCTGCAGGACTGCTTCTGACCGTTCAGCCTTTCACCTACAAGGAGGAAAAGGATGTTAAGGACAGGGAAATTTCCCTTGTTTAAATCTCACCGCCTCAGAGCCACAGAGGGCATCCAGTCAGGTCAGAATGCCAGGGGTTTAATCCACAGGGAAATCCTTCTGCATAACTGCCATTGGGGCAAACCCCAAAAGCTAACGCCAAGATTGTTACGCCAGCTTTTTAGCGTAACTTATGCAGAAGGCGTTTGTGTGCAAGCGTAATGCTTCTCTTGGCAATGGGTCGACAGTGGAAACCAAGAACAGTTACTGGAAGAACTATGATTGTGGGCTTTTAAAACGTTGCCAAGATGGTAACCAGCTTTGGATAGGAGCAGAGACCTCCCAGAAATCTTTGTTGTTGTTTTCAGTATGGAGTAATAGTTAGATACTTACCAGCATGTTTCCTCTCTGCCGGCAACAATTCCAGGCAGGAAGTGTGTGCAATTAATAGCCCTCTCCTTCTCCTTTATGAGAAATTGAGGGTGCAGTTGCAATTGAGAAAGACTAGGTAAAATGCCTGAAGTGTGGAAACAAGTTATTTTCACTCAGGCCAGGATTCTGTATGTCGTAAGGGAAAAGCAGTATGGATTACCGCTCTTGTGCTGCACTAACGTCCCTTAATTCATAACACATTCGTAACTAACTGCCTTGCAACAATTCTAGAAAAGGTTTTTCTTTCCTTGGACGTTGGTCATGTCCAGTGCCCTATGGAGTGTGGCTTTGAATGATAACAGCGCATTCAGTTTTGAACGCATCTCGCTAATAAGGGCAACTCAATTCCTCTAGAACGCACTTCCCTTTTGAGAGGAGTGGAGCGGCCCCCAAGTGATACCTGAAGTTCGTTTTTGCAATCGTCGTTTTATTTCAAATATCTGCTGCTAAGCTGGGGCATCTTTTTCTTACCTTCTGGTCTGATTTGGGTAGTAATGCATACTACTTTCCTGCTGATTTGTGAAGGTAAAACTGCTGGGTTTGGGAACTCTATTCTTATTTCTAATCCTTAAAGGATTTTAGAGGTATTAACCACAGACCCATAAGTGCTTAACAGGTGATTTCCTTGCACTTTGCTAACACAGCATGCTTCACAAGTCCAAGACTGTAAGTATTATATTGTGAGATCTGCCGTTGGCCTCTTCGTTTTTCAAAAGGGCAAATATGCTGAATGTGTGTCAGGCAGATGAGATTTCTAAACCTGAGAGTCTATTTTTTAAGAATATTTGTTTTATCTAGGATAGTGGAATACTAAAGCATTCAGAAAGCATTTGTGCTTTTTTATCCAGATATTTGACATGGATAAGTAGAACTGAATAGTCTAGCTGCTGAAGCCCCAAGGGGGAAGGAGAGCTGGAGAGCTTAAATGTATATTACCATTTTTGATGTGTTACATTGCCATGCTTCTACTTTGCTTGAAGCCTGCATCCTAAGTCAGTTGTTGCTGCTTCCCACCCCCCATTTCCCCTTCTGGTTTCCACCATATTTCTCGAATGAGTGTGATCGTTTTTGCAAAGGAGTGAACTTCTTTATTCCACTACAAAATTTTCCCTGTTAAGCATTGTCACTTAAAATATTAGAACTTATCTGTGAACTGCTATGCCTGTATTGCAAAGATTGGAGATATAATTCTGCTGTCCTTATAATGTACAGCGTGGTTTATGTGACATTCCTCTTTCTTTGTTTTCTTCTTATAGAAGAGTCTGTTGCTCTTTTTGTATAACATGTTTTAATAAATGTTATCTGTATTTTCCTAAGTGTGTTTACTTACAAAGTCACATCCTAAACCCCCTCATGTGGGAGCGAGTTTCGCTGAATCTCACGATGCTTATTTCTGAGTAAATAGGAACCCAATTTGAGTTTAAAGATTTCAGAAACCTGGCTAAGAGTAGCTTCTTAGCCGGATGCTAAAGGACATCTCTATACGTGGGCAGAGGACGTGTGGATTCGCAGTCTAGAACCTTCCACTTCAAAATGTAAAACAGTCATGGCATAATGGAGTTAGCAGTGAGATTTTGTGAAGAATATAATCATACGGAAAAGAACAGAACACCTTGGAAAGAGCACACGGTCCTTAAAGAAATTGGAAGAATGAAAAATCGGGGGCAAGTTTTTCAAAGTTCTGTAAGCTGCCTGGAGTCATTAGTATCTGAGCAGCTTTAGAAACCAAACGGATGAAATGAAAATGGAGAGGAAATCACAATCAAATAGTAGAGTGCAGGCTATAAGGAGAGGCAAAGAGAGGATGCAAGTAATGCCTTTAAAAAATAGCAAACGAAGGATTGCATGATGCCAAACAGGCTGAAGGATCACCTTCTACAGAAGGCAGCAGAGGAGTTGGATGGGTGGTTAGTGACATCAGAATGACAGGTGTGTCACCCCAGAAGTCCCACCCCTTTTTGACTTAAATTGTGTACATCACACACTTGTAAACAAGGGCAGCGCTTCAGTCCCCTGACCTCACCCAAAAGATGGCATGACCACCTTCTGATGCATAAGTCGAAGCCCTGTCCTAAAGGATACTCGGTTGCATTTACTCATGCCAACTTCACACGGACAGAAAGCTTTTCCGGTGCGACGTCTTATTATCAGTGTAAATGGCACGTAACTTAACCCTGTAATCACAACAGATGGAACTTAATCACTCCTTTTCAACAGAGTATCCAAATTCAGCCCTTTATTTTCAAAACGGTAACAAAATATATCCAACCTCAACATGCTTGCCCTCCATACAGCTGTCATAACTGACTTGGCTCCTGGGCTTGAGTGAATGTTTGCTTTCCAAACAGGTTGGACACACTTCAACTTAAATCAGGCCACTTGACTAAATTCCCTATAAACTCAATCATGGTGCATGTGAACCTCTTCACTCTTATTTCATCAACAAATGGGGAGCATGTTTCTTCAGAAATGGAAAATAGCATATACTGGAACCTGTGTAAATTATTACTATTGTGTTTCATAGTTACGTACACCTGACTTTGATCAAACCTGCAAAAAAATTTTTTAATAGGACTTCTGTGTAAATTGCTCACATTTAACCCTTCTTAAATCCCTCCCCCCTATTGCACTGATCTCCATTATGCTACAGCCAAATCGTGTTCAACAAGCCATTTTCAGCTGGACTCACATATCAAGCATACAAAGTCAAAAATAAATTAACCACATTACGGCTGTTTTCAAGCAGCCCATTTACTTATTGTCAATTTAAAAAGTATGTTTCATTAAGCCGATTTTGCACAAAACATCACAATGAGCTGAGTTTGAACTACATCAAAATACGTTCTCTAGTTTGTGCTTCAGTGTGTCAGATGAACCCACAAAGAGCAAATCAAACTTCAATCAACACAAGCGTGATACCCTTAGAAATGTACTTTTTTTTTTTCTCCTGCATGCCATTTTTTAAAAGGAAAGGAGAGTATTTCTATTATCCTACCCCAAAAGATAATAAAGAGTCCATAGCACAGAGGTCGGCAATGTAAACACTCTGCAAATTACTTATTTGTAACTTAGCATGTCAAGGCAGAATGACTTGTGAACTTATTAACCCCCATCTCCCCTGAGAAACCGAAGTCATGAAGAGTTTATGATTATAAGAATTCGATGCTCGGCTGAATCAGTTCATAAACTTTAGACCCCAAAAAGTGAAAACCACTTCAATTAACTTCACAATCCTGCAGAGGGGAAGGGGCAAGCAGAGTAGAAACCTTGATTTTGCATCCCATCGAGGTAGGGTCAGAACAAGATGGGTTCCCTCTGGATGCTAAGCCCTTGTTTGGTGTGGCCATAGTTTGTGGGAAGCAAGGCACAGCGGTTTGTAAACCACAAGTTATGGCTTAGTATGTTTCACTGTTCTGGTTTATTCACCAAGCCATGGTTAGGCAATCTTATAAAAATGCCTTTAATTAAACAAACAAACAAAAAGAACAAAAAAATAGAAATGATGGCTTTTCATCCATCGTTCTATGTATATGATGGTTTGAAGAACCTTAGCATCCTCAGTTGACCCCCACAATTTGACTTTCTTCAAGAAACGATGGTGCAAATCTAGAATAGCTCTTACACATGTGGATTCAGTTCAACCCTCCCAAGAATGAAAACTGATTTGGAATATTTCAATGAATATGCTATGGTGGCTCTGTTTTACAACTGTTTTGACCCTTCCTCTCAATTATTTTTATTGAACTGCCACTTATTATTTTGCCTCATTTGAATGCGATATTAATGATGTTGTTGCTGTTTTTCTTACTGTTGTTATGGTTGGTCAGCCAGATGTTTAGGCTGGATTTGGCATTCTTGTCCACCTATTGAAGAGGAGGATCAGGATTTGAGACTTCCTCGGAGCAACAGACAGGAACGTCCACCAGGGGCGCAGGGGAGTACGCGCAACTGGCTGCCATCCGCGCGCATGCGCCCTCGTTTCCCTTTCAGCCCATCTAGCGGAGGGGCGTGGCCTCGGCGCTGTCTTTTCTCCCTCTCTCTCCCCCCCCCCGCCTATGGCGCCCCGGTAGCGGAAGTGCCCGTCGGGGAGCAGGAAGGGTTCGCTTCCGGGTGCTCCTGGCGGAGGGGGAAGCGGCGGCGCTGGCGGCGGCGGCGGCCGGGGGGGAAAGCGGCACTCGGGCCAGGACCGAGCTCCCTCCGGCGGGCCTGCCATGTGAGGAGACCCCGACGCCCCTCAGGTGAGGAAGGAGCGGGGAGACCGCGTGCGAGGCGCTGTCAGCCGCCTCGGGGGCGCTTTTCGGGGCTGCCTGGCCAGGCGGAGGCTCAGGCGGGTGGGAAGGGCGGCTGGGGAGCCGCAGGCCGGCAAGCGGCCTCCGTCGGCGCTTCCTCCCGCGGGAGGGGAGCCTCTCTGAGCCCCCTGCCAGCCCGCTTTCCTTCCGAGGTCCTCCGTTTCCATGCGCCCCCCACCCCCGTTGGGCAGGCTGGGCGAGGATTTGGACCCCAGCCCTCCCCGCTCGACGCAGCCGCGCTCGCGTCCCGAGACGAACGGCGGGGATCGGATTGCGGCCCTGCCTTTTTCCCTGGGCCTCTTCGAGAGCCCGTCGGGGGTCGTCGTTAAGGGCGCCAGGCGAGAAACCGGGAGACGGACTGCTAGTCCTGCCCTAGGCACGAAGCCAGCTGGGCGGCCCTGGGCCAGCCACTCTCCCCCAGCCCTAGGAAGGAGGCAGTGGCAAACCACTCTGAAAAAGCCTTGCCGAGAGAACTGCAGGGGCTGGTCCAAGGCTGACTCGAAGGCACAAAAATAATTAAAGAATCAGTTACAGGAGAGGGCACACCACTGAGCCCGGGCTAGGGTGCAACTGCATGAGAGGGAGGCTGACTCGAAGGCAACCCGCTTCTTCCATTCCCCCCACCCCCCAAGAAATCAGTGCTGTGAGATAGGTTGGGCTGAGAGAGAGAGGCTGGCCCAAAGTCACCCGAGGGGGCTTCCGTGTCAACGGAGGACTTGTGTCTGGGTCTGCTGGGAGCTAGACTAACGCTCCCACCACCGTTATTATTTTATCCCATCTTTTTAATATAAAACTCAAGGTGGTGAGCATACCTAACACTCCAGCCACCTGTTTTCCCCACAAGAACAATCCTGTGAGGTGGGTATAACTATAACACCCTGGTTAGGAAGGCATGGAGGCCAACACATCTGGAAAGAGCCCAGTTGAGGAAGGCTTTCTTAAGCACTGTGTTCCTAGTAGGCTTTCCATATTCCATAACTGTTTTATTTTTACTTGACCCTGTTCACCACCCAGAGTCACTGTAATGGTTGCCTAATCCCAAATACTCAGTCTCACAAGCTCGGGCTTAAAGATAACTGATTTATTGAAGGAATAGTATGCAAATACAGAGAAAGCTGAGAATGAGCCAAAGCGCGCCAAATACAAACTTAAAAGCCTTGCCTTCAATCCAGTCCCGCCCCAAGCACCCGTCAGCCCACACCCCCTCCCAGGTGCTAGGATCCGTTACACGCGCCTGGGAAAGTAACCTTGAACAGGATTGCAAACCCAAACATGCATTCCAAAGATCCAAAACAAAGGAGAGTGCAGGAATGGAAAAACCCCAACATGAGCCAGGCGGGTATACACGTAAAACGGCTTGACATGTGAAACGTTACAATGTTAACAGAACATTGAAAGGGGAAACATGACAGTCACTTGTTGAGATGGGCAGCTATACAGATTGATTAAATAAATAAAAAACAAAGTGTGGGAAATTCGTTCAGTGCAACCTTTTTGTGCCATATATTGCCCTTCCTGCCGTGCCTAGTTGGAGGAGTCAGTCGTTTGGGTCTGGGAACTGTTACTTTGTCAACAGCTTGGGACTTGGTGCTGGAAAAGACTGGGAATGTGAATGGTAATGGGGTTGGTCTTTCCTTCTGAAGAAGGTGGGGATGGGGAATAATAGATGAATGAAGCAATGCGCGTTGAAGATAGGCAGAGGTTTGTTTATAAGCCTCCCACAGTTTTGCAAATCTGAGCTTGACATCAGAAAAAGCAACAGAGTGAGGTAAAGCCAATAGGGAAAGGTACTGTGATAGCATAGGTATTAAGAAGGCAAAGGCGTCATATAGGTGACCTAGGAGGAAGGGTGTCAGAGTTGTCTAATGACATTTCTGGATGTAGAAATCTGACATGGAACTTCTTTTATGCTCTCCTGACTTAGAGGTCTTGTTATGGTCTCAAATCCCAAGAGTGGTTACTCATTGTTGTAGGAAAGTTGGCTTCCCTTTTCAGATACATACTGGTTTTCTTCGTACCTTGTCCCCCATTTAATGGCTAAGACTATTTGAAGATACTTAGTGCAATGGCTAATTAAAACTTTGGTATGGAACAGAGGTCCCAGCACTTACTTATAGCAAATCTAGAGAAACTGAGGTGGTGGTAGGGCATATATTGTTTTGAAAATCTAGAGAAACCAAGGTGGTTAGTGATGTGTATATAGAAAACTGTATTGTGGGAACAGTAGTGTCAGTTCTCTTCCTCAGCTGCAAACAGGAGAAGTGAGCATGTTCTATAACTCTGTTACCACATGCGTGATGGCACTGGATGGATTCTCATTTCATTACCCTTCCCCTTCCAGATAGAGGGGATTTAATAGTACAGTACATGCATCTTCGCTTTGGGATTACTGCTGCTAATTGGAATAGACAGTTACTCTGGATAGTCCAATGCTCTAATTTGGCAGAAATATAGTCCTGTATATTTCCAGAGAATAAGCTTTGTAACTTAGTGGAGAATGACAAGGCTTTGTGGGTGCATCTTTCTTTCTTTCTCTCTTTCTTTCTCTCTTTCTTTCTTTCTTTCTTTCTCTCTTTCTTTCTTTCAAATTTCTGTCACCGCCCGTCTCTCCTGAAAAGGGGACTCTTGCACAAGGTTCATTCCTTAAAGGTAGTACTGTAGTATTAAGGCTATAATTCTGTTCATATTGACTTCAGCGTTGTCTCTACTCACCTCAGGAAATACTTCTGAGAAGATGTATGTAGGATTATACTATAATCCTTTTCCTTCTACCAATAGAAAATAACAACATCAATTGTGCTTGTTACATAAGTAATGGTAGTTTAATTAATACTGTTTTGTTGTTTTGAAATTCTTCAGCCCTCGTGCATTAAACATAGGTGTATGGCTAGTAAATCTTAATTTTCTGCCTACTAAACATAGAGTAGGGATTAGAAATGTGATAAAGATGTATCATAGACACCCTGTCAATATACATCTGAGTAAAGCCTGTCAAGTGAAAGAACTAATTATTTTGAAAGGTAGCTAGCAAGTATGCAATTAATTGAATAGCTCCCATTGTTGTTGTGCTTACAGGAAACCTACTGAGATTTCTCTTGTGCTAAATCTGTACGTGCATCTTATTCAGCTCTCCAGTTAAAATTTTTAGCTTATAATTTTAGTCTGTGTCCTTAATAAAATTTTAGTCTGTAAAATGTGATGGGTATTTGACCAAAAAGTGAACTGTTTTGTTATAAGTAGCACATCTTTGAATGTAAGTCTGTTAGTTATTTTTCCATCAAGGCTGCATTCCTCACTTTTACAGAAACCCAAAGTTTGTAGTACTTGTTTTTCCAGTATATGATGAATCTATGCCACTGACTATATAGGATAGCTTCCTTATGCTATATAGTAACGTATACCGTGATCCATAGCATCAGATTATCATGAGGAGGTGGGAGTCAGATAGAAGTACTGCATGCAGTTAAGTGATTCTGTTTGATGTCTTTGTGGTAAGAAAGATTCAAGGTGCTTTTTAAGTTTAAAAATATTGATAATCATGGGTAAGCAACCTGGCTTTATCATGCCTATCTCCTTTTATTTCTTAGCAATTTTGCAAGTGTGAAAAACATGGTCACTGACTTGTATCCTGTATATGATAGCTTAAAAGCAGAAAAAGAACTAGCTCCAGATATTCAACCAGGTGATTCTTTCTTGAGAGCGATGACGTGTGAATACTAGTTTAAGGTTTGGTTCATGGCATCTGGTGTACTGACGTGTGTGCACTGGATAAGCTCTGTTTTACAGATATGTCTTTAGAAATGGTATTTACTGACTTGTAAAATGTGTGCATGTTTAAATAAAAGCAGGGTACATATGTCCAAGGTTGCTTTATCTACTACGTACATTTATTTGCTTATGTGGTCTCTGCAAAACCAAAATGCACTGTTGTGAAGCCTCTTAATCTACTCTAAATTTATAGGGCTTTTTTGCATACCTGTCCCTATTCTGCCACCTTCCCACCTTCATGCTTTTTGGCTGTACTGAATACAATTCCCAGAGTTCCTAACCCAATGTGAATGCTGATTAGGATTTAAGGGAATTATTGTGAAAACATCTGGAGGCCCCCACTTGGAGAGGCTGCTAAAGTGTGCTTCACTGAGCGGTGAGGTGGCCAGAATAAAAATGAGATAATCTTTTTTAAATCGCATGATTCAGATAGATGAGGCTGCACCCACATTGGCAGACAAGAGAAGAACCTACATTCCATCCCAATTCCTAACTTTGCTATCTCTGATTATCAGCTTTGTGAGCCAAGTCATATCCCCAATGGCTGAGTAGAGAAATTATTGCATAGTGATCCACTTTCTCTGGTTTATTGATGCCACTTTTTTATTTTTAAAGTGGATTACCTTTGTGTTTGAGGAAGCGCCTTTGTTAGTGTTCTGGAACAGCTTGGGAAAAACCGTTTTTAGCTACAGCACAAACTGGAGGGTCTCCTAGCTTATTTCTTTTATTATTCATTATTGTGCTTATTGTGCACAACTAATAGGCTGGTGTCTGCTGCCTGTTTGTTTACACATTCTCATGAAGAACGAAGCCTGGCTTCCTATGACCTCTAAACCTTTTCTAATTGCTTTCTGCCCTGACTCTTGCAGCACGATTCACAAGGAAACCATTGTGGCATATCTGTAATTGAAATGAATATATGTTGGAATTGCCTGGGTGGTTTTGGCAGTATAGGGTAGGAGGTGAAGTTCCCTGCATGAATATGTTTCTCATGTGCCTCTTTTGCCATTATTGTCTCTCAATTATCTTCATTGCTGCTTCTGGGATGTCACACATAGTTTTTTTTTTAAAAGAAGTCTTTCCCCAAAAGCTTCCATATTGAGCACATTCATAGAAGCAGTCAGTTTTGCAGAACTGCTTAGTACTATTTGTATTTTCCAGGCTCAGCCACAGGACTTTGATCTTTGTAAAGGCCATTTCAGGATAAGAATTCACATTTTTGCTATCACAGCTAGTGCAAGTAACTGTGGTATTGATATGCACGCTATGGAATGATTGTATACTTTGGGGGAATCATGTACAGATGCTTTTTTCCCCCTTCATTCATGAGGAATCAGATGCTCTAACATCACACAGGTTTGAGTGGAGAATAGCAGTTAATATGCAAGAAGGTGCATGCGCATTCATCATATTTATCCGTTTGACCTGCTTTCTGGGTTTCTGGGTATCATTTGGGGAATATGCGTGGTTAGCTTTCCTGTGCTAGATAGCTAACCATGTAAACACCATTACGTTTTGAAAAGCCTGTTAAATGGCAACAATGCTTTTCCCACAGAGGAAAGCACCTAAATCACAAGAAAGAAATCATTAACATCAAATTAATCTGTAGGTAACGTTTCCGGTTGATTTTTTTTGCATGGAATGACATTTTACCATACAGAGGTTTTGACATAAGTTGTTCTTGCTCTTCTGTCAACTAGTCTGGTTCAAACAGTTGAGAAATTCTGTCCTGGAGCCACAAGAAGGAAGGATGTTGCAAGACCCTTTGCTAGTGTACATCAACAATACTTGGGATCAGCTGCCCATGCAGCCTTCTTTCAGACAGTGTGCTTCCATACTTCTATTTCTTGCATTCTTAGCGTGCTCAGCACAGCTTCTAATGGGCTCAATTCCCAATTTATTAGGACGAGAGTTTTAAATGTGCTGATTTGAGGATGTGTGAGTAGTTCTGGGCCGTGTGAGATAACTAACGCCAATATTGTCTGTAGGCGATTGCACGATCAAACTGTAGCTGCTCATAAAGCAACTCAGTATAAGGGAGTTAATTCCATCCCACTTCACGCAGCTTTAAACGTACCACGTCTCACAAACGTGATTTACTCTTTTGGGATGATTCGCTGTCTGTAAAACCGGTTGCTTGCCACTTCGTGTATTTATATTCTCATCAACTTGCAGATCATATGCAGTGCAAAGTTGAAATTGCGATCAGGGCAACAAACGGCTTGCTGTCTTTAAAGCGGTGTCGTGCGTTTTGAATTCTGATCCGTGAACACTCCTTTTGTGCCTTCTGCAGGTTACATTTTGTGCCAGAAGACATGGACAGCAGCAGTTTCATCCAGTTTGACGTTCCTGAATACAGCAGCAGCGTCCTGAGCCAATTGAATGAGCTTCGCCTGCAGGGCAAACTTTGCGATATCATCGTGCACATTCAGGGCCAGCCCTTCAGAGCGCACAAAGCTGTCCTGGCCGCCAGTTCTCCCTACTTCCGAGATCATTCAGCATTAAACACCATGAGTGGCCTGTCAATATCAGTCATCAAAAACCCCAGCGTCTTTGAACAGCTGCTTTCTTTTTGTTACACTGGAAGGATGTCTTTGCAGCTGAAGGATGTTGTCAGCTTTCTCACCGCGGCTAGTTTTCTGCAGATGCAGTGTGTCATCGACAAGTGCACGCAGATTCTTGAAAGCATTCATTCGAAGATCAGCATCGGCGAAGTCGACTCAGTCACCATCGGTGCCGAAGACGCTCTGGAGAACCACAACGGCATCAAGGACAGCGGCTATTTCGCCAACCCCGTTGAAATTTCTCCCCCCTATTGCTCTCAGGGGCGTCAGCCTGCTTCAGGGAACGACCTCAGAATGGAAACGACGCCAACCAACGCCCTGTGCGGCCGCCTGCAGGAAGAGGGGCACTCGGACCGTGGTAGCACTGGAAGCGTTTCAGAGTACGAGATTCAGGTTGAAGGCGACCATGATCCAGGGGAGTTGATGGTGAGAGAGGGCCAGGCTGCCGAGGTGAAAGTGAAAATGGAAAAATCTGATCGGCCAAGCTGTTCAGATAGTTCTTCGCTTGGGGATGATGGATACCATACCGAAATGGTGGATGGAGAACAAGTGGTGGCCGTTAATGTTGGTTCCTACGGCTCTGTCTTGCAGAATGCTTACCCGTATTCCCATGGCGCATCCCAGCCGGCTAATGTACCCGAGCCCTTTGGAAGCCTGAGAAACTCCAGCTCTTCGAGATCCATGCTGGGCTCCTTCAGAGGCCGTGGGCGTCAAAAGCGGGTCTCCGCGAGCCACGTGCATGGCGACGTTTCAAGCCTCATGCAAGGGGCCGACGCAGAGCCTTCCGCCCACCACCCAGGATATGAAAGTAGCCCACGGGAAAGGAATTCCAGAGGCCACTGGTATGCCTACAGTGAAAGGTTAATCTGTATCTACTGCGGGAAATCTTTCAACCAGAAGGGGAGCCTCGATCGGCACATGCGGTTGCACATGGGCATAACCCCCTTTGTGTGCAAGTATTGTGGGAAGAAATACACCCGCAAGGACCAACTCGAGTACCACATCCGTGGCCACACCGATGATAAGCCTTTCCGCTGCGAGGTCTGTGGGAAGTGTTTCCCTTTCCAGGGAACCTTAAACCAGCACCTGCGAAAGAATCACCCGGGTGTAGCAGAGATAAGAAGCCGAGTGGAGTCTCCCGAGAGAACAGACACCTATATGGAACAGAGAGATGAGGACGCTTCAGCTCCTGAAACGCTGGATTACACCATGGACGTGCACACCCCTGATTAAAAAAAAGAGAGAGATGGTATTCCTCAATGCAACTCAAGCAAAGCACATTGATCAATGCATTTCCTCCCTGTTTCTTTGATAAGTTTCACAACAGTTACGATGGCATTGTGATTTTTTTTTTCCTAATATATTTTGCGATTCTTGTGGGCATCGTTACAGAATAAAAGGCTGCTGTTCTGTTTGAAAAGAGGCAGGGTTAGTTTTACTCCTAAAACTGGTAACAAGGGGCAGAATTCTAGAGAAATAATGCACTTCCTGGTGGGCAGGCTTCGGTAGGGAAAGGTATTATGACCGTGTGGATAGTACAGGCTGATTCACCCAGACCGTGTGTTCTCTCATGTTGTATTTTGTGTGGGCCGGGAGCAGACATCCATCCTTGGATGTAAGCCTCATTGTATTCAGTAGGACTTAAATCAGTTTGATCAAGCTGGCACACCTAGAAAGCTATTTAGGAGTCGAAGCATGCTTCCCAGAGTTGTGCTCATGTCACACACAGGCTTTTGTCATATGATATGGGTTCAGGATGGGTGTGTTTTTTTTTTGTTTTTTTTTTGGAATAACTATTTTGATAGCTTTGAATTTTATATAATATATTATATATAAACGCATATAAAATGCTCACATTTTTCTCTTCTGGTTGGAGGTGAATGTAGAAGTATCTTAAATAGCAAGGGGGAAAAAAACCCTGTTGATAAGGCTTTCAGACTCTATTTAGGTCTCCCCACCCCCCACCCCCGGATTTTGTTCAAGAAACATTGTTTTTTCCCCCACGTACAAATATTATGTTCAAAAGCAAGCAAAGCTTACTTGAGAATAACTTTTCTCTATCACGTACATAAACCAAATGCCATAAATGTATTAACTTGGAGTGGGGATTGTTTGGGGTTTTTTTTTTTTGTCTAGTTTACAAACTGGACAACATTGGTGCTGACCCCCTTTTTTACAGAAAAATGTATTGTTATATTAGCCAACACAGAAAGTAGCATTGTGGTTTTAAATATTTTTTACTGTCCTCAGAATCTACCTTCACTTCGTACTGTAAAGGCAGACCAGGTAAATCATGTTTTACATTAATCACTCTGGATAGATATGGTTCGCTTAACAATAGATTTAAAAGGATGGTTGTAGTTGAACCTGCAATACTTCAGTGCAGTATTTGTAATGGACCTCTTCGGGTGCATCTTACCTTCATACTTAATGTTTTCAAGTGAAGCTAAAACAGTTGATTTTTTACTTTTTTTGTAATGATAACTATATGGGATTTACGAGCAATATGTCCTATTGTATTAGGGAGGCTATTTTTAGCTTCTCCATAACTTCAGTGGCTAATCAGTGTTTTTCATAAAGAGCCAATAACAAGTATCCTGCTTTCTCTCCTTCAGATGTTTGATAACTTTTAAAAGTGGTGCTAATGTTGTTCGTTAGAACAGTACAGCATAGAAAATGTGAAACTTACTGATAGTAAACTCTTACACAGGTAGTCCTCAACTTACGATCACAAGAGGGACCTGAAAATTCGTTGTTAAGCAGTGTGGTCATTAAGTGAGGCATCACGTGACTGCACCTGATTTTATGACCTTTTTTGCCGCCATCAAGTGAATCATGCAGTTCCTCATTGACTTTGCTTGCCAGAAGCTGGTTGGGAAGGTCGTAAATGGCGATCACGTGACCCCAGGACGCTGGAACCATCATAAATACTTGCTAGTTGCCAAGCGCCTGAATTTTGATCATGTGACCACGGGGATGCTGCAACTGTCGTAAGTGTGAGGACCAGTCGCAGGTCACTTTTTTTCAGTGCCATCATAACTTTGAACAGTCACTAAACGAATGCTTGTAGGTCGAGGACTATCCTGTATCTTTCCACTTAGATTTTGCTTTCCTGAAACACAGCTCAAGAGTATAAGCTGGCAAACGTTACTGTATAAAAAATTCTACACTGTGGAGAGAATAATGGATTTTGTTCAATCATTTAAAAGCATATTACTTAGATACCTTTAAGCTTGGTGGAATGAGAAGCGTTTTGGTTAGTGTCTTCACTGGTACAGAAAACGGCGTGTCACAAGCTGTTTGGCAAAGAAGTTCTTCTCCTTGCTGCGTTTATTAGTGGCTGCTTCAGTTTCCGACATGTAGGTGAAGACTGTAGGGCTTCCTAACTAGGCTGAGCAGAGCAGAAGGTTGATGTCAAGATATTAGGAAAAGCATAGTCAGAAGCAGGAGAAGACAGCTTTCAAAACCTTCGGATGAGCTTGGCTTGAAGGGTGCTTGGGACTCAAGGTTTCTCTTTTCATGTGCCTGTAATTCATCTTGGCTCGCCTACGACAGCATGGCCATGCTATTCCTAGTTAACAGGCCCATTGTTTCTCTAATCACCCCAATTTGGTTTATTCCCCTTGGTCTGGGGTGGTGCAGGCAGACATACGCACTGCATATATATGCACCTGTCTGCCAAACATGGAGAATGCATGAATATTTCGCCGACTTTAAGGATTTGTATTTGTATATTGTAATGCATATTGATGTTTCAATCTGAGCCGTTGCTTTAATTCTAGTATGATTCCTTAAACTCCTCACAACTGTGAATTTTTAAAACCTTTTTTAAAAGGTGTGGCTTTTCTTCGTGAGAATTCATAATCTACCATCAGAATTCTCACGTAACGCTATATGTGAATGTTCCGTCTACTCAGAGGTTTTAAACACTGAAAGCGCAGCGGTGGTAATACCAAGGAAAATTGAAATCGCAAGACAGGAGGGCCTGGAAACGGGCTCTGCAAAGTCTTTCAAAGGGAGTGCAGGCAACATCTACCATCTTGCAATCTTTTTCCGAATTATAGGTAAAGAATTGCTGGTTTCGCAGTGGTTGTGAAGATTACAGCTTTATTGCTGTTTTTTTTTTTTTTTTTAAGACTTTGAGGAAACTGGAGAATAGATTTTTGTGGTGTTTGAGAAGGAAATTTTTCATTACATTACTGTAACTAAAGTCTGCAGTATATCAGGTCTGCTCCGTGAGTGGAGTTAAACTGAGATATATAATCAGCCTTTTCCTCCTCAACCTCCCTTAGAGATTCTTCCCTCTACCATCAGAAACCAGCCCCGTTATTTTTTTTTCCTACTCTAGAAACAACATTGGGATCCAAAGAGCCATACACAGACAAGAGGTTCCATATGTGCATTTGGGTGTCTCCTCATCTCTCCCCCCCCCCCACTTCTGAACATCAGGAGACTACAGAATAGTATCCAGTGCTGGGGGGAAGGGGGGGTAACAGGATCATGGTAGGGCGATGCACCCACATCTTGCACCAAAAAAAAGCATTTTCCACTTTTCCATAAGGCACCTTTGAATCCCAGGCCTCAAGGAGAGCATATGCATCCATTCATGCATCCCCGTAATGCTTGTTAAGACATATGCTAGCTTTTCAACCTTTTGCTGAAGGAATGAAACCATTTTGATTGCTTTGCAAAGATTCTCTAACAAAAGTCCAGGTGTGCAAGTTAAGCCTGACCCTTTTGTGGTGAACCTCTGCTGTGGTGCCTTTTAATTCAGTTGGCTTTACTCCATAGTAGTCAGAATTAAGGAGAAAAGGGAAGGGCGATTGACTTTCTCTTCTCTGATTTAGCCCTCTCTCAATCTTAATGAAGTTCATAAAATGTTGTTTGTTTATTTTTTAATCTGTAAACTTGAGCTGGTTTGAGTTTACCAAAGAGTGATGTATCCAAAATGCTACATTGTTTTAATTATGCAGATTTCATAATCAAAACATTGTTAATGGGACTGTTAACAGCCTAAGGGTTATGATCTGATGACACCCCTCATTCAAGAGGTTTTTTGAGTTCTTTATATGTTTGCTTGTGTGGATAACGTGTTTTCCTCTTTCTACTGCCTCCTGGGGTTAAAAATTATCAAGCCATAATATAGTACTGTATAGATCAGAGAGCTTCACAGGACATGCCAACTGTAGGAGTCTAATAGGGATGAAGTTAACAAACTTACTTTCCAACCGTTTCTGTAAGATTTAAACGTGTGCCTAAAGGCTGGTTCACACAAGACACTAGCTGCCTTGGATTTAGTGGCAGGGCAGGATACACATTTATAAAACAATTCTACTCCAGTTCTGCATCTTTGGCTTATGTATGGGAGGCCAACATCCTGCAAAGACCAGATGAACGCAGAGGAGATAACTAGAAGTTTGCTAATATTTAGTAACTAACTTCTCACTCCTGCTATAACATGAGTGGCCCATACCTCTTTCCTCACTTCTTAGACTGCTTGATAGGCTGTGCCAGTGTCATTTTATTCGGGCTAACTCTCCGACAGAGTAACCGTTTGATAGATGGCTGCCATTTTAACTGGCCACTCTATCCGTGTTATAATTCCATCTAGAATTTCCAGCTGCTGAAAGGTTCGATGAACTATTCTGGTTGAAGCCTCAGCAGCACAGTAAGTGTGTTTAGCTTTCCAGATACCTGTGATTTGCCTTTGTGTATTGTGTGAAGCAGCCCTTATGCATCTTCCTTGGATTTTGCTCTACAGTGTCCCCTGGAATATTGCAACATGCACAAATGAGAGATGTTAAAATTCAAATCTAGCAGCAGCACCTAAACCGTGCCTTTTTTGCACCATGTTTTCATTGTGATGAGGGTACCATCTTCTTATTCTTTTGAAGTTCAGATCTTGCGATCACCTAGGTGCAAAGCATGCAGTGAATTATTTTAAATGAATTCCAATAGCCTGTAGTACTCTTGACTGTACAATTTTAAGTTAGTGCAGAACTGCAAATGTATTTCATTTACAATAATGCAGAAATTAAGGAAATTGGTAAGATAGATATATGAAATATTGGGTTACATATGTTAAATTATACAAATTGGTTCATAATTGAGTCTCTTAATCTACCTTTTTAGCTACATAGACAATGTGAAAAAACAGTGACAGTGTCCTTTGTTTAGATGTTTTAACCTATTTACATACTGTGAAAACAAAATTTTATACTTTTGCTAATGGTTGTGGTTTTAAATAGCAATTGATTTTTTTCCTAACCAGTTAACTCTTCCATATAATTTCTATTGAGGTTGTAAATAAACTAGGGGGAAAAAGCTTTGTAAATAAGTGGGGTTTTTTTAAAAGCAACAGAGCACCTCACAGTTGGTTCTGTATTCAAGAATGAATGCTTTTAGTGACAGGAAGGAGAGTTTTAGAAATTTGCTGTAAGTGAATTAAGGATGTTCATCTTAAGGGGAGACTTAGGGAATTGCAATAGCCTTCGCTCTAACCTTTCATATATATTATATGCATGTTTCACAGTATAAGTAACTTGGAAGTCCTGGCAAAAGAGAGATCAGGATGACTAGGCCCAATCGCTTTAACCATCTTGGCCTTGTCTCTGCTTCATCCCGAAGTGGAAGGAGCCAACAAGTCACACCAGATATAACCCAGATTTGTTGGGTGTCAACTCCCATAATCCCCACCAAGCTTGCACTTTGTTGGCTGGGAAGTAGGGAAGTTGAAGTCCACCATGAGGAAGGTTGAGGATTATGAAGGGCAGAGGTAAGCCATCTCTTGGTTTGCATGCTTGTAGCCTAAACTGATTTTTCAAAGTCTCTTACAATTCCCAGGCTAAATGAAATGCATAGGGAAGTTTTTCATTTATTTCCGGACAGAATTATGTTGTTATCAGAAGCATTTGTTCTGATCTAATATATAGGAAGACAGCAGGAATTTTTAGAACAAGGGCTGGGAAAAGATGGTGTGGCTGAGCTTTATCTGTACCCAAATTTCTCTTATTTGAAATAGATGTTAAGTTTACTGTGACTTCTTTTGTTGTTGTTGTTGTCGTCATCGGAAGGGGTTTCACATTGAAGCCACTGAAAAGGGACTCAAATATGCAACACCTAATCTATTTTCTAAGGGAATTCTACCCTTGAATGGTGCTTTTAGACTGGTCAGGGTTATTTATTAAATTTTTATATATTTTAAAGTATTTGGGAATTGTGTAAATCCTTTATATAAATATATAAATATATATATATATATATATATATGAATCTATTTAGTTCATGAACTGTAAACAGCAGAGTAATACTCAGCAACTGAACCCAAAGTTCAGTGAAGTCATTCAGAATGTTCAGAGTTCAGCAGTCATGCAACTTGCTCATTAATTCACTCTACAGGTACCCAATGTATCCTGCTAAAACTGAACTGAGTTATGCAAGTTTATGTAAGCGTGGTAAATGGGAGCCGGCCCTAAGAGCGTTCCCTTGGAGAAATGCTCCACTTTGTTGTTTTGAAGACGCAGGACGTGGTAGTCCTGTTGGGTATGCTGCAGAAATGTCAAAACGCAGTTCTGGAAGGAGCTCTTAGATAGTCTGGAAACTTATATAGGATTCTTCATCAGATTGAAATCTGTGCCAACGCGATGAATTACTGGCTTTGCACATCTGCCATGTCTCTTGTCTCAGGGCAGCGACGTGTCCTCTCTGCCTGAACCTGAGCATATGTTCTAGAACAGGTCATCAGACTTAGATTTGCAGGGGGCTCTTCATTTTTTATTAGACTCCTGAGACGCACCAGATCGTGGCCCAGTGCAGTGGGCGTTCCTCCCTCAACACGAAGAGCAAGGTTCTTCCACTGGTGTGCTCAAAGTAATTGTTATCAGTCCAGAACGTGGCTCTGGTGTTCTCCAGCCAAATCCACTTCTCATCTCTCTCCTCTTAATGTCAAGCCACCTAAATCTTTTGCAGGAGGGAAGAGGGGACACTATTGGGCGTTACCAGAATCAGTTGCAAATCACCCCAGTAGCCAACAGCAGATGGGTCTGACTTCCACTGTTCTAGAACATGCCTTCTAGCAGGTCTCTGTTAGACAAGTCCGGTGCGGATAGTCAGGATGTATTTTGAACTTTGCTGAAAGCTGGTTTACCCATCTTTGGATTAGACAAGTAACCCGTAACTGATTTGCATGATGTTGGTGCATTTGCAACAGTATTTTTAAGTAAATTTCTATCATTAACAGATAGCTTTTGTTGTCCTCATAAATATTTGAACACTTTGAATGACTTACCTCAGTGTCAACATTTTTGCAATATTAAACTGGTAACCTCACAAACTCCACACTTCATCAATATATGAAGTAAATGAAGCAAGCTAAAGCAACTAACTTGCCATTAAGGATTATTTTATAGCATGAAATATTTTAGAATATTTATTCAAATGATATTTTACTCTTATACTCAGATATCTTTTGGTTGGTTGGTTGGTTTTTTTTTCCATTTTGTGACATGAATATTTCAGTGCTGCTTTATTTTGTTCTAATGGATTTTTGTTTCTTGCTTGTAAATTGCCTTTTTTATGGTATAAATAAAGTCAATGGGAATTGCCGTTTATAAATTAAAATGCTTCTGAAGCACACACACTGTCTCTGAGTTTTTATTTATTTTGCAAGAGATTCAATATCGTTGGGCTTCCATCACCACTTCCTACTTAGTTAAAATCATTGTGAACTTGTATTATGGTGTCACTCTTTACTCTAAACCAGTGGCTGGGTGGGGAATTCTGCAAGTTGAAGTCCACCCATCTTAAAGCCACCAAGGTTGAGAAACAGTGCACTTAAATGTAATGTGGCTTGGTTTAGGGTTAATGTGATTTATAAACACAGGTTGGGCATGTTGTAAACCCAGGTTAATGGGTCATTCCCAAGTTGGAACACCTACATATCCCCCATACAAACCTTGGTCACTTGGGTAAGCTGTATTGTAATTTGGTGATTTTGTGTTCAGATCATCCAGTGCCCATGACAAGTAGAGAAACAGCTCATGTGGCCCAGGCTAAATTCAGTTCAGAATCATCTCGAGCATGGGTTTGGCATTTTAATGAAGCCTCCTCCTGTGTCTTGAGAACATGAGCCATTTAACCCCACTGCCACTTACTCATGTTTCTGATGTCATCACAGCAGGTGGCAGCACTTAGCCAGCCTTGGCTGAACTCAGACGCTAAGTAGGATTGGACCTGGTCAGTACTTGGAAGGGAGCCCTTGGGAAATTGCAAGATTGTAGGGTAGGCTGGGAAGGAGACAAAACATAGGGGAAGGCATTGGTAAACCACTTCTGTTTGCTACCATCAATGCTAAATGTGCGTGTCCATGTAGCAGTCAAGCTTCACTTTAGGGAATCTTCACCTTCCTTTTTTGTACTAGCTAAGAAATCCTGCAGGTTTCTTCTTGATTTGCGAAAGGGAAGGGCCTTATTCTTGTGTCATTAAATGGAAGGCCTGACCCAGGGCCTTACAGCGAGGCTGGGAATTTCAAATGGCTGTCACCATGGCACAGGTATCTTTCAGCCGGAGTTTAACAAGCCCATTTGCGTGTACTTCACTAGCTCTTTATCTTTGCTTGTTCAAAGTTATGACCTATCCTAGGCCAAGTATAAAGCAATCTTTCCAACATCAAAGGCTCAGCCTTAGAAATAACATGGATTTACAACCAAGCTGATCAGAAGAGCACCTGGGGGGAGGGTGGGTTTAAACCATGGTTCACTTGATCAACATTGGCTTGTTCATGAACCAGTTCAAAAGAACAAGACCAAGTCCAGGACTTGAATGAATCATTGAAAGGTATTTTACTCCGTCCGAAAGAGGACGCAGCCATATGTACGAGCTGATGTATTTCCTGATGTGAGGATGGTTGGGTCAATGTGGTTCTTTTGAAACTATCCCAGTGGAAAGAATCAGCTTCTAAGTGGCGCACGTTCTCCCCGTCTTCTGGGACGCGCATGCTTTTTAAGGTGCAGGGAAGACGCTTTATAGCGAGAATGGGCAAGATCTTACCCTGTGATAGAAGCTTTCCAGGGAGGCTATTAATAAAGCAGTTCGCCCATGTTCCCCCAGGAGGTGGTGGTCTTCTTTCTTACACTGGCAGTGCAAAGAGAGGGGCCCTCTTCAAACCCTGAAAGATCGCCAAGTTGGGTGGTGGTTTCCACTTAGCGAGTGAGGTTTTGTCTGGCACCATCAGAGGAGGGGGTGATGGATGACTTCAAAGCAGGACATACCTCTGTGTGCCTGCTACCAAGCACTCTCGCCCTCCTCCTCCTCTCGAGACTGCTGCCTTGTTTTAGATTCATAGGGATTTTCTTTCTGGATGTGCTGAGTTGGCAGTCAGCAGGGTCACGCAACATCTGAGTTGGCGCAAAAGTTTTGGGTCTGGGGCAGGTGCAAAGGTTCATTCTTCCATCTTTTCACAGAGCAAACTCTTTGCCCAGGCAAATGCTGTTTTCTTTTTCCTTTGCTAAGATGGCGACAAAGCCCTGTCCGGAGTTCCAATTTATTAGTACAGGTAGTCCTCGCTTAACGACCACAATTGGGACAGGAATTCTGGTTGCTAAGGAAAGCAGTCATTAAGCGAATCTGACCCAATTTTACAACCTTTTTTGTGGTGGTCGTTAAGCAAATTACGGGGCGCTAAGCAAACCATGTGGTTGTTAAGTGAATCCTGCCATTCTCCATTGATTTTGCTTGCCAGAAGCTGGCCGGGAAAGTCGAAAATGGCAATCGCGTGACCAACGGATGCTGTGATGGTCATCAACGTGAACCGGTTGCCAAGCGCCGAAATCGTGATCATGTGACCACAGGGACACTGCGACGGTCATAAGTGTGAGAACCAGTCATAAGTAGTTTTTTTCAACACCATTGTAAGTCCAAACTGTCACTAAATGAACGGTTGTTAGGTGAGGACTGCCTGTATTTCCCCTCCTGCCCCAATGCATTCAGTGTGCTGCAAAGGGGGGCTGCTGATGTACCTTGAAAATGTCCTACCTGTCCCAATTAGAGATGGTGATACCAAATCATGTTCTGCTTTGCTCATTTTTATGTTGCGATTTTGTTAATTTCTCTGTGCTCCCATAAGAGCCTCTTATAAGAGGGGAAATACTGGAGTTGGGTCTGCTGGGTACAAATCCAGTTTCAGCCACTGTGTTAGCTTTTCCCAGCCTGATGTGTTCAGACTACCACTTTATCTCCACAGCATTCAAGACTGGGAAAGGTGCACTAACTCATATTAGGTTTAGAATGTCTTTTCAAAGGAAAGTTGCTCCAGATATTGTGAGCATTTTGTCAATCTGCCAATTGAGAACTTCCTTCCTCCCTCCCTCCCTCCCTCCCTCCCTTCCTTCCTCCCTTCCTTCCTTCCTTCCTTCCTCCCTTCCCTTCCCTTCCCTTCCCTTCCCTCCCTCCCTCCCTCCCTCCCTCCCTTCCTTCCTTCCTTCCTCCCTTCCCTTCCCTCCCCTCCCCTCCCCTCCCCTCCCCTTCCCTCCCTTCCTCCCTTCCCTTCCTCCCTCCCTCCCTCCCTCCCTCCCCTCCCCTCCCCTCCCCTTCCCTTCCCTTCCCACTGAGTGCAGGATGTTTGGTTAGGTTGCATCATTTCAAAACTCATGCCCACCTTGTGAACTATAAGTTGCACAAGTAGATGTTTTGTAGTACCAGCAGAAGATGGTGAAATAGCTTGTTAAAACAGAATGTGAACTTCACCCAGGAGTACAGACAGTTAGATTTCAGCCTAGAAGCAAACATACCTACAGTGTGCTTACAGAAAGTCGACTTGTTTTAAAAATGTTGTGAGCTCTTCCTAACACTGATCTTCTTCCACCGGGAAACAAGGTGATGAAATGTATTTCTGTTCTGCTGCTGTGAAACAAAAACAAATTTAAAGCCCTGCTTTGGAATATATTTTGAGCTAAATACAGTGGCAGTGAAAGAATGCAACTCCAAATGGGATCACATTTCCCCCCTTCCCATCAATGTCTCTTTTCCCATTCGATCCAAATTAATGGCAGAATTAAGAATGGCAATGCAAGATGCTTTCTGGGTTGTGATTTAGCAACAAGAAAACCTAGGCCCTGAATAATTATATGTGTAATTTGCTTAGATACGCAGATTGTAGGAAGGGTCACAGAGTGACCAAGGCCAAGAGGTACTTGTTCTGTGGAGCAAGGACCCAGAAATTTATTTCCCAAATGCTACCCCTTTAGCTGTACGTTTATTCTTTTGGCAAAAAAAAAAAGCCAGAACGATGGTCCACCTTTATGTTTTAATTGCACGGAGTATCTGTGATATTTGAGCATGACAACCAAGCAAAATACTATCTCCACTCCTGAAGGGAAGGATTGGTTGATGGTAAATTGTTTGTTTGTTTGTTTGTTTGTTTGTTTGTTTGTTGCAACTTTTCTGGTGTACCACCAGAGGGAGTAGAGAAATCTACAAAATATATTTGTTTTTTCTTCAGTCTAATTGCACAGAATTTTACATGGCAACAGCTTCATTTGGTTGTATGGGTTGCAAAAGGTTTTGGGGCAAACACTGCAAAAAATAGCGTGTGTTTTCTGAGCTGCTGCAAAACACGCATTGTTCAGGCCTGACACTTGTTTATCTGCAATTTATTTGCACGTACTAAGATGTCCTGTGCAATTATGCTTAGTTTTCCCTCGCTGCCTCTTTACAGTAACAAAGGAATACGCAGTATGTATTCCTTATTTTTCTCTTTTTCTAGCAACAGCTACTTTTTTCACCCAAGGGTGTCACAGAGGTGAGTCATGTGGTTAAAATGCTCATGTTTCTTTCTCAAAATAGCTAAGCACTCATTTTGATTGAAAACGGATGGCCGCTGAGTGCCTATCCACTTTGGATATGGTTGACGGAAGACATTAAGTGTCCCTTCTGGCTATCTCCAGAGATGACAGGTATCCACAGATGTCCAAGATATGTAAGCTGAAAATGGTAATGTAAGATTTAGGAATTATTGGAAGAGATAGGAATTATTATTTAGGAATTATTGGAAGAGATAGGAATTATTATTTAGGAATTATTGGAAGAGATAGGAATTCCAATGACGCTGACACAGAAGACGCCTCTCTTCCAATAATTGCTCATGTGAACTATGCGATTGTTTTGGGGCTACCACACAGTTCTGTATTTCATGTACCCTGGCCTGAATCTTGAGCACAACTTAAGGACCCTCTTAAGGGTAGACAAGAATGCAGCTACACATATGAAAGTGTCCTCAAAATCAGTCCTCAGGGTAGTTTATCTATTAAGGGTGCCTCATCTTGTTCCTCGGTCAAAACCTGGACTGGGATCCATCTGGGTGGTTAGTTTCCTCCTAAACAGAGAGAGAAGCGCTGAAAAGCCAAACATTTGCACCGAAAGTGAACATTCAATGGTAGGCGTCAACTGTTCAACTTAAGACAGCCTGATTTCAATATCTTTCATGAGGGTCAGCCTACTGCCACTTCATGAGTTCCAAGTAGAATTTGTCATAGAAGCTACTGAACGTGGCATTCGGTGCATGTTTTTGAGGGAACAAGGCAGCCATGGACATGGGATCCATTACTTGCCCCTTTACTTTACTTTGCTGCTTGTCTCAATGTTATCCCAGGAACATAAGCAATACTACATTCACTAAAAAGGTGCTTTGATGTGTAGACTTGTTCTCTCTGAGCCCTTCTAGAACAAGGCTGCAAGACCTCTCAAAATCAATAGCATTATCTTGTACTTATACAGAGGCACCTTGGACCTTGGACCTTGGACCTCTCTGCGGCGGTATGAGGATTCCTGCCTTGGGCTGGAAGTCTAGAAGACCTCCAAGGTCCCTTGCAACCCTCTGATTCTCGCCAGGTTTGGCAAAAGTTTTGTTGTTTTCAAGCCTTTTCCTGTTTTCAACAAACATTCCTCAATTCAGGTACCATTTTTAGGTGTTAAAGCAGTTCTTGAAATAAGTGTGACTGATCTCATAACACTGTTCTCATAGTGCAAGAGGAAGCTTGTAAGCTTGTTGCTAAAATGGGATGGTTACTAAGAGAGCTTTTTAACAAGTTCAGAGCCAGGTTCTGCTCTATAGATCTATGAAGTCTCTAATTGACCCACAACTCTTGCAGCCATGATTGGGACTGAGACAACCAGGGAGGTGAACACAGCACCTCAGTGCTAATCATTAAAACAACCCCTCTTTTTTTCAGGGTTCTGGGTGGGCCTAAAAAGTACACGTGGCTGCTTTAAAGAGTTGACTCATTAAAGTCAACATGGTTTTCTTTCTCCTGGCCTGAAAAAAGACATTCCACATGATCTTCTTGAACTTCTGCATCTCTCATGTTGGTAAAGGTTGAAGATAAGATTTGCAGTCTACTAATATTATGGAGCCAGTTTGGTGTAGTGGTTAAGGTACCAGGCTAGAAACCAGGAGACTGAGTCTGTCTTGCCTTAAGCACAAAACCAGCTAGGTGACCCTTGGCCAGTCACTTTCCCTCAGCCCTAGGAAGGAGGCAGTGGCAAACCACTTCTGAAAACCTTGCCAAGAAAACTGCAGGGACTCGGCCAGGCAGTCTTTGAGAACTGAACACAATTGAATGGAGAGTGTGTGTGTGGGTATGTGTGTGTGTCTGTGTGTCTGTGTGTGTATATATATATTTGTGTTTGTGTGTATATATATTTGTGTGTATGTATATACATATATATATATATTTGTGTGTGTATATGTGTGTATATGTATATTTGTGTTTGTGTGTGTGTGTGTGTGTGTGTGTATGGGTGACCACTTTTTCCTCCTCTTTTTAGCTACCACCCATGGCCTTTTTATTAGATATCAGCAATTAGATTCCCTTTCGAAAGTTTATTGCTTTTTATCTATGTGTTCCTGTATGTGACTCAGTTAATCGGTGTCTGAATTGCTACCACCCTGGGTCTAACACATCCTAGAGGTGAAGCAAGCACAGACATGATCAGCTGAATCATCAGTCTTTTGTCTTATATTCGTCCTATATTAGGAACATCGAGTGCGTTGGGTTACTCTTGCCCTGTGATCCCAAGCACACCCTGTCCCTGGAGCTTAGGAAGGGTGTGTTACGACTATAAAGTTATAAAAAGTTGTAATTTCTTGTCCTGCAGGCCTGTGCTTTCAAACAGTCTAGTAGTTTAGCAGAGTTGGAGAGAATAACAGCAACCAAGCTTCCCTGAGCAACAGCTTGTATGAACCAATATAACCCCCCCGTTTTTTTTTTACACATTCTTTCCTCAGGTGAAACAATAAGAGGCTTCAGCAGTAAGCAGCATAAATGTCAATCAATCAATCAATAATATTTATTCGGTCAATGACCAGCAAAATGTAAAAGGACAAACACCAAGTAAAACAAAGAAATACAATAATATGCTACCAACTAATAAAACAGATAATAATATAGCATTCACTCCTCAACTACTACATTAACACATTTGTTGCCTAGGTAGTGTGAGTCTAAAACATTAATAAGTATAAAACTATATATATATATATATATATATATATATCCTCTAGCAACTTATTAAGATATTTCAATTTAAAAAATAATGTTTAAAACAAGGGTAATTACTTCTTCAGCTGGTTGTGTTTTATTTTCGTTGCGGCAGCACAAAATTTGGCTACTGCACGCATCATGTGTGGTTCTAGATCCTGAAGGAGATGGTTTGCATAAAAATTATCTGGATTCCCAGGGAATTTCTCTATTAGGGGCACAATGTAGATTGACCTAATGTCCCTATAAAGGCCTCTGTGTGGATTTGAATGACATGGGGGAAAACATAAACCTAAGAGGGCACTTTACAAGGAGCCCCAAGACAATACCACTTTCTACCAATCGAAGAGAGTATTTGTAGTTCAGGGTTGAACCATGGACTCCATGGTGCTCTCCAAGCCTTGTTGTCTTCTTGCAGATGTTTCATTAGAGCCGTCTCATACGATATGTACATACATATAGGCTTAAATATTAGTCATATTTAGTTCAGTGAACGCCAGGTTCAGGTAAGTACATTTCCAAAATTCCCAGGATGAATCCAAGTTATAATAGGAATTGACAGATAATATAGTTTCCATTTCAATTACAGCTACGTAATTTTAGATTGGATTTAAAGGACTTAAGGAAATGGTCTCTTTAGGTGATAATGTGTATTACTCAATAATGAGCCTGCTTAGTGGGTCTTCTGCTGAATTATTTTTTGCCCCAAACTCCCATCGCAATCTATTTTGAAGTTTACCTTCTGGCTCTAGAGAAACTCAAGAGGAATCTCTGAGTAACTGTGGGATGTAGCAGTTTCCAAAGGGAGTCCCACCCTATCCCAAGCACTTTCGAAGGTATCGTTACCAAAGACATGATGCAGTTGGAAGGCATTTTCACATGTGACGTCATAGCATGCAGGTTTTAATTCAGGAACTGTTTTTAATACGGTGTAGAAAGCAAAGGCACCATTTTAAATCAAATGTATGTTCTGGTCAATTGCAATGCTTGGAATGTCCATGTAAAACGTGGTTAAAAGCCAACTGTAAAAGGATTATATAAATTATGCAAATTATGCAAACACCTCTTCAGCAGCCTGTCTAGATGAAATTATTCAAGGGGAAGCTGATGTTAATGCCTCTTATTTATATTAGCCTTCCTCTGAGAAGAGGGATCTTGAAATTCAAACTAAGATCTACGTTATATAAAGCAACTGATGATGGAACTAGAAACTGGCATTATGAAATTGAGTGTACTTGAAACGGGCATTATGAAATTGAGTGAAAAAAATACGAACAGAGAGTTCCAGGCTTCCTGACTTTATTATCCAGCCTTCCCCCACACCCCCACCCTTCCATGAATAGAAAGGGAATTACCAGAAATTGCTTCCTGGGATTTGTACTTTAAACCATTCTGTTTTGCTGCAGGTAATCACATTTCCTGTTTGTTTTATGATAAAAAAAGTCCAACACCGTCCTTCATTATACCTGCCCTAAGCAGGAAGTAAACATGAACTCCCAATGAATTCTAGACAAGATGTTTTCCTCAGTATTTTATTTTCTGCTGGTTTAACTTAAAGTTTACTGTTGCCTGAACTGTGAGGAACAGACTGTTATATTTGGTTCTCTTTGTTTGACCATTCCAGAGTTTAATGGTGGCCCCTTTCTGTACTGGAGTATTTCATTTTCTTTAAAAGAGCAGCCTTATGATCGTGAAGGTTATTCTTTCTATTTATACCAACAGAACCCAACCAACCAAGGCTTGTCATGTGCCGAAAGTATATTCAATACAGTACCAAGTAGTTGAGCAGGATGTCAACACGTAACTAATCTTGGCTGTTTTCCCAGGAGATGCCTGCAATCTTATTTGCTTGACTTAGCCAACGCATGTCTTTTTTTTTTTTTTTGTCTGTATTCAGGATTTTGACATTTATATATTTCTTCTAATTTCTGGGCTATTGACTAATGTTAAAAGAAGTGTGCACCTGTGCTTAGCTTGCTCTTGGGGAGATAATAATTTTGTGATGAAGGCATCACCAGGATCCTGTAATAGGTAGTGCATTAGAAAGGTGGGTGTCTTCTTTTATTCACCCATCTTTTGTGTTGTTTTGAGTTTCTTTTGCTGCATTTTAATTCCTCTTTTTCAAAACTGTCTCTTGAAAAACTCATTACTGACATTGCCATGAATGTAAACCCAAGTATTTACTCATTATTTATTAAATGAATGTATATGCCCACTCATCTATCAAAAGGAAGTGTGGGTAGCGAATAAGAAAAAAGATTACCACTACAGTAGTTGTGAGGTATGGCTTTCCCTTCTTATTTCATCAATGACTTGGGGTAATCTTCTCCAGTTTGGGAAATATACAAGTCTCATTTTTAAATCAAATGGTTTCTCCTAGTACATTGCAAGTTTTTTATACGCTGATGGGTACTTCCATTTCTCTGCATGCACTTCAAATGTTAGCAGTGCTATTTCTGAAGTCCTCCCTACCAACATTGGTGCCATGTTGGCTGCACTGGGATGAACTCAGTCTTGGGTGAATTCCACCCCTGAGGCTTGCAAACCATGACTGCATGAACCTGGGCACCAGCGGTGGCTTGTTCAATAGCCCAGAGACAAAGAGAAAATACGTTCTTTATTATGGTCAGTTATCTGATTGATTACATGCCATCGAGTCATTGTCAACTCCTAGTGACCACATAGTTAGATTTTCTCCAGGAGGATCTATCCTCAGCCTGGTCCTTCAGGTCCTCCAACCACCATCGCTCTAACTGAACCCACCCACCTTGCTGCTGCTTCCCTTTCCTCCCACTTTTCCCAGCATTAGGGACTCCTGTAGGAATTGCATGGCTTGCCCAGAGAGCAGTTGATGGATTGTGTGCCAACAAGTCAGCGTTGACTCTTCGTGACCACGCAGATTTTCTCCAGGATGGTCTGTCCTTACTTTGCTCTTTCAGGTCTTCTGACCATGCATTCTTCGCCCCTGTAACTGAGTCCATCCCCCTCGCCTCTGCTCAGCAGCCTCTTCTCCTCTTCCTTTCCACCTTTCCCACTGGGTCCTTGCATGGGTTGATTGACTGCTCAGGTGCCACCGACTCTTAAGGGCTGAGCTCTCCAAGAGGATCGGTCCTGTCCCGGACCTGGTCCTTCCCCCAGCGGGGGTCCACCCACCTTGCGGCTGGGGCAGAAAACTCGCAGGGCGCTGGCATCCACGCAGCAGCTCCGTCGAACCGCCGCGCCTCTCGCCCGTCCGCCCAAGCTGACCCAGCCAGGCTCAGCGGCCGCGCAATCTGTGCATTGCGGTGCGGGGAGAGGGTCGGGGCATGCCCCGCACCGCGGGCCTGGAAGGGGGCGCGCGGAGGCGGCTGGACCGCCCCCCCGCCTTGCCAGGCTGACTCTCGCCCCCTCCCTCCCTCCCTCCGCGCCAACGGCCGCTGTTCCATTCCAGACCGCCCCCCCCACCGCAGTTTCCCAAAGCGGCAGCGGCGGCTCTTGCGCATTCGCGCCTCATTTGCCTCCGCCCGCCCCCCGCGCGCCGCCATTGGACGGCGGCGGCCAGGCCCGCGCGGGGAGTGGCGGGCGCGGCTGTCGCTCGGCGCCCGCCGCCGCCGTCGCCGTCGTCGCTCCGGCTCGGCTCGCCTGAAAGCTCTGCCGCCGCCGCCGCCGCCGCCGCGGTCCCCCCCCCATCAGCAGCGGGCAGCCCCCCGGACTCGTGGGCGGCGGCGGGGGGGGCTCCGTCCCTCGCGGAGGCGGCGGGGCGGGGGGCTTCCGTGGCCCGGCCGCCCCTCCCCCTCCCCCCGTCCAGCAGGTGAGCGACTCCCCTCCCCCGCCCCTGAGCTTGACTGGCAGGTGGGGGAGGGTCCGGTCCCCGCGCGCGCTCCCTCCCCGCCCCTCCCCTCCCGGCACCCGGGGAAGGGGGAGGCACCCCCCCGCCGCAGCCCCCCCCGCCCGGCTCCTTGCCGCTGCTGCCCCCTTCCTTGCTTGCGGACGTGTCGATGCGGGTCTGTCCGCCGCCGCCGCCGCCGCCCGCGGCATCCCCCCGCCCCGCTGCTCCCGCGCCCCCAGAGGTGGGTCTGGCTCCCCTCGAGCATCCGCGGGGGCGGGGGGCAAGGGGTCGTCCCCCTGCCGGGCTGGGGGCGCCCCTTGTCAATTTCACGCGGGCCCTCGGAGGGACCCTGCTGGGTTGGGGGTGGGCGTGGGAATGGCAGGCTGGCAGCTCGGTGGGCTTCTGTAGAAAGTGGCATGGTGTATGGATTTGGTCTGGTTGGGTTGGGTTGGGTTGGGTTGGGTTGGATTGGATTGGATTGGATTTGGTTGGGTTGGGTTGGGTTGGGTTGGGTTGAGTTGGGTTTGATCTGATCTGATCTGATCTGATCTGATCTGATATGATATGATATGATCTGATCTGATCAGATCTCCTCTCCTCCAAGCGACTCTGGGTGGCTCCCAACAGGTATGATGGCTATTGTTATTATTCTGCCTTCTTTTGTTGTTATTCCACCTCTGCTGTCTGTCTTGCATCTGTCTATGCAGCAACGGAATAGAGACCAGCCAGGTGCCAGCACCCATTTCCTTTATTGCTAAGGACCCTTTCGGGCTGGTCAATTTCATGAGTTGTTGATTGATGGATTGATGCCATGTGCAGCAGCCACCCCTTTCACCCAAGTGGCTCTGGGGCAGCTTTGCAAGGATTGTCTATTTGTGGTAACTGGCCAGGCTTGGTGGGCTTCTGATGAATGTGGTAGTCATTGATTTGATTTGATTTTTGATTGGCCACCCATCTCATCCCAGGGACTCTGGGCGGCTCACAACAGGTATTTTTATATTGTTATTATTGTGAGTGATAATATTATTTTATTATGTGTGGGCAATCTACAGTTAGATTCACAGTCTAAGACTGGTATAAACTTAATAATTCAAGTCCTAAACAAGGACTGAATAATAATAATAATAATAATAATAATAATAATAATAATAATAAAATAATATTGTTTTGCCTCTATTATCTGTGTTGTATCGGACTATGCAGCAACATAATAGACACCAGCCAGGTATGCAGCACCTATTTCCTTTATTGCTAATTAGCATTTTGGGCTTGTCAATTTCATGTGTGGCCTTTCTATGCAGGGTTTTTTCCTTTGTCTGTTTGTTTTTTTGACGTGTGTCAATTATGTAGCCACCCATTTCACCCAAGTGACTCTGGGGCAGCTTACAAGGATTATCTATTTGTGTGTGTATCTGTAACATTTTTGCAACACACACTTTATCGATTTCTGTTTCAAGTTTGCGTGGGTATGGCATGTTGGCAATTCGCCTGGCTAGGTGGGCTTCTGTAGAAAGTGGTGTTGTTTATTTATTTGTATATTTGTTTCTAATTAGTGTTTCTGGCTGGTCAATATCAGGCACTGCCTTTATGTGCAGTATTGTACACTTGTGTGTGTAACGTTTCTCATACACAATTTATAGATTTGTGTTGAAAATGGTTTGCCTTTCTATATTCTGTGTGCCACATATATACAAGCAAAATTGGTAGCATACGCATCCAATATTTCTAATTAGTGTTTCTGGCTGGTCAATGCCACGTGTTATACTCAGTGTTATATGTACGGTATTTTGATGTATGTAATGTTTATAATACATGCTGTATCGTTTTGAAGGTGTGTTAAAAATAATAGACATACTGGGTTTATAACATTTCATAAATTTTACGGTTTCTCATTTATGCATCTGTTGATTATGCATGTGTGTGTCGTATTTACAACTCACACTTCATATTTCTGTTTAAAAATTCTTCGTCATGTATTTAGTATATCCATGTATACTGTATGCATATGCTTGCACATATATGCATTCTTACATATATATATTCATATGAGAATTTAAGGCAAATGCATGAGAATTAAAGGAGGGATATGAAGTGATGTAAAGATGTGGTAACAGCAAAGATGGCTTGCAGTAATAGATAGGAAGAAGTATAGTGAATTATTTAGTATAAGTGGGTTTTAGCTATATTTCCTTTTCTTTTTCTGACCTCGTTCCTTAGTTCCTTTGGTTACTAGATTTTACTCCTTTTCTATGTTTTGTGTAACATGGCTTCCTGCAAAACAGAGTAGCACGATGGATATATATATATATATAGAGAGAGAGAGAGGTTTGTATAAATTGTTTAGGCATTATACAGTAATTAAGTTGTATATTTGTGTCTATGTACATGTAGAAAAAAAGTTTTTTTGCTTGTTTTTTTACATCCAGTTGCTTACACATGCAACATTATGTTAGCAACGGGTAACAACAGCAGCCAGTAACTAACAAAAAAATCTAGGCAGGTGTACCCAGTCTTCATAGTGCGTTAGAGTATTTTCTCATGATGTGTAATGGAGTGAAGCAGTGCTTGTGTGCTTAAATATGTTATGGGTAAACAGATTATATCATAATATGTCAAAAGAGAGGAGGATGCGCTACTGGGGATGCCCCACTACTTTGCCATTCCAATCAGCGCATTTCCATCCTTTCAGCGCTACAGCTAAATTGCTTGTATCCTTCGGAGCCCTGTGACTCCACTTTCAGTGTAATTCTGAATATGACAGATCAGAAGATGTCCCCAGTTTTCAGAATCCATAGGGTTGGTAGTGTACATATTCTCTCAATGTGCATAGACCTTCTTTCTGGACACCTCATCTCCTAGTACCTGAATCTCATAATCTCACAGTATAGGTCATCTCATAACAAAGTCTTTTTCCCAACCTCCATGCTTGGGTGACAGTCTGTGGCCTACATTTCTGAATATTTCCATCTGTGTCATACACCACCGAAATAGCTAAGGAGCGTATTTCATATTTGGCTCAAGTCTAGAGAGAGTTCCCCACGACTGTAAAAATTTTATCTTTTCACCTATGACAGATGGAGCCCTATCGTTTGTTTCAGGTGATTAATAATTTGTATATCCCATGTCATGCAGTGCATTCCCAAACAGTGTGGGTTAAAGATTAATAGAAAACTGAAGTTACGTGAAATACAATAAAGTTTAGTTATGTAAAAACACAGGGCAGCATGTAACCTGTACGTCCGGTGCTCCACACATGTGGACATTTCACTGAAGATAGGCTGATGAAAGGGAATAATAGCTGTATTTGGCACTGATAACCAAAGTAAATATTTATTCTTGGAAAAAGCATTTTTTTAATTCACGTCTTTGTATCTTCATGGTCATAAATGCAAAGAGCATTGAGTCAGTATTTTTTGCATTGTATTCACGGGATGCATAATTTTTCTTATTTGGTTTCTAACATGAGTCAGTACAACACAGGATTGTTAGTTCTATAAAATATTTGCCATAATATCTTGAGTGATATGTTAACCTGCATTGTTCCTGTGAGTAACAGTGGTACTATGCTTCACCTATGGTTTTCGGGATGTTCGGGAACAACGTAGAGCCAAGCTTATGAAATAAAAATGCAGTGCATGTGTTAGGCAGACTGACAGCCTTTTAAGTGTCGGCTTGAATCTTTGTTTAGAGAATATGAGGTCTCTGCTGTTGCCTTTATATCTTGGTTGCCATTTGAAAAGTCAAACATATACATGTTCGTTAAGAAGAGCATGCTGAAATAGTAGATCTAAAAGCTTCAACTTGTAGCGTTACTCTGTGATTGATTTTGCACATACGCTACCGTTCAATGAAATTGTTGAATCTTTTGATGCGTTTCCCTAAAGTGACAGAAATAATTCAAATTTGTCGTGAACATACATGATTGCAATATGGCCTGGTAGTCTGTAGTGGCTAGAATTTAACAGTACTGGACAGTTTACCTTGGGTTGTGTGCCTATTGATTGCATGTTTTAAAATAAGTTATTACGGTAGAGCTTTAATTATGGTTATTCCTAAGAGACGAATCAGATGAATCTTTAATGGAAGGTCCATTTGTTAAGCAATGTGCTGGTATTGAAGTTCAAAATATCTTGAATTCAACTCATCCAAACATGTCGCTTTACTGTAAAGCATCTTATGCAGGATAACATTTATATATATTTAAAATAAAAGTAAACAGTGGGAAGCAGATTGTGATAACACATTTGGTTACAGTGCTTGTTTACAACGAAGTCAGTGGCTAAGTATAGTTTGGAAGGGGGCATTTAATTTAGGGTTGTGTCAGTTGTGTGTTTTTAAGTTGATTGTCTTGCAGTCTGCAGTGAAGTGTCGCTGTATTTAGCAGGAGTGTTAGGATTTGTACATATTGTTTGTGATGCCAAAAATAGCACCGGTAGGAGATACACACAGAGCTTCAAATAATCACAGTTAGCATTTTGAAATGTGTGTTTGTGTGTATGTCTTCAAGATGAATGTGGTCTCCTTGATAGTGCCTCTGGTCCCTCTGGTGGGAGGAGATGGGCGGCGACAAATTTGATAAATAAATAAATAAATAAATAAATAAATAAAATAGCTTTGATTCACAAATAGCTTCATGACGAATGTATTCTCATAATTTTAAATACGCTAAGAAGTTGCTTTTATTGTAAATAAAAATATTATTAATTTATATGTATTGTATAATATCAAAATAGCCAGTTGAAAAACTGTCTTCCCCTTTCTGATTCTAATCTAAAACAGCCAATACTCGCTTTTCAGACGAAGCAGTATGGGTGTGTACGTATGTATATGTATGTATGTATGCATGTGTGTGTGTGTGTGTATAGTTTTTCCTTGTACCAAACAAATTTCAGTTTTATTCAAGTGAACTTTTCTCCTTGCTCCTTAACCTGTTAAATAAAGCTAAAATCATAAAGTGGGGGCAGGGGGGGGGGGCTGGAGCCTAATGACATACCTTTCAGTGGCTCTTCTGAATGCAGTGGTCCATTAAAAATGAGCTGCATCAGAAGTCATCTTTAAACTCTGTCCACATGCTGTTAACAAATTGATGGGGTTGTCTCACCTTCACTGATAAGAGAAGCTTTTGAAAACAGAGGAATAGGCAGGAGGTATACATAACTGCAGACATCACTGCTGAAAAGCGTAGGTTTCTCTGAAGATTAGCCTGCTGAGGGACTGCTATCTATTGAACTCTAATCCTTTTTGTAATACCTAAGTAAGTCTTCCCTTTCTTTCCTTGCCAGTCCAGTTACCTCTTCTAGTCCCCTCATTTTCATCCAGTTTTGGGTCCTCTTTTTTCTCTTCCCTTGGCTTCCCAGTTCGGTTCTCTATCCCCTTTCATCTCCATGCTGATTTTTCCCCCTTTTTTTCTGGGAAGGAAGGAAGGAGGGAGGGAAGGGAAGGGAAGGGAAGGGAAGGGAAGGGAAGGGGAAGGAAGGAAGGAAGGAAGGAAGGAAGGAAGGAAGGATATATATATATACTAGCAGGCTTTAGTGTGTGAGAGAATGACTTATATATGTTGATAAGGTATCTGTTTTATAAATGAGGATATGTTATTTTACAGGCAATCAGTATGAATCAATAGTTATGAATTCAGGGGTGTTTAAACAAGGTGTGGAAGCTGTGCATTGCAGACTTCTGTCTGAACTTTGTCTTGTTTACTCTTCCTGTTGTGGGGGGGAGGAATGGTGTCCAGATGATCTTCCTTTGGGTAAACAGTATGATTACTAAAGGAATTGGAGCCATAAATTGAAAAAACTGGGGAAAAAATGACCCGTCTGTGATTTGTAAAATAAATTGCATGCTGTACTAAAGGTAAGTTACTTGGTTTGAGTCTGACTGAAAAAAGGGGATGGTATTTGTCTTTCAGTGTAATGTATAATATCAAAACAAAATAATGAGGCAATGATTGCTCATATAGAGGGTTGTGCTGTTATTTTATGCAGTACTTTGTATTCAGTTCTGGGGAACTGAGCATATGAAATGCCAATCAACGTCGTACATAGATGACAGTTCTTGTGAAATATGAGTACTGCCATTGGAGTTTCATGGTATGCTGAGTCAAAAAATGACATGTTTTAACGTGATAAATTTGCAACATACAAATGCTGTATTATGCAAATGAATATCTAAACCCTTGTCCCAAAAAACACAATAGATCCTAGTACTGTGGAATCTATGATTCATGGGAATATCTGTAAGCAGATTGCCTGAATTGTCCATAAGCATGATGCTGAAATTTGGGGGTATTCCCCTTGTAGCTCAGTGCATTTACTTGGAAATCACCAAATGATTTCAACTATGTTTTTCTCAGAAAGAGTGAGGAATGCAGTGAGTTAGAACTGGCTTTAAATCTACAGAAATTTATTCTTACTTCATTAGAAATTCCAGTAGAATTGAAGAGAGTTGTTTAAATAAGTGTGTTTAGAACCAGAATATTGGGAAGCTCTATATATTGTTATTTCTTCTAAATGGAACTTGTTAAGTCTTTGTAAACAGTGTATTAACAATTTAGGCTAGAGTCCCCTGTACGCTTACAAGTGTATTAGTCTCAGTTTTAACAGGACCTTGCATTTCTGTTGGAAGATGCATAGGACTGTACTAAGCATGACTTCTAGCATCTTGCCTTTTCAGCTGGACTTGAAGTGTTTCCAAGTGCACTTTACACTTTTGTTACTTCTTAACTTATGTAAGTTAAGAAATATATTATGATATCTTTACTTGGTTAGAGGCAACTTACAGCAAAGAAATGGGAACTGTCTGAAAAGGCATTTTGCTCATCCAGTTGCAACAGGAAATCTCAGTCGGAGCTTCAAAATTCCTAAGTTCACTGCTTCAAAATTCCAGCCAAAGTCAACTCCGTTCCTGCAGTTAGGGAAACAGGAACAGTAATCTAGTCAGGTAAACACAGGAGGAGGGAATCCCCCTTTCAGAATATGACTCTGTGTTTATTTTAGTTATTTAAAATATTTATATCATATATTTCCTTATGCAGTTAAAGATGGCTAGCAGAAATTAATCAAATGATTAAAAAAACAGGATAGGAGAAAAATGCTTAAAACAGTATCGGTTAAAATGTTGTCCTGGCTAAAGAGTCTGTCTCCTTAACAACCATGTGGCTTTAATGTGGGAGTCTCTGCAAATGTGCACTGGGCAGAAAAGCGAAGTGTAATGGCCATACATTGAAGGCAGTGAGCAACTCAGTCTGGCTGATACTATTTGTGACCCGTAACCTTTTTTCTTAACAGAAGAGAACCATGACTGAGATAATTTCCACTGTCACATGAGATGGATGTTCTCAGAGACTCTGTGAGTACATGGCAAGGGTTGATAAATGGTCCTTACCTTTTCTATGTGCTGTACCAGTCCAATTGAACATACTTACTCAACACTTGCAGTCACTGTGGTAGCAAAAATGGGTATACCTAGTAGAGAGGTAACTGTAGCCAAGTATGACTAATCAAGATGGGTTTGTAGCTTAAGCTAATACTGCAAAATGTATTCCTGGCCAAGACCAACACCTATATTTCTATTTCTGCTGTTCATCCAGTCAAGCTGTGGCCATCACAATTAATGCCAGCCTACCCTGGACAGATCTACACGCACATTGTCTCATTTCATGACTGTAGCACCTTTCCTTCTCTGAATTCAGTTAACACTGATTCTATTATGATATGTTCACACAGTGGAAGGGCTGATTAATGTTAGGAGGTCACAGTTCTTTTGCACCTTTGTTCAGAAATGCCCAGGCCCGTTGTTGGTGCTTACTTCAAACATTTACCCTAACATCTTCTATGTGTATAGATACAACATTGGTCATCAACTGCCAGTGATATAACTTGTGACGAACATACTGTATTTCAAAACATGGGAGTGGTTAAAAACAAATGATTTCAAAAGAAATGCAGTCACCTCTTTTGCAGAGCACAAAAGAAGAATCTGGCCATCGAAGGATTTGCTCTCCTGTCTAGTAATTTGAAATGTATGTTCAATCCTGCCTGCGCAGGGCTTGTGCCTACAGGTTGTAAAAATCCAGTGCTTTAATCGGGGATTGGCAATTTGAGATACTGCAAATCTTGCTGGTGTACAACTCTCCCAATTACTATTGGTATTCTAAGAGTGCTGGGTGCTACCCTAGCTTTAATAATAAAGGGGGATATTGATCATATACACTCTCCCTTATGAAATCAATACTACTGATGGGATAGAGCCATTCAGAGTAGTTATAGATGATGCTGTTCCCTTTGGTAATATAAATGTAAATTAATTATTATTTATGGCTGTATGTTGATACACACCTGAGCTTTGTAGCTACCGTTAGCCAGCTGCAAAGTACATAGAGGAGGATTATACAGATCCAGACACACTTTGCTGAAATTGATTACCGTTATCAGTCTGTGTATTTGTCAGTGAGTCACCAATGGGTGACCTTGGGGGAGAGAAATTCAAGGGCAAGCAGTGCTGTGGGATCTGCTGGATCTAAGTGGATTTTGATCCTGTTGATCCTGTTCTCCTTTCAAATCATTTGATGAACATGAGGGCTGGGGTTGCTATTCTATGTTAGTCCTGGCCTTATCAGGATTGTAAGCCATAGTTGGGGAAACATCACTTTCTTTTATGGAATTCTCGCTATTGAATTTCACAGTGAACCGTGTTATTTCCTTACCGTCTAACAGGAGATTGAGTGGATGTTTGAAGTACCTGAACCAAAACAGAAATCAGGCAAACTAAAATGCAATTACCGGATGACTTGGAAAGTTGTGTTTTGTGTATTGGGATTTCATACTTCTTAAAGAAACAGGGTTGCATGCAGATGGATATATTATAACAAGTGATGTATTTTGCCCAGTTATGTTTGTTTTTCTTACTAATATAAGAAAAAGAAGGTATGTAATAAGTAACTAAGATATCAATCTATATTTTAACAATGTTGACAAAAGGGCTGTTATACATAAAAATAATTACAATTGGGTATTTAACATGAGATTGGCTTTTCCCTAAATGTGCATTCCCAGTATGCTTTTTGAATAATGCTTGGTTTTGACTGGAAGTCATTCTGTTGATAAGAGAAAGGAATGAGGGCCATGTCACCACAGTCCCAACTTCTGTGGTTCTTAATTTCCTTCAGGAACAGAATTTTGAATTCTTTGAAACCAGCTTTTGCTGTGTTTCCTGAGGCATTTTTCTAACTTTTAGTCCCTTTTCAAAATGCACTTTTAAATATATATAAGAAATGTAGTTAATTCTTAAAAATAACTGATATGAAGGTAAAAATAAAACAGACTCAACTGTCCAAACCCCATTCTTTTAAAATCCTCAGTCCCATAATGATACCAAGATAAATGATGGGCCTTCTGATATGCAGTATGTATAAAACAAGATAGTGGAAATATCGCTTTAGAATTTCAATCTCCCTTGCGTAAATTTTGTGTAATTTTTTCCAGTAGAGTGGAATTTCAAACTCTTTGCATTGATTGCTACCTTAATGAATTCGAAGAAGAATGCCAAGAGGTTACAGTCTCCAAGGAAAAACAATTCAAAGTCTGATACATGAAAATTCATTACTCACAACAAAGAAAGAAATAGAAGACTGTCACAAAAAAGTATTCTTCGAGATGCTATCTTGCTAGAATGGAAGATTCCCTTCCAAAAATATTTAGGCATATAGCATATAAACCATGTAGAGAAATACATGCGCATCCTTTTCCAAACATGGGAGATGGGACAAGCCACGTTTAGGGCAACTGGTGGCAATTAAGGGGTTAAATGCCACCGGTGCAGTAATTTGAGTGAAATCTTATGTAGTTTGTTTATTCATCAAATTTACAGTATATCTCCCCTCTCCTTCTGGAGTTCTAGGCCTTTCATTTTATTCCACAGCTCAGCTTTGGAAGGCAGTTGGACAGCTCCAAGATACTTAGCGAATTTCCATGGTTAAGGATGGACGTGAACCTGGATCTCCCCCAGACCCAGTCTAAACATTTAACCTGTTGGCTTTGCAGCACTGTTTTAAAAGAGTGTTATGACCAAATGCGATCCCCAAATGAATTAACTTTTGAGAAAGAACCACATCCACAATGACTTTAAAGTCACACATTTATTGACAGGAGTCAGTCAGCTACAGCATGTATGCATGAAATTAAGCCTCTAGATAGAAATGTTGAGGTTATGTACAATGACTGAAAGAATGATCCCACAGCTTAGGTTTCAACCATGAGGAGAGACATGAGATGGGTTTTCTGTTATCTCCATCTTTTCTACTTTTACAAAGGGAGTAAATAGATCTCTTGGAAGTATGCGTGTGCAAATACTGACAGAATAAGTAGAGAATCCTCTGCTTTAATCTGATGGGTGATTCCTGGCGTTAGCACCAATGTCCTTAAATTGGACCTGTTCTATTCTCTAGACTGCAAATAAAGACAGTCCCAACACTAGCAGTCTCTCTCTTCCTCTGAACGTTAAAAATAGTACGTAATGTGAACTGAATATGCATATTCTAAGTTGAAATACCCTTTCAGGCAGCATTGTATTTCATGTACTCATCGCCCTGGTTACCAAAACAGGTCTCTGTAGACAGCATGATTTTGTTCAGTTCTACGAAATAGGAAGATTAGACTTGATTATTTGAAACCTTTATTTAAGTAAACAATTGCTCAGGCGCCTGTGCAACTGGGAAAAGAAGCAACCGAATTTCAGCAGTCCATTTTGCTCGGCTGTTGCTCTAGAAGAACATCCCTTCCTCAGCAGCTGCTGTAACTGCTATTCATAGATAGCTGCTGACACTAAGCAAGCCGCTGCCATTGCCATAAATCTGTATTTCCAAGCTGCGTACAGTTGTGTTACGCACGGCCCCGAGGTTGCATTTTTAAAGGGGAACATACAACATCAACACGATCTTATTACCGTAGCCTCAAGAATTCCTTAGAAAGCAACTGTAGGAAAGAAATGGGATTTTTGCTTGTGCTGCTTTGACTTGCTACATAATAAATTCTTGTTCGCTCTGAATTCCTTGGTGGTCAAATCCCAGGTAAGTCGCTAATTTTTCAATGTCTTCCAAACCTTTGCAAATATTAAAAATATCCACATCTAACAATACAGTTGCAGACTCCTTCAAAGAGCTTTCTTCCCTTTGAATGATAATTGTATACTTGTTAGACAATAGAGACGTGGTTTGATTAATAATATGATTGCTTGCATAATGCTGGATACCCGCCTTCTGCAGAAAATCCTCCATGGTCAAATTTTCTCTTTCCTCGGGTTTCAAATCTACGTGCAGATGGGCTACCAGATATGTAATTATCTCGCTCTTGCCCACTAGCTCTGTGTATGTAGAACTAGATTTTGTACCTACACATTCTCTATCTACTGTCTTCAAATCATGCTGTTGATCATTGTGGTTGTTGACAGATTCCAGCTGTGCTGGATTATTTTTTGATGAGTCCTCTTGGACAATAGCAGTATCATGCTGAACACTTTTGGTCATCTTCTGGCATAAAGTTTCCCATGTATCAGGGACTGAATTTCCAGTATTTTCTTGAGTCTCTTCCTTCTGAGATTCTACTATGAGAGACCATTGCTGATTCCTTTGACTTAACCACAATCCAGCCATTGCTAGCTCATCTGAAGCGGTGTCATAGTAATGGTCTCTGTGAGCAACTATATCCAAATACTTGGCACCAAGCATCAGCAGCTTAGCTTTACTATCTTCTGTTACCCAGAATTTTTGCTTCAGCTGGACTTGGGGCATCAGGACAAATTCTTGCCTTGCTTCCATGTTCCTGGAAAACAGCAATATACTGAAATAAGGATTTAATTTTAGGGATTGTGGTTGCTATAGAAAACAGCCAAGAATGAGAAAAGAACAGGATTGCTTTTAGTAATCTTTTTTGGTTACCTCACCAGAGTAGTCCCAGAAGCTGGTTTAAACAATAGCCAATGATGGAATAAATTATTCTTTCACATTCCTTGGGGCTTTTCTAGCCCTAATTGAAAGTGAATTAGGCTTTAATTAAGGCTGCTAAAGAAACACCTGTTGTGCTATGTTTCTGATAGCTTTTTTTAAAATCAGAAATCCATAAAAGGGCTTGCCATGGCTACTGTCTTTCCCAATTCTGATATGCTTCTTTGTCAAGCGAATTAGAAAGTCTGCTGGTGGCAGCATCTTAAGAACAGTTTCTAAAGATGTGACAATGAAGAAAGCCAGACAATTCTGAAGAAGTGTTGGGCAGATGGAACTTCCAGACGTCATGGCTGAGAAAACAAGCAAGCTCTGGGGGCCTTAATAAAACTAGACCAGTGTTTCTCAACCTTGGCAACTTTAAGATGTGTGGACTTCAACTCCTAGAATTCCCCAGCCAGTGAATTCTGAGAGTTGAAGTCCACACATCTTAAAGTTGTCAAGGTTGAGAAACACTGATCTAGATGATATATGACTTTATTTAGGTTGGTTTTGCTAAATACATAATTTGGCAAGGACTTGTTGAGTAGTGCATAAAGATCAGTGATGAAATCAAGGAACACTTTTCTGAAGCATAGGCTATATTAGGTTGTAAGGAAAGTTAATGCTTTATAAATTTTGAGAAAAAAAAGAGTAATGTCTATGTATTTTCAATTTTGTTGTTATTTTTACTGTTGGTCTTTCTTTTAAGAGTTGTTTGGAGGATTTCATGTTATTAGGATCATGGGTTAAATTTATTTTACACGTAATTTATTTTAAAGTTTGAGTTGCTGAGGAGTGGGCTGAAAAGATTTTTACCCAGACCTTTCAGTTCAGACTTTTGCCCTGCCGGCTTTAGTGATTGCACTTGTTACATAGAATTTTACATAAAATTGCACGTGCTGTAAGCTGCCTCAAGTTGGAAGCAGGGCTACATTTACATTTAAATAAATAAATGATTGATTGATGAATTTTAAAGTCACCTACCTTGTATGTCAGAATTAAAGCACCCAGGTCTTTAGGAAAGCCTTTTGTTATAACTTTTCTTGCCAATGGTCTCCTTCAAAGCAACATTCATAGATATCCATATACCTCACCTTGTTTATTGTGAATTGCTGCTTAGAATGGCCATGACAACAGTGGATGTGGCAACAGCTTGTAATTACTGTTAATAGAAACGTCATGGTCGATTGAGGCATTGTAAGGAGTTTTTAGCCTTCTGTAGCTTATGGTAACCATGCTTTGCTCAATCTGGATGCCACAACAAACTCAGGGCAAAGGGGGCATGGACAACCAGACTATTGATTCTTTGTAGTTTCTGAACAGCCTATATTTAATTCTGGCATCCTATTTTAGAGCAAAATTTTCATGCAATATGTTGGTACCATGCAGGCTGAGAATTCAGGGAGATCTATTCCCAGGAGATCTGGAGGACACCGGGTTGGGAAGAACTCATACGGGATTAAAAGCCAGGATCGTTATTTTTCTTGTGGAATGTCTGGTAAATAGATTGGCTCAGTTCTTATATATAAATGGGAAATACTGCTCATTTATACAAAAAGTTAATTTAGCTCATAGAGTAAATTCATTCGTGTTCATTTGCACAGATCTTGCGACATGGTTAGCTGAAAATGTGTTAAGGGAATAAACATGGTGTTCTATTTTTTTTAAAAAAAATATCCAACCTAGATTGCTTTTTCTGTGACGGTTCAGCAGGTTCATAAACAGAAGTAGATCGTTCATAATGTGTATCTTGCTTAGATTGCTGCAGTTAATGATTTTGATGATTTCTTTGCAAATTATTGATTGTTTACTGAGTAATCAAGGAAGCAGGAACATTAAAGCAGGAAATTTGATCCAGTTTGAAGCAAATTAATAATTTGGTTGGAAAATTTAGTTAAATGCCTTTCCTACTACAGATGATATTGGGTTAGATGATTCTAAGCTAGAAAAAGCCAGGCCAGATGTACTAATAGTTTGATTCCCCATAAAATGAGTTATTAGTTAATGTGTTGTAGAATTAATTTAAAAGCATAGACATATCACCTCTATTTGTGCTACTTTGGGCTGGTTCAGAAAGTATTCATCCTTCGCTTATTTGCATCTTAAGTTCCCCTAGTTCCTATTCATGTAAGTACAAATTAAAGAATAATAAAATTAAAGGAACATGCAGAAAAGTTTAAACTTGTATAACTCTTTCCTTTAACTACAAACCTCAAGGCTCAAAAATGGGCCGCAATGAAATATTATTGACCTGTTGTCAGTGAATTCATGTAAAAACAAGGCACAAGCGTCTTACAGTAGCCAGGAACTATTCACGTGGTTCTTGTTAATTAAGTTTCTGGGAAACAGATGGAGGGAAGAGTTTGCTCAGATTAATAATCAACTATTTTTATTGTTTGGCAGTCCAGTTCAGATAATAAATTAAAAAAACAGGAATGTAGTTTAAACATATTTTCTACTTCGCGCAAGAAGCTGAAAAAGATGCAGCTGATCTTCTACCTTTGGGATATGTTTGGAAAGGAAAATAGAGAATCGGCATGTTCCTCAAAGTGGTATATTGACAAAGCATGACTCTGCCTTTGTTTCTAAACCACTGCAATGCTAAAACCAAGTGGAGCAACGTTGAAATGCTGTCTCTGGTGAATGACGATCCCACAAGATGTAAACAAGCATAAAACTCACGTGCTGCTCCCTGTATACACGCAGTCTGGGGCAAAAAGCCACATACACAAGAAGTTCAAAGGATTTCCAGTATATTTGCATGGATCTGGTTCGTACCATGCGTGTGTAAATCTTCATGTCTTGGTGCTACAGGACTGAGAGGAGGAGAGAGAGCCCTTAATCAATAATTGAAGAAGATACTAGCCAGAATCTATGTGAATATCTCTTTTTTCCACTCAAATATACAAAGTGAATACTATTCAGTCTGCTTTTGAGAACTGAGAAGAAAGCATTTGAATTCAACCAGTGAGTGGCTTGTGGCGGTAGATTTTTAATTTTTTGTTTGGCTGCTGCCGCTCTATAACATGAGCTCTTCGTAACGCACTAGTTTGCTTGAAGGTATAAGAAAGATACAGTTCCCAAATTGTTTCTACAGATGTGTCTGATTTTTTTTAGAGTCGTGTTTTGTTTTTTTTTTAAATAATAATTAAAACCACCACCACGCATACAATAGTTTGCAGAGCGTACAATGCTTCACAGAGTTTTATAGGGACAAACAGATATCTGTCCTCTAGGGAGCTCACAATGGATGTTGTTGATCTTTTCAGTGTCATTAGTAGCTGCCTGCCTGTCTCCAAAAGCCCTATATGGCAGTATTGTTATCCCAGACACAGAGATCAAAGATCCCCTAGGTCATTGTCCTATCCCAGTGCTACTAGACAGCAAGTTTTCCTTGAAGGAACAGGCAAGCTACATATTAAATTCGAGACTGTTCAGCCATAATCAATCCTGTGTATTTTCCATATTGAATTTACTTAATAAATCCATGGTTTAGGCCAAGTACTATTACCGATTTCTTCCTATGACCAGAGGGAAAGCTGGAACATATGAAAAAAAATTCTTCGACTTTACTGTGAGTGACTTTTGTTATGCTTTACAATCTAAACGAGAAAATGACCACTGTGTTACATTTTAATTGTCTTTTCAGGAAAAAAACCTGACTGTGAGAGATGCGCTACAATGCCTCACTTGTGTTTAATTGCTTGTACTTAAAACTGAGAAGAAAAATACATTATGGGTAAGTTAAACTGCTTCCAGTTGATCACGAACGGGGGGAGGAAAGGTTTATGGGCATGGCAAAATCATGTATAGAATCTTACTGAAATAAAACTGTCAACATCCAAAGTATAACAGTTTGAATCATGTGTCAATCTTCATGTGGGGATCTCTGTTTTTATGTTGTATTGATCGCTTTTTAAAAAATCTTCAGTTGGAGAGCTTTCAGAATTTTTGCTTCCAAGGCAATATATAAGAAGGAAAAAACATTTTTAAGATTTCCTTCTCCTATAGGTCATTATTAATAGCCTATTTCCTTCAGGAAGCTTAATAAAATTTGTTCCCAGTGTTTGAAGTCTGCGAATAGGGTATGTTACATTCAACTTTTGTGTTTTACATATCATGAGATGTCATAGTATTTCTCATAGAATGTATTTGGTGCGGTATGGATGAGATGAACAAGTCATCTTCTTAACATGACTTGAGTTCCAGTATTTTGGGCCACTCACTAGGTGGCGCTGCTGAACAGGGTATGATTTTAGGACCGGAGGGGTACTTTGTAGTAATTTTGTAAAATGTGGCAAGGATCTGCAAAAATAGACTGGAATTGATAATGGATAGTGCAATGGATAATGTTTGTCTCAAATATTGTACCTTTAGGCACTGAATACCAGAAATCCTTAATATTGTACATTAAAATATGTTTTGTCTTTAAAAGGAGTTGAGTCCTTCAGTTGTAAATGAGAACATAAGCTTCGGAGCAGGATCAGGTCTTAGTTGCCGTGAGTCTTGTCTAGGGTTTGAGGAGTGACCAAAAGTTAGCATAAACTAGGGTAAACTGATAGATATAGGCAGGCAGGCATTCCTGTAAAATCCCAAACTGCTTTTGAATCTGGCAATTTTTTGCCAAACAACATGTTTTTAAAAAGAAGCAAAAAAGAGTCGCATTATGTTGACATTTGCTTTTACCCCAGACTTTTTGAGAGAAAGCCGGGATGACTGATTCTGTTGCGGATTTAATCTGGTATCTTGTCAAGGTTTCCATGTGTAGAATCCTGCCCTGAAAGGAGCTGTTTAATCAGTGTGGTTTCAGAAAAGACTTATCAAACAGCAGGGAATCCAAAGAACACTGTTTTAAAAGAATGCCAGTTTGAAGGTTGCATGACAGATAAGATGGAATTTCCAATGTATTCTTGTGACTCTTCTGGAGATGCTTTTTTTAAAAAAAAAAATTCTGCTGAATATTAGGGAAAATTACGTTTGTCCTTTTACTAACTGGTGCAGTCATTAAGGCTTCTTTGTGTTTCCTTGGTTAATTTTATCTTTGGAAGCCAGAATTGAAGCTGGACGTGTTGCAAGGTCACATATGGAATTTTCTTTTACTTTCGTGTGAAGCACTATTTGAATCCTCACACGCAAAAAGTGCAGAAGGCAGACAGAGGAGAGACAAGGGAATACTTAGTAAAGTGGTCCTTGATATAAAAGCCATATTTTAAGTTTTTCCATCATTCCATTGAGCCAGTTTCAACAACTGTTCCACATGTATAGATGCACCTTCCATGTTCTCTCCCCCACCTTGTCAATCCGTACATCCCAATAAATAACCATCGATGCCCTTTGCTCTCCCAACTTCATCTCATCTGAAGGTCTTTTGCTATCTTAAATTATTCTGTCCTTTATGTATGTTTTCAAGAGTACCTGCATGATGTCACTTTACAACCACAGTACTCATGAAATCTTGGGATTAGGTTTCTGGAGCCTCATACTCATCAGTAAGGTCTCCTGAAAGTCCAGCTTGATCTCTGATGACTTCATGGGTATCTCTCTGTCATTTTCTTGGCAATATGGTTTGCCAATCTAGCCTCCAGCCCTGATACTCTATGGAAGTCTTCTAGTCAAGTATCAACCATGCCTGATCCTGATTAGCTTTCAAGCCCAGACAAGGTGCTGCTGTCGCAGCTGGAAAAAACTTTGTCTCTTAGTCGAAATGTGTGTAAATGAAATGAACACACTTTCCTTATTTGCTCTTACCTATTTTCACAAATAGGCATGAGTTGCTTTTTGATTTTTGGCTAGACTATACTGAAGTACTTTGGCCACATAATGAGAAGACAGGACACCCTGGAGAAGATGCTGAGGCTGGGGAGAGTGGAGGGCAAAAGGAAGAGGGGCCGACCAAGGGCAAGGTGGATGGATGATGTTCTAGAGGTGATGGACTCGTCCCTGGGGGAGCTGGGGGTGTTGACGACCGACAGGAAGCTCTGGCGTGGGCTGGTCCATGAAGTCACGAAGAGTCGGAAGCGACTGAACGAATAAACAACAAAATAAATGGAATTATGATTAGATGCTTTTGGCTTTCTAATCACAGCTGGTGTGCCATTCATGAAAGGAGTCATTAGCATGTCATAGCACTGAGCTTATTGTTGTGATAATGGGCATTTTGCTGGAATAACAAAAAGGAGTGAGAGGATGTATCATTAGGAGTCTGTTCCTGGGAGGTTCAAGGGATTGGGATACCTTTCTGCTAGTTAAAGCAAGAGTTCCTGAAATCTGTCTATAGTCAATATTTATTAAATTTCTTCCTGTTACTTCTGTTAATCTTCTAATGCTAGCGGGTTTGTTTGTTTGTTTGTTTGTTTGTTTGTTTGTTTAATTGCTGCCCATAATGTGACGCCCAGTAGCTGTTCTTCTCTAAGTGAGAATTTGTCTCATAACAAATGGTCAAAATGAATGACGTAATTAATTTCAGACATCATTTTGGGGCAGCGAGGTCAGAAGTAGAGGAACGGCCTGATTCAGATGCTGAACCATCATCTAAAAAGTACTACGCTGCTTGCAGAAAACGTTTGAATATTCTGAGGGGAGTGTCATGTTGGAAAAGTCCTCTCTCTGTGTTTTCCTAATTCAAATATGGAGAAAGAATGTGCTTAGCCAATCTCAAGGAATATAATGAAATGTGAGAAAAGAGGTGGACTTTAGGTGATATGGGGCTCAAATTATTTTATAGGCAGTGCATATTGGTTATGTGTCTCCTCCTCCTCCTCCTCCAATTGGTGCATGATGCAATTCACAACCATTTGCTCCCTCCTCATTAATTATTGTCATGTTTCTGTTGATGGTCTTTCTTAAGTCAGCTTCTTTTAAATCTTGCAGCAGTTCTCCATTCAACCTATAATATCAGCAGTGGTGGCTGAGCTGAAGTTCCTGTATTCCAAGGAGAGAATGTATAAAAGGAATGGCCTCATGGCCAATGTGACTGTGACCTCCGCCACTCCAGAGGTACCGTTTCCATTTTGCTTTTCTTTTGTTACAACTCTATCCAACCAAGGCTTAGTTGGGCACCCCCTAGGAGGCTTTCTGACAGTTAATTTCTCCAGACTATTTAAGAAGTAGTGCTACCCTTAGAATTACTGAATGTAGAAACTACTGTCCCAACAGTCTTGAGTGAGAGTTTGATTTCACCCACTCCAGCCATGGCTTTTGGTGGGATATGACCCTTTTGTCCCCCTTTCAAGTGAATGAAGTTGTTTGACTTGCTCAGGGGGGGGAAAAAAACCCTTGTGCGACAGCACGATCTGACCAGTGAAATCCCGTATCTTCTCATTGTGTTGGGGGCTTCAAGCTCAATGGTGGAGCACTTGTCTCACATACAGAAAGGTCCCAGGTTCACTTCTAGCGTCTTCTGTTCAAAGGATCAGGTAAGAACAGATGATGTGAAAAAGCTGGAGAACTTCTACCCTGATACATGATAGCATCCTGTCTTAAGGCTTCAGAAGGGTCTGTTCAACCCTTGGTAGATTGCACTCTGAAGGTTTGGAATCATGGAGAACTGACAGGAACTTTGACCTACCAGTTGTATCCAGATTCCTATTGAACATACTTTAATTGCCTCATCAACTGCTTCATGTTTTGGTCAATCTCGTTCCTATTAATGGTCAACAAGTTGTTGTTGTTTATTCGTTTAGTAGCTTCCGACTCTTCGTGACTTCATGGACCAGCCCACGCCAGAGCTTCCTGTCGGTCGTCAACACCCCCAGCTCCCCCAGGGACGAGTCCGTCACCTCTAGAATATCATCCATCCATCTTGCCCTTGGTCGGCCCCTCTTCCTTTTGCCTTCCACTCTCCCTAGCATCAGCATCCTCTCCAGGGTGTCCTGTCTTCTCATTATGTGGCCAAAGTATTTCAGTTTTGCCTTTAGTATCATTCCCTCCAGTGAGCAGTCTGGCTTTATTTCCTGGAGGATGGACTGGTTTGATCTTCTTGCAGTCCAAGGCACTCTCAGAATTTTCCTCCAACACCACAGTTCAAAAGCATCCATCTTCCTTCGCTCAGCCTTCCTTATGGTCCAGCTCTCACAGCCATATGTTACTATGGGGAAAACCATTGCTTTAACTATGCGGACCTTTGTTGTCAGTGTGATGTCTCTGCTCTTAACTATTTTATCAAGATTTGTCATTGGTCAACAAGTAGGAGGTTACAAAAGATAGAATGCAGTCTCACTGCAATGTGCCTGGTGAACTTCATTTACTGTGTATTTTGCTCTATACTTTTCAACGTCTTGATGTCCACTCTGTATCCCAGTACGCATTCCAGCCACTTGTTTCCAGTATTGGGATTAAGCAATGCTGGGCCCCAGACCCTTTCAGAATCCCATTGGAAGAGGCAGAAAGTTATGGTCAATATAGTCAGAATTCCCCAAAGATGAGAATAGCTTTTAACTAAAATAAAAGTTAAGTACTTCAAAGAATTTAACTTTTAAGGAATAAAGGTGTAAAGAATTTTACCTTCTGAAAACCAGTTCTTGATTTAGCTGAATCACAGCCATGCCCCTGAACTGATGGGCCAGGTCCTCAATAATTTACTGCAGGTTCGCTATTTAATATCTTCTGTAATGAAGAATAGATTTTGCATGTACTTACAAAATTTTCTCCTAAGTGAACAGGACCTGTGTAAGAACTAAGCGAGGGTTTCCTGTGTTCTCATATACTGTCAAAAAAGGCTGTTTCAACTACAGATTTAAAGGCTGGTTCCAAACAGTTTTTAGATTAGCTAACTAACAAAATCACGCAGCTGTGAAACAACTCCAGATGTTGCCAAGATAATTGTCCCGTGGTTCTGGGGAGTTGACTTAATGGAAGAGTTGTGTTTCTTTGGATTCTCATTGCTTTCATGCATAGCTATGTGGGAATTAAACTGAATATTTATTTAATCAACAAATTTACACATACTGCTTGCTGAATCTGTTTATTTGCTATTCCTACTTGCCTGGTTACTTAAACGTTTAAAAGTGGAAAGGATTTTAAGGAAAATTCTTTTTTAGATGATGGTTGTGGTCATGGTTGTTTCATCTATGCAAATTTGTAGGACTTGTAAAATATGTTGCTTTCCTCCTCCCCCTCCTCCAGATAGTTAGGATCATATGGTAATCCAGTCTTTTAGGCCACAAATTAGTTTCAGAAATTTCTACTGTTGTTTTTACACACTTGAGTTATAGCAAGTGACATTTAATGTTTAGCAGATGGAAATAATTGGTCATATATTCTCAGACTGAGACATTCTTTACATGTTTATTCAGAAGTAGGTTCTATTGTACATAACTAATACAAAGATAAGTGTTCGTAGGACTGCAGGTTTAGTCTACTTTGAACATCAGTTTTGAATGTCTTTTTTTAAAAAAACAGTGCAAAATTATTCTCGATACATTTTCATGGTATTAAGATTTATTTTCACTGTATGATTTTTCAGACAGGACACTTAAATACATGGGCTTTTGACGCTATAGCGTTTCTATAGCGAAGGGCAATCAAACTGTTTCTGAGCAGAGTGAATGCTGTGTGATCTTAGAGATCTGTTTTGGCTTCTCCTTAGAAAGCCTGTCTAGGATTACACCCTTGCTTTTAAACTGTGTCTAGTAAGATTTGCACACGTATCACAATCCAACACTTCTGCCCTGACTTCAACAGTACTTTTGTAAATAAATCTTGGTCCTATTGGTCATATTTTCCATTTGCATTGTTAATGCTTAACTGATCACATTCTACCTGATGCTGGGCATTCTCTCTGACCAAACTTTGGAGAGCAGACACCTTTGGTAGTGAGCGGACATTCTTTTATATCTCAGAAAAAGAGTGTCATAGTTGGAAACAAGAACAGGTAAACTGTGTTCCTCTTCGGCTCGCTGGTAAACATCATAACCGAGTGAGGTTGACAGTGAACCAACCAATCACCAAGGAAGATGATTGGTTGTACCATTTGCCTTGCTGTTCCTCCTCAAGCAAAGGCTGGGCTTCCATTTGTCCTCAATGCTTCCACTTGGATTCCTGCACAGAATGGAATCTTGGGTTCAGTTGCCTTAATAACCCCTTTCCAACGCTATGCATTTTTGCATGTTGAGCCTGAAAGTAGAAGCTTCACAGAGTCACTGCTGTGGGAAATCTTCCTGGTGTACACATCAAGCCTTAAACTGGAGGCAGCCCACTGCTGAGCTCATATTAACCAGTATCAGCCCTCCTCTGATCCATACAAGAAGGAACAATTTATATATAGTATTAAAAAAAAAAAAAAGGAGAAAGATTAGTACACGGTAAAACCGGTAGAGGCTCAGCTTTGTTGTGGTTTAATTTGTGGGTGTGTTAATTAATCTACTGATAAATTTATATTTCTTAGCAAAGCCACCACCCACCCCCTCTTTTTCCCCCTTATAGGGCAGTAGCAGTTCTGACTCTCTGGAAGGACGGAGTTCAGATTACGCCCATAAAAGCTACGATGCTGTTGTATTTGACGTGCTGAAAGTAACTCCAGAGGAGTTTGCAGTAAGTAAAATAACTGGCTTTAAAGGTATACTAAATAACAGTAGTCATAAGTATAAAAATAAGTTCCCATTCAGTTAGCTGAGGGCAATTGGTTTTCCACGCATTTGATTGCACATTAAGGGTTTAACTCTCCGTTCACGTTTACTGTGCCATAATTATTATTTTCAACTAGTCCTATATGAAGCGTTTTCCCAGCCACTTAGTGACCGCTTCAGCATCCCACGCCTCTGTTTTTTTTCTTCTTTTATAGCATAGATCCAGTTTTTGGAAAAGCAGTGCTTCCATTAACATTACAAAACTAGATTCCTGTGGGGCTTTTTTTTTTTTTTTTTAATGATAAGCTGGAAAAGGTTGACTGTTAAACGCTGTGATACACATCAAGACTTTGGGCAGGGAGAATGTGTCTGAACAGGAGTCCAGTTTTGATGTACTGACAGGTATGAAAATAATAGTTAAAGTGTTCAGGTATTCTGCTGCATTTTACATTAAATTAGGTTTGCGCTGGGAGCGGGGGAATCAGGAAGAGAAGTTTCTTCAAGCAGAAACCATGGTGAGAATAATTATAGCATTTAACAATTATGGTATTCAAAAATATTGGAGTAATTCCTAAATTAAGTGATTGATTTGGGTGCCCTTTGCCTTGGGTAGCCACACAAAAGTGACAGCCAGAGGGTAGCTGCATCTGAGAATAGGTTGGGAACATCAGCTAGTGCAAAACGTACCCTCTTGGTCATTGGTCTCAACACAAGTGACTTTTAATGTTTCCGTTTATCACAGCAGCCTATGAATTTAGATGCACTGCCAGCTCTCTAGACAGAGCAGTGTTGGACTAGCCAGAATCAAGTTTTTCTGAATTTGTAATTGTTCTTCCTTCCATTTCGTTACAGAGTCAGATTACACTGATGGATATGCCAGTATTTAAAGCTATACAGCCAGAGGTATGTGTCCTTTTATTACAAAAAGTTGCCATCAGCAGAGAAGAACTGAATACTTTTCTTAGGCTCCAGTTTATTCAGACAGTTCTAGATTCACTCATTGATTTTTTTTTTTAAAGGACAACAGAGATTCATTCATGTGGATATCATAACATGTTATGTTCTTAGGTTTCATGGAAGCCACTACACCTCCATTATTACCACTGCTGCCCTTACAAGCAGTTCTCTGGGAGTGGTGGTGACATTTCACAGATTGCTCCAAGGGATCCAGTCCTCCCCAATGATCCTATGTGTGACGATAATGGGGAATTCTGGGAGTTGAAGTCCACACATCTTAAAATTGCTGAGGCTGAGAAACACTGATCTAACATCTCTCGGCTGATTAAGGAGAAGACTCTGAGAGGTTTCACGTCAACATCCTTTGTTCTCTGCAGAGAGAAAGCTTCGTAACAGTGATGGAAAGCTGTGCTGGCATACGTTACTTCACCCTTTCCCCAGGCATGTTCAAAACAGAGTAGTCATCCCTGTCTCCTTATGTAGCATACAGTAGTTGTGTTGCCTTCATTTATATAATTGCTGGGCTGAATTGAGCAGGACAGCACAGGCCACATCCATTTGAACATTCAGTTGGAGAGTGAGGGCTGGATGCCTGTCAAAACATTACTCTAGCTATAGAAGCTTCCTAAAATAGGCCTTCTATAGGACCCATATGTTGGACTGCACATGACTACTCAACTGAAATTTGGCAGAAGGCAAAGAAAAAGTGGCAGATGTTGTAATAACACAGTTATTTTTTTAATTCCCTGAGAACTAGAAGAAATGATTAATTTTTTCAAACTTCTGGTAAATGTAGTCAGGACATTTGATATATAATTGTTTATCTGTACTTTAATCTGTAACATATGTATTATGTCCCAAGACCAATTAGACTTCTGATGATGTCGCTAACCAACTTCTTCCAGCTGGCTACAGGATTTTTAAAACAAACTCTTATTTGAATAAGAGCTCTTATCTCCTAGAGTGTATTATTCTTAAGATTGGATGTTTGTGGCTGATCAAACGGTGTGATCAAGTATCAGCATGAGTTAAATAATACAGGGCTTCTTGTAATAGGATACATTTTGAAGAACCAAAGTTTTATCATTTTAGAACCTAGGAAGTGTTCTAAGATTGCAAAGTTCTGGAGATTGCCAAAGGCTTTCTACGGCTTCTCCAAGCTAGCAGTAAGGAATGGCTTGGAGGAGTTCCCTAAAAGCTGAGTTCTTCACAGTAAGTTGTAGTGATCTAACTTTAACTGAGTACAGTGAGTAAGAGATATAATATGCTCTTAGACGTTCCCCAGTAAATGGTATCGTAAGTTAAGGAACATTACTTCAAGGTAGGCTATGCAGAGTGGATGCAGAAGTTGGCCTGACGGCATCAGCCAAGCTTAGCAGCTGAACACTACTGTTGACTGTGCTCCTTCCAAGATTTATTCCAGCCTGAATCCACCAGGACTATAATCTGAGTTCATTCATTATGTCGTGAACCTCCCCAGTCCATTCAGAGGATGCTTCAGGGCCAATATTAGCCACCTCTTCAGTTTGCAAAGTGTACTGAAATCTTTTCCTAGATTATAAAGTCCTATGTCTTTTCCAGTCATCTGCACTTCAGTATGCAGGTTTGATTAGAGACTTTGTGAATCAAATCTGTCAGTACAGAGGTGGAAAATATCATTACTTACCATTTGGAGTATCTGTGTGTGTACTTAGGCAGTGAGATGAAAGCACGATTGCTCTGCTCTTATTTTTCCGTTTTATACTCATCATCTGTAATGCAATGCACAACATAAAAGGGGGGAAGGACATGTTGAGAGCTTGTAGCTCAGAATGGGTAATTACTTTTCCACCCAAAGACCTGTCACCAAAGGGAAAAGACAATCAAACATCTGGCTGTAGCAAAAGACACTGAAATATTGTCATTCTCTGGTCAAGAACCATTTGCCACTTCCCTTTACTGTGCTTGCGCCATAAAGTTTCAGGATAAGTCAAAACCAGCAGTCTTCAGTGAGGGCCTTGACATTTCCTAATGCCTGAACGTACAGACATTCCAAAGAACATAAACCAGTGTTGGATGTTTTATGACTTTAATGGGTCCAGTATGTTTGTAAGTGTGAAGGCTTTTTTCTTTTAAAGTAGGAAAGTGAACTATGGCAAAGTTGTCAGATTGTAGTCCCCTGAGCCAACTGCTCAATAAAATGCCTGATTTTTCCAGCGCAAACAGATCCATTTTAACACACATGGCTGCATCATAGTCTATTCTGAAATAGGTCAAAATATAAATGCTATAGATGCTCAGGCTGTGCCAGTCAGTTTAGAGCTGAAAAGGGTTTTTCTGATCTTTTCCAAGTACCTTCAAGAGAATCCCTCATTTGCATTCATCAGAACTCATTAATGTTTACAAATTAGGTTGCTTCTGCTTTTGATTTCCTTCCTTTGTACAGACATAAGTTACATCTATAAACTGTCCATTTTAAGATTCAGGAAATGATTTTGGAAACTTGGTGGGTCACTTCTGAAGCTACAAACGTTTATATTAATCGTTATGTTTTACCCTGAGTAAATGGAAGAACTTACAAGATCCTTTCCCCATGGTGCAGATATTTCCAAGAAACCCTTTAAAGTCAGGGTTTGGTTGTTGTTAACCCAGTTGTTGTTGTGACTTTCCAACCTTTATTTCAGTAAATGTCCATGCATAACATGCCAATGCAATAAGTAATAATAACAACTGGAACATAGTGTTTTTGATGATAGCTTGGGAATGGATTTCGTAGGTTGGATGCCCGTTGCCCATTTGACATGCCTGTATTCTGTCTCTGCTTACTTCCACTCCAGTAGTAACATAGATCATGTCTATGATAGTACTTTATGGAAGTTTGTTGTTGTTCTTTATTCGTTTAGTCGCTTCCGACTCTTCGTGACTTCATGGACCAGCCCACGCCAGAGCTTCCTGTCGGTCGTCAACACCCCCAGCTCCCCCAGGGACGAGTCCGTCACCTCTAGAATATCATCCATCCATCTTGCCCTTGGTCGGCCCCTCTTCCTTTTGCCCTCCACTCTTCCTAGCATCAGCACCTTCTCCAGGGTGTCCTGTCTTCTCATTATGTGGCCAAAGTATTTCAGTTTTGCCTTTAATATCATTCCCTCAAGTGAGCAGTCTGGCTTAATTTCCTGGAGGATGGACTGGTTTGACCTTCTTGCAGTCCAAGGCACTCTCAGAATTTTCCTCCAACACCACAGTTCAAAAGCATCGATCTTCCTTCGCTCAGCCTTCCTTATGGTCCAGCTCTCGCAGCCATATGTTACTACAGGGAACACCATTGCTTTAACTATGCGGGCCTTTGTTGTCAGTTTATAACTTATGGAAGTTACATAAAGGAAAATCTGTGTGGGCAGGCTATCTAGTGCAGGTTGCAGTAACAGTCAGTAGAGATGGTTGTTTGCGCTAGCTGCATAGAAGCAGCTTGTGTGTTGGACCTGAAGACCATTCACTGGACCATATTTTTCTTTCTTGTCTTTCATGTAACGTTAACCATAATTTCTATAGGTATAAAGGAGGCCTGTACAGTACAATACATAAATTTGCAGGTCCAGATGCTTGGAGTGATTTTGGATGGGAACTTCTATAGAAATTTCAGTGCCCTGCAAATTTGGTTACACAGCTGGATACATAGCAAAGTAGTGCTGGCTGAAAGCTTCACTCACGTAATTTATTTTTAAAAAATTGAAACTTCCATATGAAATAAGCGGTTACATAGCAGCTTGAACAACATTTTTCTTCTAAACAGAGAAAGAGTGATGTAGGCAGATAAAACTTTTAGAATTAATAATCATCATAAAGGTGGCTGAACTTTTGCAACTACAGATTGAAAATAAATGTGCAGGGCAATCCTCTGCATGTGTCCCCCCCAAGAAGTGAATCCCACTGCATTAGTATAACTTCATGTCTAAGATTACAATCTCAGCTAATCATTCTGAGAACCTGTGTATTTACTGCCTTACACAGTGATGGCAAGCCTTTGCTGGCCAGCAGCTGGCACTTCCCTTTGCCGAGACCTGCTGTAAGGGCTGTTGCATCTATTTTGGCAATTGATGTCCCATATATCTTCACACATGCATTGAGACCACAGGTGTACTGAGACCATTAAGAGACCAAAAGAAAGCTACAAATGTCTAGCATACGTTTTTCCCCCATGTTCTCCTTAGTAAGTTAATTGATTTGTTGATTCTTACATTGGCAGAGATAATTGCTAATGAGACTTCTTGGTAAGCTAGGATATGAAAGACGTTAAATCTGGCAGTTAGTTAATCTTGGCACTAACATTTAATACCAGACAAAGAAGAAGTTCCTCTCCAAGGCTATGATGCACAGCTCTTGGGAGGCCATCCTTGCCCTTCAGTGGCAAATGATGTAAATTGCAGCAAGTGATAGAAAAATGTTAAATACTTAACTACACAAATGATATAAATTACATCAATGATATAAAGTTGGATTTAATGGACATCTGGATTTAAGAGACACCTCTTCTCCCAAATGATCCATGTGAAGGATCATTTGTGTGCATTGATAACAATAGCCTACCCTTTAAAGTACATCATGGTGATAATTATCTTGGAGTTTCCTTGACCTCTTTGTAGCTCTAGGATTATACATCTTAGCTGATGACAATATTTGGCTGACCATGTCTGGGTTTGGAAGCAGAAAGAGACCTGGTTAATACTTGGATAGGAAATGGCCAGGGAATGCCAGAGCTGTAGGCTAGACCGGCAAATGTGAAAAACATCCCAGAAGAAGGGAACAAAGAACCATTTTTGTATTTTTGTGAACAAAGCTACATGAGTGTGTCCGTGAAGTCAACAGGAGTTGAAGTAGATTTGAAGGAGACTATTTCTGCTTACTGCCACTTACATATCATATTTTAAAATAAATTAATCACCATCGTTGGAAGGAACATAATTGTCGTGATTAATGCTGGACATTTGCTGCCGTTAAAACTGTGGCATTAGTCATTGGTAACTCCTGTTATCCAAGTGGGGAAAGAAATCGTAACAGTACACTAAATCTTTCTTGCGAAACATGATCCAACTTCAAAAAAATCAGCGTGAAACTTCTAAAGAGAGCAAGTAGAAACTAAAAAACTCCTTTCATATATGGAAAGGAAGAGGGTGCTACATTAATAGGTAATGCAAAGTATCTGTGAAGGTCTCATGTTCATTGACTCGAATAACATTGCTGTGTTTGGTTCTCATATAACATGCCAATTCTCATTCTTTCACATTGGATTGGGAAAATTAAAAACTCGTTTGTATGTGTTTCCTAGCGTAATAAGGCTTAAGCCCAGGCAGCGTGTCCCTAAATATACAGCTTGATTGTGTCTGTGTGTGTGTGTCTGTGTGCACACATATGTGTGTGTGTGTGTGTGTGTGTTTTAATAATATATCTACACAATCTAGATATTTCCAAGGAAGCCTTGTTTCTTGCTCAGATCTTCTTTTAAAAAAATTGCCACCTTCCTTTGTTCTTCTCTGCCATCTCCAACAATAACCACGGTGAAGATATATTTATAGTGTAATTATGTCATGATCAAAAGCCGTTGGAAAACTCCTGCAGGAAAAGCTTCTTAGAAACTAATATGAAGAACACAGAATAAGGAAATTCTCCCTTTCTTATACAGCACAATGCCAGTGGCATTCAGTTGAATATTAGTAGGAAAATTTGTTCTGTTAAAATCTCATGCTCAGAATCAGCATGTAAACTTGGAGTGCATTTTCCAGGCAAGAATAGGTTTGTTTTCCTGGCTCATACTTATTGAAGTGTTACTTGTTCTCACTGATATTTACAAGCCTTTTTTTTTTTTACTAATCCTACTGCCTCCCCAGTCTGCTTTCATTTATGTGGTCACATACAGCAGAAGTTTCTAAAGCCCTGTGACCTGTGAACAAAATCTTTCTACACTCTTAAAACCCCCAAAGATCTGTTTATCACATGGGGGAGACTCAAATCTTGACAGGTGAACCATTTGTAAGGTCAGATCCAACTGGGAACTAGCATTGGGAAGTGTGAGTAGAAACTAGGCTAGCAACATGAGCTTTTGGATCTGTCCGAAACATTCAGTTTATTAAATGCAAATAGAATATTTTTTGGAAGCAGACTTGTCAATATTAATAGCTTCTCCTTTCTACCTTGAGCTGCATAGCCTCCATAGAGCAGGAAACTTAAATAACAATTGACATTGTGCGTCACCTAAGGAAAAAAGTTGTGGAACGGATGTTTGATGAAGACCTTGCTGGAACACAGTTGTTTTAATCTTATTGTGGATGTTACAGATTTTTAGTAATCCGAGCTAGTAGCTAAAATAACATTTTCTTTTGCGAAGGGTACTTTTATGCAGCTTTCTAAGGAATACACAGAAGTCTTCAAATGCCTTCAAATATTCAACAAATACTCAAAATGACTCTGCAATACATTTAGGATGTAGTCGCAAAATTTTATATGAAGTGGTTATTGTACCAATCTAACTGTATTTAAGTTCTTCAAATATCATTAGAGTTCAGATTCATGGCATTCAAGGAATTCTGAGGTATCCAGTTGTGATCAACATGATCTAGAAACATTTGGTATTTCTTAATTTAATTTTGTCAGTATCTTTCCATCTTATATATGAGTTGCTGGGAGTCGGGCAGGATATAAACATAATCATCATCATCTTGGGAAAATTTAGCAGCATCATAGAGAATGTGTGTTGAGTAAAGCACTTTCCTGCCACTGAAGCTGAAAGAAGATAATCATTGCCCTGACAGTATCATAATAAAAACTCTAAATCTAATTTCTGTGCCTGTCAAAGGGTTTTCCTTATCTCCACTTCAGAATAAATAAAAGCCTTAGAAATGTTGAACCTGCAAAAAGATAGTTTGCCCATCTACTCTAATTATATACTTTAGTAATAGAAAACGTATTACGAGCTTTATATAGTGAAAATGGGCTATGTAGGTTTTACATATACTATTTCTGCTCATTTCAGGCATCAGCGTATTCAAATCCTGGCAAATTTATTCTCATTACACTTGTCTTGTTTAGTGAGTGTTTATATAACGAATGTTACAGAGTCCACTGTTGACATTATAAAAAGACTACATTTGGCTAAATGAAATAGATATAATCTCATTTGACTTGGTAGCCTAGCACAGAATGGCAGTGAATCACTTAGTTCAATAACCAATAATCTCATCTCCCATGAGATGTTTTCCTTAAAATAAGTAAGAGGGAGATGATGGTCAATGAAATTCCCATGGTTTCTACAAGGGCTGTGCAAAGCACTCAGAAGAGGTGTTTTGCACAGTGTTGTAGCACAAGCAAAGCATCCATCCTCAAAGCATTAAAGCAGGAGTCAAGACTCCTGGTTCCTTGCATGATTTCTTTCATTGAACAAAACTGTGCTGCTATCTACAACAAAAAAACAAAATCTGGTTAGAAAAGCCACCCTATTTCCAACTGAAGATTGGTTTGTATTGTAAAGAGAGGCTATTATATGTCAGAGGCAGGAGAAATAGCTGGCTCTTGGCCACCTCAACACATGGCTGGCCAGGACTGTTGGACGTTTATTTATTTATTGAATCGATTTATAGAGCCGTCCATCTCACAGCAGTGACTCTGGGCGTGTACAAAAACATGGCTGATGGGACTTTTCTCTGTTGCTCTCCACCTCTGGTTTTCAGTGAGAAGAGGCCCTGGCTCAATACCACACCCACCCACATTCTCTCTGTCTCTCTGAGATTTAGACTATGAATTGAACTTACTGTATATTCTTTGAAATGAATGGAAAAATCAATTGTGACTCAGCTTTTTAAGATCAGTCAGTTTAGGCTAGATCCAGTCCAGGGAGTGTTTCTTGTCCCCTGAAAACTGACTACAGGCTGTAGAAAACAGCCTAATGGTTTGTATAAATGGCCTGCTTGGTTGGGATTCTGCAAGGATGGTGTTCATCCTGTAATTAGAATTGCAACTGATTTTTCATTGTCTAATAGGGAAGTGATGTCTACATTGCAGACATAACTAAACATAATTAGTGCCTATAGTATCACTATTTAGGTTTCAGAGGATGCTGCTGAGGGTCCCCCCCCCTTTTTTTTTTTTATGGTCTATCTGGAATTCAGGCACTGTTTTCTTTGGCACTGTGTTTCTGTTATGGGGAGCTTTATTTCATTTCTGGAAAAAAAAAACGAACATTTTTCTTTACATAACAGCATGCCATTGTATTTTTTAGGAACTTGCAAGTTGTGGATGGAACAAGAAGGAAAAACACATCCTTGCCCCTAATGTTGTTGCCTTTACAAGGAGATTTAATCAGGTAAGAGCTCTGATCATCATTAAGAGTAAACATGGTCTGTGAAAAGTTAAAAAAAAACAAACAGAATTGCAACTGGGGTACTTGCTGTTTCCAAACCATTGTAACAGTTTTATTTGATGAATTCCAGTGTAACTGTGATTGTGTCTCATTTTGCATGGCAAAAACGAACAAGAGAGAGTTGATCATTGTAAGTAAGTGAAATTTATTGTGGTAACCACAGGTCATAACATAAAAATGCCATAAAATACAATAACAATAAATAAAATTGTGAAATTATGAAATGAATAAAAGAAGCATGAAATATAAAAAGGTTACAACAAAATAGAGCCAGAGCTACAACTAAGAGCTGAAATATTTCTTCCTAAGTTTAAGCGACTTCGGCAAAGGATCGTTACCTTGTCGTGGTGCTGGAGCTTGAGCACCTCAGTGATGCCATGAGCTAAACCGTGAAGGGCCACCCAAGACGGGAGGGTCATGACAGAGAGGTCAGACTAAATGCGATCCCTGGGGAAGGTAAGGGCAACCCACACCAGCATTCTTGCTGTGAAAACTAAATGGATCAGTACAACCAGAGATATGTCAGTATCCCATCGGAAGATGAGACCCCCAGGTCAGAAGATGGTCAAAATGCTACTGGGGAGGAACAGAGGATGAGCTCAACTAGCCCCAGATGTGATGACGCAACTAGCTCAAAGCCGAAAGGACGGCTAGCGGCCGACGGTGCTGGTGGTGAACGGCGAATCCGATGTTCTAAGGATCAACACACCATTGGAACCTGAAATGTAAGATCTATGAGCCAGGGCAAATTGGATGTGGTTATTGGTGAGATGTCCAGATTGAAGATAGACATTCTGGGCGTCAGTGAACTGAAATGGACTGGAATGGGCCACTTCACATCAAATGACCACCAGATCTACTACTGTGGACAAGAGGACCACAGAAGAAATGGAGTAGCCTTCATAATTAATAGTAAAGTGGCTAAAGCAGTGCTTGGATACAATCCAAAAAACGATAGAATGATCTCAATTCGAATTCAGGGCAAGCCATCTAACATCACAGTGATCCAAATATACGCCCCAACCACAGATGCTGAAGAAGCTGAAGTAGAGCAGTTCTATGAGGATCTGCAGCACTTACTGGACAACACGCCTAAAAGAGACGTTACTTTCATCACAGGAGACTGGAATGCTAAGGTGGGCAGTCAAACGACACCTGGAATTACAGGTAAGCATGGCCTGGGAGAACAAAACGAAGCAGGACATAGGCTGATAGAATTTTGCCCAGACAACTCACTCTGCATAACAAACACTCTCTTCCACAACCTAAGAGACGGCTTTATACATGGACTTCACCAGATGGACAACACCGAAATCAGATTGACTACATCCTTTGCAGCCAAAGGTGGCGGACATCTGTACAGTCGGTAAAAACAAGACCTGGAGCTGACTGTAGTTCTGATCACGAACTTCTTATTGCACAATTTAGGATCAGACTAAACAGATTAGGGAAGACCCACAGATCAGCTAGATATGAGCTCACTAATATTCCTAAGGAATATGCAGTGGAGGTGAGGAATAGATTTAAGGGACTGGACTTAGTAGATAGGGTCCCGGAAGAACTATGGACAGAAGTTCGCCACATTGTTCAGGAGGCGGCAACAAAATACATGCCAAAGAAAGAGAAAACCAAGAAGGCAAAATGGCTGTCTGCTGAGACACTAGAAGTAGCCCAAGAAAGAAGGAAAGCAAAAGGCAACAGTGATAGGGGGAGATATGCCCAATTAAATGCAAAATTCCAGAGGTTAGCCAAGAGATAAGGAATTATTTTTAAACAAGCAATGCGTGGAAGTGGAAGAAGACAATAGAATAGGAAGAACAAGAGACCTCTTCCAGAAAATTAGAAACATTGGAGGTAAATTCCAGGCAAAAATGGGCATGATCAAAAACAAAGATGGCAAGGACCTAACAGAAGAAGAAGAGATCAAGAAAAGGTGGCAAGAATATACAGAAGACCTGTATAGGAAGGATAACAATATCGGGGATAGCTTTGACGGTGTGGTCAGTGAGCTAGAGCCAGACATCCTGAAGAGTGAGGTTGAATGGGCCTTAAGAAGCATTGCTAATAACAAGGCAGCAGGAGACGACGGCATCCCAGCTGAACTGTTCAAAATCTTGCGAGATGATGCTGTCAAGGTAATGCATGCTATATGCCAGCAAATTTGGAAAACACAAGAATGGCCATCAGATTGGAAAACATCAACTTATATCCCCATACCAAAAAAGGGAAACACTAAAGAATGTTCAAACTATCGAACAGTGGCACTCATTTCACATGCCAGTAAGGTAATGCTCAAGATCCTGCAAGGTAGACTTCAGCAATTCATGGAGCGAGAATTGCCAGATGCACAAGCTGGGTTTAGAAAAGGCAGAGGAACTAGGGACCAAATTGCCAATATCCGCTGGATAATGGAAAAAGCCGGGGAGTTTCAGAAAAACATCTATTTCTGTTTTATTGACTATCTGTGTGGACCATAACAAATTGTGGCAAGTTCTTAGTGGTATGTGGATACCAAGTCATCTTGTATGCCTCCTGAAGAATCTGTATAACGACCAAGTAGCAACAGTAAGAACAGACCATGGAACAACGGACTGGTTTAAGATTGGGAGAGGAGTACGGCAGGGCTGTATACTCTCACCCTACCTATTCAACTTGTACGCAGAACACATCATGCAACATGCTGGGCTTGAGGAATCCAAGGCTGGAGTTAAAATCTCTGGAAGAAACATTAACAATCTCAGATATGCAGATGATACCACTTTGATGGTTGAAAGTGAAGAGGAACTGAGGAGCCTTATGATGAAGGTGAAAGAAGAAAGTGCAAAAGCTGGCTTGCAGCTAAACCTCAAAAAAACCAAGATTATGGCAACCAGCTTGATTGATAACTGGCAAATAGAGGGAGAAAATGTAGAAGTGAAAGACTTTGCATTTCTAGGTGCGAAGATTACTGCAGATGCTGACTGCAGTCAGGAAATCAGAAGATGCTTAATCCTTGGGAGAAGAGCAATGACAAATCTGAATAAAATAAGAGCAGAGACATCACACTGACAACAAAGGTCTGCATAGTTAAAGCAATAGTGTTCCCCGTAGTAACATATGGCTGCGAGAGCTGGACCATAAGGAAGGCTGAGAGGAGGAAGATCGATGCTTTTGAACTGTGGTGTTGAAGGAAAATTCCGAGAGTGCCTTGGACTGCAAGAAGATCCAACCAGTCCATCCTCCAGGAAATAAAACCAGACTGCTCACTTGAGGGAATGATACTAAAGGCAAAACTGAAATACTTTGGCCACATAATGAGAAGACAGGACACCCTGGAGAAGATGCTGATGCTGGGGAGAGTGGAGGGCAAAAGGAAGAGGGGCTGACCAAGGGCAAGGTGGATGGATGATATTCTAGAGGTGACGGACTTGTCCCTGGGGGAGCTGGGGGTGGCCACGACCGACAGGAAGCTCTGGCGTGGGCTGGTCCATGAAGTCACGAAGAGTCGGAAGCAACTGAATGAATAAACAACAACAAAGTTTAAGCAAGAGTAGAGCAAAAGTAGCAACTGGGCTGCTAACAGCTGGAAACACGTCTGCAAGAAGATAAATCCGTTTTCAAGGTCATCTGCCATTAATAATTGGGCCCTGATCTCACTGTAAATGGGGCAGTGGAGGACATAATGCATAATGTCCTCCACTTGACCAACCACAAGGATCACTGTTTTTTAATTGAACTCTAAGATCTATAAGATGGAGATTGATATAAAGATACGCTCTTTCAGTAAAAAGAACTCTGAGGCCAGGAAGATTTTTTTTTTCTTTTGAAAAACGGAGTAGAAATAACAATATTTCCATTTAAACAAAAGCTTGCCTCCTTAAAAATAAATAACAGTTTGAGCAAATACTTACATTCCTGTTGCAAACGAGTTGTGGAAAAACTTGCTCCCCTGCTAATGCATCCATACATGTTTGAAATTGACAGATCCAGATAAGCATTAAAACGTACACTTTCCTGGCTGCGCTTGAGAATTCTGCAGGAGGGGAATACAAACTCCTTCGAGGGACTTTTCTTATTTACAAAACCTGCATAATAATTTGTGATGAATTATTCAGTTCACGAAATACCACAAAAAGTAACAGCTGAAGTGCAACTGAATCCAGCTGGGAAAGGAAGCTGATATAAACAAATACTTTTAATGAGGAGTGGGATATAAATACAGAACTGAAGTATCTCCATTTGTTTCCGTTACTTCTTTCAGCGAAGTCTGATATTTTCTCAGGCTGCAAAGCAGTTGCATTTCAAATTAAAGCAAGTATGCTATTCTGCAAAGTAGCTGCCTGAAATATTTAGAAGTATATTTAATCCATTATTTGTGCCTTGAACTGATGCAGTCATGCAAGATGGCATTAATGCTTCTCTCCATCCCAGTCTGATGACATACATCTTTCTGGCCTTTTGATTATGGTCCATGGCTATGAGTGTTTCTGCATGGACCAGTTTAGGCTGTCTGCTTTGCCTGTGTTGATCCATCATCTTAAACACATTTTTTGTTTTAATTCTGAAATTGTCTTATTATTTATAGGTCAGTTTCTGGGTAGTACGAGAAATTTTAACAGCACAGACCTTAAAAATAAGGGCAGAAATATTGAGCCATTTTGTGAAAATAGCAAAGGTAAGTTTGTGGCTATGACATATCATTCTTTCTCGGAATATCTTTTCCTTTTGACATCTGTCCTGCCTTTTTCAGTACTGCAGAAAAAGAAAGTATCTTCTGGAGGGACCAGGAGCAATTTGGTCAGCAGAATTGTGCTGATTGGCTACACTTCTCCAGACTGTATCCCAACTTTTGAATAGACTAGGTTTATTATATAGGCTAATTCTAATATTTTTCATTTTATTTTCAGTTTTGATCCACAGAGCTTTAGCAATGAATGGTATTTCAAATTAGCAATGAATGGTATTTCAACTTAGCAATGAATGGTATTTCAAATTATATCAAATTATGAGGTAGCATCATTGAGGTTCTGTAATAATAAGGTATTATTTATTTCACCAGTTGGAGAACTTTTAGTGCCACATAGATGCCTGGATTGGTTGTTTGGGGCTGTGTATGTCTGCTGGTTGGGCTCCCTGGTGATCTAAGGGTAGGTTGCCTACCAGGACTTAATCCATGAAATATACATTTGAGAATGTGTTAGTTAGAATGTGCTTCTCTCTCCTTATTTTTTAATAATTTTACTACTTCCTAAATGTCGGTTCTTGAAAAAGACAAACTTGCAAGCACGCTAGAATTTCAAGAAGCATCAAAGTGTCGCCAAAGGCATCTTTTATGTTCAACTTTCTCACCTAGCTTCCAGAAGGAATAAGAAACATTTCGAGTGTTATGAAATCCCAAGTTAACCAATTATTTTAAATGTAAATTGGCATCTTTCAGCATTACATTCAGACTACAAGTATTTGAAACAAACAAATGGCCCATGAAACCAGTTGCATGTGGGCTAGAGACACATTTAATGACCTAGATATTACGAGCTATTTAATTGCCTCCATATTAACTGTCCATTTTGGAAGAGTACTTTATAACAATGCATTTTATTAAAGAGACATTTTGGGAGACCAGCAAGGAATTGAGCTAATAACAACTGTAAACAGATGCTTGGATGAGGATCTGCTGTACAGTTGGCACAAGGAAATGTAGTATGCCAGGGATGGTTGAAACCATCCACCTCCTCTCTGCATAAAGCTGTGTTTCTCCACTGCTAAGTCCCATCCTTCATTTTGTCTTTCTCCTTAGCCAGTAGTAGTTTCATAATCCTTCTCCCTATCCAATAACAGGTTCAGTCTCCTTTTTTGGAGAGAAACCACAGATCAGCATGTCCCATTCTCAACTGAGGCCTTGCTGGATGAGGAATTCTGAGAGGTGAACTCCACAGAGCTGAGGGATGCTCAGGTTGGGCAAGGATGTGGTAGTTTTAACTACTGTGGAACCTTGGATAGTGTGACATTACTGGCCTCCGTTGTATAGGGGCAAACATCTATTCTGAGAGATAGCAAAGAAAAAGTTAATTGTTAGGTGCCCTCTTCCTTTTATATTCTGCCTAGTGAATTGTTGCTGGTTCATCTTTCACCACTGGTATTCGGACATAATTTAGTCCCAAATTACTGGCTAAATGAATCGTTGGAGGGAAATAAATTATCTTCTATTTGAACGCATGCATTCTGGCTTTCTGCTATGTGTCAATTGTACTTGTTGCATTTAAATGCTTTTTTATATGGTATTGGTAAACTGACATTTTAATGTGATGGGGAACATTGAATATCTGCAGGAAATAGACCAGATTCAAGTATGACAAGTCGTTACTGCTTTTGATGCTTTATACTAATGTTGCCCTCCAGTTCCTTCTTTGTGGTGCCTGCAGCCCCTTCTGAACACTGTTTCTAGAAATGGAGTCCCATTTCCCCAGGATTTTGTGATGGGAAACACATGAAAACTCTAGGATAAGAGCTTATTGTAGTAAAAAAAAACCAAGAAAATGCCTCCCCCAATTTCCCTCTTCCTGAAACCCAGAAAGCATCATCTGAATCCTGCCCAAGTGTGCAACATAGCCTGACTCACTGTGGCCCTCACCCTTTACAGACATTGTTAATTTTGGCCCCTGGTCATCAAAAGGTTGCAAAATAAATAATAAAAAAGAAATAAAAATGTAAAACATCATTATAGATAAAATTCAACATCTCATGTTCTAAGTTGCAAACCAGTGCCCAAGTAACTTCTAGATATTGAGTAATATGATGATTTGTCACCTGTATCAGATAGCCTGACTTCCTTTCTTTTCAGCTGGATGGTGATTCTTAAGAGGGAGGCTAGACCATTTGTAAGACAAGCGAAGTTAGCAGCCATTCCACATATAGTAACTAGCCTCTTCTCTTCCCCATCAAAGCTGATTCCTTGCTCAAAGTGCAAATGACTCCATCGATGGGAGCAGGCAAGCCAAAAGACTAAAAGCTTGCATCTCAGTCATTGAAAATTATTATCCCTTTATTGTATCCCACCTCAAGGCAATTTACAGGGAGTTCCTGTGAGGTAGGTTGAGTGGAGAGACAGGAACTCTCCAGAAATCTTCATTAAATTAAGCTAAATTAAATAAATTAAATTGCCAGTTTGGTCTAGTGGTCAAGGCACCAGGCTAGAAACCAGGCGACAGTGAGTTCTAGTCCCACCTTAGGCATGAAAGCTGTCTGGGTGACCTTGGGCCAGTCCCTCTCTCTCACCTCACAGGGTTGTTGTTGTGGGGAAAATAGGAGGAGGAAAGAGTATTAGGTATGTTCCCCACCTTGAGTCATTTATAAAAATAATAAAGACGAGATAAAAAATAATTTAAAAAAAGTCCGTGGATCTCCCCTATCCAAGCCTACCGTCATAGCTACTGCATTAAAATGGATGGAGATGCATAATTATCTGGGCTGTGAGAGCTGAACTGTATGATTTGCTTACCTGTATTGAAAGTATTTAAAATGAACTGAGTAACTGTGACATCTGGTCTTTACATTTTGCAGTTTTGCATCAAAGTAAGGTCACGTCTTTTGCGCGTTCTGTAATTTACAGTATGAACAGCAAATGTCTGGAACAGCAATTATTTTCTTGAGTGAGCTTGAACATTCCAATGCCATATGGAAAACTGATGGCGTTTTGGTCTTTTTCTTTCCTCAGAAACTTCTAGAACTGAACAACCTTCATTCCCTCATGTCCGTGGTATCAGCTCTGCAAAGTGCACCTATTTTCAGGTTGACCAAAACCTGGGCAGTAAGTGACTGTGAATTTTATTTTACTTTGCATCTCTGCCCCATCTTTGAGATCATGCATCTGGAATATTATCTAAACATACTTAGTTTTATTTTTCATTACGTTGGAAACGGTCTAGTATTCTGCTTCTCTAAGGGAAGAGACAGCTTACATGTTAGGAGGTATGAAAGAAGCTAAGTTGGGGAACTTTCCCAGTGATGTTTGCAAATACATGAAAAGCACATTTTAACTTTCGTAATTGGTTGGACAGCCATGATTTAATACAGGATTAATGAAGTTACTCAGAGTCCAGCTGTGCTGAGGTTTATACATTTCATAAATAAATAGAAAACACTGGGGACACACACACTGTTGCCCAAGGTGTATAAATTCACTTTCACCCACATTTTCCACTAAATATTATTCACTGTATCTGTTTGCAAATTCTTTATTCAGTTTAATTCTGTGGCATGTGACGTAAGTTGCTTCTCTACACCTTGTATATTAGCTGTTCCTCTTCCGTGTTAAAAAAAAAAAGCTACTGTTATGAAAACAGGTTTTGTAAGTTCTTTGTATTTAAAACACCCACCGAGCTATCATAGCTGTCCATTTAATTTCTGAATCCAAATGCCATGGAATGGATAGTAGTCCAATCCATGGCATTTGGATTCAGAAATTAAAATGAAACCTGCCTCGTTGTGGACTCAAAATTTTCAAAGAAATAAAACTAGTTCTATAATTGTTAACATAATCAGAAACATGAGAAATGAAAGCTCACTCCTTTATCTTATAAATGCTTGACATCACCTTACTTTTGGGAATAAGCAATATTTAGATGCTTGCTCTCACTATCCCACTCTATGTCAATTATTACAGAGACCCACTACCAAAAGAGATCTAACTGCACACACCCACAATAACTATTTCAGTGGCCCACCCTTTTGTTATGTGGGAGAAGTGGTAGTGTTGACAACTATGACTTCAAGGCTCCATTGCATGTACAGGTTGAATCATGCAATTCCTTGGATCCTGGCTAATAATTACTTGCCAGTTTATTTAATACACAGGATGGGAACATTAAGCCCGTTGTATGGATAACAGTGAGTCATAAGGGAAGAGGCTGTTTTGCCTGTTGGTTAAGCCAAAGCTGTTAAAACTTCATAGAGAATGGTGAGCAACTTGAAAGGAGAAGACCAAGGAGGCAGTGCAGCAGATGGACCACAAGATGAAACCCGTTGCTTCACCAGAACCATAAGATGGAAGCCGGGCTCTGTCTGATGATACAAACATGATAGCATTCAGTTACTTTTGCTTGGGTCTTCCTCCAGTAGGAGCAGCTAAACAAATTAGAGAGTCCATATACCTTGATTTAACAACACTGTGTTCTGGTTTGTTCTGAAACCATTGTTTTTCTTGGCTTCAGATGATTGCTTTGATTAGGAGAACAAGTCCTAAGTTCCAATTAGCAAATAATGCCAGCTACAAGACGGATGAGATTCCCTACAGCAGTTCTTGAGGGCAGATACAAACAAATTCCATATGAGCTAAGGTGGTGCCCCTGTGCAGAAGTCTATCAAAACCATAGTCTGTGTCTATGTTCTATTTTTTTTATAAGGATGCAAGGGCCCATCTCATCACACCCCATTTAATAAAGTGCCCAAGCAACTCCAATTTATTCTGTGTACAGGTGTTATTATCAGATCCGATTGTTGTATCCTGGTCAGCGACCATAATAAAGATGCGTGTGTGTGGGAGGAAGAATTTTATCGTTTATTAGGCACAGACTAAGGGACGCGGTGGCGCTGCGGGTTAAACCTCTGAGCTGCTGAGCTTGCCGATCGGAAGGTCGGCGGTTCGAATCCACGTGACGGGGTGAGCTCCCGTTGCTAGTCCCAGCTCCTGCCAACCTAGCAGTTCGAAAACATGCCAATGTGAATAGATTAATAGGTACCGCTTCGCAGGCAGGTAACGGCGTTCCGTGTAGTCATGCCGGCCACATGACCACGGAGGAAGTGTCTTTGGACAAACGCCGGCTCTTCGTCTTTGAAACAGAGATGAGCACCGCCCCCTAGAGTCGGACACGACTGGACTTAATGTCAAGGGAAACCTTTACCTTTACCTAGGCACAGACTAACCCCTTGTGATTTCACACCCATCTTGTAATAGTTTTCTGTTAATACTTGTAAGTGGACGAAAAGGCAGTAGTGCAGACTTTGGAGATGAGGTTGGCAGTCTGAAATAGGTGCACGTATGTTTGTGTCTGTGTGTGTACCTTCGTAACACCTTTCTTAAATTATACTTCCAATATATTTAACTCACCAAAACTGAGTCAATAATACATTGTTTAAACTCACAGGACTCCAAACACATCCTTGTTTGGCTTGCTGCTAGCCAGAAAGGAGTTGTGTATAGAGGGATTTGGGAGCAATTCCGGGTTCCCTAATGTGTTATGCACATTTTATACTTTTCTCAGGACAGGAAAAAAATATACCAAAAAAAAAAAAGTTTCAGTACTGAAACTGCCGTGTTGGGTTTTTCAATTCTAAGAAATATTGTCGAAAATAGTAAATGAAGAATATGTTTATTGACTCTGCAGTGGGAGTTCAAAATGTAAGATTGCTTAATTTTGGAGAAGAATCATCCCACTGATACTCTGATGGATTTTTCTTTTCCATCTGCCCAGAGAAAAGCTCTGTACAGCTTATGTTTCTGCAAATTGCACCATATTATGAATGAATGAATATTAATTGCAACTTTTTAAAAGAATGCATTGGTGCAGTCATAAGCAAGCTACCATCTGTAGTACCAACAGCCACTTACTCCTTTTTTTTGTTGAACATGTGTTTTTTTAAAATATGGGGAAATCCATAAGTCATATTTCAAAATGATGTCTGTTATTGGTTCACTGAGCCTTTTCCAAATGCATATAAATTAATGCAACGTAAGAAATTGATTCAATTCTGTTGTTAGCTGTTGTAAGTTGGTATTGCAAAACATTTTCCTAGTACATATAAATTAATGCAACATCAAAAACTGAGTCAATTCCTGTTGTTATTGCAAAACATTAGAAAAGTAAAATACCTCTCTTATTGTATCTACAGAATTTAAAAGTATGGGAAATTGTTTTGTCTGGAAAATTGACTATTAACTATTAACTATTAAGAGCTCTAAAAAAAACTAAAATGATGGTTAACTGGTCATCATTTATTGGCAATATTAACAATATTTTCCCTTAGACATTATCTTTGTACAAATGTTATTTTAGAGAGAAACATTGAAAAAAGATTGTTTAACTTGTTTGTGCTTCTCTTTAAGATATGTTTGTGTGTCCTTTCTTTTTCATTCTGTCCTTCTTTGGAATTTTTTTTATTTTGCAAATGTAAAATTTTAAAAGACAGTGAGCCAGAATGGAAGGATTTTCTTTTGTTTTCAAAGTCTATTTCTTATGTCAAAAAGAACTTCTGTGCTTAGAAAACAAAACGTTGTAACATTTGAAAAGCTTTTTGGAATCCTTTCCGATCAGTAACCCTGTAGTTTGCAATCTGTCTCTTTGTTAGAAACACATCTTTGTTCTTTTTAATACATTTGTTTACTTCATTTACTATCTCGGGTGAATTTCTTTCTTTTCCAGATGATGATTTAAGGCTGCTAAACTTATACTTACTTAAATATTGGAAGCCAATGAACAGGGAGAAGTAGAAATTTGATTATTCTCTTCTCTCATAATCTCCAGAATACAATTTATAAAGTAATAAAAAGTAAGACAAAAGTAATAAAAGTAATTTTAAAATTACTTTTGATTATGTAAAATCAACCATTAATAGATGAATGTCATACATTCTCCTAGGATGCCTCACATTTAATAAGGACATTAAGGGTATAGATTTCCCAGAAACATTCCAGATTTCTATGAAGAGGGGAATGAGGTATTTTGTTAAGAGCTAATATATTTATTCAGCTCAGGAAACACTTGACACTTTTTCTTATTCAGTCTTCACATAGTGTCCCTTGAAAAGAAGACCAAAAAAAAAAAACCTGAGGAAGAAATTTAACTATAGTATGTACATTCCCCCTATATATTGCATTTTTATTTCCCCTTCCTTTAAGCAGCACAGGGAACAATATACAGTATACAGTAGGTTATTGCTCTTACATCAGTCCTTTTGAATACATATTTCCCATCTATATCACAAGAAAGTAACACGAAACAAAGATACTTTATGCTAATTGTGTTGTGACTGAAAAACATTGAAATCATGATGCTTAAGATCTGCAGTAGACAGAAGCCCTGATCTAGTTATTTTCATGATCATGTCTTTGCCCTACAGAACAAGTCAAGGTCAACAACCGGAATGAGTAATCTTTTAGTACTGAAGTCATAAGCCAGTTCAGCTGTAAACTCACAGGATTTGTTGCCATCTCAGCCTTGGCAACAGAATGGTAGCCTTTAAAAATGTGTCCCAGTGGTGTAGAGTGAATGAATGAGATGATGGTGGCAACATCTTGTTTACTAGGAATTAGGAACCAGTTTTCTGTACTGATGCAAAGAACACGTGTCATAATACAACCCTGAGAATGTTACTTGATAAACACTACTGTATGATGCCCCAAATGTTTTCTTTTTTTCAGTGGGGCTGAGGCATCATCATGGGCAAGAGTCCCACTAGTACTGGATTTTTGCTTTTGCTGCATCTGAGGGCTTAGTACTTCCAGACAGTACAATCAGGTATCAGAGATGATGCAGTTTCCTACTAAAAGGAGAAATGTAGAAAGCTTCATTGGTTCAGTTTCCATGTCTCCAAACAACTGTGTACCTAAGTGATATGGGCCCAGAGGTAGCTTTACTTTCTGATTGATGGCCATAAGAGATTTGGGCCACTGAGAGTCCTAGCTGCTCTTCTGAGAGCTGGTCTGGTCAGGGATAGATACCCTGATACCCCTCACATGCCTGCACATGTGCACTTGGTTGAGAACTGGGCTTAAAAGCCAAGCTCTCTGAACCATTCAAGCCATGAATTTGACATGACGTTGGAGGTCCAGCCAAACCTCTCTGATAACAGCTTTCGGGGGAGGTTTTTCTCAGCTAACTGTTGATCATCGGAAACATTCCATTCTTATGACATGAGGGTATTGAGTTTTTTTTTTTTAAGATATAGTTTCCAAGTATAATAAGATGGAGTCCTTTCTTAACATCTGGATTCCAGTGAACGATTGCCTTAATTATAGAGAATAAAGAGCTAATAGCATATTCTGCACAATTGATATTTTAACTTTTTCCATTGGGTTTGTTACAGCATTTGGAAGGAGTTACATATCTGGAAGTGAATTCTGGCATGTGGTGGGGAGGAATGGTACATACTGATGTATCAGTGCAAGTAGTAAATTAGAGTAGTACCTTTCTGGCTAGAAATACCCATGGGTGGCAGTTCAATCAAAATGATGTGAGAGTACGTGCCCAATCCCTTTTGCTTCCTTACCTCTCTTGAGATTCGCCACTTTTTCTCCAACTGTCTCTTTCCCTGTCTCCTGGGCCCTCTTTCCTCTTAGCTTCCAGGTCTTTAGTTTATCTACTAAACACTAGTCAACCCAGTTTTTTTTAAAATGAATGTTGTTTAGAACTATTCTAAAGGAACTTGCTTCCTTGTCTAAACCTTCCATAACATCCGTGGGAGTTCAGCCAGCGTTCAGGGTCCATTGAAAATTCAGTAGGATTTATTAATCTGCAAGCATGGACCCATTTCTGGCTGTTACTGGACCCTTTCCCTTCTCATTACTTCATCTCAAAACAACAATAAAAATCTTTCTCTATCCTTTGGTCATTTTATTAGCAACAAGGAGCTCAGCTGTGTGTCATCTTTTAGGAACAAGGGATAAAAACGGCTCCCTTTCAGGTATTTCTAAAAATTCAGTTGGGTGTCTTTTTGGTAAGAAGGCAACAGTCTGACGTTTCTTTCTTCTCTGATTACAAAGAAGTTGTGGATTAGGGAAGGTGTTGCTTAACTAGGAGCACACGGGATTTTTCTCATGCTTTGAACATATGCAGAAGCCATTTCATGGCTGAAAACAAAATAATTGAAATAATTTCAGAGACTTGGCCAATTTGAAGGTTCTGATTGATCATGTATGTAACCGACCAGGAAACTCGCAGCTGTTTTCAAGGCGTCTACATTTCTTAATTTGTGAAACTGCACTACAAGGGGAACTAAAGTACAATAATTCATCCCATATAGTCTGACACCAGTTTCCTTATTTCCTTTGCCATTTTTCAGATCCTGTATTAGCCCACATACATTTGTTATAAACACCAGTGACACAGCCACTATTTTTAGACTCTAGGAAGACATTGGAAATATATATTGCTTTGCAGAAGATGTAGTGTTTTTCCATCATCTGCATTCTGGTACCTTGACAAGTTGTGTTAAGTAGTTTAGGAAATATGGATTGGTGAGACCATCATTCTTCTTGTAGGAAGGCCAAACAAATATGAAATTAAACTAAAAGACTTACCCCTTGTTTTTAGGAGCTGGATCCTGTCCTGATGCCAAGCATCAGGAAAGCAGAGCAGTGAGGGGCAGTATGAGAAATAAAAGCATATTGGACGGAGCTGTGCAAAGCATTGGAAAGAGGTGGTTGGCACAGCAGATTAACACAGAGGAGCAAAGCAGTTGTGCCCTTTGCACAGTTCGCACAACTGCTTTGAATGCTGACACTGGTTGCCTGAATCGGCGTGTGCCTGTGCTGGAGTTGACAGTGAAGCAAAGCAGCCGTGCTTCACCATTGAGACTGCTATAATAGTTCGAAGATGGCTGCTTGGTCCGTACTCAGCACTTGGTGAAGGATCTCTTGAATGCTTTGTACAGCTCTAATACTTTTAAAAAAAGGGGGAATATAAAGGGAGGAAGGATGCTTTCCTGTATTTTAACTTTTCATTTGTAGGATGTAAATTACATAATCTTTGTTTGTTTGTTTCTTTGTTTATTTTCTTAAGCTGTTGAATCGCAAGGACAAGACCACTTTTGAGAAGCTAGACTATTTAATGTCTAAGGAAGATAATTATAAAAGGATGCGGGAATACATCCGATGCTTAAAGATGGTCCCCTGCATTCCTTATTTAGGTAAGTTTTTAGAATTACTGTTGTTAGCTGCTGAAAAGAGTCTTCAGTAACAGTGTTTCTTCTTCTGAGTAATAAATAAACCCAGACTTAGTGGATCCAAACCTGTTCAATTCAGTTAGCTAGGGTGTTGTTGTGTGTTTTTTTTTAATGTAATTTTCACAAATTGGGAACATGGTTATTACCCCTCTATCATGCAATGAAGGAAGAGCTCCCACAAGCTGTGAAATACTCTGAGGATCCACAGAATGGATCAGTTATTCTTACACAGAGGTTCTCACAAGATGCTTGGCCCTGGAGTCATGCAGGCTTCTCCGAGGTCAACAGCTTTTGTTAGCAGAGTGCTAGAAAGCATTTGGCCCAGGAGAGATCAAAAAAGTCACACACCAGGCATTTCTATAAAAAATAAATTTATTTACAGAAAGCACAAAAATATATTTACAGGCTTGTACATTCTCACAGGCTCTCAGAGAGCTGCTTACTCTCTGCAAGCCTAAAGAGAAGGAACTAACTAACAAGCTAACTGCCCTCGCTTCAGGCTATGCAACTATTAACACCTGAAAAGAGGACAATTAAATTCAACCTCTTCACCCAGCCAAAAAGATTAGTTACCATAGTAACCTTAATCTGTAGCAGAAAACAATATACCAATAGCTTTCTCGTCCAAGCAAGGCAAATTCTACAAATCAAGGCTCATTTCTCACATTTTCCAATAAATGTATTCGGGGTAAAGTTTTATTATCTGGTGATCTACCTTCATCTGTTTTTATGCTTGATGCCACAGACGAACAGAGGAGACGAACCATCTTAAATTGAGCGGTTGGTGCAGGGATTTCTATCATAACAGGAGGCATTGTACCTTTATGGCACATTTGCTCTATTTTCCTGTGACTCTGTAGATTATTATAATGCAGTACTGTCCTCACGTTATAGTAAAACTAGATTCCTCCCAGATGACATAGCACAGGGCATTTAAACGTGTGAGCTGTGATGAAAGGGATGAGTGAAAACTGGTCTTTGGGATTGTGGAACGGTGTTTCCAGAATACCTTCTCCACGAAGAACAGCCTGGTGCAAAGCTTAATGACTTAGTGCGATACTATTTGCCTAGGCCCTTTAGACCTTTCAGTCCTTTCCAACTGCACATTTTATTGGATGATTTTGCTTTATTTCATTTCATTTCATTTCATTTTGTTCTTTTATAAACTTCTCTGCAAGCTGCTAAGGCTTGACTTGCATTCTCAACCTGGAGAAGTCTGAAAGGATAACCACTCTCACTGCTCAAAAAATATCAATACAGTGTGCAGTATAAATTTCCTTTTGCTTGAGAAGGCTAGAAAAATCACTAAATTTATTCATAATTAACGTTGCTATCCCCCATAAATAGGGAGGTTTCAGGGATGGGGAGACATCATTATTTGTTCTTCTTAAAATGCAATCCTCCGGAGCATAACAATCATTTGAATTTGTTGTTTCTGCAAGTGGGCAAAGGGTCCTCTGTTAGCTCATTTTCTTCAAGCTTTTGCTGTCTGCCCTGTATGATGTGTCTGTGACATAAGTGTCTGCGTTTATTTTGTGCCTTCCTGAATAGCTATTTTTAAAAACGGCTTCCTTTCTTTATGAAAGCCACATACTTCGAAGCTAAAATCCTCACGTTCATGGTTCAGTACTCTAATTAAGAGATTTGCTTTCCGCATGAGTATAAATGGAAGGGAACATTTATTTCATTTGAGAAAATTGCTTTGTAGCTATCTTAAGTTACTGTGCAGGTTTGGGGAGAGGAACGATAGGGTTGAATGAAAGACGTGACGGGAGTGATGGTTTTCCCTCCACCCACTGCCCCCTTCTTGAAAATTGATAGGGATTTGTTTATTTGTCTATTGTTTTAATTCTGCTGTTCCATTGATCATTGCAAGGGAGAAGAATAATTCCTGGATTTGCAATAGGATTTGTTTTTCTTTAATATAGAAATTGCAGCGAGAGTGTTAAGGACAAAAAGGAGGGGGGAAAAAGGAGGGGGTAAGATTACAGTGGGTACACGGTGGCGCTGCGGGTTAAACCTCTGAGCTGCTGAGCTTGCCTATTGGAAGGTCGGCGGTTCGAATCCACGTGACGGGGTGAGCTCCAGTTGCCAGTCCCAGCTCCTGCCAGCCTAGCAGTTCGAAAACATGCCAATGTGAGTAGATTAATAGGTACCGCTTCGGCAGGCAGGTAACGACGGTCCGTTTAATCATGCCGGCCACATGACCATGGAGGAAGTGTCTTTGGACAAACGCCGGCTCTTCAGCTTTGAAACAGAGATGAGCACCGCCCCCTAGAGTTGGACACGACTGGACTTAATGTCAAGGGAAACCCCTAAGATTATGGTATATATAGAATTAGAGCTTTTCTGCTTGGTGAATTTTATTATTATGGGGGTTTAAGAAGAAGGGGATGATATAGCACCACAGTCAGAAGCATTTCTTTTCCCATTTATGTATTCTACCTGCCTGTTTTCTGCAACTTACCCATATCTTCTGACATTTGCAAGACTTCCAGTTCACATTTCAGCTCTTGTCTAAACACCAGGTTAACATTTTGTTCAGGTTTCCTGGATTCCCATAATCTTTTTAACATGGTCTTTCCTTTCTTCCCTTAATAGCATTGCACTGTCTTTATTTTAAAAATACTCATGATTCAGGAAGCTCATTGCTTCCAAAATGTATGCCACATTTCATTTCTTCCATTGTTCCAACCGAATCTGCTAACAGACATGACCTCTAGATGTACGGTATGCAAGAAACAAAGCACACTTCGCCATTTATTTCATTTTTAAGGGTGGGTTGGTTTTTTTTTAGTGAACTTTGCTTTTAGTATCATTTTTCACTTAGAAGTTGGCAACTGCCTCATCCAGTATTTGAAAAGCACGCAGCTAAATAAATCACTTCCAAAAATTACAGTGCAACCCAGTAGTTGCTGCAGTTGGGAGGGCATGCAGTAGAAAAGGAACAGGCCTGGAATTAATGAAATAGTCTTAACACCAAAGGATTCTTGCATTTTTTAGGGTCTTCTCTGCCTGCAATTTTCACATTTGGAAGAAAAGGGAGGAGAAGCACTAGATTCATAGTCAAGATTATGAGGTTCATTTTCAGTTGAGTGCAGCACAATTTGTGCGGTTTTAAGGAAGCGGCAATCTTTGAGCGTCTTTTTTTTTCCTTTAATGATGCCAGAATCTTTTCCACCCCACCCACCCTCCAAGTTTTTATTCCATTAACTAGGCAACTCTGTCAGTTGCGTGACTGGTACATTTTTCTTAATGTTTTGATGCTAATCTAAGGCCATACCTGTATGCAACATTTGATCCTGTTCTTTTACAGTTCTTAAAGAAGACAGTGAGCCTTAATGCTTATATTAATTGCAAGTGAGCAAGGATTCCGTATATACAATATTCAGACTGCGGATTTAGTTTTTTATCTTTTAAAGTTGACTTTCCCATTTTATGCCCCCTGGAAGCTTTGGTTGACAGACCAAAGAAGTCCCATCCGGTTACTCTTGTATTTGAAATCAATATCAACAAATACAGAAGTCAGTTAGCTCTTCTTTCTGCAAATGCTTCTACTCTGAACCTTCGCCTTACAAATACAGATTTCTTTCAGAATTTCAGAACTGATTTCTTTTCCCTTCAAGGTGAACTTCTGCCTGATAGCCATTTCAGTTCGTCTGTTGGATTTGAGCACTTTCCTCCGTTGGGCTTTTAGCTGCTTCAGAAATAAATGTTGTTAATGATGATAATAAAAGATATACTGATCACTGACTGTATTAATGCCAGTCTATCCACCTGTATCCATTATAATAAAATAAAACATATGTGTATCCAAGTAGCATTTGTTGCTTTTATTACACATTTGCAGCATTACAAGGTAATCTGATCATATATTAAAATCCCTACTTTCATTTATATACAAGACATGCTACCTCATTCCAAAATGTTAATGCACATTGTCCATTAGGAATGAAATAATGAGGTAATAACAGTTTAAAACTTTATGGTTTTCACCATTCCTATAAAGTAACGTCTTAAAATAATCAGTTTTGGTATTTACCTCAGCAGAAATCTAGACTTCAGAAGTTCAAGTTTCTACAATGGGCATTATAGATATGTTTGCATAATTGTCTTTTAATATGTGTATTTGACCATTATAGTAAAATATGGCAAACTGTTCTGTGCATTATGTAGTCTCTCCAAACAGTTACAATCTAATGGCTGAGGATATTTAAATGGGTTCTGTTCCTGCATCTATTATTTGCCTTCGATTCGAGGCAGAGCAAACTTTGAGCTTTTTTTTTTTATGATGCCAGAATCTTTTCCAGCCGCGCCCCCCTCCCCCAAGTTTTCATTCCATTGACTAGGTAACCCTGTCAGTTGCATGACTGCTCTTTTTATTAGAGAGGAGATGACGAGTCTTCAAGCTCAGAACCTGAAATTTTCATTTCTACGATGAAAATATTTCTGCTGATTATAAAGTAAGATCTGAGTTGTCCCCAAATGTCTAGAAAAATGTGTGATACTGCTGAGATAATGGGGGGGGGGGGAAATACAGTACCAGTTGGTCAATTTGTGGAGAATGGCCAATGCAGACGAGTAAAGAGAAATGTTGGGGTTGGTTGTATAAACTGCTTGAAATAGTTCGTTTTGAGGTTCTAACGCCGCCTTGCATCCAAGCAAAGTTGGAATCCTGTTTGTGCTAGACGCAGTTCTAGGCAGGCAGTAAGGCTTTGTAACACTTCACACAGATTAAATTAAGAACAATAAGATACCCATACTGGCTACATAGTTTCAAAGGATATAATTTCCTGTGTCAAATGAATCTATTATTTACTGTACAGTTTTGAGTATGTGCAGGATTTGAGAGTATATACCATACGAAGTATTTAGATGATGTGGCAGTATTCCTCGCATCTCAGTTTATCTACAGTCTGTTTCCTCTGAATGTGTGTGTTTTTTTCTTTCTTTCTTTCTTTCTTTCTTTCTTTCTTTCTTTCTTTCTTTCTTTCTTTCTTTCATACAAAGAGTGATGATCTGAAATGCTTCTTATTTTGCTTCTAGAATGATTCTGGAGCAGTACGATATACAGGTCTCCTTGTATAGCAGTCCATGTGCAATACATGACATTCTCTGTTGCTGAGAAGGTGTGTTCTGGAAAACACACGTAACTATTGGCACCTTTTTATTTTGTCTCTTGAGAAGGCTGTATTCCTTTCAGTGGAATGTGTTAGGGTTAGGTCTGATCATCATAACCACTTTTTTCAGGGAATAGGATCCCCCCCGGAACTCTGCCCAATAAACTCCATCTTGATATCGACTTCGGTAATGACCTCCTCGGTACCAGACGCCATTGAGGTTTGAGTGGGCGCACGCGTTGTACCACCATCCCCCTTTCTGGTAATGTGCGCAGTTACCTGTAACAGAAATAAAGAAACCGCGTTTTGAATACATGGATTATCTTAGTCTAGGCTTCAAGCTGGGCGCACTTTTCCACACGCGTCTGGCTGGCGGTGTCTCTCTGGAATAGAGCCTCTCTTCACCAACGTTCAGAAAACTTGGGAGAAGAGGCAAGGTTGATAACACCTGCAAGGAATCAATGGCTCCTAAGTCAAGTTGAATACAAGTGTCCATGCTGGCTTTGACTGCTTCAGATGCGTCATCTTGGCTATGAGTAACCTCACTTTGTTGAGGTTATTAAGCCCCTCGGAAAATTCAGACAGACTTTGCTTCAGAAATCGAGACCATCTCATCAGTAACACTTTCTGATTCAGTCTCAGGCTTGTCTGCTAGTTTTCCCCCCTTGTCTACACATCCTTAGTTCCGGTTTCGCCTAACCCACTTTCTTTCTTTCTTTCTTTTTATTACCCAAGGAAGCCGAAAGCAAGTTATCACCATAACCAGAGCCTTCATGCATTCTGTCCAAGTCAGTGGCAAATTATCTGCACCTTAAACTTAGAAACAGAGAACGATGCCCCTTTCCCTCACTGTTGCTCTTTAGCAACTTCTAGACCATGATGCCTTTGATTCTGGATGTTGTATGCACCCATCAAGGTCTAGGAGCCATTGAGAATGCAATCCTCCATGAACTTAGACTTGTTTCAAGTGATGGCTGTCATGACTGTTGCCAGTGGATTCCACAGTTCAAGCATATTCCTTTCTGTTGGCTCTTGGTCTCCCTGAATTCAACTTCAGTGGGTAACTTCACGTTTCTAGTACTGAAAAGGAGAAGAATTGAATGGGCTATTGTAGGATGCTATTGCTGGATCCCTAGGCTTTGAGTTGTACCTCAGGCATGCCACTGATAACCAGAGTAAATTTTATTACTAAATAAATAAATAAATAAATATTGAATAAATGTTTATTTATTCATTTAAATAGATATTGCATAAATAGTTTTAACGTAAATTCTCATCGAATTCAGCGCAGAATTTTTATACCTGTGTATACATCATGGTCTCTATCCAGTGTAGTGAATTGCTTTCCATTGTGCCACGTAAAGGAATCTCCAGCATTGCCGTTGTATCGGCCCAATCGCAACTTGTAGAATTCACTTTCTGGCTCCAGGCGGAAGCTGGCATATTCAGCAAAAACTGTACGTCCTGACCAGTCTTCCATGGTTATCAGCAATTTGTAGTTGCCTTGATTTGTCAGCCAGTAAATGTTTTCTAACCCCAGCCAATACTCTCCATCGATGTTACCAAATCCTTGCTATCAGAAGAAAGAAGGAAATGAATCAGCTTTCAGCACTGATTTAACAAAAGGAGTCACAAGTCACAGGTAGCCATTATCTAGGGGTTGTTAAATTTCTGCGACACTCAGTGTTTTTTTTGGCAAAGGTAATTGTGCAGCCACTATTTGGTTCTCAGATTTTAGTAACTCAGAGGGAATCAGGTCCAAATTTCTTCAACCAATTTCGACTTTATCTAGATGCTTATCAAGTGTTGTGATGCACCTAGAAACTGGATTGTCTCAGTAGAGACTGAAATACTGTATGTCTTCCCTTCCCTTCCCTTCCCTTCCCTTCCCTCCCTCCCTCCCTCCCTCCCTCCCTCCCTCCCTTCCTCCCTTCCTCCCTCCCTTCCTCCCTCCCTCCCCTCCCTTCCCTTCCCTTCCTTCCTTCCTTCCTTCCTTCCTCCCTTCCTCCCTTCCTCCCTCCCTTCCCTTCCCTTCCCTTCCTTCCTTCCTCCCTTCCTCCCTTCCTCCCTTCCTCCCTTCCTCCCTTCCCTTCCCTTCCCTTCCCTTCCCTTCCCTTCCCTTCCTCCCTTCCTCCCTCCCTTCCCTTCCCTTCCCTTCCCTTCCCTTCCTTCCTCCCTTCCTCCCTTCCCTTCCCCTCCCTTCCCTTCCCTTCCCTTCCCTTCCCTTCCCTTCCCTTCCCTTCCCTTCCCTTCCCTTCCTTCCTCCCTTCCTCCCTTCCTCCCTTCCTCCCTCCCTTCCCTTCCCTTCCCTTCCCTTCCTTCCTCCCTTCCTCCCTTCCTCCCTTCCTCCCTTCCCCTCCCTTCCCCTCCCTTCCCTCCCTTCCTCCCTTCCTCCCTTCCTCCCTTCCTCCCTTCCCTTCCCTTCCCTTCCCTTCCCTTCCTTCCTCCCTCCCTTCCTCCCTTCCTTCCTTCCTTCCTTCCTTCCTTCAAACTGGACTTCAGAGAAGATTTTTTTTCCCCTTCAGTGAAATCCACCATTTTTTGGCCTCACCTTATACATTTCCCAGTTCCTGAAAAAATTTACTGATCCGTCCAAACGTCTTTGAATAACTGTCCAGCCACCAGGATCTTGTCGTTGATCGCACCAGACTTGCATCAGCCGGTTTGTGTTTTCAGGCTTTACAAGATATATGGAACTGGTGCCGTGGCCATCTTCTAAGGCTTGTAAACAGTCTCTCCAAGGACCTGGTGGGAAACAGAGACACCATGCATCTTTCTTGTAAGGTATATCATCTCAGTCCTAGCCAAAGGCACATATGTTTTCTGGATCATTCTTGTTTCAAGAGAGCTAAGCTTCATTTATCTTACTATATTCTGGAGTGCTGGTTTTCAAAATTAGAAGCATAGTATATGATTTATTGCTGAAAATAATTATAGTAGCAAGGAAGCTGTGAAAATATGATGGATGTTAAGCAAATCCCCTTATCTTTCAGTATTAAAGGGATGTTTGTCATTACTGCCAAACTCTTTTGTTGCATGGCGCTGAACACATGCAAGATTTTGGCATGTTTCCAATCACACCCCCTCTCCCCAGAGGCTTTCAGGTACAAGGGACACAGGTTTCTCTGTTCTTGAGATCCCTGTCTTGCAGGAATGGATAAGGTACAGAGGAGGTTGTTTTAACTTCTATTTTTCTGCAAGGACAGGAACTTTCTGCAGAAACCAACATGTCTCCCTTCCTGTTTTGGCATCCAGGAGGCTACAGAGAGATAATTAAAACGGTCCACTTAAAACTGACCAACTCAAGTGAGGCTTTGCGTGGCTGCCTTTTTGTTTGTGTGCATGTAGTAACTCCACTGAACAGCCCAGGATGAAATTTAGGAGAGAGGAGCAGGAAACAAGTTTACAGTTCAAGTCTGGAGTTCCACCTGATTTCAAGAATGCCAAGGAAGTCATTTCGTGAGCATTGATACCAATATTTGGAATGCCTTTTGACAGTCTTAACTTCCCACTTGAAGACTGCAAAACGGCTCAACTCCTGTATTTAAAGAGGAATGATATTAGTATTTGTTGTATTGTGGTTATCTTCTTTGAAGCTGTGAACAGCTCAACCTGAAATTTGTAGTAACATCCAGGACAGAGTCCTGGATTTATATCTGAACATAGTCAATCTTAGCAATTATTCATGGCGCAGACATGGAGAAAGGAGATGCTTTGTGATGTGATTGTAAAATTGTGTGTAAAAGTCCACAGGGAAAACAAGTACACTTTTAAACACAGCTGAAACGAAATTCAGTTTTTTATGTTAAGATACATGGGATTAATATTGGGCTGTTTTTGCTTGTTTGTGGCCATTTTACAAGAGGTAGTTTTCATATTATGGATATCGTATGCATGAAAGGGGCTATCAGAGTAGTTGGTAACTGGAAGGTGTATATTTTATACTGAACAATGCATCTTAATTACTCCATAAATTTGTCAATTGATTTAAATAGACATCATTTTAATGTGCATTTAAAAAAACAATTAAGCTTCTTAAAAATGTTTCTGGGACATGTTTTGAAAGCAGCGTAGCAATACTGCACTGATGCCAACTAATTTTGCTTAGAAGCTGTACAGTCAGATGAGCTGTGTAAACATATTTCCTGTTTCCCCCCCCAGCATCCCAGAAATCTCTGTAGAGACTGATGGAGTTGTTTTTGGCTTCTTATATTGTAAGAGAAGTTGACAGTTAAACAGCTTGCCAGAAATAGCATCGGAAAAAGAATTGATAACAGTGTCAACCGTACTGCAAGAGAGGCACATTCTTGTTCTGAAAGGGAACCTGCTTACAGTGTTTTTCCTCCGTATCTGGTAGTTCCTTAAATCCAGTTTTTAATTGTTTGTTTGTTTTAGTTTTATAGACCTTAGTGACAATGGGTTGTCTAAACTGATGGCCCATCAACGTCATACTCCTTGTTTCTTGTGAAGCTCTTCTAAACCTCAGAGGACCATAATGAGTGACAGCTGCAAAGACTGGTTTTTCTGGAGATAATCGTGGGTGGTTTTTTTCCCTTTCTGTGTGTGCATTAAATATAATGCAATCAGGTGAATGTTCTTCGGCATGTTTTGACTGATTCCAATGCTCGTGGCAAGCCAGGACCTAGAGAGTAATACGACAGTCGCAAGACTGCCTTGGTTTTGAAGGAGTCCACCATGTAATTAAATTAAAACAATGCATATGGGGTCTGAAAGCTACAGTCTCCATTACCCTTTGGAATCCCACTCTTGCAGATTGCTGCTCGTTTTTAGACGTAGTATCAGACCTAGCAATAAACCTCTCCCTCCAGTCTTGTAGCTCCTTACTCAGCAGCTAACACAGAAGCTTCAAGGGCACGGTAGCTAATTAAGTAGCTTTTATCATAGATTCCAAAGAAGTTATACATGCACAGAAAATCAGCTGCTCTGGGATGCAGGAATCGCGATTGTGTATGTATCTGTGTCAGCCCCAGGTTTAAATCCTAGGCCACATTCTCCCATCTCTTTGACTCTAAAGTTTCTTAGCCATTGCATGTCCTTACAACTCTCCATCTTTCATTCCCACCTCACCAGCTTTAGCCCTTACACCTTACGGCTGAGTACAGTTTTCTCTATTTGTGTTCAGGGAAATATCCACATTTTTTTCCAGAACTGACAAAGGGATATAACGGGCTGGCCAGGTATTGTGAGAGCCCTGAGTCTTCCCCTCCCTCAAACACTCTGTGGGTGTTTGTTCTTCTGCACCCATGTGTGCCAAATCACGCATGCTAAGCTTCAAAGCAGGCAGAAGTAGGATCAGGGTCCATTTAACCAACAGATTTTAAGAAAGAAAACATAATCCTGTATTAATCACATATGCTCACTAGATCTGCCAAGTGGAGCTGTGGAGTCCTCACCCGGGTTCTGAGGCATTTCCTAAAGACAAAGTATTGCATCATTTAAAAAGCACAACCGAGGGAGAACTGAACGATTTCACAGTCCGAAAGCATTAAGAGATGCTGTTGGTTGAACAAATCACCATTAAAATTATTCTTTTCTCTCCAGTTAGTTTCCCTGATTAAGAAAAAGTGGGGGTTGATTATTTCATCTAGAAGTATTGCTTGATGAGAATCCAGCTCTCTTCTATCACGTTTCTTAGGTGAGAGAAAATAGTGCTTTTAATAGCTGTTTTTAGGAACTCCACCTCTCTTAAGAATCTTCTCACATTAGCTTCTCCTACTGTGAATCCCACTTACCATTCCTTTGAGCTTATTAATATAATTGTTCAGATATAATAGAGAAAGCTTGTTTATTTTCTGAACTGTAATAACCCCTGTGTCTTCCCCCTGACAAGCCGTGTGTTTGTGTGTGTGTGTGTGTGTGTGTGTGTGTGTAGAGAGAGATTTAAAAACCTTATGGTAAAGCAGTATATTAAAATATCAGAAGGAGAGATGCAAATCTGTACATTGTATAACATTAAAAAAGTAGCTGAGAGTTTTTCTGGCTTACGATCCATTTCCAGCATAGCCTTTAGCTCCAAGGAAGTTTTCCATAATTTAATAAAGGAAAATACAGCTTTCAATGTATTCTTGTCCAAGAGTAGGAGGTAAGCTTCCCAAAGGAACTACAGGCAAGATGGAGGAGAAGCAGATTACAGATTATTCATGCTAGGCAGAATGGAAGGTAGAATTCTATAGTAATAAGGGACGGAAGGAAGGAAGGAAGGAAGGAAGGAAGGAAGGAAGGAAGGAAGGAAGGAAGGAAGGAAGGATCAGAGAAGGAAGGAAGGATCAGAGAAGGAAGGAAGGAAGGAAGGAAGGATCAGAGAAGGAAGGAAGGAAGGTTCTTCTATCACCCAAGTTACCTTTGAAAAGAGAAGTATTGTCCAACTGAGAGCAAACACTTTTTAAAATATATGTAGAGCAGGGAACTAGCTAGGCAAGAAGTTGGGTCATTAAATGAAGAGAATTTGAGAGTAAAGATGTTACACAGAAGCTGCTCTAGAGAGGTTTTTCTCCTACTCCAATGGAGGCAGCAGGTGATTCCTCAGGGGTTAGCCCATGTTTTGCTAATACACGGTTATAGGGTTAGTGTTCAGCATTTGAAAAGACTTGTCAAGTAGAAGGTGATGGGAAATCGGTTTCTGAGTTTTGGAACTGCTGCCTGATTGGGAAGATGAGATGGGCGGCTATAGAAATCAAACAAACAAATAAAGAAAGAAAGATAGTTTTGGGGAACACTGAGAACTCAACCAAGATCATATACGTAAGAGGGTGTTTTCCCCCTTAACTGCCACCAGTATCTAAACTTCTTGAATTTTAATCGGCAAGTAAGAAGACACGCAAGCTTCCCTAGACAAGGAGATTTTGTTCACACTATGCAGGTGATGTTGTTATGAAATAGCCCGTGTGTCGCAAAACCACGCTCGTGTAACCTTGGAGGTGCTGGGCCGGCCAACCATCCTGACCCAGAGGCCAGCATCTTAGTGCAGGATCTCCCGGTGTTTTTTCCTCAGTTTGTCAAAGGGTGTTTAATTTGTGTTTGTGATAAAGCATCGAGGCACCATTATGGTAATATAATGAAGGTCTTCAGTATTCAAACTATTGAGGTGTATCGAGAAAATTACATACCTGAGGGCTTGTCAGTAGAAGTTGGAATGCTGGTAACTGGTGGCATGGTTGGGAGAGCTGGTGGTAGAAGCTTTAAGTTCTGGTCACTCTGAATTTCATTGGTCGCTATTTGGTTTGTGATTCGGTTGTACGTGGGCGGCTGGTAGATCCGGTCTGGTGGCAGCGGAGGCTGCAGGCCTGGTCTAACGGCTGGCGTTCGTTGACAGTGCTCTTCTAACTGTGCAATGATGACAGACTGATTGTTTGCAATGGATACCAAATGCTGGTATTTATGCTCCAGATCTTTGAATCTGTTTGCAAGCTGCAACATATCAGCCGTTTGATTCAGGATCCTGTTTTCCAGCTGGGAAAGTTCCAGCGCGTTGTCCCGTTTGCGGATGATTTCATGCAGCAGCTGCATGTACAACTGTGTGACTCGTGAGTTCATGTTGCGGCTCTCCTTTCGTAGGAGCTTCACCTCGTTAACAATTCCTCCGTCTACTTCCACCAGCTGCTGAAGGGTTTCTATTTGTCTCTTTTGCTTCAACAGCTCATTGCTGAGTAGCTCTACTTCTTGCTTATTTACCCTGTTTTCAAGCACAGTGTCGGGTTCTTTTGAATTAACACAAATGGCACCTGTTACTTTCTGCTGAGGTACAATAAAAGTATAAGTACATTTGTCCTGGGCATCACTGGAGCGTTTATATCTATTTCTGTAGATGAACTCTGGTGCCTCTCCCACAACGCCGCCTTCAAGATCTTCAGACTTCTGAGCGTCAATTCCCACAGCGGCCATCAGCAGCAAGCACAATGCTGCCTTCATTGTCCTTATGTCTGAATTGCCTTATCGGAATGCTTTGTATTACCTAGAGTAAACGTAAAACAAACGGAAGATAGTGAACATCAATACCCAGTAGTGCCAGAGCAAGCAAAAAGCGATGTTCTTCTGGTTGGTAAAAACGCCCGTGCGCCTGCATGTGTTTTAACATTAACTGATCTCTAGCAAATGCCCCTAAGTATGGAACTTTTGCTTTAAATAATTGCAGAAGTTAAAAGACCTAGCTCAAACAGTTGTTCCTTTGTCGTCCAAGATGAATCAGTTTCTAAAATTGGCCTGACTGAAACTTCCAGGGATGGAAAACCGCTTATTTAGTAGGGTTTAATAGGGCTGTGAAACAGTATGGGTTTGAAAGCGAAACCCTGGTTTGGAGTGCGTGTGGGTACAGATGCTGCACCTCTTGGTAACTCCTGAAAGAAGCCGTGTCTTTTCCTGAAGGCTACAACCTCCCAGGAAGACACCCTTGATTTCAGAATGTGCCGACAAGTGTGACATATGCCCCTTACGTGTGCTCTGGATCCCTTTTTCCTCTCTGAACCTCAGTCACTGCACAGCCCTGTTATTTAAGTAAGAAAGACATGAATTGGCTCATGAGAGTTGATGGAAGATTTGGACGGCTGAAGTGCCTCTATGGGCACAAAACCTGTTGCCTGCATTGTACAATCTAAGAAGGTGGCATCAATTGCAGAGCTTGAAAAGAGCCAAGCTTTTGCTGATGGTCAGAAGATGAGTAGATGGTCAGCTGAGAAATGTACAGGGTATATTTTAATGCCTTTAGTGGTGGCTCCAAAGATGTGAAAAAGAAAAAGAAATAATTAATTGGGTCTCCAGGGAAGTACATGGATTACACTAGACTGAAATATGGCGAGGTCTGATGGATCACAGCAAAACTGGTTTCTTGATTACTAGGAAAATCTCTCCTAGAGAAGGATACCTCACTGTGTTTCAATCGCTATGTTGCTAAATTCTAGATCAGTGTTTTTCAAACCTGACAACTTTAAGATGTCTGGACTTCAACTCCCAGACTTCCCCAGCCAGTTGGCTGGGGAATTCTGGGAGCTGAAGTCCAGACACCTTAAAGTTGCCAGGCTTGAAAAACACTGATCTAGATGCTTAGAAGTACACTATAATGCTATCCAGAGTCAGGCTTTGAGGACCGCGTACATGGCCCTCTCAGATGCCCACATAATGCTAAGCGTGAATGGCACTTTATAGTTAAAAGCAGGAGATCAGCTCTCCCAAAACTCTGGAGGAAGGGGGAGAAAACAGCTCAAATTAGAGAAGGGAAAGTGCAAGCTGGAACAGAACAGTCACATACCATGCCTTCCTCCCGCCCCCAATCATTCAAAAATTGTATAAACAGGAAAAGGAAGGAGAAAGATCACAGCATCCTCTGCCCAATCCTTACATGCATTTGACAAATAATCTGAAATGGGTAGTCAGGGTTTGGAAGTAGGATCCTTATTATACTTGACTTCAGAGAGATGTTTTGGGGCCGTTCTGAACAATGAGCTTTATTCAACACTTCTGCTTTCTTTCTACCTTCATCTGTCTCCAGCTCTCTTTTAATGCTGTTGCACATTATTGCCAATCCTGTGTGAGAAAACTGGGGTGATAGGGAGAGGAGCATTTTTAGAAAATCTTAAGTGAATAAGATTTTCATTATTCAAACCATTCAAACCCTTATGCTGCCTTAACCTGCCCATATGTTTCCATGCTTCTGATTTATTTTACTTGTTCTGTGGTTTTACTGTATTGTACTGGGCTGCACATATTTTTTATATTCTCCTTATATATTGCCTCAATAATCCTAACATGAAAGGCAGTTTAAAAATACTTACAAAATATTAATAATGCAAGATCCTTCTGGTATTTTCATACTTACAAAAATGTCTTTTTAATCCTCCCAGCCCTCTAGCCAATTCTTTTTATTGTTCTTTTTTTAATGTAAGATGATAATCTTTTCTCTAACTTTCCAAAGGAAAGTCTCGACAAGATTGCCCCCCCCTTTTTTTTCTGGGATGAGTATTTCAGTGATCTCTGCCTGAAAAACTTGGCATCTAAAAATGTTTCTTAATATCCAGACAAGATCCCAAATAGTTTCCTTAAAGCAGTTTCTAGCCTTTCCTTTTCCACACAGTTCTTAAAGAAACGGGAATTCCAATAAAATCCAACACTCAATATAACTACTGTATAGAAGCTAGAATTTTCCCCCAAATATAAAACAATTCCAAGGCTTTGTATTAGTTCAGAAAGTTACTAGGGTTTAAACTTTGGCAATCTCTAGCAGAAGAGTGCTCAGTAGAATATGAATGCAACACATCCTTTTCTATTCATGAGAATATAGTATTCTAAGATTATTTTAACCAAGAAGGAGCATGCTGTTATAAAGAAGTCCTGTGTAACCTTTAAAGCAGCAGCATTCAAGATCTTGAAGAAATTGGAAACACGATTCAAAACGCCCCAGACAGCTTTAACGCGTAGAGCCAGGATTTGGTGCCCCTGGCCAGCTTCCAACGTTTACACTTTAGAGCTTAAAAATAAAGGTGTATAGTCTTCAGGTCTGTTTGTCTTCAGCAACCTTTATTCACCCCGGCTAGAATCTCAGTTTTTCTGTTGAAATCATTTGCCTCATCGTTTTATTCCCCAGGACTTATTATTTGGGAACGTGTTTTCAAAAAGGCTGTAAGAAAAATCCTCCACCCAAAAGAGATGACGATTATTTCCACAAGGATAAAGCAGGATCTGAACAGCCTGAGACGGGTATATTGTGGGACGTTCGTGCACTGTAGCTAGCAACGCAGCCACACACTGTGGCCATAGTTGAGTTACGGGAAGTCAGCCAGATCCCCCAGATCAGATTTCAGCTCTGTAGCCCCTGGACGCCACTTGCTCTGTCTAACAATCCTCTTTCTCATCATTACTTGGCTCCCTTATTTAAAACACATTCATATTCTAAATCCAGAAGAGGGAAGCCCAGCTCAGAAGAATGTTTGCTTTTTGAACTTGGTTTATTGGTTTGGATAAATTCTTTTGGTCTTCACCAGTGGAGGTGGACTGTCATCTCTTAGCTACTGCAAAGGAGGGGTAAGATGTAGTTGTGAGCCTTTGCTGTAGTTAACCCACTTTTCAAACTGCAGCTACAAGTTTGAACTCTTGCTTATCTTTTCATGAGCAAGGGGGACACAAACTTCCAAATAACCGATACTGCTTTTTTCCCCTTATGGACGCTCCTGAAAATGGAAAATTAAATATTTTCTTTGGCCCGGCATGTTATAAGTGAAAACCAAAGTATCGCTGTGGGAATTATCCTGCTGCACTGTAAGGCTTTAATAATTTACCAAGCAATTTCTACTTAGAATTCAATAGAAGTTTTGTGGCCTCTTTTTGTTTTTAGAGCTACCAAGTCTGGGCTGCAAAAATCCACAGCTCAAATTTTCTGTATCTTCATGCTGTCATCTAATGGTCATCTGGATTGCTGCTCCCCAGATCTGGTATCCTTACTTTTTAATGTTACAAATAGTATTTCTGTAAGTCTTCAACTCAGGACAGCATCACATTTTTTTTTTCAGTTTTCTTTTCTGTACATGAAGAACCACATCTCAGTGGCAAAAGTGTATTTTTGTATATTTGTATCCTTAGTGATGTGCTTACCGTTGCTACCTGCATCTAACAATATTGGTAGCTCTTCTAACAGCAGTCAGCTTCTATTTGATCAAAGACTGACAGGCTAGTCTTCTTGCAGTCCACACTTAAATATCTCCAGATCCATTTAAGGTATCTTCTTTCTCTTGCTATTTCTCAGCAACCGGCTTTCATATTTTATTGGATGTCCTTCTCTTTGTTGTTGCAGAAACATCCTTATCTTTTAGGACTTTCTCAAAGTTTGTCATTGCCTTCCTTCCTAGAATTAATCTCTTCTTTGCTTCTTCACCACGTTTTATCTATCTTTGAGCCCACAAAAATAAAACAATGTTTATCATCTTTGCTTTCTGCAATCATCCGTGCATACTCTAAGCATGCTGGTTGATATTACCTTGGTCCTCATAATGTGTGTTTGTTTTTCCTTTCATAATCAGGTCTCCTGAGTCTTTTTAACTTTTAGCTAACAAAGCAGTATCTTCTGAATATCTCAAATGGTTAGCGTTTTGATCACCAATTTTGATTCCAGCCATCATCTCCAATCCTGTCATTCTTATATTTGCTGTAAACACTTATGAGGATAAAATATATCCTTAGTTTGCTGCCAAGTTTGGTTCCTACTGTAGCTCACTGTTCCTTATAGAGTTTCCTCAGCAGAGTAATGAGGTGTTTCAGCATATCCATTAGCTCTAATCTATTCCACATTTTGTCATGATCTACACAAGGTCCTTGCTAGATTCAGTAAAGCAAGAATATATCTCCTTTTTATGTATTCTTGTTCTTTCCGTTATCCACCTTACGTTAGCTATCTGATCTTGTGTCCTCTGCTTTTCATAATCCTGCCCATTCATTTGGCATTTCTCTCTGTGTGTATGGCTCCATTCATCTTGGTAAAATCTGGAGCAGAACTTTGCTTGAATGGGGAATTAGCACAACAGTTTGGTACTTTTCACATTCTCTTGCCTATTCTTGTTTTCAGGGTACTGACCTTGAAGACCCCACAGAGTCTTATTTCATCTTGCTTATCATTTTAACTGGCTCTTCTCCTGCAAATTTAAACTGTCCCCTGGGCGTTTCATCTGTTCCTGATGCTTTCCTGTTTGAGAACTGATCTGTTGCCACCCATCTCACTTTCTAATGGTTACTGAACACAGTCTTTCTCCCCAGATGCTTCTCTTATTCTGTATCCCATTGATAAAGGATAGCAGTGTAATTTTTTCTACTTCCCTTTAACCCTGTTACATCTCTGCCAATTTTCCTGCGATTTCTCTGATCTTCTTAAAAACATCCCATTTTCCTTTACTGATTCTTTTCCTCTATTTATTGGCATTCCTGATGCAGGTATCTTTCCTTGTCCTTTCTCGTTTGATCTGTGTTCAGTCACTATACCTCCTCTGTACTGGTTTTACCTTCTGTCTTTGGCGTACATGATAACTTGTTCTGAAAGCCAATTAGGCATTTTCCTCTCAAGTTAAGTAACCTGAATGTGTTCCTTACGTTAATGGTAAACTCTGACTGTGTGTCCTCCTGGTCAGGTCTTGGTGGCACTCCTATTTTCAGTGATTTCCTAATCAAAGGACAGAGTCAAAATGGAAGACAGTTATAACAAAAAAGTATATCATTTAATGAGACGTAGTTTGAAGATAAAGAGTTTTTATGTTAAACCTTAGGAAGTATCAATCCTAGAGTTTCTCGTGCATCTTGAAAATGCGTATGGGAGGAGAAAATAATAGTTATAGAAATGAACCAAGGGACAACAGAAGCCAGCTCTACTAATAATAGTACGATGTAGTGGTTAAAAACTAGGACCATGGAGATCTAGGTTAAAGCTGATAAACCACCATGGAAGCTCATTGGGTGAATCTGGGCTAGTCACATTTCTCAGCTGAATCTATCTCACAGGCGTGTTGTGGGGATAAAATTGGAAGGGTGATATTACTTACACTGCCTTAAATTCCTAAAGGAGGAGGCATAAATGTTTTAAAAAGCAAACATACCATATTGCCTAATCTAGCTGTAAAAACCACATCCTACTACAGGGCATCTGGGTCTCTGTATCTGTCGAGTGTGACCCCACAAAAGGAATGTACTTTGGAAGGTCATTAATGATGTTGTTTTTAATGAAAAATGCCAGAAATTTTTTTTAAAAAGCTCTTTGATATGAATATCAAATCAAGGATGGCTCAGAACTCACATAAAGAAAATGTTCTTGGTTGGGCAATTGGGCACTATGGAAAGGTTTTCTAGCATAATAATCCACAGGGTGAATAGCCCATCAAGACCGTTTGGCAGCAAGGCTTCGCATCCAAATGAATGAAAATGTATGAAAGGCCTAGTGTTCAGCCATGTGGTATTCCTTCCTGGAAGAAAAAAATAAACTCGGGTCTATATCCATATATCAACATGCCACATTATAAGAAGCACTTCATTGGGAAAGGGGGTGAGAAAAGTCATAAAAATGTTGGCCAGATAATCACAACACTGTAGGATTTTCTGTGAAAAAATCCACAAGTTTCCCTGAAGTTTTAATACTTCATATATTATGCCAGCACGCTCGGCCTGGATTCTTATTGCCCATATAAACAGATGGTGTTTGGATTAAACATTTCTGGTTTTGTAAAAAGAAGGTATTTTAAATGACATTTGGCCTGGCTCAATTACAGAAAGTGGCTTGGCAACTACAGTCTAAATCTTGATGAAGCTGTCCTTCTGTCCCTCTCATGCAGATAATATAGCTTCCACTTTTCCCTTTTGCTAGTCACTTTATTAATACAACAATTCTTGCAGGGTTGAGTTAGAAGCTGCCAGCAGAAGATTACAGAAATGCTTCGTAGCACTGTGATTGGACAGTAGAAACTTGGGATTTTAAAGACTATTTGATTCCTGGGCATAGCTCAGAATAAAATGTCCTAATAGAATACTTACATACCATCTTTGTCATCCGTCTGCTATCAAGCAGTTTATGCTCCAGATTTTCATAGTAACAGCTCTACTATCTTGCTATCTACTTTGACATAGAAGCTTGGCTTCTAATTGTCCAAGAGGTGGGAGCAGCTGTAGTTACTTATTAGTAAGGCCATGTAGCCTTTGGATTCAATGATAAAAAGGTGCTGGAGCATGTGCGGTGGCCTAAATCTACCATCCGTCTGCAGCTCCTTAAAGCGAAGATGTTGTTTCCCTGGGTGGCATGGACGTTTGTTGTTGAAGCTGAAGTGAGATACTACAGTCACACCCCTTACTTGCTTGTGAGATAAAGTTTTTCTATCGCTTTACTGCTACTCCCTATCTTTATAGAATGCCAAGTGGATTCCGAGGTTGAGCTTTGGTTCAGCCTTGAACAGTTTGAATCCTAACACCCCATAACTTGGGAAATTGCACGTTTATTAGTGCTAAGAAGGTACTCGTGGGTTTTAAAGTCCTTATCAAATGCTCTTTTACCAGGAAAGAAGCAAGACATTAAAATTTACCCTAGAACTTTTCATACCCATCAGGGTTTTTGAAGGGTTGTTTTCTTGGCAAATAGGTTGCAATTGATTACTCTTCCCGGCATGGGGGAAACTTCATAATTATCCTAGGTCTGTGTCCCTTTGCTCCTGGTGAAGGTTCAGTAATCACTTGCCTTCCAACTGCCTATATATAACAAATGATTTGATAAAATCATATGGGCTTGAGGACTCTGCCAGCATCTTTCTAAAAGACAAAATTCTTTCCATATAGTAGATGACCAACAATAATATGAGCCCAGGTCAGTGTATTGGACTTTGTAAGAAATAGATAGTTAATGTTTAAAAGATTCAGAAAAGCTGGCTAAGTTTGCAGTCATTATTTTTACCTTCCTCCTGTAATAAGTGATCTGGCATCAGAATTGTTCAGAATGAATCCTTTCTTCCTACTAATTTCTGCTTGCTGAGGATGATGTGAGAGAGGAGGGAATAAACGCCTGCTAGATATCAGTCTTCGATTTTGCAAGTGCTTTTGTTTTGGACTTTTACTAAACGGCTTTAAAGACTTCAGATCTATCCTAAACTTTCGGTCTCTTGTTTCTGTTTCTAGGTCAAACAGAAATTCCCTAGACAGCATCATTAAAACAAAAACAAAAAAACAAATTCTTTTGGAAATTTGAACTGAAATGTTACATTTGCTCTATTCCCCTTTAACAGTGGCCTCACTTGGTTGTCTGTTAAGCCAGCCAATGCTGAAAGGGGTCTTAAAGATTTTGCTTTCTCTTTCATGTCTTAAGAGCTTTGCAGCACCGTTCAATCATATATTGTTTGCGTTCACCCTCGGCATCTCATGTTAATGCGGTTACATAGATTACTTCCCAGATATTCTACTCTGCTTAGTTTAGATATTTTTAAAGCCATTGTCACCTGTACTGTACATACAATTTTTGATTTTTGTTGAACAGTTACTTGGAGGAGCTCTGATCTTTGAATCTGATCCGTGTGTCAGAGGAAAGCAAAGACCAGTTTCCTGGATTTTAAAACAATAGTCCTTTCAAAGAGGAGACACACGTTTTAAAGTTTAGTAGCATTTAGGAAGGCAAAACACATTTTACACATTCAACGGTTTGGAACTTTGGCATTTCAACATCTTCGGCTGAGCTTATAAACATACCTTCTGAAGTTTAAAAAATGAAAATGAACCGGCAGAACTCTTAACATTTGAAAATTTGTCTGGATTTATTTTACCGAGAATTCCTCATGAGGCTCTCGTGACAGTTGATGACCTGAAGAAGAACTTAAAACCCAGTTTATTATTCTTACTGAAAGGCAGACTTTGTTCTCTAAAGATACCATTTTGTTTTAAAAAAATATTTTATAGCTAACCTGTTTTATGTGTGTATGTGTGTGTGCGTGTATGTGTGTGTATATGTATATATATATATATATATCTGTGTGTGTATATATATATGTATGTGTGTGTGTGTGTGTGTGTGTTTATCTATATATATATACAATATATCCCTGTTAAATGAAGTATTTTTTCATATTCTTACCCTATTTCCTTTGGGCTTCTTTCTTCAAGCTTCAAATGTGCATCTTGCTTTGTTTTTAAATCAAGGATTCGCTGATAGGTTCATCCATAGAAATAATGACATCACTGATGCCAAATAAACACATTCATCTGTGGTGCAGACTGCCTAGCGTCTACTGCGTGAGAAGTGCATGCCTTTGGTCCCGCGTTTAGAAGGAGAACAACAGATGGCTACTGGGGTCTTCTGACTTCCTTATTGTTTAAATTCTTGAGCCTTTAATCTGATTGCCGACGGCAAGCAAGCCGTTGGCTCCCATGCTATGTAGGCGCTCCGGAACAATAGGCTGCAGCTCTTGACGTGTGTTTCAGGAGCACCGGCTCTTCCGTGTTTAAGTTATGAGCTTTCAATCCATCACTTCAAGCGAAGCTCAAACAGCCCCATTTGAACTTCAGCTCCTTTGTGGTGGATTTACATGCTGGAGGAGGGGGAGAGGATGATCAAGCATGCAGTAAGCAGGCACGTTCTGGTTGGATAAGCCCCACTTTCCCCTCCCATCAAGTAAGGGATCCACCGGCAAGACACACACACACCAAGGACCTCCCTTCAGCGGCAAGCGGCAGAGGGCTGGCCGAAGCCAAACTTTTTACCCAGTGAGGTCACAGCTCTCGGCAGTTCAGAAAAATCTACTGTGTAGTAGACGCCCTCACTAGACTGTGTCAGAGAGCAGGGCTGGGAAACAGGAGATGACTTCAGGCAGAAACATTTTGCGTGCTTCTTGCCGCTTCTGTTCAAGGCAGGATGCAGTTGTATGTGTGGGATTACGTAAGACTTTTTAGTCTCCGAAGTCTGGGTATGGGAGAGAAAGTTTTTACCCCAAATAACCAGAAGTCACTGTTTAGCAGGGAATGCTGTGCTGTGCATCAAGCTTCACACTTGGCATCGAGCGTTGGTATTGTTCCGTAGAGTATTTCCAAAATATCCAGCTTTATGATTAAATTTGGAGCTACTTTCTAAGCACTTGCTGTTTTCATTTGAGCATCTGGGCTGGACCGGACTGCGTATGTTCTCTCTCCACATGCCACAAACACACCTCAGTTCTTTTCCCACACACACCCACTTGTCTTTTTTTGGCCTAAAACTGTAAGATGCTTACAGTGCAGAGTTGCCTAAGAGACTGAGTTTATTAAGCACACTCTTCTGTCTCCGTGAGAGTAACAGCATCAAGACATGAGTGAGTGGTTCTCTCTGATTGAATGGTTATGCCTTATCTGTTTCAACTATCAGAACTTAATGGAAAATTATCCTAGAAAGGCTGACTCTCTAGAAGTTTATACTGTAGTATGATGGGCATATTATATTTATTTTAAGTTTCTTTTCTACTTTACTTTTAGAGGTATAGGGAGCTAAATACATATTTAACAGTCCCCTGTTTAAGGAATAAAGGTCCTTATTGCTGTAAGCATTTATTAGATGTAACGTCATTAATCCTGTGTTGGAACACAAAGTGATGACAAGAAGATATGAACTGGTTGATCTTATAACAGAAAGCAGACAGTAAGAATGGGATGCCAAATGCTTACAGCACCACTGTTTTTTCTGAATAAATCTCAGCAAGCTAGTAAGTTTGTGTACTTTTGGAACCAACCTAGAAGAAAAACATATTTGAGGATGTTTGGGACATGCAGTACATGTACAAAGACCGTTCCTATGAAACAGGATGAAGATTTTATAAGGCCATTTTTTTATAGATTACTGGTCCATTTTGATATATGTCAGGGTTAATAATGGAAGCATAAGGACCAGCTCTTTTGGGTGGAAAAGAGTTCATCAAGGTTAGTGCAATTCACAGTTAGTGAAAGAGGGGCACGCAATATTTTGCTTCCTCGATTTGGCCATTAGGATTGTGGGTTCTTGAATATATACACTATAAATACTGTGGTTATGCACCGTAACCATGCCTAAAGTCAGCTGCCTTTTTTCATATGTCAGATTGCACAGCAGTGATTGCTTGCTTGCTCTGTCCTGCAACTTCTGGGACTAATTTCAAACTATTAAATGATTTCCACGCCTTGCACATTGACATGGAACTATGCTAGGCAGTGCTTCTACATACCATTTGTCATGTATAGGTCTGGAAAGTATTGTTTTTATCCCTTATCGAACGGATTTAGAATGAGAGCAAGGAAGGAAGAGAAGAACCAACACTTTGACTTCATGGTTTAAGTATTTCATAGATATCCAATAGGTTTTGTTTTTTAAGAAAGGGTTAGAACTTATGTCAGCTGAACAGACTTTGTTTTCTGTTTTGTTGGCTTTGAGAAAAACTGGATTGGCAGAAGAAGAAATGAAAGTAGAATACTACTTAGCTGTAAAATTGATGAAGAAATAGCTATTTATATTGTTATCTTGGAGCCTTTATTTATAAAATTATTTACATGAACTTCCAGAGGGAGATCAGAAAACAAATAGAAACTGTGAATTTGTTTATTTTGGATTTTGCCTAGCCCACATTCTGCGCATGGCAGTTCAATTGTAGAATCTCAATATAAGTGTAGTTTGAGTTTCAGAATGCATCTAGAGAACATGTTGATGAATTTTTTTTTAGATATTTACCCTGTAAACAGACCTAAAGGTAACAGAACTTTCTAAGGGAACACAATGTGTATAATTCTGACTGAGGAACAATTTTTTAGAAGAACTAATAAAACTTGCCCAGGAGGTCATTACATAAACCGTACAATGAGGCTCACAGTGTTCATTCCCATCAGAGAGATGTAAGATTCCATCTGGCTTTTTCCCAGCAGGATCAGGATTTGGAAAAAAAAAATTGGAATAGTTGCACCCTGTACACTATATATAACTTATAAATGGAAAAATCACAATCATTACAATGATTTCCTGCACCTTTAACTCCATTGCTTTAACGGTTGCTTTCAGCATTTCCTGTTGATGAAGCAGAAGTATAACTATTTAGAATTTCATCATTCATGGATTCACTGGGCTTGGTAACTCGTTCAAGAACAGGGCTTGTTTCTCAAAGTAGAGGGGGCAACCCCCTCCCCACCCGCATCTCAGCACATAATGAAAACCCCATTTTATTTGTAACGCCTGAACCTTCCATAGGTCTGCCTCAAAGTGGAAGCTTATTCAGGTATAGCTGTTGTTGTTTATTCGTTCAGTCGCTTCCGACTCTTCGTGACTTCATGGACCAGCCACGCCAGAGCTTCCTGTCGGTCGTCACCACCCTCAGCTCCCCCAGGGATGAGTCCGTCACCTCTAGAATGTCATCCGTCCACCTTGCCCTTGGTTGGCCCCTCTTCCTTTTGCCTTCCACTCTCCCCAGCATCAGCATCTTCTCCAGGGTGTCCTGTCTTCTCATTATGTGGCCAAAGTACTTCAGTTTGGCCTTTAATATCATTCCCTCAAGTGAGCAGTCTGTCTTTATTTCCTGGAGGATGGACTGGTTTGATCTTCTTGCAGTCCAAGGCACTCTCAGAATTTTCCTCCAACACCACAGTTCAAAAGCATCGATCTTCCTTCGCTCAGCCTTCCTTATGGTCCAGCTCTCGCAGCCATATGTTACTACGGGGAACACCATTGCTTTAACTATGCGGACCTTTAGTATTATAAAAGAAAGTTTCTGGTGGCCATTGATGGTCTGTCAAGCAGATGGAGTGGATTTTAAACAAACACAGGAGTCAAACGGCGTTGTAATCTTCAAGTAAGTCTAGCTAAGATTAGATGATATTCATGGCATTCTTAGTATATTGGCACCAAATTCCATCTAAAACGGAAGCACTAGTTTGTAAGCCACTAGGAAGAAGATGGAACTCCATGCAAAGAACATTTTTTCTTCAGTCTGTTTCTTTCAACGTCCTTATTGGCCCAGCTGCTCTTTCACAAGCACCAAGCATGAAACAAAGAAATTATGCAATAATGTCTATTTGCTGTTTTCTGTTTTTTAAAAATAATCTGCAATTGCTACCAGCTGATGTTAAGGTTGTTTATGCCTTAACCGTGCTAGCTGGCTAAAGGAATGTATTCGGTGATCCCCACTGAGAAAGAATCAAGAGGGCGGCCAGGCATTCAGTAGGTAGCAGCTGTCCAACTCCACTTGCCTAGAGGAGACAAACAGATGAAATTGGAACACAATTTGTTTTGGAGAGATGCTTGCTTCAAGTATTTTCTAACAGTAGTCTGTTGCAGTAAAAGTTCTCCTTCAGATATATCTGTAAGAGCAATGCCACTCAGCTTCTTTACTTGGTATACCTCACAGCTGTTCTGTTTAAAAGTCAGTGTCCCAGTTTGAGATGGATTGTGAAAAAAGAAAAATCATTTTTTTTTTCCTCAAACCCCATTCCTGTAATTCTGGAAAAAAAAATATTTTTTAGCAGATCAAATCTGCTGGGTTGGAAGACTTCAGCCTTCTGGAAAGAGAGCTGTTAGCCAATTCTGAGCCCTTTGGTATTCTCCTCTCTTCCTTCACCAGAAGAAGTTGGAGTGACACCTTGGAGGCCTGCAGAACATTTAGCATCAAGACCCATTCCTGAATTGGTACCAAGAGGGCAATATGAGAACATGAAACAACCATTCCTGACAATTAACGAAGCCTTAGGCATTACAGACAAATTGAAAACACCCATGCACAGGTCCAGATGTATCCATCCCAGAGTTGTTAAAGAATTGAACTGGAAAATAGCAGATCTTTTAACAAAAACAGGTTAAAGCCCATGTGGAAACCAGTGGAGCTTTGCTCCTGCATATTTTGGTGATCAAGTGAGCCCTTGATGCTATTTAAGGTGCACTGGCAGGAGGATGGTTATTTAGAATGCCCGTACAGGCCAAATGGGGCTAAGGTGTGGTTAGATATGATTTTCAGCTTGAAAGACCTTAAATTGGATTAGAGAATAAAGTTAACAATGAGTACTGATGATAGTAATAAATGAATAATATATTTTGGCCATCATGGAATAATCTAATTAGATCCTTGGGTTAGAATGACTCTTACACATTCTCAAAAGCCCATCTGTTCATGTAACATTAGCAATGCCCAAGTCATTCTTTTGTTATATCTGTGATCAAATGATGGATCCAAAAAGACATATATCCCAACTTTTTTTCCTTACACAAACTGTCCTTTCAAGCATAATTATTGCCCTGGAAATGACTTGGCTTTCTGAAGTTCATGCAGCTGTTTTGAAGCAAAACCCCAGCTAAACAAATGAGGTAAATTTAAGTCACTGGTGTGCAGATTAGGCTATGCAGACTAATTTCAGCTTTGTGTTTATATGAAACATTCTTTTGGTGTAGTCTAATAGCAAGTACACAGTGATTATAGTAGTGACTAAGAAGCATATTGATTTCCAAAACCTCTATGGTGTAGGAAGAAATAGCTTAGTGGGTGAATGTTGCTTAAGGCTGACATGAGTCTCTGAATACAGTAACTTCTGAAAAGGGTGGAGAGGAAAAAAATGTGCTTTTTTATAGTAGCATCCAGGCACCATTAGCAATATGGGGCTTGTAACCATTGGAAGAGATTGAGATTAGAAAGAACTGGTCTTTGGACCATTCAGTGGCTTTCCCATTTGATCACCCCAATTTAAATTGTCCCAACTGTGCAAAATTTGTAAACTCGAAAGGGTGATACACTTACGTTGATAGCAGTACAGGAGTTCTAAGATATACCTTAATAATTAGTGCTTTATCAACAGAGTTGTTTGCCATTTTGGCATTGAATATATCCAAGAAAAAGCCTTTCTTACCCAAATCACTGGAAAATTGAAATGATGTCCTTGGAAACCCTTACTGACAGCCATATGAGTTCAGATATGACTGCAACGATAATATACTGTAGCACTGTGAAAAAGGCTAGATATCCCTATGAGCTAAAGCGTATTATGAGAACCACCCCTTATCTCTTAGTTTATATCCCTGCTTTTAATCCAACTTGGCTTAGAGAGGTCAGGCAAACATTAAGCTTCCTTTTTTTAAAAGAAGGAAGACGGTGAGCCGAGCATGTTTTGCTGGTGAGTTGCTGCTTGGCCTATTGGAGAAAATCCCAAAATGGCTGTTGCAGAATTAGATCATCTTCTCTGTGAACCGTTCAAAGCAGGAACTCGGTATGTGACCCAAACAATCACACGTTTTCTCATCTATGTCTGTCTACATTGAGGAAAGATGAGAGAGAACAGAATCTCTAGGTTGCTGTAATATTTACTGCAAGGAGGATTAGTTTTATGGAAGTAGTCAGTAGTATGTGAAAAATAAATGTTGCTCCCAGCCTCATTAACATTAACTTGCGCTGCTTAATCAGCTCACTTTATATTTTTCCATTTCGTTTCGTTTCCTTTCAATTTCCTATCTTTATGTTGTTGTTGGGGCGTATATTTGGATCACTGTGATGTTAGATGGCTTGCCCTGAATTCGAATTGAGATCATTCTGTCGTTTTTTGGGTTGTATCCAAGCACTGCTTTAGCCACTTTACTGTTAATTATGAAGGCTACTCCATTTCTTCTGTGGTCCTCTTGTCCACAGTAGTAGATCTGGTGGTCATTTGATGTGAAGTGGCCCATTCCAGTCCATTTCAGTTCACTGACGCCCAGAATGTCTATCTTCAATCTGGACATCTCACCAAGAACCACATCCAATTTGCCCTGGCTCATAGATCTTACATTTCAGGTTCCAATGGTGTGTTGATCCTTAGAACATCGGATTCGCCGTTCACCACCAGCACCGTCGGCCGCTAGCCGTCCTTTCGGCTTTGAGCTAGCTGCGTCATCACGTCTGGGGCTAGTTGAGCTCATCCTCTGTTCCTCCCCAGTAGCATTTTGACCATCTTCCGACCTGGGGGTCTCATCTTCCGATGGTATACCAACATATCTCTGGTTGTACTGATCCATTTAGTTTTCACGGCAAGAATGCTGGGGTGGGTTGCCATTACCTTCCCCAGGGATCGCATTTAGTCTGACCTCTCTGTCATGACCTTCCCGTCTTGGGTGGCCCTTCACGGTTTAGCTCATGGCATCATTGAGGTGCTCAAGCTCCAGCACCACGACAAGGTAACGATCCTTTGCTGAAGTCCTATCTTTATAGTTGTAGAATTATGAGAGTACGTTTCACTGAACTTACTACTCCTTCCGATGGCAGACTAGCAGAACTAGTAGGCAAGAGCAGTATCATCCAGAGCAGAAGTGAAGGGGGACAGTGATTAAGAATGAACGCCATTTTTTCACCATCATTGGGAGCCAGAACGTGATGGTGGGTGCTTTCTCACACTGGAAATAACAGGACGCAGCTTGTAAAAACTCAGGCAGTGTGACAGAGTACCAATTTAAATACTACATGGAAAGCCGAGAAAGGACTGAAGGATATTGAATAATCAGCATTTTCCTGTATTAAAAAATTGTGGTTGCCTAAACCAAGCCCACATATTAATGTATGTGAGGAAATGTTTGGAAATTGTAGTTAGGATTAGCAGTGCCAACTGCACATACAAATATTGTGGAAAATATGTCCTATGACCACAGAGCATTTCAGTTTGTTGGTTTTGGAGTTTGCTTCACATCTACTATTCCACTTCTTACTTAACTGAAAGTTTCTCTGGATTGAATCTCAGCTGTTGATTGAAATATGTGACAATAGTGAAGACACATTATTTTGAACGCATAACTGTCCGCGACTTTGTTATGGAAGGGTAGGATACAGCACCAACGAAAAAATAAATCCTTGCCATTGTAGGAAAAGTTTCTGTCCTCTTGCTATGAAATCCTTATTCTGCAAGTCATTCCATAGGCATTAATTGGATAAAGTTGGGTTGAAGAGGCTCTTCCTTCATGCTGATGAAGAATTCCATGATATTTTCTTCAGAAAACATAAATGTTCATGCTTTTGAGCATTACCCATTCATTATTATCTGATGAAATGTTTGCTTCAGGAAATAGCTGGAAGATGGCTTCTTTTGTGGATATGCCACATGCAGGTATTAAACAAATCCACTCAAAGTCCAACAAAATCTGGTTGAAATCGAAAAGTGGCATGGTTGGCAGTTCTGATGTTGCAAATGAAAGAAAATCAATACATCTTTTGTCTTCATTTCAGTACTGGGCCTTCAGAACATAACCTCAGGAAAAAGAATATCTTCAGAGAAAATACTGAGGTGAAATGAATGAACGGTCAATTAAAGTAGGACTTAATAATTATATGGACCCAGTAAATCTAAAGCATATATATTTCCTGTAAGGCTTTAGAATCTGGTTGCTTCTTTTTTTTTTTACATACTGTATGTAGTCGCTTCTCTTTACCAATACTCTCTGCTAGTTGGGTGGCAGTAAATTAAAGGAAAAAAATCTTCCCTTATTTATTCAGGCTGTTCTGACTGATTCCATTCATCTGACTACTGGGGTGGCATTATGTATCACACGTTACAGATTCTTGTAGGCTTGTCAAAAATCCACCATTAATCTGCCATGAAAATATCCCAGATCCTACCAAGACTAATCAGGCTGTTGATTCTCCTCCGCAAAAAATGCTTTCCTGTCCCTTTATCCACGGAACACTTCATCTAAATTTTCTGCAGACCAACGAGACCACAGACTTTTTGGCTTCACGTTCTGACTCTTAGCTAACCTGAAGACGGTGCCTCTGGTTTTGCAAACTGTTGATGCAGGAATTTTTTTGGGGTGGGGGCATTGATCAGTCAATAGGAGACAGGAATTATTCTTTCTTGGTTTCGGTGTTCTTCAACGTTGCAAACTGATGTGGAAAAGGTTTGAATGAATAATATGTAGTAGAGCCAAAGCATCTGTATGTTTTTCTCAGTCTTCTATTAAAGCACTGTAATTTTTTCTCGAGGAGGGAATAATTCGGGGGATTATCACTTCCCTCCAGTGGCTTGAGTGCGTCCGTTAGAATGCGTCAACTGAATATGTTGGTTACAAAATTCCAAAGTGTGTATGGCTGGTAGCAAATGGTGTGTAATGCCAGACAGTCATAAGGTAGTTTTTGTGGTATTGGCATTATTTATAGAACTGAACAGCATTTGAGCCATTTGTTACTTAATACACATACATTAACAACACCACAACCTTAGTAACACCTGTTCAAATCTTCAGAGTGTGGCTAGCCAGGAGCCAATATTATGAATTGGAAAGAAGCCAGTGCTGTTTCTCCAACAGTCCTGGAGCATCATAGCCAAGAAAAGAATGTTTCAGCTTGTTGTGGCAGCTCCCCTCTTTGTGCCTTGTTTGAGTTAGGGTCTTGTAGGTAGCAGGTTTACTAGCTGCCCATTTACAGGAGCAGAGAGACAAAAGATTGGAATTACAGTGTGTCAGCTCCATGAGGTGGACCACACTAAGAAACCAATGCCATATCGGTCAGGACTACTTTTACTGTAACAAGCTAGAGTAACAGAATCTTGCAAGTCTCAATGGGCCTCCCTCGCTTTATCTTCATGTGAGCTAGGGAAGGGCTTGTCTGAGCCATTTTTTCAGGGTACTGTCTTGGCCCAAGGTCAAGCCCCTCTTATCTGACCACTGCCTGGCTAGTGGCTCATCCTCCTGTCCTTCAAGGCCATTCTACACTGGGCAGTAGAAGCAAGTTGAAAACAGCAAAAGACCAGGTAGCACTACTGAGCTCTTAAATCTGGGCGTCCCCTGAGAAACTATATGATGCCATTTCTGAGTCTCCCATGTCTCCTTAATTGAATCCATAGGCTACATGGATGCTCAGGGAATCTCCCTGTTACCATAGCTCCTTTTAAAACATCTATTGAGACTCTGCTTCTTTTCAGTATGAAGTGTCACCTGGGAATACAGGGAACAATTCAGTGAAGCTGCATAGTTAAATGCATTACATTCTACAGAAGCAGAAGTTTCAGTGTGTGTGTGTGTGTGTGTTTTCTTTCTTTGCTTTTTAAACACTAGATGATTTGCACTCATTCATCTGATGTTTGCCTTTTGTTTATGGCTGGTAACTGCAACAGTGTGATTTTTTAATTTTTTTTAAGAGACCACTTTCATAAGAGATCCTGGCCTCAAGTGACAAACATAACTTTGGGAAGCTTTAGTGACCAACCAGTTGAGAATGTAATGGTCAAATTACTCTATTGGCAGCGAGTGCCAATTTATTCACGCTGAGAGCCAACTGAGTCATTGGTAATGAGAGATACATAACCTCCTCTGGATATTAATGTTGACTGACGTGGGAGCATCGCTGATGATTTTCTACGATGGGGCATCAGAAATAATTAGGGTGATTACAGTATTAATGATACAGTTGGCAGGTTGAACACAACATCCAGGAACATCCTTTTTCTGCAAGAAAAGTCTTGTAGGCTGACATCTCTTGGACCATAGAATAAACTCTGTAGTGCCTCTGTTGAAGGGGCATCTCCTCCTCCTTTGCTTCTGCTTGAGCTTTCTCAAGCCAACCCCAGTTAATCAGCAGGAGCGTTTCCAGTCACAAGGGTTGTGGGATCTGGATCCCCTGAAGAATATTTTGTTCATTCCCTTCCTACAGGCTGCAGATCATTCACTGTTTTGTGGTCAGGGATGAAGGCCAACGTCTGAGTCACTGAGCTTCTTTTCCCTTCTCAGGCACATCAACCTATTATAGTATGAAGATAGAGAACAGCAAGCAAGCATCCTGGGGTGCTCTCCTGCTGAGAATTGCAGTTCCCACAAATGTTGCTGTCGTTCACCGTAGCAGCCACAACTTCTCTTCTGTCAAGCACCTTCCTCCTTAGCCACACTATAACCCCCAGTCAATTAATTGAATTGCAGAGGGTCAAAACACACTGCCTCCTTCCCCTGGGTGACAGATTTCTCTGGGGACATCACTCACTAATGAAAGCTATGTTGCGACCCACATAGAGCCCCAGCTAGGAGTCCGACTCGAGTAATAATGAAGTAGGATTTGCATAGATGGAAAATATTTTTGCCTGTGGAAGCAGCTGCCCATGAGCTCATTTTCTGGAAAGGATCCTGATGGCTTTTCATCTTCTGGAGTTCTCTCCCCCACCCCATCCCACCCGTTCTCTACACAGTAGCATGTTTAAGAGCCAGGAGTTTAGAAATAAACCTTGTCATGCTTTCTTTGGCACCCCAGCAGCCTCGGGTTTGGCTTTGGCAAATGCTACATGTCAAGTGATTCTGTCTTTTTTAAGGAATATATAGTTGATATGACATGCCCCGTGTTTCAAAACTTCCTCTTTCCACAAAGTAAACATGCTTGCTTTAATAAATTCCCCAAAGAACAGATATTCTATTTGCAAACACTGGAATGAGGACAGTCTTCTTGAAAACAGACTATTACATGTCTCTAAAGTATGTATTAGTTTGGGTTTCTTAAAGAAATTCTGCTCTTCCTTTATGTGACCCTTGCTTTAAATTTTATCCTTCATGTGAAGCAGCTTCCATCTGTCAACATTTTAACTGTGTTAGGCTAGAAACCTCAAATGCAAACCTCACTTTAGGGCAGTGTGGAAGAGATGCAAACTCATGCCTCAGCGTTTCTTCTGGAGATGAACTGGAGTTAATTGCTTCAGCTTGTGCAGGCCAATGCAAGCTCCACTGTGTTTTGAGATCAGTATGGTGCTGGTCTGGGATACTTGCAAGTGGAAGGGACCACCAACTCCATATTGTTGGTTAAAAAGTAGGTGGTGTGGAATACAAAAATGTATGAGAATGTGAAAAAGGGGACTTGTTCAAGATCTCCCAGTAAACCTCAGAGCCATGTAAACTTGGGTGTTTCATATCAAAGCCACAAGATCATTTAATAGCAGTAATAAAAAAATACATGTATGTGTTATCTGGAGGAGATTGCAAGAAGTTTTTAGATACTTTATCCTGATTAGTTTGGGCAACTGCCATGAAGCATATGCATGCCCTCACTGTCAGGCCTTTGCTAAACAGGCCTTAAATACTGCAGAATCAATGGCCAAGTTGCCACTTCCTTCTCTCTATAGCAAAACTGTCACAGCCTAACTCTGCATCTTGCATCCAGTCTCATCTGCTGATGTTTCAGCTTCAGCTTTGAAAGAACCTTCAGCATCTCCAATCCATGGTAGGTCACTTGCTTTGGGGCCTTGCTTATACTCTGGAGACATTGGTGTGCCTAGGAAATGTAAGCACCGTTCAGTACCAGAATTTTGGAAGAATAAGTTTGATTCCACCATACTGATGCCATGTTCAGCCCCAGTGGAACTCACCACATCCATACCATCTCCAGTGTCAGCCCTGACTGTTTCACCTCCGCCAGAACTGTTGTAATCTCCCATTCTAGTATTGCTAGACAATAGCAAGCTTATTTATTTAATCTCTTAAGGAGAGATTCATGGATGTTCTCTACCCAGGCAGCATTCTTGTTCTTGATCTATGTGTTTTCTTTAACTAGTTGGTAGGTCTCCATCATCTGCACTGTATGTATCTTCATACAGTGCACCATTCTCCCAGGCAACTTAGTCTTACATAGTTTCCCTATGTCAACAGCACCAGCCCTGTTCTTTATTGTAACTGCCTAGACCCCAGCAGGAAGGATCTGTCCCATTTCACCATATTTGCACTTGTAGTCCTGGCACACTTCAGCATTGTTCCAGTCAATAATAACTCATTGGACTTCCCAGCAAATTAGGGACCATGTGGAAACTTGCTAGTCAAGATCTGGTTTTGTGTGTTGGAGCATTACATTTACAGGCATCAGTTTATCACATAATGAAGTCTCCTATGGACTTCACACGTGGTCTGACTTTACAATACTGCCAATACCTCTGGGTATAGTGCCTTCTAGTGGGTTGTTGCCCAACATAAGAAGAAGAGGAAGGTTATTTTGATTCTTCTTTTGTCTCCAAAGTTCCTTCCATTCCATCTCAAGATGCAGAAAGAGGGCGTTAAATTGTTCCATTCAGAGAGAGTAAGACGTATACCAAGCAGATTATTGTAGTAGCTAAATTACTCAGGCTGGAAGATCCAGTGTTTTAGGTAATACAAGACTTTACAGCTATTGGTCAAAGCGTCTTGCATGACTCAAGCTGGCCAAAATTAGCCTAGATGCCTCCAGCTTCCAGGAGGCTTGGTAATCTGTACAGGAAGAACGCTGTGGGTTTTGATGTCATCACCATCAACCTCCAAACTCACTGAAGCATCCCACTCACTCATGCCATCAGCAATATATAGCTCCACAGAGAAGATAGGAAGCTTGACAGAGTAGGCTGGAAATTCCATTCCTTGACAAGGTGGTCCCTTAGAAGTGTGGATTACCAGGTCTGCCTTGCCAACTCTCAACAATGCCTACAGGGAAAGGCATCCTCATCCTTACTTACCACCCTGGCAACAAGCTTTGAGTGTGGGGATGAAAATGTGGGTGTTCCTTGCCTTACCTTTTGCTTTGCATGACTTTTTCCTGATATATTCCCAAGTGATGCTGTTGCGTGACACCCACGTGTTGAGAGGACACAAGCGTTCATTGTTAAAGATTTTAAAATGAGGATGCCAGTTAGGTTCCAAAATAGTTGTTCCTTTCGTCATTTTGTATGAAGAGGGCACAGTTCCAATTTGGCGAAAGGACAACTTGCAACCAAGGCAAAAGAATCTGAAAAACAATAATACACAAGAAGATTTTCCCAGAACTAGAATAGCTTCAGAGTGAGAGGAAATCTTACTGATGCAAGGCACATGTAGAGCATAAAAAAACAATCTCTTTGAATGGGGAAATTTGCACAAAAACTAAAATTGTACTGCATAGTGATGATGTAGAACATGATTCAGGTACATGAAGAAAACATAATTAGTGTATATAGCTTGTTAATGGATTTTTTCCTGTTTCCTTTGCTACATGAAATTACCTCATTTACGGCTGTAGATATAAATCCAAAACTGGTTGTGTTAAAGATTGCCTAAGAACATTTGATCGGTAGGAAATAATTTTTGTTTTAAGATTTATTTAAAATACTGGGTTATCTTGGGTTTAATTGTGCTAAGCTAGATCTTTTCCAAAATGATGTATGATTTTTTTTTTTCCAGGTGTATTTTCTAGCATTAGATATGAATGGTTCTTAGGAACTTCCCCTGTTTTGCCCAGTCCTGTCATTCTGTCTGTGTTTATTGGCTGCCTGGCTGGCTTCGGATGTGTTCCATTCAATATTTTGAAGTGACTTTTTTCTCCTCCGAAAAAGCTGAAATCTACAACGTGGCTGCTGTTTTAGTTACTTTAGTCTTTGCATTTATCAAGAGAGTTTGATGTGATAACACCACACAAGAATAGTTTTGGGGACCCACACTCTTCTTTTCTAGAATCTTAGTGTGTTCTTTCCAAGGCAAAGCTGGAATGGAAAAAAATGTCATTTGAATCACAAGGGCGTTCTCTCTAGAAAGAAAATGGAAACTTTAATACGGAAATGTGGCTTTTAAAATAAGCTACAGATTATTTCTTGCACAATAGAATTTATTTTCAAGTTATAGAAAAAAAAATGAAGGGTTGAAAAAAGTATCTCCTATTCCCATTAAAATGCTTGCTTCCCTGTCAACAAGGAGAGACAATTTTGCTACAGGGCAGTTTTGATTAGGAAATGCGGAAGCTTGAGAATGTTGTTAGCAAAGTCCCTTTCTCACAATTTTGCCCCCTCTGCAACACTCTCCATTTTTAGTCTAGCAACTTAGGCTGCATTTGTTTAACAAATGGATTTGGCCAAGGCATTATTTACAGTCCTTAGATTACTTATATGCAGGTGTATGTCAATGAAGATTCTCAGTCATCCAGGTGGAATTGTCTGTAGGTTGAGTCGTGGCAACTGGATTTCTTTCTTTTTGGCTGAAACGTTTTGCTGCTTGTCCAAGCGGCTTCTTCAGTCTGGGCAAAGGTTGGTGAGGGGACCCCATACATGTCTTCCAGGGTGGTTGCATTGTCCCTACACCTGAAAGGCTGTTAATTGTGCCATGGAGGTGTGGATTGTCCTTGGGATCTCTTACTCCTAAATCCCTTGCTCATCCCCAAGTGGATCGTTAAGAGTGGCCTTCCTGGTAAACTTGTGAAGTGGTCTTAATCATCCTGGGAACTAATGAAAGGGCAGCATGAAAAATGGGGGACAAGTTGTGTCTGAGGCCTCCACCTCTATTGAGGGAAGGAGTTTCCACTTTGGCATGAATGGATTCCTTAACTTCTCTCCCAAACCACCTATCTTCTCTGTCTAAAATGTGAACATTATTGTCCACAAATGAGTGTACTTCAGCATTCAGTCAGATTGATGGAACTTTACTTTTGACATATTAGAAATCTCAATAGCAATTATAATGCCCTTACTTTCTCTCCAATTTAAACTTCATCTTTTGTTCATATATGGCATCTTCTACATACATTCCATAGCAGGCTCAAAATGAACTTCATGTAATACAAATGTCCCTTTTAAAGTTTAAGCCTTGCAATCAAGGGGTATGACACCCAAAATGAGATTGTTCCATAACTTTGCAAAACTCTCTGACGAAGCTTTCCTAACTGCAATTAATGTTTTCTTTGTTGCTGAAATGACAATCGTTGCCCACTAACGCAAAGTATAAAAATTCATTTCTTTCCATGCTGCCAATTCAGATACTTCCCAGAGGGAATGTATCACTAGCCAATTTCATGTGTGTTATTTTTAGAATAGCGACCATTGTGTCATGTATAAAGAATTTTTTTTTAAGAGCATTCATAAATTCTGGCAATATTTAGTACGTATCAAACTTCTGTTGCCTATTCTTCCTTTTGTTGACAGCCTTTTGTCTATAGTTGAAAAACAGCTATTTGTGGTAAAAGAGAGAGACTACAAATTTACTCCAAAGTGTTGTGACATGTCCTACTTTACTAGTTGAAGATCAGCCCCATAATCTTCATAATCATACCATAGATCTCAGATTATGCTGATTTATTTTCCAAGAGACCGAGAGAGAGAGAGAGTGACAATATGATTAACTGTAATACATAATTGAAATCATAGCCATTTCTTTTCAGACAAAGAGCTGAAATTCTTCTGTAAAAGGAAAGATATTAATCAGGTATGAGTTCTGAAGTCAGCAGAGGATCATAGGCAAGATTTGAGAGAGACTTCAAAAGGAGACCCCCAAATGTTTCTCTGATTGACATCTCCAAATGAGGATGGATTATCATCCATCCATAAGATAAGGTTCTGTGAATCTGCTGAGGCTTCCAGAATGTTACTAATAATACTAAATACAAATGCCATAGACGTGGGCTGCTTAGCAGCTGTAGTTCATCTGTTCAGTATTTGCATTTGCTGAACTTTTCCTTTAACAACAGCTGTCTCCATTTGGATGCTGAGTCTTCAGTTCCAGTTTGTTCATGCACAGATTATGTTTCACTAGGAACAAATTAGGTTTAAAGACAAATGCTTAATATTACATTAGTTGGAAGCTAATAATTATGAAGATAACATGGTAAAAGTCTGTTCCATTTTAGGGAGTTACCCAGTGACAGCAGAATGCATGGATGACTGTATGGAGAAGATCTGTTGCCTGAACTCCTATAAATGGTTTTGTTTTATGTATGGCCCTATTAACCATACATACATTAACTTCAGTAAAGACTAATAATATGTCATCCTCCAAAACTCAAAGCGGAACTTGGCTTGTGGGTTTCACAATAAAATATCAGCTATAGGAAATTAGAACTTCACAGAGCAGCTAGGTTTGTGGAGAAATGTATGTTTTGGTTTTAGATTGTATCATATGATTTCCTGGATAATATACTAACAGTCATTTTTAGCAAAGGAAAGGTGTGGGGAGAGAAAACTACATGGAGCATTTTTTTTGGGACTGGGTTGGATTTGTAGCACTTTCATGAAGTAGCACCCAAAAAAATCCTGATCTCCTTATTTAACTGAGTTTCTGAAGAAAGCTTATTAGCTGGCTGGTCATGGAAAATAATAAAATTAACCAGGAGCAGGCTAGGATTTTAGGTGGATAACCTGAACATTGCAAGCTCTAGGACCAATGATAAGTAAAAGCACAAGGTGAATATTATTTAAAGCAAACAAACTTCTAGGGTCCTTTCTACCGGAGCATTGGTAATGATGGCCCAGGGTTGACAGAGGGAAGGGAAGAATCCAGATGAGCAGGTTTCTGGGGTGATGGTGCCTACCTTCTTCTTTCTATGAATATCGGTTTCTGCTTTTCATCCCTGCTGCTTTAGAAAGCCCACACACTCCTTGCAGACTTAATTACTTTTCCCTGCCTATGACAAACACCATCCATCCACTTCTCTGCCCTTCACTGATGCTGGATCTGAACTGGCTCTAGTTTCTTTTTCGCATATGCTTTCTGTTGAGCTTGGCCAGACAGTTGGGAGACCATCTGTGGTTCCATGGAAGCAAGCCTCTTTAATATAATCAATGGAGGAAGTACATAACTAATTAGCCTCTGACCCTTCTGCAATCATCTTGCCTTCTCTCCCTCTCCCATTCCTAGCAGCTTTTCTGTCTCTGCTGTCTTTCCTAGAATCCAAGTGGATTTCACAAGATTTCAGGGTAATTTCAGTAAAATGCCAAACACAAGAACCCCATTAGTACAGACATCAGATACATGCTCCTCTCTAAAACCATCTTCTCCTTGATCATTTTCCTGATTCTGTGTCTTTCTGCTATTCTAGTTTTTAACTTGAGTGGGTAAACCTGAAAGTCTCATTCATCTGCCAGAGTAAGAAAGTGGCATAGTTACCCAGCCCCTTTGACAGATTGTAGCAATCTCTGCCCTAAGCAGAGCCCCAGAGTTGCCCAAATATATCATTATATGTGCACTGTTGGGGTGGGAGTGTGCAGGGCGTGAGTTAGTAGACTCCATCACATGTTTGCACCACTGCCTGCTTTCTTGCAGACGAACCACAGGTAGCTATTTTATTCACCTTTCCTTATTAAATTGTAATCCTTGGATCTAAAGGGCAGATAGTGTGGCATAGTATTCTGGGGGTGGGGAATAACTGGAATAATTGGGTGCAGCTCTTAACATATCTAGCTTTCACTGAAAATTAGAAAACAGCATGCTAAGTGCCAAGAAAGATGGGAAGACTGTGAACATTCTCTGTAAGTGCTCAGCCCTCACTTGACTTTTGAGAGACATGATTCAGAAATTTCCAAGGGCTCCTGGAAGTTGGTTTTATCAGCTGCATGAAGTTGGTTGTAACTTTATTCACTAAACATGATCTGTTCTCTCTCTCTTTAATTTTAGGGATTTATCTCTTGGACTTAATCTACATTGATTCAGCATATCCAGCTTCAGGCAGCATCATGGAGAATGAACAAAGATCCAATCAAATGAACAATATCCTCCGAATAATTTCTGATTTACAAGTCTCTTGTAGCTACGGTTGGTAATTTACCTCCTCACCAATGTTAACCAATATAGTAAATTAGCATCAGGCGTCTCCCTCCTTTGGAAGCTGGTGAGGGTTAATGTTCTGTAATGTTTTGTTTCCACCGTCCATCTTTTATATAGTATTCATTGTAGACGATCAGATTTATGTGTTCGTCTTGCTGGCTGAGTTTGCAGAGGTGTATATGCGTCTATAGTGAAGGGGTATGTTTTTCTTCTCATTTCATGGATAAATTCCATTGCAGATTTCAGTGCAACCCATTGGCTTAACTTCTGCTCCGATTTCAGGAAACCCCATTCGTTTTCTTCCATGTTCTGTGCTCACCCAGCTGTGAGTTGTTTTAGCCTTTCCCAGATGGATACCTTTCAGATGTTTTTGGATTTTAGTTTCACTAACCCTCATCTATAATTCTTGTAATAATAAGACTACAGCCGTAGATGGGGCCTAGAAATGCTGGGACACTTGTAGTGTATCCTCCAATTTTCCCTTCTTGACTGACATTCTTTAAGTTACACTTTCTTCCCATTTCCTGTCCAGGAGAGATTTTTATTACAATATGTATTTTAGTCATACTTCATGTGAGCTAAAGGAAGACTTGGATTCATTATAGTATTCAGTGAAATCAGATTCTTAGGCTTGGTGAGGAATTTTGGGTTACATTTCAGAACAGATAGCAAAGGGGGAAAAAAGTTTTAGCCCATGGTTGCAACAAAGAAGAAACTGTTTTTGAGATTTATATACTTTTTTTTTTTAATACAGATCACCTTATAATGTTACCCCATGTGCAAAAATACTTGAAGTCTGTCCGGTATATTGAAGAGCTTCAAAAATTTGTGGAAGATGACAACTACAAGTAAGTACAATCCCTGCCTTCCTTTGCTCCAGCTGACTTCATGGGGGAAAAAAATAGTCTAGCCATAGACTTGGGGGGAAAAAAAACACTTTTTAAAAAAGGAATTATTTCTGGCAAGGAAATTAGAAGATGGGTTTTAAAAAGAAAAAAAAAAAGTATCAGAGATCTAAGTGAAATTTCAGATGGATCTCATCTATCAAATCCAACTTCATTTCCAAAATGAAGCCACTTATTCCAAAATAAGATTATTTCTAAAGACCTAAAGTAAAAACAGATAAGCTTATGTGCTGTTCTGTTGCCTAGGCACTTCACTTGTTCAAAGAAATCTTGTCTAGAAAGCTAGACTAGATTGAGAAGACTTCTTTCCCACCAGAAAGCTGTGGTACAACGCACTTGGGAAGAAAAGGATGTTCCCTAGGGGAACATTTGGACCAGTCTCTGAATCCCAGCACAGAAATTCTTTGGTGCTTGATGTTTCCTGGCAGAGATATTTAGACTCAATTCCCAGTTTTATCACATGCTGCCATCTTGTGCAAAAGAGAGAGTACCTCTCATAGCTTTTTAACCTTTTTAAGAAAAGGAAAACCCTCAACATGCATATTTCTTTTAAAAAATTTCAAATTTGTTCTGTGGATAAAGGGTCTGATATCATCTGCTAGCCAGCAGGAACACTCCATAGCTACCATTTCTCCATCCACTTCCAAAGTTTTCTGTGAAAACTTATTGAATTGGTAGGACGCCTTTTGATTGGGAGAAAAAAAACCCCTACATTTGTACACTAGCCAAGTTATCATAATTGTGCCCTTCTTAAATCCTTTTTCTTCTCTTCTAATTCATGCCAAACTGCAGAAAATACTTCTCTCTGGGGCAAACTTTCTGCCGAATCTATCCCCAATTCATAGTTTTGGACCGCAGGTAAAAAACCAAATCAATGCTGGTCTTTTTGCTGCTAAGAATATTCTTCATTTATCTTACATACAAAAAACCCTTATATCTGGTTTTTTGTATCCGATTGAAAGCAGACATTCAACAATGAGGTTTTTATACCAGAATCCTGGGCAATGTATCATACTGTCTCCCAGATGAAGAAACGTGGCCTCAGACTGTTTTCAAAGCAGCTTATCACACTTCGGGTGGGGCGGGTTAAGATGGGGATGGGTTTTTTATCAGCATGCTCGTGGCAGGATGTGCGTGTATAAATTGTATATAGATTCTTGTTTCCCTTTTTCCATCTGCTATGTAGATTGCTGGGGAGAGGAGTCTGTGGTTTTGTACTCTGAGAAAGTAGACTGCAGACATTAAGATGTTTAAATCAGTTTGAGTCTGATGGGTACTGGCACGCTGTATTAAAAATGAAGATCTGTTAGAACATCCCGTGGGCCCATAGACTACCTATTAAATTGCAATTAGCAGATACGAAGAAGAACAAAGCACTTCGTTATTGCATTCTTGCACAGTACACATAGAGATAAACCACATTGACACACCATTCAAAAGAGACAATAAAACAGCTGAGGAGAAAACAAAAGGACAACAGCTCATCCTCTCCAGCAGCCGACACCCAGATAAACAGGGGTTAACACCAGACAAACAATCAAGCAGAGAAACAATACCCTAATTGAGGAGCTATCAAGGAGAAAACTACAGACACCCCTAACACTGGCAGGGCAAGCCACTGTATATAAACAGGGAGCAAACCCCACACTCACCAACACTGATGATGTTGCCTAGTTGGGCAATGAAACGTCTGCAAGCCAACAGCCAAGCTCAGAGAGCACTGAGGGCTCCATAGCACAAACATACAAAAACCTCTGTCCTTATATTTACCCTGAGAGATGTAAACTAGGTACATTTACTTTGCTTTCTCTTCCCTTCCCCTGTTCTCCAACCTTTCCCTTATTTAGGCACAATTTTTTTCTAGTTTTTATCTAACATCTTGTTTGTTGGTTTGAGACTGTCAGTCTGTCATTGAATGACAGATAAAAAGGCTGCTTTTAAGACAAGAATTTTGGCACGTTCTTCTGTAATATTTCCCTTGCCCTGCCAGTTGAAGTCTGTGTGGTTATGTTCGCTCGCTGTATTATTGCGGTTGGCATGCAGGATATTACCTGTTGTTAACTTTGTAGGTTTGTGTAATGATGCTTTGTAGGCATTGGAGGCATTCCCTTTAAGCAGTAGTGAAAAGTGTATAATTGCAGTGGGTGTGAGTCTGTGCTTTTGTGTTGCGGTTTCTAGGCTGAATGCCAGAAACCACATTGCCTAATTTAATTCTTGGACAGAGTTTCAAATTCATGCACGATGTTGAGATTATATATACAGTAGTTTTTCATTAGCTTGGATATTCTGTGTGGAACAGAACATAAGAAAAGGGGCTTCTCTAAATATTTAGGGCCATGACATAATTCTTGGAAATGACACAGAACATGAGTAATTTTTTTGTGTGAAAACACGTTTTAAATCCCATCGAGGCATCGCTAGCAACGGTGAGCACTGTTTACGTGCATTTTGCTAGAGGTCATCCAGCATTCTTCCTTTTGATCTGAAAGTCCATGTCTTGATTAAATGTGCTAATTTTTCAAGTAACGGTGTAAAGCCCTAGGCTCTTAGGAAGTATGTGAGAGATTTTTTTAAAAGAGTAAAGGGATAAGAAAGACAGAAGATCACTTGTCTTGTCCTAACTCTTCGGCAAAAAATTTGGTTCTTGGATAACTTAGTCCAGACACCATTTGGGTTCCTTCTCTTTTCCAATGCTGCACAAGATGGATACATTAGCTCTACAGAGGCAGTAATCATACTCAAGCCTTAATAAAGAAATATCCTCCTGACCTGCCTTTTTTTTTTTAAAAAAAGACCTTGTTCTTGTGAATCCTGTTACCTCCTTGAACTTTTTCACAGAATAAAATAGCGTCGTCTCTGCCCCGTTGTAGATGTATGTCTTTGTCCTTTCTAAAAATTCTCTGCTGCCTGGCATTTGAGGATGGGCAAGCTGAGATGTGAAAAGGTTCTGGCACGTAGATGAGTGCCACAATACTTACAGTCTCATCCTTCCACCTGGCTGTATCCATGCAAACTACTCAAAAGTTCAGTCTCCTGTTTCTTGATAGGTGTCAGGCCATAGGATGAGGGCAACCAACAAATTTATGCAACAGCGCACGGAGAGAGTTTGTGGTTTATCATTATTTGCAGGAAAATCCCTCTGATTGCTTTCTCTTCTAATATTGTTGGTTATTACCTTTAAAGCCCTACATGGCATGGTACCAGGGTACCTGAGGGACTGCCTCATCCCCATTACATCTACCCGTCCCACCCGATCATGCAGAGAGGGCATGTTGTGGACCCCGTCTGTAAGAGTTCCATCAGGTGGGGTCCAGTGAGCACCCTTTGGAACATTCTTGCCCCAGAGATAAGGCAGATTCCATCTCTGATGGCTTTTCGTAAACAACTAAAAACCTGGTTTTGCCACCTCGCTTGGGGCGGGAGGGGGAGTAATCACTCCTGGAGATGGTTAGCGCCCTAAATGGCCTCAGATTTATGTGAGCGATTTTCCAACTAGCATCATCATCTGGATTTCATATTGTATTTATTTGAGTATTATATTTGTATTTGTATTTTTAATGGTATTTTAATGTTTTATCCTGGTTGTAAAAAACCGCCCAGAGTCCCCCCTTTAGGGGGAGATGGGCGGTGGCGACATTTGATAAATAAATAAAATAAATAAAATAAATAATACATAGAACTTCACTTATGTACTAAATATAGCTGTCAGGCTCTGTATGAAAAGCTTCGGTTTCTCCGTTTCCACCTTAACTGCCCCCTGAACATCTGCAGAACCAATCATCCAGGAGTGCCTATGCAAGCACAGCAGTTCCTGAAATCGTGCTGATCTTTAAACATTTGTTTCTTTCCATTTCTTCCATCTTCAGACTCCCAGTTGCATTTCCTTCTTCCCAGGTCTCAAAGACTACCAAGACTCCTTTCCCGAACTAATAACTTCCATTTGGCAAGGGGCAGAGAACTGTCTCCTTCCAGACCGCTTTCTCAGCAGTGTGACTCTGTTTCAAGTTTCCCACAAACAAGCGTTGTAATTTGATGATGATGATGATGATGATGATGATGATGGTTGGTCGCACCGTCAGCCAGATGTTTAGACTGGATTTGGCATTTTTGTCTACCTACTGAGTCCTTCCCAAGGACCTGGGATAGGCAGATGTTGTTGTTTAATAATATTAAAGGTATCGTCGCAGGATGAAAGCTGTTCCAAGTAAAGCTGCCTTTTGCAACTGACTGATGGTGATTTTGTCAGTGCTGATGGTGTTCCAGTGGTGCTCCAGATGTTTTGGAATTGCCCCCAAGGCGCCTATTACTATTGGGACTATCTTTGCTTTCTTTTGCCACAGTTGTTCCACTTCTATTTGCAGGTCTTTATATTTTGTGACTTTTTCCAGTTCTTTCTCTTCTCTTCTGCTGTCTCCGGGTACTGCAATGTCCACTATCTGAACCTTTTTGTCTTTCTTATCAACAGTTGTTAGGTCTGGGGTGTTGTATGGCAGATGCTTGTCTGTTTGATTTCTAAAGTCCCAGAGCACTTGAGCTTCTTCATTTTGTATTACTTTGTCTATTTTGTGGTATCATCATCATCATCTGGTACATTCAAGATCACCCAGGTGGCCTTGTGCCTAAGGTGGGACTAGAACTCATGGTCTCCCAGTTTCTAGCCTGATGCCTTAACCACTAGAGACTGGAATGAACAGGATGTTTTCTGGTCATCTCACCTGTGAAGAAGAGAATAATTCGCAAACTATTATTTATGGCTGCAGTGGGAGGAGATGGGTGGTGACAAACTAGATAGATAGATAGATAGATAGATAGATAGATAGATAGATAGATAGATAGATAGATAGATAGATAGATAGATAGATATCATGTTTAACCCAACATGGTTTAATGTTAATGTGAATCCATCTGGGGGGGGGGGGAATACCACTCTCAAAGCTGATGTGTCCTTTAAGATCTAATCTGTACCTTAATCTGTTTTGTTGTGGTTTAAAACCAGATGTGTAGGAAGAAATCCCAACCCAGATTTTGACTCTGGGTGGAGCCAAAACTATGTGACACAGATACGAACACATTATGCACATCACTTACCTCCATCCTCCTCCACTGTTGGTGGGGAGATGATTCATTTTCAGCTGAAATGATGCTCTGATGTCCTGGAATCTAGAATCGAGAATTATCAGGAAACAAAACTGGCATTTATAAGAGAAGAACTTCCATTGTAATCAAGGAAGCAGCTGTGAATGAATTGATTCTGGGAAGGATAGCCCTAAGCATTTCTAGCAGCCCTGTGCAGCCACAAGTTGTGTCTTCTACACAACTTGGCATATCAGATTTTTGTACCACACAAAGCTGCTACCACTTCTTGGCTATATATTCGTAGAGCAGAGCAGAGTAGAGAATAGAATTTTTTTGCTACGGTCACTGACCAGAGTTGTGTTCATAATCATGTTGTAGATGGAGATATTCACTTAAACCATAGACATAGAGAAAAAGCACCCTTGTTGGGGACTTACCAGAAGACTTCCCCAACTTGGTCTACTCCAGATTTGCTGGGACTGTAACTCCAAGGATTCCTAGCCAGCTTAGACGAAATTGCATTCTTAATACATCAGGAAGGTGTCATGTGGGGGAAGGAAGTTAGATTACAGGACAGATTATACTAGGACTAGTGAAGAAGACCAGAATTTTGACATGAAGTGCAATCTGATGAAATTGTCAAAAGGCTATTAAACTGTAGAGAAAAGCTGTTGAATTAATTTCAGGCTGCAAAAATAAAAATGTCCTTTTCCCACAGATGATATGGGTTCATGCTGAGCATTAATTTCATCTGAAAAGGGTATTTACATTGTACGTGTATGAATCAGGCAGTGTAACTTTTATTTGATTTGACTGAAATGTCAAACCTGTTTGAACTTGAACTTGATGTAGGGTGTATTTTCCCCCTTTTCAGTTTATAAACATTAAATTTAAAAAGGGGTTGCTAAAAGAAAATCAGTCATGGACAGTGATTTTAAAATACACTCTGATTTTCATAGTAATATTCATTCTCTCCCTCCCGTCTTGCTTTCTGCTTGAGAGGAATGATAAGAATTATATCCGACAAAACCGCAGCAAATGTTATGTGCTTTATTTTAAGCACACATTACAGGCAGAGAAACTATGTGCCAGAAATTAGTGTGCCATGCTTCTTCATCAAGGCAGATGTCTGGACAATATTCTATGTCCTTAGCTCTAAAAGTTCAAATGAGTAATGCCAAATCAAAAACCAGCCTTCTCCATAGGATATTTTTTAAACAGCCAGTTACAGAAGACTGGTCTGAAGTATGTCCCAAAGCTTTTGAGTTCCATAGGAATTTTTATGGATATAAGCTTTTGGAGTGTGGTTGCCAAAACCGAATGGGACCAAATACGTGGAACCAAAGTAGAAGCTGCGGCTGGGAGTAACTTTAAACAAGGTGAACATTTTCAGTCTGTTGGTTTTTTCAGAAAATGCTCCAGTGTGCACCCAGAAATCAAAATGAACATTTGGCACAGTCCTAAGCTTCGGTGTTCTTGTCATGGCTTCTGCTCTGCATGACATATGAGTGATTGTATGAATTGAATATTTTTTAAAAAGGAAAAAGTGTATCATTTTTAAGTTCCTTAAGTTTCAGATAGCACCTTGAAACAGCACAGTTGTCCAGGATCAGCCAAGAATCTGTTCCAATAAGAGGCCAGAAAGTAAATCTGTAAAATCTTTCCATGAAGAAAATTCCATTCCTTCTGGATAAATACAATTTGGAATGGAAGAGAATAGAAAATAGTTCAAATCCAAATGTTAAAAGAGGACCTGCCTAGCAATCAACTAACCATCACTGGAACCCTTATGTTATTGGGAAATTTACCCTATTGGATTGCTGATTTTTAAACATTAATGTGAGCCAGCACAAAGACCTTACACTATGTCAGTGTGCCTCAAACAGATTGGGAAAGGTTCAAAAATCTTTAGAAAAATGTCATGATGATTTTATCTTCAAATGTAGTAGACTTTTTTTTAAATACGAATAATAAATGATAACCATTCCTCATTTCTGTGAAGAACATGGCAACTGAGAAGAAATAAAATATGCTCATGGGACTGGCGAGGAGGTCTACAGCTAGGGATCTACTTCAGATTATTAAAATGATTTACTACTCATTGTAGGAGGGAAATATATTTGCACTTTCCTAATGTTCACTTCGATGTACTGTACGTGTTGCATAGCTCTTGCTCTGCAGTTGGGCAAGGTTTTGTTAATGTAAAATTCTACACTACGGTTTTGGAATTTAAGCCAGCTCATTACAATGCATTCTTGATCTCTCTACTTCCCTACTCATCTTTCACAGCCTTCAAAGGACCCCATCGCTTGCAACCCCATGGTTAAAATACCTTTCATCTGACAGTCCCAGTCTACCGCCCACTTCTAGAGAGCTCTGCACCAGGAATCTTAATCCAGCAACTTGCATCAGGAATGCACATGGCAGAGACTTTCTGACTGCAGATCTAAAGCCTCTTGTTTGCTTAGCACGTTGCTCATATCCCTCACACTCCACCCTTGGTCCCATGTCTACACATGCACATGAGTTTCCAGATCCTACAGCTTTCTCTGACACTCATTGTTCCCCCATATTTCATTTAATAAAAACACATATCAATATTCCTTGATATTCTGAAAACTCTATTTGGCTTCACTTGACAGAAATGTAATAACTTCAGTAAACAATCTTTTGTATCCAAAGAACGTATGAACACATCCAGGCTAAGCTAGATTTCCTGCTTTTAACCGATAACAGGAGATAAGACGCCTGCCCCTTTGCCTTCGCTTAAGCTAGCAGACTCCTTTCATGGGATGATTTCTGTTTTCCAGATTATCCTTGAGAATTGAGCCGGGAAACAGTTCCCCGCGACTGGTATCGTCAAAAGAAGATCTTGCAGGTACGCAATAAATTTCAAAATGCTGCGCTTTCCTGCCATCCGTCCTTGCAATTTCACAAGCATTGTTCTATCAGTTGGGACTATCCGTTGGAGTTTTCTACTGTAAGATCACCATCATGGTTTCCTTCTACAAAACCACCCTGATGTCTGCTTGCGGTCATGGCCACACTTCAGCCTGTTTATTACAGTTTTGCAGTGCGTTGCAGATGCCGAGAAAACTATTTCCAAGGTGTAGTTAAAGCTCAGATTCTACAGTGAAGTTATTAGGGCAACTTTTAATATTCAGAGCTGTTTTGCTAAATCTGTGCTTTTTAGATCTCCTAACAGGATCCACTGAGAGGTATAGCTGGTAAGACACAGATGGGCAGATAGATAAATCATCTGATCACCATGTTGATGAGATTCTCTCCTAGAAATAAAATCCAACTTTGGTTAGGTGGAATATTCAGCTGAGAATGTTTGGCAACCTTGTTCAGTTTGTGAAGGTACAAAAATAGGCTTCCGATAGGTCTGCCTGCATTAAAACTCTCCCTTGCTTGATAAACAACTTATCTGGAAGACCTTTAGAAAATTATACAAGTAATGTGCTGAGAGAGTACATAGAAACCATAAGTAGCAGGAGCAGCATTGGACTTACAGAAGCTTTGTTTGTTGATAACATTTCCTTAAAATACTGAGTTTTACTTTTAAAGTAGAACTCACGGCAGCACACTCAGTGCTGCAAAATAGATTTTAATCCTGTTTTATTGTAAGCTGCCCAGAGTCCCCCTGCGGGGGAGGGATGGGCGGTGAATAAATTTATAAAATAAATAAAAATAAGTAAATGTTGCGTCAAGATGGTAGATACCCTGTGGCTAATTTATAGTGATGAACTCCAATCTTCTTTGCATTTAGCAAGAACAAAAGGATTTGCCATTTAATTTCCTTGAGAAGGTAATCCTACGCTGATGAGCCAGGTCCCTTGAGGAAAGAAACATGGCAAGCAGCAGTTCTTACTTCAATCTGCATTTTGGAGATTTGCTATGGTCCTTCCTCACTGTATAACCTACAGTGCAATATTCATTCTCTGGTTATTCTGCTAATTATCGTCATTCCCAAGAATGTCTCTAGGGTTCTCGTGGGAATCCATGGACATCCTTGAAGTGGGACTTGCCTTGATAAGAAATAAACCGAGAGGGAAGGGAAAATAGAGAGCATGGTGAAGGGGTATCCACACGAATTCCTGTAAATAAAACGGTGTTTATGACTGGACAGTCTACCACAGCAGCCACTTTGTAAATAGGAAAGCCCAAAAGTTACAACTGTAGCACTTGAGAATCTCTATCCTGTCCCACGTTATGCCACCTTTTAGCCCTTTCTAACTATCCTGCCCACACGGGGGAATTACTACAGACTCCTGGAGTTGAAAAGGACCCAGAGATCAGCCAAGGGCATCCTTCTGTCACCATGATACAAGCAGAGAGCGGGAGGCTGTTCCAGACAAGGCAGGGCAAATGTGGCAATCATGTCCACATCCGTAACATTCAACATCCTCTGCCTAGGATGCCCAATGTAGAAGAATTTAGAATGTGTATAGTATGGCAGATGCACAGTTGAGAAGTCCATCAGATGTGTGCAGTAAGGGGAAAGCAGGAACCATTTCAAAAAACGTCAGTGTCTTACCTGAACTGATTTAGATGGATGGAGGATGGATGGATGGATGGATGGATTTATATATACTGAAAAAGTGGGTACCCTGATTCAAGTATTTTTAAAATCGTATTCTTTGATAAAGGAGGCCCTCTGAAACAGCCTACAGACAGTTAACAAAACAGAGGTCCTGCCAATAGGCCTGTAATCTTAAAAATGACGCAAAAGGAAAAAGGAAAGGAAAGACAGCAAGCTTAGTCACCACTTTTTGAAATCTTAGGGAGCCAGAATAATACATGTAAAAGTCTATTTTCTTCAGGATTTCTGTGCCTGGTCAAGATCCTTTTGTGGAAGGCGATAAGCGTAATTCAGACCTTGAATCCCCTCCAACTGTCTCTCAAGTGCAGCTATATACATAGTCATGCACGCACACAAGACTAAAATGCGTAACAACCCCAAATGTTTCTGAGACTGTGGGCTTGACCAGAAAAGTTTGGCACTGATGCGAGTTTAGCTAGCCAAGGCGACCTCCTTCCTGGCCCCAGTGACCACACTGGAATCATCATGGGTGGCATTCCTTCAGAGCCTCTTTGTTAAGCTGATTTCCACCATGTATCCCCCTGACCTGGCAGAAAATAGTGCTCCTGCTTTTAAACTGCTGCTGCATAAAAGGAGCATAATCCTGGGGTTGAAAATCAAGTCTCTTGCCACTAGACTGCGTGGGGCACAGTCACTACCCAGAGTCCCTCTTCTGGGGGAAATGGGTGGTGACAAAATTTGAAATATAAATACAAATGCAAAACAAACCCATCTGTGCCTCTGACATTCCAATAAATATTTAAGTGATGTTTTTCCTAAGGGCTATCTGGAAAGCTGTTCTGCGCAAAATCAATGTGGTTATAATTGGCTTGGCCTCCAGTGTACTTATGGGTGTGTCAGCGTTCATACTACTGTTAGCTTCTTCCATCAATTTAATCTAGCAAATGTTTACTAATGCTTCACCTTTGTACTGCAAAGCACACCTGTCACATCTGGGCATGTTAGAGTGTGCTGTCTCGATTTCCCCTTTGGAGGTGTTTTGCTCAGATCGATAGCATTTCGTACAAACCGGATTCCTGTAGCTTGTTGAAATTATATGATGCCTGTCTCCTGAGTCTCTGCTGTTGAACAAACCTGTGTGTCGGTGAAGGATTACCCTCAGCATATGGAAGTTAAAATATGAAGTGTGTGTTTTTGTTCCAGCACTGTGCTTCCCAGAATAACAATACATCGTTCCTGCTATTGTTCATTAATTCATGCAATAGCAGAAAGACAGTGCTGATAAAGAACATCTTGTGAATAAGGCGCCACAGACCGACAGTAGTTGAAAGGGGACTGCTGGGGAGAACATTCCTTTTGGCTGAAAACCCTGTGTTTTCAAGAGCTATTCTCTTCTGAGTGAGTGTAGTAGCCATGAGTTATCTGATGTCTTGTTTTAACCTTGTCTCTGTCATGGGTACATGGGTTTGTTTTTTTTAGATAAGCTGTTGCATCTTCACCTCAACATGCATGTCCCATTTGCAATAGGGAGGAATATTGAAATATCCTATACAATAATCTAATTATTGCAGTCTAAGATAAGCTTTAAGGGACGTGGTGGCGCTGCGGGTTAAACCGCTGAGCTGCCGATCGGAAGGTCGGCGGTTCGAAACCGCGCGGCGGGGTGAGCTCCCGTTGTTAATCCCAGCTCCTGCTCACCTAGCAGTTCGAAAACATGCAAATGTGAGTAGATCAATAGGTACCGCTTCGGCGGGAAGGTGACGGCGTTCTGTTTAGTCGTGCCGGCCACACGACCATGGAGGAAGTGTCTTCGGACAAACGCCGGCTCTTCGGCTTTGAAACGGAGATGAGCACCACCCCCTAGAGTCGGACACGACTGGACTTTACGTCAAGGGAAACCTTTACCTTTACCTAAGATAAGCTTTACAAGCTATCTCCATAAATGCTAATGATTTTTATCAGGATCTTGGTGGAGATCTAGATCCACTTGGAAGGTAGGCAGCAATGGCCTCGAAGGAGAATAACTTTGGGCCTTTGTAGATTAAAACCAGGATCAACGCTAAGTCTGAGTTTGAAACAATAGCTTTCTTCTTTGTCACTAGTGACTATTCCCCATATCTGCTTATTATCCCCTGTTCTTACTCTAGACTTCAAATAAATGATCCCCATCACCTGTAATTGCCACAATGGTTTAAGAGTCCAAATAGCTAAGCAATATCCTGCTTCTCTATGTGTGGGAGACAAAAATCTCTGAGTTCCTAATTTTTCCTAATTCAGAAGCTCCATATGGAACATGAGAAATCTGTCTAAATATGTCTCTGAACCAGACTAAACAAATCAGAACAGGCAAACTGATATGGTAGCTGTGATCCTGAAGGCATTTTCTTGGTGTGTCAGGTTTTGCCACATGGACAGAAAAAGCGTTACCTTCAAATGCTGGCGTCAAATATGGAAAAGGATTTTGCTGGATACTTTGGGATTTAAAAAGCTGTTTATATGATTTGCTCACAACTAAATGGAAATTTGGGGAATATATTTCTTACAAGAAGGGATTACTGATTTTAGAAAGTGTCTCTGCTTTGGAATGCTGGGGGGGGGGGTTTCGTTTTTTTTTTTCTTTTATCACCGGAGCTATTCTCTGACTGTCAATTACTTCAAAGTAATGGTCAGTGTAGTGCTTTGAAATTTGAAATACATATACACAACTCTGTGGAAGAAAATTTTGTGAATGGTCCTAAAATACAGTAAGCTGCAGATGTGTAGCACGTATAGGGAAATCCCAAATGCACACAAGAGAACTACGGAAGAATCCGTTTGTAACTGTTCTTACTGGTGATCCACCTTACTAGCTGTGCTAATAGTTGAGGAAGAAATTCACCATTCAGGTTATATCCAGTTTGAATAGAACCAAATTTACCGATGAGCTTTATGCTAAAACCTCCTTTTGAACTCCTATCCACTGAAGCTTGATACTTCCATGTCAGCAGGAGACTGCACGTAGGCTGAAATATTGCCCACCCACCAACCCACATACACAACCCATATTTCAGACTGTTGCCATCTTTTTAATGTCAGCTTGTATTCATCTCTGCTCTTGGACAGAGACTAGCCTGTTTCTTCCATGGATTCACCAGGCGTTGGCTTGTATCATGAGCTCTTGGCATTTGGCTGCAGCTTACTCTGAACAGGTATGGAGACAGAGTTGTTGGCACTGTTGTATTCTAAGGTGTAATTTTGGAGTTTGAAGAAAAGGGTCTTTTCAGTAGCTGTCATAAATTAAACGGCAGTCCTTGCTGAAGTTCACACTCCACTGAGACTATTTTGGGTGCCTCAAAAGCTACTTAATCCTTGGGAGAAGAGCAATGACAAATCTGAATAAAATAATCAAGAGCAGAGACATCACACTGACAACAAAGGTCCGCATAGTTAAAGCAATGGTGTTCCCCGTAGTAACATATGGCTGTGAGAGCTGGACCATAAGGAAGGCTGAGCGAAGGAAGATGGATGCTTTTGGACTGTGGTGTTGGAGGAAAATTCTGAGAGTTCCCTGGACTGCAAGAAGATCAAACCAGTCCATCCTCCAGGAAATAAAGCCAGACTGCTCACTTGAGGGAATGATATTAAAGGCCAAACTGAAGTACTTTGGCCACATAATGAGAAGACAGGACACCCTGGAGAAGATGCTGATGCTAGGGAGAGTGGAAGGCAAAAGGAAGAGGGGCCGACCAAGGGCAAGGTGGATGGATGATATTCTAGAGGTGACGGACTCATCCCTGGGGGAGCTGGGGGTGGCCACGACTGACAGGAAGCTCTGGCGTGGGCTGGTCCACGAAGTCACGAAGAGTCAGAAGCGACTGAACAAATAAACAACAACAACAAAAGCTACTCTTACGATAGTTTGCCAGCAGGAAGGCTTCCAGTTCTGTTCCTAGGTGAAATCCACTGGGCCATTTTCCAGTTTAGCCTGAAAGACTTCCTCTCTGTGATTATAGCAACTACAAAGGGGAGGCCTCAGACAAACCGCAGCAGCAGAGAATGACTTAGATCTCTCTCTTGCTATGACGGGGCCCTGACCAATTCGGAGAATTCCACTTGCCGATTGGCCCCCAATGCTAGTTTCCTTTACCGTTCTCAGGTAGAGCCCTGTAGAAATTATAACCAGGGAGCAATAAATTGAAGTAGTTCTCAAAACAAGAACTTTTGTCATGAAAGAATCCCAACTTATTAACTTTTGGCTGTGATGGAGTCTTCTGTATAAATTTAGGAAGCAACCTATGACAGGACCAATTTAAGTTGAATTGCTCCTGAATGTTCCATCCAAGTTTTTAAACTATATCATTTTACCTGGGTAAACTGTTGGTAACACCTGTTGAGAATTGGCTTCACCCTCTCCTCTCCTACATATTCCTTTTGCTTCCTAGCTCTGGTTCTGCTGGCCACCGCAGCCTTTACACATGATCCTATCGTTTCATTTTCTTACCCAGTTGTCCATCTGAAATGGGCTCTTACATGTAATTTTGGTTTTTACCCAGCTGGAAAGCTTTACCCCGTTGCCAAGATAATGAATGCTTTGGGAGTATGTGTGCGTTTAGTGTCCATTAAATGACCAGCAGTTACCGGACCATTAAAAATATTGGTAAATGGAATTCAGGACTGGACAGTTGTGTAGATTAAACGCGTGGGTGACACAAGCTGTTCAAGCGGAGCTGCCTGTTCGATGTGCTGCTGAAAAGAACCGATTCAGTAAAAGAGATTTGACCCATAACAACAAAACAATCACTGTGATCATTATTTTATAGTTGGAGATTTGTTCTGGTTGTCCTTGTTACAGTTTTCTAAGACATTTCCATGAGAAATTTTATTTTTAGGTATTCCCAAGAAATTCCTATGCCACAGCGATGACCTCATTCACTGCTGGAGGAGGAAAGGGGGTTATATTTGCTCTCCCCCAAACTGTCCCATATCGTACTTGGGATTATGTGTTTGTAACGTGGCAAGGTTGACGCGTCCCCTTAACAGGGATGAAGGCTTTTCCTTCCGCTGTGAAATTCTTCCTAGTGTAACTTCCAAGTTACGCTCCTTTGCAAAGCTGAATTTGCTACATGTTTAATGGGGATGGCTGTTTGGAAAACCTTCCATCCCTATTAAATGTGAGTTTAGATCACACCGAAACATCTAATGGAATTCCTCTGCAGTCTTTCCTCACATATCTCTTATCAATGAACACTTTGTTATGGGAAACACGGATGATGGTTTTTTAAAATTTTGCTACAAGAGGGGCATAGCTAACTGAATTAGCTTTACCTCTTCATCTTTAAGGAATTAAATAACGTGTAGATATGATATAGCCGTTTTAGTTCCTAAAGTATTACATCTTCAACTTATCTCTATATTATTTCTCCATTTATAAAACAGGTTCGTGTGTGTGTGTGTGTGTGTGTTTATTCATTAATCACATTTATATGGTCGCCCATCTCACAACAGGTGACTCTGGGTGGCATACAACGATCAACAAATACATGCAAATACAAATAGATAAAAAGCAGTTATTATAAAAATATAGGAAGTCATTATTAGGAATAAAAATATGGTCACAAATTTAAGATATGCAAACCACATGGAGAGAGAGTAAAAAGTTTATATACAGTATATGCCTATTTCCATTTCTTAGTTTAAATTCTTCAGAAAAGATCCATGTCCTTTAAGAGGCATTAATAGAGAAGGTTATAGGGCTAAACTTCTGAAGTACAGTACGCTCCAAAAAATGTTGTAGATTCTCTTCATGCCACTTGAAATGCCTTCTCTTGTTAAATACGAATATATCCAAGTCTTGAGTATCTAAATGTGATGCTTCAATCTCTTTCGATTTCTAAAATTTATTTTGTCAATATAAGGGAAACAATATGTTTCAGCTGGAAACCTGTAAAATATAACATTGTAGTAGGAAGTCCCCATCCTCTGTATGAGAGTTTGAAATAGACACATCTTCTATTTATGCATGGCCTAATACATGAATACGAAGTCTGTAAACATATTTTGCCATGTAGGTAGAGTTTTCTTAGTTAATGAGACTTTGAAAAAGCTATAATAGTTTAAGAAGTATAGTAATTTTTACCCCTAAACTAGGTAGGCCTAATGAGTACCGTGACCTTTAATTTTATACTTTAACAAAAAGTATGTTTTGATCTCCCTCTTACATTGTATTAGGGAGTAGCTTGTAACAATTCCAGTAGCGATTTGTTCTGCGGCATAGGTCCCACCACAGGAAAAAAATACAAAATTCTTGACATTAAAAGTATCTGAGTCTGCAAGAGGTGTCCCAAAGGATCTGCCCATCCCCAGTAACTATCTTCAACCCATGCGAGCATCCAGCTCACTAAATATTATCTCACCGGAATGGGGTTTTCTCCTCAAAGTATATGATGCCTTTGTGAGGCCTTATGAAAACAGTTTTATCCTCTGGCAATTCTGGCTTTGAAATGTTGGAGAAAACCTGCTATTTGTCAGGTTTTCCATAAATTAGACCAGATGGTGAACAAAGAATAAAAGTACTTTTTCACAGCCACATAATTTTATTAATGATGGCTGAGATTTCATTTCTCCATCACCTTTTATGCTAAATTATGACTGTTTCTCACACCTCTTACCTTTCAGGATTATACTAACTACTTGTAGAAGCTAGAGAACTTGGGGACCATTGAAAGTCCCAGAGGTTTGAAAGCTAGGGGAGAAGATATATGTAGACATTATTTAAACTATTTCAGCTGTTCAGATTTTCCAGTCAGTGGCCGGTAATGAAAAAAGCCATCTGGGTTCAGTCTACAAGATGCCCAGTATGGGTTCCATAGCCTGCAGACGGGTTGATTTGGAACATACACTTCAATTATTTTTCTCAGAGAATATTTCACGTCACAATTTAAACCCGAGCAGAAATTGTATACGTTCCCAGCATCTGAATGTCCTTCGGTATAGAGGGGAGTTAAAGACAGGTCCTCACAGCTAAAACGTTGCTGTTAAATTACGAGTAGGTTGGCAGGTGGCTTGGCAGCACACCATATCTGAAACAATGCTAACATGTATTTTTTTTGGGTGCACATAAGTGCAAATCTTGTCGGTGTTAGGAAAGAGCAGAAACAGAGTATGCAGTGAAAATAAGCTAAAGAGGTCATCTCAGGTCTGTGAGTTCAATTCCTGGTAGAGGGTTTGGAACCAATAGAATATCATCCAGTTGTCCACATCTGGTGAATCCCAAAGAGGATGAAACCAGTTCCGTGGTGCCCATCTCCTTGTGGTCAATAAAAGAGGTCATCTCACTATACCTAAAACGATTTCACTTGCTACAAATTCATTTGGTACCAATTGTATCTGGACAGCGGTGTTTGCATCAGCTTTGTAGCCCATGTAATAAATCGTGAATATGTTTTCAATGGTAACTTTTTTTTAGTCTTTCAGCTATCCTGAAAAAAGTCTTCGTTGTCTTTATAGTTTAAAAAAAGAAGTATGCACCATAAGCAAAACATTTATTTAATGACAGTTTTACACAAGTCCCCAAAAGGCTACCTTGACACGGAATGATCATCAATTCATACTACAGAAATGGCAAGACATTAATGTCCACCATATTATGACATTCCATGAGACGCATTCATTGATTCTTGCAAAAAGCTAAAGAATGCGCATGCGAGCAAGCAGAAAAAAAAACTTCGTGAGTCTCTTCACCACCACCAGGATAAACAGTATTTTCCGCAGTTATCTTTTTTTCTGATCCCTGAGTTGTTACATGCAAGCAAAGATGTTGATAAAGATTATTAGCAAAAATGAAAAATTAACAAAGATGATGTTTATAAAAAATTAACAAAACTAATTTTTCGTTGCTCCAACAAGTCAGTGACAAATCAAGATTATTTTGCTGATGGTTAAAATGTCAGCATTTACTTTAAACCATAGTTCTGATGTTTACATAATGACAAGCCAAGAATCAGGGTTAGCAAAATGTAATATTTGTTTAAACCAGCCTTTCTCAACTTTTTGACCCTGGAGGAACCCTTGAAATATTTTTCAGGCCTCAGGGAACCCCTGCATATTCAGGCTCAAATATAGGCCAGACGTTATAAAATTACTGTATTCGTTTCATGGGTAGGCCTGAATATCTGCACTAACAGTGTTCTTAAACTTAAAATAAAGAATGAAACTTACCTCTCTAATGTGAAGTTGCCCAAATTTGAAATAATTTTTTTTAAATAAATCGTGATCTCCCAGGGAGCACCTAGCAACCTCTTGCGGAGCCCTAGGGTTCCACAGGACCCTGGTTGAGAAACCCTGGTTTAAACTGTCTCCCAGTGACTCAAAAGTGTTTGATCTGACAGACAGACAGAACCTATATAGTCTCATAACCCCCAACCCACCCCTCCCAAAATAAAAGACACATGAGCACAATCTCTAAGACCCAGCAGTATGGAAACACCAACTGGGGAAAGATAAATTGTTAAGATCTGTTGTGCAGCATTCCTTAGTTTGTGCTGTTGGGTGTTAAGTTTATCTAGTGTTTGACCTGTGAACTTCTGAGTGCATTTCTCCTGTCGTTATATAGAAAGTTCATTAGAGAACAAAACATTAGGCCAAGGAAGTTCTGCCCTTTTCAAAGCCACAGGCAGTGCTCCAGCCATAAATAGATTCTTTTGTTTCTTGGATTTCTCAGGCTAAACACTGTGAAACTGCATCACTGTTGAGGCCCCATAAGGCGACAAGAGAAGGCTCCTTCCCGTTGCCCCCCTGTGAATGGAGATGAGCAAATTCTAGTCAGAGAGTTGAGTGGCTGCAATGAGATGGAAGCTGGCCCAGTCAGGCTTGGTATGCCTGGCTCTGGAGCTAGATCTAAAGTTCAGACTAAATCAGAAGGGTGTTTTTTTTTTTTGGTCTTTGTTTTGTTTTTTAAGCAACAGGGAAGAGTCATTTGAAAAGAGACAACAAGGCAAAATGTTTGTATATTTCTGGGCCTTTGGCCAGTCTGGGTATTTACAACACTGATGACGTAATCTGTGTGGAACGTCCTTCACTTTGGGCTGCAAGGAAAGCATCATTTTCCATATAAACAATTAGTCTGACATTTAACTATGCAGTTTACTTGAGATGTAGCCATGGTTACTCATAAATAGCTTTGTTCTGGGAGTTTCAACCGCCAATCATTAACCTCAAGCCAGAAGTGCTTAATTCTCTGTCACATCCTTGATAGCTTCTTCTCTATTCATCATCAAGGAGATGGTACCAGAATTTCCACTCCAACTTTTCTTTCCCCGTTCCAGGAACCGATAATATAATGACTGGCCTTTGCCATTCCGTCTGATTTCCTAATCCTCCTGTTCCTCACAGGTGCCCAAAGCCCATTCTTTGTTTGGGGCTGTGAATACTTTTTTCTTACTCTGCTCACAGATGGTTGCCCTTACTGAGAAAACAATGACTTTACAGAACTGAAGCACATGTATTCTCCTGCCATAAATAAATCAGCTTTCACCTCTCATCTGAAAGGCTTTTTATAATGAATTGCTTAATTCTGAAGTAATTCTGGAAGCCTGAATTCTACAATCTGTACCTAAAGCCATGGAAAGCTTGACCATTGGAAAATTTGTCTTCAATGTATTTACTTACTTGTTTGAACTAGTAAATATACTGTGCACTGCCAATTACAAGTGGCTTTGAATGAAGGTGCCTGTAGCAGAGGAAACTTACCTGCCCCAGGTTTACAGCTGGTTTCCTGCCGTTTCTGCTGCTTCTGCTCCTGTGTAGTTCTGTCAGTTTTACCCAATATAACAAAGGACTGAAAGCCAATCTCTTTGGGGAATCCGGCAGTTACTTTGCTAGTCAAGCAAAATGTTCATGGGTCTGGCCAGCAAAAGAGAAACTGTCTAGTAGTTGAACCCTCTTTGCTTAGAGGGAAGAGAAGGTTGCTGACTAGTTTTCACCAGTTCTGTCATTGTCTAAAAAGGTTTATACAGGCAACAAAAGCTGAAGTTCCTTTATTGGGACTAGCATGAGGGTAGGAGCACTGGGGCACCATACCAAAACTAGAGGTTTCTCACACACACACACACACATTGCATTTCAAACTGGACCTTTCTGAATAGGCCATGGCTTAGCTTTCTGTAGAATCCTGTTACGTGTCTTGCTGGGAAGATACCGAGGGGAAATTCCTCATCCAGTTTGGGAATCCCAAACTGCTTTTCTCTGCAAAGTGATTTTTAAAATCCTTGAATTCTAGCTTGGGTGTAACAGCCGTAAGGGCGTAACAACTGTTACAGATCTGAAAAGTATTTTCTGGCCTCCCTCTGTTGTTTCACTGGCCATTCGTTTGCCTTCTCTTTCACAAGTCTGCATAGCATAACCTGTACAAAGATTTAAATATATAAAGGATTAAATGTGTTGGTATTTTTCTCATCGCTGGTCTCTTCAAGGCAGTGGATGCACATGGTAGTTTTTGTGCTTATCAGTTGGCCTGCACAGTAGTTGAGGCGTGTACCAAAATACAGCCGCAAGGAAAGCTGTTCTTCTAAAGTAGCCAGATTTTATCCTTCTTTAAGAAATCCTTAATTTTTCTTTTATCTGACAGATTTCTTCTCTGATTTTCTTAAGCATCTACTGTAAGTACGTTTTTCTTAACCACTCTGCAGACTTCGAGTTGTATTAACATTTAAATGGGTAGGTCTCTAATCAAATTAAAAATGGACTATACAAGTGTACAATTGTATGTATTTACTTACTTGTTTATAGCCACATTTTTGTGCTACCTATTTGTCACAACTCAAGACAGCTTGACGATGGCGCTGATCATTTTCCTGACCCAAAAAAAAGCTCTTGAAACTCTCTTCCGTTCATTACCCAGCATTCCCAACATGAGATTCGTAGCTTCCTGTTTCATTTTATTAGGCAAACCTAGTGGATTCTTTTCGCTTTTCACTCTGGAGGTTTAGTGTTCTAATAAAGGATTGCATAAGTTACTATTTATTTAAAGTACTTGAATGATTATTCATGGAAAAATTATGCAAAGGAAAGAAACAAAAAGATCCTTTGGGATAGTAAAGCTACGTGGTCAACTTTTCCAAATGTTCCTGCCACAGTTTCTAAACTGCAGCCATCAGCTTCTCTGGGCTTCTCCCTAGTTCCCCAATATAAACAATTTCTAATAATGCTTTACCTTTTATACATTATTTTCATGTCTACGTCAGCACTGCCTTGACAGTAACATGGAGAACTAATGAAAAGCAAACTTGCTTTTCTCTCTCTCTGAAAATGATTGAAAAATCATGTGTTCACTGTAGTGTCCTAGAACGAGACGGAGTGGGAAGACTATTCCTCATTTATGCAAAGTATTTTTCCTCTCTATTCAAAGGAAATGGTTCTCAGAACAATTTACATACAATGAGTAAAAACAAAAAGACATGCCCATCCAGAGAATTACAGACTTTAAGACATGAGACAAAGTGGGGGGGGGGACATAGTCACCATTGTTTAAAGTAGACAGGACATCATATAATAAGCAACTAAAAAGGAGAAAACATGTTTAAGGAGTAAGGAGTCTATAAAAGCTCATCTTTCAGCAAAGCTACCCATCACCTTCTCCAGAAATCCAGTGACATGGCTCCTCCCTGGTGATAGTTGAAGGAAGGGTTCAAAGTATCTAAGCATTCAGTGAGCCTCCCAATGTTGGCATATTTGGAGACTGAATCGTTGGTAAACTTGGATAGCTATTTGCTGTCCTCCAAGGAGATTAGGTTGAACCTAGGATTACAGGGTGTGCAAATGGTTTTATTTCTCACCTGAGAAATCTTTTGCTTGTGGTTCAGCAACAGGTTTGATTCAACCGCAAAGAGGCTTAGCTTATGAAGGCCGCTGCAGAAAGCAAAGAAAATATTGCCATGGGATGGTGCCTAAAGCAGTATCCAGTTATGGTGCTCAGCCCTCGAAATGATTTGTCTGCAGGGAAGGGGCAGAATTGGACCCATGGAGCTTTGAAAAGAGGTCATTTCCCAAAGTGGAAGAAAATATTTCTGTTGCAACAGCTTCCAATAGGTCGTTCTGGTTACACCCCGATCAAGGAAAGAACAGAGCTGCATTTTTTGTAAATGTATTTGACCTTTTAATGTAAGACCTTCTCAGCAGCTACATAACGCCAAAGTGACTCACTCCCCTAGAGCACTAATTGTCTTAAATGCTTATTGCTAACTAGGGTAGACTGCTCCTTTGATCATATGCTTATGTGTGTGCATGAAGAAAGGACGAAGACTGTGGGAGAATGTAAGTCTTTTTGTCTTGCTCACCGGTATCTGTACAATGAGAGAAGTCGGTCCCCCAAATCTTTTCCTGCTCTTCTCTAGGCCCAGCTCTGCATCTCCCTTCCAAGGGATCTTCTGTTCATCTGCTTAGGTTCTGCGTTGATTAAGTCCTACAGATGCAATGCTTCGGCTGGTGTGTGCCAATAAGCTAGCCGAAGCTGAAAGTTATGAGGAATAAAAATGGACAACGTGCTTTTAATAGAAGCCCATTCCTTCATTCCCTGTTACTGTAAACTCAAAGTGGGCTCCTACACATACTGTAATACTCTTCCTCAACAGGAAGCTAGCTCCTTCCCAGTAGATGCTTTATTCTATGCTAAACGAGTCAGTGCCTTTTTGCTCGCTGGACCTGAGTTGAAATAAAAGCATTATTAAGAAGCACGCTTGCTGCTGCTGGTGTAGAATCTAGTTCAAGTTCTGCTCCAGAGCATAGGTCTCATGGATGGAGGGGGATGTGCCGTCCTTCTGAACGCTCAAGCATCACTTTGTCTTCCACTGCTTTACTGAGCTGGATGTAACAGCATGATTTTCAGAACAGCTCTGCTTTTCCCTCCAGTGTGGTCAGAAAGAAATCTTATTATGGCAGGGGTATTATATTTTATTTATGATCATGACATCACCTGAGATACTAACTTGTAAAGCAGGGTTTTAATGATGGAAAGAAGCCAAATAACCTACACGTTTTTCAGGCAACTTTGATTAAGGGAGACATGTTCAAACGTAGACCCAGCACCTTCTTGCCACAATCACAATGAAGCAACCTTTGGCAGCCTCCTGAGACATTTCTGTAGACCAGTCTGCGGACCAACAAAAGCAAGATTTAAAAACAGGAGTTATCAAATCAGAACGCCAAGAATAAGACAAGGAGTCTGATCAAGCGTGGACCCAGGCAATCCCACAGCTGGATGCTTCCAAACTGAAATGTGGCGCCTGGCTTGGGTGAATGCTCTCTTCTGCAGGCAGAAAGGAAGTTGGAGAAATAATTAGAATGAAGAAAGGTCTGTGGCTGAAGTCGCCCTTGTGGTAGTCAGGAGTTCTGTTCCTATCCCCCTGCAAATCCAAATCAAGAACTCTTTGCTTAACCCCTAAGTTGACTTGCTCAAGCCCAAGTAATAGTAGCAGGGGTTGCTTTGACAGGCTGCCGTAAGTCAAATCTGAGCCCATGCCTTTCTTCTAAGAGGAAACAAACATCAGGAAGAGCTTAATGAGCCCCATTAGTTTTAGTCGGTATTTCAGTTGGCAGCTTCTCACGTGAGCAAAGCCAACGCCAAATTCCAGCATTTCACACACAGCGGGAAACACAAAGTGTAATTCTTAGGAATTTAGGTTGAACAGCTCCTGAAGCTCTTGTGCCTGTATAGACAGCTGCAGTCCATTGAGTGGAAGGTTCAGCAAGTTGGCCCTGAATGAGTTGGCTTCAGCAGAGATAAAGGCAGTGGAAGATTAAAACAACAACAACAGCTCCTAATTATTTAAAATCCTTGACCTGTTCCGTCCGGACACCATTAATTTTCTAATTGTGGAGGCAGCTAACGTGACTTGGTGAATAAAAGCACTTTTACTTTAATTAATTTCTGATTTTTCTTTGTAAGAAAACATTGCTAAGGGTTGTTGGGCTCCCTCAAGAGCCCACCTGTATCAGGGAGAGAGTAATGGCATTATTGGCAGAAACCAGAATGGATGTGGATTTAATGTCTAGCTCACATTTAGACAGGGCCTGAACAATTAAAATAATAAATTGATTGAATTAGATTGAATAAATTAATAGATGGAATAAACAAATTGTACCTTTGACTCCCTTTAGAGTGGGAACTGCTGCAGAGCGCCTTCCAATGGTGGCGCGTTTGCTCCCCATTTGTGTGTTGACTTGAAGCATTATAATTAATCAGAGTATTAGTATTAGAATTTAGAGGGTTCCGCATGAGTGGTCAGATCGTTTTTCTGATAGATGATGTAGGCTAATGCCTTAGTCAAAGTGGACTGTCTGGATCTGAAGCCTGGTTCTCCTGAATTAACCAATCAGAAAAAAATTCCATGGAAATAATACTTAAGAGTGATGGGCCAACAATTTGGACAGGTTGGTCTTGCCACCTTTCTTAAAAATTGGGAGCATTATGGAACGGAAAGAGTGCTCAATCTGTGTAAATATGGAAACCAGCAAAGAACACCCACCCACCCACCCCCGGATAGGGAATCAAACCATTTTCATATCTTAGAACCCGTTTTGCAGAACATCATCTTGAAGACCTTTTAGCAGAGAGAACCTCCCCAAATATTAGAACTGAATTGTTTTTCCAAGGCCTTCTGTTGATCAAGGCCTAAGGACTGTTGCCTCAGATGGAGGGAGTCTTCCATCTGGGAGTAATTCTCAAGTCATCTACAACTAATCCTCTTTTGATCTCTCACACGTACATACATACATGCCTGCAGTACTGGTTCCATGCAGTCACCGAAGAATGTGATAACGTTATTTTCTGTCTATTGTCCAGTGTGCATGCTGGGTAAAAATGTGTAGCCTATTGGCACCAAAACCGTCTTAAATCTCCAGAGTTGTCATCTGTCTGGCTCAAAGTTCTATAAAACGTCCTTTCATTTCCCCCTAGATGCTTATGCTGTGAATCAGTACTGACAAATTGTTTACTGGCAAGTCAGGTTGCAAATAAACTCAAAGCATATGTTTTTGTTAAACGCTGATGGTCACACCTGAAACACTGCTCTGTCCAGCCCTTGCCACAGTATTTTTCATTTACTTTTGCAATTTTTTGGTAGGCTATTGCTGTCAAAATGATATGCAACATAGCTTTCAAGGCGACCTGATATTTCAGTTTAACTGAAGAGATTCTTCAGTAGTAAGAGATGGCATCATTCTGGTGGGCAGGAAGCAGGGTCTGAGAACACATTGGCCAACTATGATAATCCTCTTGAAACCAATGCCTCTTTCCTGCCTCCCTGCTTCCCTTTCTTCTCCATATAATATTCATCTGCCTCCATAGAACATTCCAGCTTTTCCTAGAATAAACCAAGCGATCCCTAGCAATGGGCTTCCTGATACTTAGTTTAGCATTAATTGGTGTCTATTTTGTAGGTCCGTCAGAAGTGTCAGCAGCTGTGAGGTTCAGCAGGAGACCAACCTGTCCTGATGCCTCGGTAGCAGCCAGCTTGCCAACTCCTCCTGTACCACGACACAGGAAGAGTCACAGCCTGGGAAACAAGTGGGTGTTGCAGTCTGCATTGAAACACACAGCTTAGTCAGGCCCTATTAAACATTTTTCATACAGCAGTTGAAAACTTGCTGCAACCAGTAACATCCTTCTTAGGAACCCATCTCCTTTCTCTAGTTTCATTGGAGTGACTCCCATTCCTAGTAAAACACTTGTCTTAGAATCCCGTTGTCTGATCCTGCAGATGCTGCATGTTCTACTCTGGTGTTACTCTTGCCCAATCTCTGTAGGCCGTGAAGGTTGGCAAATACTACCAGAAGGAACCTCCATTTTCTTTACAACCCAAGTAAAGGGTGGCTCTTCCTACCATGTGGGTACAAAACGGAGGTGCATCAGCATTTCCGTTAGGTATTTGTGCTTTCAGCTTAGCGTTAGACATAGAAAGATGGGTTACCTTCCCAGCATTCTCTTAGCAATTTTCACTCAAATATGAATTCAGGATTACTGAGTCTTGTAATCAGCATCGCTAACAAAGCAGCATTTGCAGAAGAAGAGAACGCCAAAGTCTCCATCTGTATTTGGCTAGCAGCTGCTAAAAACCACTTTTTGTTTGTTTGTTTGTTTGTTTGTAGATCATAAGAATGACCTCCTAAGAGAAGGAGATGATGGGAGAGCCCATAAGGCTATCTTTGCCCTAAGGACTTACTGACACTTAGGAACCCAGTACACTACATTTGTCCATGTGGGCAAAACTTGAGAATGAATGGATGTTATCAGATGACCTAAGAAAATGTTGCCTCTTTTTTTTTTCTTTCTTTCTTTCCTTCTTTCTTTCTTTCTTTCTTTCTTTTCCAATTTTCCAGTATGATGTGTCAGTTAAGTGTAGTAGAAAGTAAAAGCGCAACGTTCCCAACAGAGAAACTGCGCCACCTGCTGGACGACAGTGTGCTAGAGTCTCACAGTCCTGTCAGAAACCATCCATTAAATTCTGTTTTCACCAATGGTATTTCCATAGGTAAGTATTCAGTAGTGTGGATGTCAGGGACTTGTCGAAGCTCTGCCTGTCCACCTCTTCTGCTCTGAAATTCAAAGAGGCGCTTAGCATTACGAAATCGGAAAAATAACGTTTAGTGTCAGGGCAAAGGAGAAGTGCGGATATATGTAGAAAGGAGCATGACATCGCTAGGAATCAGAAGGAGCCTGGTGGCCCTTTTTCCAACTAACAGATTTTATTGTTAGTTGGAACTCCATTAGGCTCACAAAAGCTGATGCCTTGTAACCAAACGCATTAGTTGGAAAAGGTGCTACCAGACTCCTGATTCTCTGCCACCATTGACACACAACTCTTCTCTCACAATGCGTATAGCTTAAGAGCATCACATCCTTCGTACCTGTCTAGGAAGATTATATGAGCCACTTTCTCTGTGGCTTGTCTCCATTCAGCTCACTTGCCAAGGTAACTGAATCATCTTGCTAGAAGATTGATGGATTGATTGATTGATTACAGAGATTTATATGGCCGCCCAACTCACTCACGGTGACTCCGGGCGGCTTACAAAAGTAAAGAATGTAGCTGTTGAGGCATGGAGTACCTTCAGTTTTTGTCCTGTTGTGGTGCAAGTTGTGTCGACACTTTGGAAAAACAGAGAAACGGTGGTGAAAATTCAAGTTCAAATAGTGTCAAGAGCATCGTTTAGAAGGCAGGAGTGTACAAGCCATGCTTCTAAGGATGACATTCTCAGGAAGCAGGAAGTTATTCTTCAGTGCTTAACTGGAAAGGAGGGTTGGCTATAGACGGAAGGCAGAATCAGCAGGCAAGACAGTGAGGAAAGAGTTGATTGGAGAGATGCTTGGTGTCTTTTATGGCTTGCAGTTGGTCTACTGTGGCATGAGTTTCTGACTGCAAGAAACTGCTCCATGAAAAGTGTAATGCAATGGTCATTTAATAACCCAAATGTGGAACTGCGCTGTCATTACATTCCACCCAGTCAATCAATCAATCCCAAATGATGGCCATGTTGAACAATTCCCTTGCAATGGAAGTCAACATTTAGAGTAATACAGTCTTCTTGAAATAGGGAAAGAAGTGTTGTTATGGTGGCTACTGCTGAACAATGCATCTAAGCAAAAGACAAAAAAAAAAAATCAAGCTACTCAGTTTGAAAAAGAAAACCCATTTGATTGGTAAATACTCAACTTTAAATTCCCTTGAAGTGAATTTAATGGGATTGCATTGATTCTTAAAGGTCCTCATCCCATATTCAGACGATCATCAGTACAAGCAGGGCATCCGGGTGATTTGCCATGGCACCACTGTCAAGTCATGTTCTCTCTCTTGATGAAAGGAAAATCTATCATCTCTCTACTGTCCTTTGTCTGTGGCCGGGGGGCTTTTATTGAAACCCAGATATAGTTGTGTCAATCTATAGATTTGTTTATTTTCAATAAATAGAATTGCCTAAGAACAATTGTCTTCTCCACGCAATAGGGTGAAAATTATGAAAACTTTAAAGCTTCCTTCAAGTATTTTTACACATAGAAAACTGCAATCTTTTGTGGCTCAGGGTTTCATCCGTGTGAAACCGAGGCTCTTTTGGCTTCTGTAAGGGGCATAGACTTGTTTTGCATGGGTTTTTTTCCCCTTCTTTAAATATCTGCCTTTTTGTTTTGCAGAAAGCAGTGAAAGTTCAGAATTCAGCGAAGAGCCTTCTTCAGGACTTGAAAGGTGAGCTTCTCTTTGCCTGTGAATTGATGGAACATAATTGTATTTCACTGCAGGGTATTGAAGTCATCCTTAATCAAGTTTCAGTTACATGAATTCAGGTCATGTGCTTATGCGAATCTAGTTGTGCAAAGAAATGGGAAGAAATGCTGTCACAAGAGCAGCGAGTCCCTTCAAGCATTTCCTGGGTGCATTGCTGTGAACGTACCCTGAATTTTGCAATAGCATATGTGTTTGTCATGTACATATGCATCCAGCCGTACATTAGATCTTCCAGTGACTTCAAGCTTTAGAATAAATCTTTCCAAATCTGCACACAACGTCTCATTTAGTAGTGCCAAAAGTGATATTTTGTTGAAAAGCTGAATCCACACTCCCAGTCTGTTTGCTTATCCACCTGTATCTGGGCTCCAGGTGTACCCCATTTGAGCACTGCTCTCTGACTCTAGATTCATTTCTTATACCAGAGTCTATTTTCTGCCATCTGAAGTCTTGACTTCTTAACTGGGGTGACCTTATTAATCTCTCTAGGTCTAAGCTGGTTTGTGTATTATAAGATGGTAAGAAGTCATTTAGACAAGGACAGGTCAAGTTCAGCCACGTTGACCGATGGTCTTTATTTTTTTTTAAAAAAAATAAACCAGCTCAGTAAATGTTTCTGCCTGTGCTTAATATCTTGGGAGAAATCTACACTGTTGATCAGTTCAGTTTGAATTCCCAGTCTGAAAAAGTCCCAAAATTTAATTCCTCAGATACAAAAGTTAACCAGCAAGAGAGCTTTGAGGAACCAGGAAAGCAGAAAAAAATATTTTAAGACTATTAAAAGGTATGTTAGAAATTATTCAGGGTAGTTCCTCTGCCATCCAGTCTCTTTTCAATGATGTTTCCGATTCCGTATCTTAAGCTTTTCAACAGGGCTAAAATAAAATTTAGGAAATTACAAGAGAAATCAGTGGAATTCAGATTCTGGAACCTTTTCCAATCCATGTTATTTCAGCAGCCAGCTCAGACAAGTCCCTTTTTTTTTAGGCACAGAAAGTAAACCACTTAAAAAAAAACTGCTAGAAAAGAATCCTTTATATATGACAGTAGGGAAAGATTAATTTATTACACACAAAAACACCATGACGTATATAAAATAAAGATGTAAGAAGTCAAAACAATTCTTCTCAACGTGCTGATCTTTCTTGGCAGATGAAAACTCCACTACCCAATTTTCATATGATTTTTTTTTTAATTGATGGCTAAATAAGATGACTGGTGTTGTGATGGATTTTCTACTTGATATAATTTGGAAGTTTGCATGTTGTAGGCTCTTATTAGAAGACTTAGCTACAATAAAATAAATGAAATCAGAGGTATCACCAGAGTAGTTCTCGAATGTAGGGAAGATGCTTTTTTTCATTTTTGCCTAACCGTGTTGCTCAGGAATAAATTCTGCCACTGTAAAACATGTCAGCTCAGTAATTCAGACCTATTCTTAATCCTTCTGATATTCCATGTATCATTCATGACTTCCCTTATTTACAAAAATAGGTATCAGTGGTGGTGGTTATAAAGATGGTGGCCTTTGTGTTGTTCAGTATGAGCTTTCTGTTGGAATAGACACGCCATTTGTGAATGTAAGAGGACTAGCCTTTCCTTGAAATTCTTTCCTGGTGACAGAGGTTGATGTGCTGGTAGTCACAAATTGTGGATTGTATCAAGGACAGAGTACCGTAAAGTCTGTCCCGAAAATATGTTAAGCTTCTTAAATGAAAACATGCCTAACATTTGAATTTGACTTCTTAACAAAATATTGAAATAGTCCTCAAGCACCACTTGGAATTTGGAACAAGAAGCTCTAGTTTCCTAGACATTTGGCACCACAGGTCAGGATTTTCACTTCAGAGAAGATTTAACTGCACTTGACGTATCTGGCTGGTGCGGAATTCAACGTTTAAAAAGTCAGACGCAACGTCCCCAAGACCGGTTTGATATCTCCATCTTAACAATACCTAATAATACTGTGGAAGAAGCAATTCAGATCAGATACCAATACAACATACTCTGTGTAAATGGGGAGCTGTGCTATAGAGAATGAAACGATCACAAACCGAAGTCCCCAGAGGAGTGCAGCTATTCTCTTATCTAGATAATATGCAGGTTCCTCAGATAATATGCAGGTACGGGGAGATTCGTTTGAAGAGAGCTTTGTCAGAGGAAGACACTCAACCTCTTTGGTGGACAATATTCAGTCTTCCCCTGCAGCAGTAAAGGGACCAGTAGACAACTGCTTTAAGCTACTGTAAGTTAAGAGCCCTGCATCTTTTGTAGTCAAATATGCTGTTCCTCAGAGGTTACAAAAGGGCGTGAGAGATTATAGATCCTGTTGCCATGCTTCTCATAAGACTCACAAGGCAGGCGAGCATTGACCCAGGAGCAGACCTAGATTCAAGCAAGAGAAGAGTTATCAAAGCTTCTGTATCTCAGGTTCCTATGAGCCATCTGAGGAACTCATGGAAAGGACCCCTGAGCTGAGCTATCAAAACTATTACTTTAGTGGTTTCAGTTGGGAGTTACCTGGGTAGAGGATCTATTCTGTTGCAGCCAAAGATTCCCAACCTTGGGTAGCACGTACCTTTCTCTTCCATTATTCCAGAAAGCAGATCTAATCGTTATCTGGAAGACGATGTAGGAGAAACATTTCAGCCTTGTGATTTTTTCCTTCAAGTTTGCTGCCACGCTGGGATTTCCAAAGGAATTATGACAGAACAGATTTAGAACATGGTTTTACAAAGGGATCCAAGTTTGTCTCCTAGCTATTCTCATGCAGGGTCTTTAAGAACAGTTTCCCACTTGCTTCCTACTTCTTTAGTATTGCCGTGTGGAAATTCTGCTGGGCCTGCATGCTGTTGTTAGGTTATTCTGTTGGGCAAGGAATCTGAATTGGACATGTTTTATCTGCTCTGAGACCAAAATTTGGGCATTTCCAGCCACGTTGCTAAGCTTGACCGGTGTGTCTGGTTTGAGGAGATATTTCTATATTTTTAAATTTTAGCTATAAATTCAGGTCATCTTGGTCTTCTGATAGTGATTAGATTGTATTTCTGCACCTGATTATATTTCCGTAAGAAATGTTTGTGTGGCGGCGTAATATATCTTGTCATGGAGCCCATCGTACGTTCGAACATTAAAATACTCCTTTTGTCTCTTAAAAAGCTGCACATCTCTTTCCATTGACAAATGTATTCTCATTTGCATTGGCCAGATGTCGCCTAAGCAGCCAATGTTTTGATCTCTACAGTTGAGTTGGAGATGGAATTCCCTCAAGATACGTGGCTTCCTTTATTCTTCAAATGCCACATGTTCAAGAGGGCCGGAGTATAGTATTAAAGGACAGTGTCGCTGATGTGTCTTGATTTCTTCAAAGGGGTGGCGGGGTGCTGGGTCTTTGGTCTGCCTATGAGCAAGCCCATCTGACTGTTCCTGGAATGTGTTTATCCAGCTATAATAAAACTACTGTTTGCTTCATATGAGAGGTTCCCCAGTTAACTCCTGGCAATGCAAACAGATTCTGAACACTTAGAATTGTTCTTCTGATAGTGCCTTGGTATTTGGTGTGCTTGTTTCCTAGATACTATTCTCAGTTTTTGCACTTGACCTGACCGGGCAAACTTTCTTTTTCCTAAAAGCTCTCTTCTTCCCAAGCAGCTCTTCAGAGTACTTGTAAAGCTTAGAAGTAAAGGAAAAAGAATGTTAGTCACCAAGAGGCAGCTTCATAAAGATCCCTTCATTTCTTTTCCACATCTAATTCTAATCTAATGCTCATCCTACTTATTTTACGCATAGTGTAAAACTTGATTTCATGAGCAGTGAAGCCATCGCTAAAGCTACTATTCCACTGTGTACACCCCACATTTTCTTGTATGTTTCATTTTTTGGATGTTGCCTCACTATTTGCATTATAACTAAAGAACTTAACCTGTGAATTCGTAAACAGGGGCCGATTATATGCCACGCTGGGGCCCAACTGGCGGGTACCAATTTGGAATTCTCCCAGAAGTCGGAGCTGTGTCTACAGGTACAATTAGGTGGTGGGTCTGTCTCTCCCTGGACGATGGTTCCAACTCTTCCCTTCACCCTCTCTTTTCCCCTTGCTAATTATGAGCTTATTTTCAACAGCATTGTCATTTTTTTTCTTCCATCTGCGCAGTGACTCCCCTCTCGTGCCAGTAGGGAGGGTCTGCCGAGAGTAGAAAACTGCATTATTTACTCACTCCTAAGCTTTTCACCTCCACACCAGAGAAATATGATTGCCCATGTTTACATGCAGCATTGCATATGAACATACTTAATAGAAATGCTGGTTAGTCATCTTGATCATACTTCAACACACATGGAAGATAAGGAAGAAGCACATAATCCTCCAGATTCAAACACATTGAAAACCCTGTTGGTTTTAGTAGCAGGTTCTCAAGTGTGTGTTTTGAAGAGCGAAGAGTTGCCTTGCAGATCCAAAGAACCCACACATAAACACCTATCAAAAGCAGGTGAACTAAACTCCCTGCAAGTACGCTTAGATTTAATTACAGTAATTATCTTGCTGTGTAATGAGTTAGGCTGGGCCTTGAGTTGATTCTTCTTTGATGCACATACAGCTGAGCACTAAAAATGACTTGATGCATTTCCTTCAGTAAAAGCAGAATCTAAAGTGCAGATGCCTCCGCAGCATGTGCAATAACTTCATGCATCATGATAGCAAAACGACTGGTTTTTTTCTTTTTCTTTTTTTCTGGGGGATGAAGCAAGCTGGTGTGCCAGTGCCTTACTTACACGCTTCCCAAATTGGATTGAAGCACAGAAATGCATGTGACTTAGGAATAAAAATAGGAAATGGATGCAAATGGTGTTGTAGTCATTCCAATCAGTTTGTCTAAGATTAGCCAAAAGAAGACATTTGTTCTTCACAGCACAACTTCACATGTCTTCCTCTGTTCTTCTTCATCACAACTTAATTCTTTTGCTGGGCTCCGTTTTGGCAAGCCTTTGGAAAGAGCTCGGCCATGAAGTCTCGTGAGTCCTGTGGAGGAGAAAAGATTTTTCGCCTTTTAAACAATCCCACTCTCAAGCCCATTTTCCATTTCAATCCTTATTTTGTCTACCTTTATTTCATTCTATTTATCTTTTGAATAAATGTTTTTAAACATCTTTACCATTTCTGTATTCCTTGCCTTGGCTACTATGCTAAAAGAATCTTTTTTTTACTAATACACAATCATGTGCACTGTCAATAGAATTCTAAGTATATGCTAATGTGTTTGGGAAAATGTGGTGTCTCCCACGTCACTTGGAATAACCTTCTAGTGTTTGGCTAAATAGGTTGTGGCTGACAAATAATGTTGCCATAAACAAGTTGCTCATCTTTTGGACACCTTGCTCAAGTTTCCCTTCCTACAAATAGAGAAACTGAGATATCTGAAGCTGTGGGTTTCCAAGAGATGTGGGGGAAAGCATCTAGCTAAGAGGATTGTTTTGGGATTCAACATGTAGTATGGTGGGAGTTGAAGTATGGGGTAAGGAGCATTTGTTTCTGGATGTAGTGCTTTCTGAAAGTGGCATCCTAGGCTTACAAACAAGGAGAACTAATTTCTCCATGACCAGAGGTACTGTGGGCTCTTTGAAGAGTTCCAATTTCTGTTCTGCAGAGGTCTGGTGACTTAGGTTTGGGGTCCTGACAGCAGAAAAATAAAATAATTCCCTTTGATTGCTCCATAAAAATGGAAGACCCACCATTCAAAAACCGTTTTTTTCCCCCTTCTTTTCTAAACCATGCATTTGATTTGATTTGTCGTACAGTGTCAAGTTTGTAATACAGTTGCGAACAACTCATCGTTACTTCCATTAATTAAGAAAAAGGGACAGCTGTTTTGATATTCATCATAATCCAAGAAAGCTGCTGTATGTATGGAAGGAAGTCTGTGCCATCCATACAAAGGTGTGAATAATAAATATAGTATAGTTCAGATAGAGTCCAGTCCTCTGGTATTTAGTAATCCAATTTTATCTACAGACTTATGGAATTCATCCTTCGTGCAATCGAATGGACCACGACCATTGTCCACACTCATGGAAGTAAAAGGTTCAGAAGTTGGCAAGAGTAAAAGAAATCACAGCTGATTTCTTGTCAATGTTAAGATTGTATCCTTCCCATTATAAAAAGAACTTTGGCTAATTTTGCCTAACGTTGGACAAAATGGGACCAGGTTCTTCTTGAACTGGTGGTAGCTCTGTGGTAGATAGTCTTTGGAAAACTTCATTGTCCAGGGGCAACTGTATTTCTGTAAGTATTATCCAGTGTAGTTTATAGACCTCTGTGAGCATTTGTTGGTAGGAAATTCCTACCGGGAAAATGTCAAGCTGTCCCCGTTGAATGTTGTTATACGTTTAATAATAGTTGCAGCTGCTCATTAGTGTTCTTGTCTTCTATTTAGCAAGGTTGTAAAAGTTAGGATTCACAGGGCTTCAACCCCAGCACTGTTCGTCTAATCTATCAACCCCAGCACCGTTCTCAGCACTGCCGTCAGCCAAGAAAAGGACGCATTTCATGTGCCCCGTTGTCATTCTCCAGTTAATGGGCTTTCATTGTTCTCAAACAGGCACTACAATACTAGTCCCAGACTACAAGGGCAGTTCTTCAAACAAAGGGGGGTAAAAAGAACTTTCAGGGTCTATGTGTAGAAGAAGATGGGTTGTGCAAGCCAAGCCTTGCTCTATCAGTATCAATTTTGCATGCCGTCGTAACGGGAAAATCGATTAATTTCTGCTGCCCCCACAACGTACGCACTTCTGTTGGTTCAGCCCAGCAGGTGCCTGCAGCTGCAGATCGGGGAGTTCCATGGGAGTCGTGACGATGGAAGGGCCCTTACGAAGAAAGACGTTGTTGAAGGAAGGCCGGAAGCCTACGGTAACCATGTCAAGTATGCTTTGACTGTGGCAAAGCATGGATACTCATCATTAACATGGGCAGAAATTGCATGGTTGCTACGTTGCAGTTTCAGACAGTGGAGCCATAAAGTTATGACACAGCTGACTCAATAAGTTTCTGACTCATGCATCCAGACTAGATGGAGATTTCTTCCTCCTGCTCTCCTGTTCTCCTTAAGTTAATGGGACTTAGAAGCAGACGATGGGTGGAGCAGTAAACCTGTCTGTGCTTGTAATCGTTGTACGTGAGCTGAACTTTGGGTGAGACCCCACATACACCAAAGTTCCTTTGCTCTTTCTGATAAGCAGTGAGCACAGATACAGGAACTCTCTTCATTTTTCCACGTTTCCACTCCAAAAAGGTGTCATGGGTACGACAAGGAATCGACTGACAACCTCTTTTCCACTAGAAGGACATATTCGCAGAGGAAGCCATAAAAAGAACCGCTCAACTGTTTAGCCTTTATCGTCCGCATTTCCTTCATGGCCGTATTTTTGCCTTGAAGTTTCCAAGTTTCAAGATGGTAGGAGGAGGGAGGAGCACTAGGTATGTCCCCGCCTTGAGTTGTAAAAATAATAAAGGCGGGATAGAAAATTAATTAATTAAATAAATAAGCTTCCCAGATTCTACTGAATGGGGCAGGATAGAAATCTTGTAATAAGCAAAATCAATAAAGCAAGGGGGAGCTTTGGCATTCACGTTTCCCTTCTTTCGTTTTTCCCAGCTGTCTTCCTGGACTAGATACTGGATCACTCTCTCGGGATCTACTCTGATCTATTTTGGAGCAAAGTCCTTAAGAGGCAGCGAGAGGAAGCACGTAAGCGAAACAAGGATGCTTTCAGGCGAGATAGAGCCAGTCATCGTGGTGGGCAAGGATTCTCTGTGGCACTGACTATTTGTGTAGGAGAGCTGCCCTGTTTCCACTCCATCAACAGAGAAATCAGACTTCCAGGATAGTAGCCAGAGCCATCTAATCGCTATTTTTATTTTACTTTCCATTTCACAGTATAAATCTACTCCAGGAAAGAAAGTTTCCATTGTGGGCTGGATGGTGGCACTGCCTGATGATCCTGAACATCCTGATATTTTTCAGCTAAATAACCCAGATAAAGGTAGGCACTTTAAGTTGGACTTCCTTTAGAAGGTGATGATGTGCTGAGCAATAATAAGGAAGATGACATTTTTGTGTCTCAAAGGGGAAATGTCCTCCCTGCACACCGCAACTTGATTTTTAAAAATTATCTCCAGCATTTTATTGCTATTCTAAAGCTTTTCAGATATACCTGTGGTTGCACGATTTTATTCTTTCCTTTTTCTGAAAGACGTTACATCACTTCGGTGGCTTGCTCATGGAAAGGCAATATTTTATTTTATTTATTTATTTTTCGAATCTGGCCACCGCCCATCTCCCCCCAGAAATATAAAATATTAATCATAAAGATGTGGATATTTTACATTCAAGAACGTACCTGCTACATTCACATTTACATACGTTCTTTATTGCTGTTATTGCCATCTGCGATTCGAATCACAAAGGCTCTGGTTGTTATTTTTTTTAAACTCTGCAGGCAATGTTTACAAGTTTCAGACTGGATCCAGGTTCCACGCAATACTGTGGCACAAGCATTTGGATGACGCATGCAGAAGCAACAGGCCTCAGGTAGCCATCTTCACTTTGGTTTTAGTTTGAAACAATGGCCATGTGGAAACATTTTTCTAACTGGGTTGGAGTGTCTGCAAAGCCTCCTGAGGAATTTTGCCCAGGTGCATTTGTTTCTGCTTCCCGAGGTGGTTGGTTGCATTGGCCAATCTCTACCAAATAGCAGAGAGAAAAGCTGAGAGGAGAAGTGGAACCAAAAACCTTGCGGTCTTGGAGGTATCTTCTGGACTTAGAATACATGCAGTAAACCCTGGATTCTTCACCTAACTAAATCAAGAAGCAACATAGTGTGGATTAGAGTTGAGATGCTTAGCACTCTGCATCCAGTCTTACCTGCTGAACCATCCTCCCAGTGATGCTGAGCAGGACAGACATTTGGGATTGGTCCATCTCAAGTTATCTATGTGGATTCAAACATAACTTTTGCAGACTTTTTACTTCATGCCCTTTGACGTTCTGGGGAAGGAGCCTTCTTGCAAGGATCTTCCATCCATCACCCATTTACAGTATCTGGAACCATTCCCTGACTGTTCTTCTTTGCTCTTCCAGGTACCTGCCAACCTTATGTCGTTTGAATAACCTGCTCCGGAGTGTGGTATAACTTCCAGTGCCAAACTGCAGGATGGGAAGACGGTTCCCATTGGAGAAAGGAGGAAAGAGACTTCCGAGTCAACCAGCTGTCAACAACAGCGATTTCAAGCACTTTTCTATATAACTTGAAAGTAATTATGACACAGCTTCTAGAAACAGGATGTGAATGTTGTCCTTGGGGCAGGATCTAGCCCAATGCACTGATGAAAGAGAGATGATTTAGACTGTTCGAAGAGGCAGCCTGCCCCACGCAGGACCTCGAGTCCTTGACTCTAGCTGTGTGGCCACAGACAGCTGTGGATTTCTGTCCTGCCACAAACTATGTGTCACATCTCTGCAGATTTTTTTTTAACTGCTCTTTTTATTGTTGAGCTGCTTTATGTGACTGAAGAACCTTTAGCCCATGTTGGGTTTACGGTTATTTCTAATGCACAAAAACAGTTGACAGTGTTAACTTGCTGCAAAGTGTCAATTAGAATAGAACATAGTGGAACAACATTTTTATAACCTTAAGTGCACTGAACTGCTTAGCCCTGTGGCTGCCTCAGATTTTGTATCAAACCTGGGGGCACAACTGATGTCCCTACTGAAGCTATTTGGGAAATGTGTATTTTGGCACAAGATAAACCACCACTGTAATTTTCTGTTTGTTTCTCATAATTAATTGTGCTGTTTTGTTTTTGATTAACTGGAGGTACCCCTAGCAATGAAGGGACTGTTGCTGCTGAAATTCACCTGACATTAAGGCTTCTTCTGGGTTATTTCATCCCAAAGGAAATATTTGCCTTAAATTGTTTTTTTTTTGAGGGGGGGGAGTTGAGGGGTGCTGTTCGTCAAAAATGTCTCACTGTGCAAGCATCGCCTACACCCACAGGGCTGATTTTAGAACTTCCCAATCAGAGGGAGTATTTGTTGAATGAAAGCAACTAATATGGGCTCTCCTGCCTTGGTGGGAGAGATTATTCCCCCCAACCCCACTGCCACCACCCCTGTTTCTCCTAAAGAGAGAAGGTTTCCACCAGACATAAGTCCCTTCTACTCAGCCAGAAAGTCAGTGTTCTTTTAAGCACGATCAAATAGCTAAATTGTCCCCATTTCCTGATTTCCAAACTATGCCTTTCAACTAAGTTGTTAGCTGCTTCATGGTGCAGCCGAATGACCCAGCTCTTAATATATATGTGGGGAGCCAGGGGTCATTTTGGATAAGCAGAGCTCTGCACTTGAAGAAGTATGCTCTCAAGGGCATGCTGGCTACTGATCTGACTGTATCTTGGTTATCTTTGAAGCAGGTGTTTACTTTAAATATATGCTAAATGTCTCAGCAGTTAATGATCGTAATGCATTTTTAACTGTCATGCTGTATGTCTATCTTCTGTTCCTAAGGGTGAAACCCAAGACTCAGTGAAAGAAACTCTTGAATTTTGGCAGTTCCTTGTGCAGGAAATCAGAAGGTGTCTCAGATCAGGGTTTTCCCCAGATCCTTCTTTTCCTCTTGGTGAAGTTGTTGCAGGCTGTGCAGCAAATTGTGGGTCGCAAGTTAGGTAGTTGCTGTAGAACGTCTGTATGTCCAAGAACCAATTTCACAATGGGCAAATTACTGATGTTTTCTGTTTAGTCATCACAATCTGGCTTCACAATCTGGAGTTTCTGAATGTCTGTTGTCCAGAAAGATTATTCCTGAGGATGCATCACTTCTCTGGATTTTCTATCAGATGTGAAGACATACTGCTTAATAACACCTCTGTATAAGAGGATACGCCATTCACCTGGAGCCTATAAAAAGGGCCATCTCATGCCGGCTGCATAATGGTAACGAAAAGTCTGGCTTCCAAACCAATTAACTGAGCTGAGAACTTAACTGCATCTAGCAGATCTGAGCCCAAATTACACAGTAATACCCTTTTACAATTGCACTAAATTTAAGCATCTTCCCTTTATTTTTCAATATCCTGTGTAACATGTGCTGAAAAGGCAAGGAATACCTACTGAGAAACAGTAAAACAAAAACGGGACTTTTCTCTGTTATGAAAAACCTACTTGCAACAAAAGGGAATCGTGACATTCATAGCGGAGTGATGAGACTGTTAGCAAGCTTCTTGAAGGGTATGAGAGTAGCATTCAGATTTGCCCACCAGTATTTGAGCCCCCCCCCACAAATAATAATAATAATAATAATTGGTAGGAAAACTTAACCCGTTGCTTAGAGAGTAAAATATACATGGATGAGAATACAGACTGCGGACTCATTTTTAAAAATTAGGTTTTGAATGAATTCCTACTTACACCGAGGATTTGACTAGCTCAGTAAAACCAACCCAATTCATCTCTTGGAATAAACACCCCAGTCTGACTTGGTGATGTACCAGTCAACATATAACGCGAAGTTAGATGATTAATGGCAACAGCCCTCAGCCAGACACTGTTGCAAGCTCAAGAGAAGAGGTGGTTTTAATGAGACCTTTGGAAGGACAAAAGCAGTTATTCACCCCCAACCATGCAAACCTAAGCAAATTTATGAAAATTATCTTCCAAACAGAGAGATCAGAATTTGATGGTCAAATGCTTTCAGAACAAAAGTTTGGTTTTTGTTTTGCTTGGTGAGAAAGAGGCAAAACCAGTCTCTGCAAAATGGCCCTGTCTTAAGAGGGGGAAAAGCGTCCCCCCGTCTCACCAACCTCCATCATTTTACGTTGTCCCCTTCTATCAAAAGTTCTTTGGGCTGGAAATCATTAGCAGCTTTTTTATGACATTGTGTGAATGGGAAAAGCACTTGCCACGGCGGGCCAGAGTAGGGGCGAATCTCCCCGTATAAAAGAAAGAAACTCGCATGCATCTGCGGAGAGAAGGCCGAGCCTTGGAACGAACTTATTTGAGACTCCCTCTGCAAGTCTGCACTGGGAATGTAGGGGATAGTTTTCACTTTTTATTTTCTTTTTACAAGAAAACCAGTGTTGCAAAGACTTGCCATTGTTTTGACTTTTGTAGAGATAGCACTGCATCCCACAGACAGGGGCAACTGTACAGTAATGACTTGTGCGATAATGGAGTAATATGGTGCTTCACTCAGCAATACAGGCAGCTTGGCTGCACGGTGTTTTAAAAGGTGAAATAAATGAGTAATAGAAGAGTATATTGTTATTTGCATAGTCCACATTTAAATGGTAATTGTCCTATAAAAAGCATGAAGGTCTATTTAGATGCTGCTTTTTTTTCTTTTTTTCTTTTTTGGTGCATCTTTTACTGTGAATTAAGTGATGCATATTGGTACTATTTAAAATATCGTCCCCAGCAGAGAGAATGGCACGCCCTAATCCAGAGCCACCCTCCCCGCCCCATCTCTCTGATAACGATATGGACGTTCTCACGCACTCGCAAACTACCTGATTGGTTTCGACGATGGCAGCGGATCCATGTGTGCAAAGGCTTGGTCTATGTGTCCAGCCTTGAAAATGGCCTTCAGGCCTGGATGGGGTGGTTCCATTGTGCATGACTAGATTGCAAGAACAGGTCGTGAGAGCCACTGGGGCTGTGCAGTACATCAAATGTGTAGACAAAAAGGGGCTCTGGAGCGCACAGGAACGCTCGCGCCCCACCTCTGCCCAGCTCCTTAAACCAGAGGCGGCTTTTGGGATCGCACAGCAGCCCACTGAAGCAAAACAGGTCCAGGCAAAGATGCATTTGGTTGAAGGAGTGGCATGGCAGAGTATGCATGAGCATACCTGTGCTCCAAGAGAGTTTTTGCCTTTGAATCCGAAGCACTGCCCAGGACAGGTACTGTACCTCTGTGGAATCGACCTCTCTTTCGCCATTTTTGCTAATACGTTCCCTGTCCATTTATTTCCAGGATGACGAGATGTGTAGCTGTATCGAGGCAACGTTATTTATTATTAATTTATTAGCTTGTGTAAACCTAGTGCCAAAATGCATGTTTTTTCTTTCCTTCCAAGTAGCACTCAGTGGAGGCAGAAACAATAGCATCTGGTTTTCAGCTCATTTGCCTCGTGGTATAAACTGATTTCTAGATTTCAATTTTATTTTATTTTGGTGAGACCTGTTGCACTATTTTATTTTTACTTCCTTTTTTAGCCATATTTCCAGCAGTCCACTGCATGCCATTTTATTGTAAGGCCTCTTTCTCAAACACCTTGTGAATTGTCTCATTCACGTTAACTACTGAAATTTTCACCCTTGCGTGGGAGTCTTTTAAGTTTTTCTGGCAAAGTATTTTGTTACCTCAGTCTTCTATCAGGTTGCTGTATTTTTCAGCTTGTTACATTGATAATAATTGTTTCACTAATTAAAACAAAAACTTTAATGTAAAAAAAGCTGTTTTTTTCCCTTGTTGTGGTCCAGTGCAATAGGAAGATTGTGTATTGTACAGCTATACAATGTGTGGATTTTTTTTCCCCCTCCAAAGTTTGGTTTAAGTGCCTTGACATCTTGGTTTCTGCCTAAATAGATTTCAACCAGAGATAAGCGGGTAAGTAGATGAACAGCAAGGACGGTGATTAGACTTATCTAGAGATGTGGAAGGGTTCTAGAATCTACAAAACATGAAAACGGTTCAGAATTTACTTTTAAGTCTTTTGATTACATGGTTTCTATTAGAAATTGTACGAAAAGTAGGGATATGAGAAATGGCCGCCTTCCTCTTGAGATTCTAAGGGACACAGTGTCTCTACCTTGCTGGAGCCAAATAGAACTGCAATCTGGTTGTGTCCTTTTGTGGGAAGAAATACAGTTAAGTTACTGGGACTGACTGACTGTGGGATGTAAGATCTAAGCTCCTGCACATCTAGCTTTTTTTCCTGGCCAGATGCTAACCAGAATTATCCTGGCGCAACAGTGTGGGCAATCGCTGGGAGACCATCACTAACAGTTCAGAGAGCTTCTCCATATGACACACAACATCTTTCTTGTTTGGTTGTTTTTTAAGTACACCTACAGAAGTGACACCGTGTGTGAGAAGTCAGTACTTCGTAAAAGTTGAGCTTCATTTAAGTTCTCAGGACTTGAGGACACGGCCAGCTGACATTCTTAACATTCAACAGCCATCAAAATCTGGGCAGGTTCTTCCATAGTTCTGGAGGTTTTCTTTTTCAAAAAAACCTTCTTAAAATTTTTAACTAATTCACACATTTACATAAGTCTCCGTATCTCAGGACTCCTCCCCAGCCATGTAAATCCTGTTTTGGATTTTGCTTCACTTTTAACATCAATGTTTCCAGCAGAGGGCAAAAGAACACTGTCCCATGTACAGTTCTCAATTCAAACCCTTAGCGCTATTTTAAGCTTTAACAGCCCACTTTTGTTTCTCTTGGCCCGGCCTGGGACCTTTTCATAACACGCTCATTGAAGGGTTATAGTGAGGCAGCTGATGACATCAATGGTAGTCTAAAAAGTGGCACTAAAGGAACAGTAACCTTGTCCAGGCTTTTCAAAACAGTAATTCCCTTTGCTGAAACGGATTGTTCTGACTTCTGGGAAGAATAGCAAAAAGGATCTTGTGACTGGGGATCATGTGGGAGTAATAGAGTTCATGGCTAGCATCATTAGGGGACAAGAATGATCCCACAGGTTCATCTTAGATAGAACAGTTTGGTTACTTGGATCAGGAGTTTGGTTCATCCAAGTTTGGTTACTTGGATCAAAGCCCACCAGCTTTGTGGGCTCGGTAAAATGTGAAAAGGGTTTTTTAAAAACTCATCCACTGAATGCAGCATCGTATTTTCTGACTAGCAGCAGTTCTCCTGGTACACAGGCGGAGAAGGATCCTCTCCTCGCTTGCTCCCTGATCCCTGTCTGTTTATACACTGGAGTTACTAAAGATTCTGGCATCCTTTACAGGAAGTACATTATATAAATTGCACAAAATGTTTGAATCAGTTGCTATTTTCTTCGACGTGCTTCCTCGTTTGGAGCAGGACTTTTGAACGTTCCTAAGGACAGCAACATTTGCTCTGGAAAAAATTAATTAATAAACCATAGCGTGACTTTTGGTATGCCCTGTATATTCCTGGTTGATCTCTTAAAGGCATGATTATAGTAGGAAGCTAGAAGAATAAGCCACCAGCTTTTATGAAAATGGTGATCAACAGAGTGTAGAACTAAAAATGGTGGCCTGAGGTCCTCCCCTTCTTGTTCTATCTATGTCTTGTTTCAGGCAATTTGGCATTTTTTTCTGTGCTTGCTAACGCCTTGCTTTGGAGCATTTGACTCTGTTGCAGCATATTACTTCCAGCATCACTGTGCTTATCACAAATGGCAAAACTCCCATGTTGCTGATGCTTACTGGAGCTGCCGATCCCTGCTTCTAGGTCCTTGGCTATAGTTGTGAGGTGACCAGGGCATGAGTAACTGAAGGGCCTCCCAATCAAGGAAGAGGTGCAAACTGGCATACCAGATGTAATGGTATGTGGGAAAGACCTTGGGGGACGGAGTGAAGAGATGCTGCCTAGGGAACAGTCAGATAAGAGAGGGCATAGCCCACAGCTGCATAATGGGTGGAGCAAGAGGCTCAAAAGGTACCCTCCCTAGCTTCTTGGGTGGTAAAGGAGATGGCAGGAGATTAGTACTTTCAGACTTGCAAGATTCTGTTAAGGTAGCCTTACAATAAACTAGAATTAACTCATCTGGTCGTGTTTCCTGTCTGGTCTACCTGGGAAGGCTGACATCAGGTGAACCTTTGCAAAGGCCTCCTGACCACAGCTGCCACCTGCTCTTCAAGCAGCAGCTGCAAATCCAGAAGGACTCCCAATTTGCACACCTGTCTTGGAAGGGGACATGCAGCCCCATCTAACATCAGTAATATTCCCAACTCCACCGGGAGGGCAAAGACAGCCCCTCAGTCTTGTCAGGATTTTGCTGAAGTCTGCTCTGACCCATCCAGACCTGAATAGTCTCCAGACATTGGGTCAATATACCGAGAGCTTCACTGTGCAGTTTAGGGTTGAGATGTAAGGCTGAACATTATCAGCAAACTGATGATACTGAATGCCAAACTGGGGGATGACCTTACCCAGTGGTTGCATGTAGATGTTACACAGGAGAGGGGAGAGCATTGAGCCCTGAGGCACCACACCTGTGAGGATCCACAGACGCAATCTCTCCTCCCCAGCAAGAGTGACTGGAACTGATTGGAACTCATCTCTATCATTTGGGACAGGTCCATAGTTGCCATGGAGGCTATGAACTTCTGAGCCTCCCTGGACTCAGCATCACCAGGTGGCAGATTAAAGTCCCCAAGGACCATCAGCCTCAGGGGTTCCACCACCAACCTGGCCACAGAATCCAGCAGTTCAAGAAGGGAAGATGCTGGGCAGCCGGGATGGCAGTACACCACCAACTTAAGCCGGAGGGTCAATCCCCCCCACCCCGAGCCCACCCACATCTCAGTTATGCAGGCCAGGTTGGCACCCTCATCCACAATATTAGATCATGGATGAGGACAGATTTATTACACACCAACCTTGCACTCAAAAGCAGCAGCCGGAACCCAGACCACTAAGGATCTGCCTACCTGGTCCCGAGGGTGAATGCTGAGGGCCAGACATTGGGATAACTCTGTGTCCCCGAGTGCAGCCTACCCTCAGATTCCCATCATACTTACCCCTGCCCCTCATTGTACCAATAGTCCCCCCCCAACGCTCACATCTCCCCCAGCCCCCCTCCCCAGGGTTCCTCTGTCCCAGCCCACCCATCCATATCTTCCAACCCACAACAAAACACCCCCCAGGCACCAACAACAAAGAACAAGGAGATTAAAAAAAACAGCCTACACCCCCCCCACCTTCATTTAGCATAATAACGATAGGTCCCTCCTACTAACCACAACACAGGGATGAAAACGGGCTCAGCTGTCAAAGACGCTGGAGGAATCATTTCATTTTCATAGAGTCCAGGTAACTGAGACCTTATTCACCCACTGAAACAGGATGAAGAAAGAATTTCAGAAGCAGGCTGCTTACTCACTCCTTCCTGTTGTGAGAGAGGCTGGACGGAAAATGTGTGCAGAACCAACTCCACCAGAAAGCTGTGAAGATGAAATGACTGCCAGCCACAGGAGTGATGTGAGTACGTGAATTTGCCAGCCATGGACTGGTGGTGGTGGGCAGAAAGTGGAGGTGGAGATGGAGTGGAGAATCTCTGGGCGATTGGGAGAAAAACTGGCCAAGGTTTCCAACTCTTGAAGGTTTCACAGGAACCACTCCGAAATTGCTGCTGCTTGCTCCTCCATTCCCTAACTTAAAGAAAGCTTGATGAAGGGAAGACAGTCCGCTTCTGAGAGAGGCATTCCTTACTTATTACTTAGCATATTTATGTTCTGTATACCAGGAGTTACCTTAAATACAACTTGAAAATAGAGATAAGAGATTCCCTTCCTTTCCCTTCCCTTCCCCAGCTAAAGATGCTGGGATCTCAAAGTTCTAAAGTCAATAAATAACAAATCGCCACAGCATGTGTCTGCGTCTGCAGACAGAAGGGAACATCTAGGAACAGAGAGTTAATCCATGAACAATGAATGGTCTGCCTGTAACCCTAATACCTCTTTCCCTTTCTTCCTTGTAGACAGTGATTGAAGAGGGAGAAAGGGGGGTGGATAATGAGAGAGAAAGAAGGGGTGTCCTCACCCACTTGGGGCACCATCCCCACCCATTGCGGAGAGCAGGCAGACCACAGTAGCAATCAAGGGAGCTTCATCCCTGACTTAAGTCATTAAGCCATGTTGCTAATGGTTTCTGATTTTGGCTGGAGGATTCAGAGAAGTGACAGAAGAGTGAGGTGGCCCAGATGCTCAGATAATTGAACAGTGAGTGATTGTTGGGAGGAAAGGGAGCAAAGATTGGGTTCAATTCGGACAAGGCTTGGCTAGCGAGCTGGAAAGCTTGGATTGCAGATAGCCACATTTTCCTGCAAGTTCCATCTCTGTTCCTCTTCGGTGCCTGTTTAAACCTGTCTAGAAAGCTCTTTAATCAATGGTGGGGATATTGCCTTATTTTCTGGCAATCCTGCTCCTGGGAGATTGTGAAATGGGTGTTCACAGGCTGGATCCAGAAGTGGTGGGGAGAAGAGCCTTGGAGCTGGCAAGACGGATTTATCTCTGATCTCAGCCTGCACAACCTGTACTCATTTAGGTGTGTTTAATTGTACCTCCTGTTTTCCATAGTAAGCATGTTGGTAGGGTGATGGCAGCTGAGGCCATTGATGAAGAAGCCATGATAGCTTGGAGAAACGGCTGCCGTAGCTGACTGGGTGGGTTTGCAGACAGATGGGAAGAAGTGGAAACAGACTCACTTCAAAACGGATTGGTGAAATGAATAATGAGAAGTTTGATAAAGCAGCAAAGCTGCATTGTTTTCTTGGGAGTCTAGAATTGGGTCTCCAGCTGGCGCCTCCTCCTCTGTGCTCAGCATATTTGTTTTCACCAGCAGTAAATGTTTCCTAACGAAGAAGGTGAAGGGTGGCGGAGAGAAGCTGAAAAAGGAGAAACTGATTAAACAAAACCACCATTAACCAGAACTGCCAGGAAATTTCAAAGGAAATGTGCAAGTTACAGAAGTGCTTTGTTTGTTTTAAATAGCGAAAAGGGCCGTGGATGTTTTACGGAGCGTACAAACAGTTCAAGTAAATAAATAAAGGCTCATTTGGCACTGAAGCATTCTAGTTTGGGTGGCTGTGTTTCACATTCGTCCTGTAAGAGGACAAGAAATGTCAACCATTTATGAAAAAAGACCCAGCAGGAAAAGAGTGCTGATGATGACACTGGACTTGTTCTGTTGACTTTGCTGCATTTTGGACATGTTCAAGCACTAATTAGCAGCTCACGAAAACGTATGCTTTTGAATCAAATGTGCTGGTCCGAAAAGGCGCTACCGATCTTTGGGATAGGCTGATACGGTTCTCCCACAATTAAAGAAACAGGAAAATGTTGGGGAAGTGACCTTAGGCCTTAGGAAGAAGGTCATCTATGTTATGGGATGGCATGGATAGACCAGACCAGTGTTTTTCAACCTTGGCAACTTTAAGATATGTGGACTTCAACCCCCAGAATTCCCCAGCCATTCCCCATGCTGGCTGGGGAAATCTGGGAGTTGAATATCTTAAAGTTGCCAAGGTTGAGAAACACTGCACTAGATTATGGGAAGATGAGCTATCCTCAGAAATTCTTGTGGACATGTAGGTCCCAACATCTATAAATTGTCCCCCGTGGCTATCTGGAATGGGGCACCCCCTTACATTCTACAGAAAGCTCTGTTTTTATGGGCCTCATACAGTTTTTTGATGCAGTTGGCTGCCCTTTGCAAAAGTCGAAACTCAACGTATAAATATGCAAAGGACTCCTAGCAAAGTACATGATGTTGAGGACAAGGGCGGGAGGTGCACCCCAATCTTCACCTCCGTGGGAGTCAAGAAGCTGTGGAGAAGATTTGTTTCATTAGAGGAAGGTGGACCATCGGAGCCCAAATCCATGTAACTTCAAACCACAATCTAGCATTATGCCCAAAATAAATGAGACTAAAAAAAAAAAAGGAATACATATGTACGTACATTAAAAATATGATTGTTATCAAAAGCAATTTTTAAAATATCACATCTGCCTTTTTTTCTCTCACTAATTATAGGCGGAGCTCATCAAATTAAACAGATTAAACTGGTGATTTAATTACTCTTAGTCATATAGCATTTGGAAACCCCAGCAGGATGTATGATATGAACGTATGGCTTTCTACCATGGACATGTCATTAGTGATGTTTCTGTTTTAATTAAAGTATTTCCCCTTTATTTTACATTGAGCTGCATGGTCAGACAAAAATCAGGTGCTATGCTAGATAAATGTACTGGTTTGTTAGCAGCAAGGCAGTTGTTCCCAGGTTGCTGGTTGAGAGATGGATTGATATCTAACTCTGCAGAAGAAATAAAAAATTTACTGATCTTTCCCTCACAGCACAGAACCACCCATCCATTGAATATATATATTATATAGTGTAAGATGAAACTACACTTAGTTGTTTCACATGCAAGAAGTTATGAAACTGTCCCCAGTCCTTTCAGTCTAAGGGATGGCAACAACCAGGCAGGACATGTGGCTTTTATTAGAAAAAGAATGCTTTATTACAAAACATACAAAAAATAAATGGTGGTGTACATAAACAGGGGGGAGGTGTTCTTATTTGGGTCACTTCTGAATGTCCTTCTGAATTGCAAAGGGCTGGCTCTTCTCTTTCCTATTACATCTTAATTTGTATAGTTGGGCTTCAGCTGTCACTCTTGAAGCACTCTGTGGACATATCAACATCTTCGACTCAGTAGTTAAGTTCTTCATTTCACCTCACCTCACCTCACTTCCCTTCCTCTCTGCTCTCCTCTTCTGTCTGTTATGCTCAAATTAACCTTTTACTGTTTTCCTGTCTTTTACTGTGGTCCCAATGTGCCATAAAAGCCTGCCTGCCTGCCTTCGGGGCACAAATACACACCCCATGTAGTCAATAGAATGACCTCCTTTCACAAAGAGCCAGCAGCCAGGAATCTCTGCCAACTTTTCCTTAGCCCTATTTACTGCCTATTAGTTCCACCTTTCCATTCCTACAAAAGTTCTTGGCAATGATCTCCTGGTGGGAGATGATCACAGGTGGTTGATGACCTTCATGAGAGATACCGTAGGCAGAGGCTGCCCTATCACCATATCCATTCCCCATTCTTATTTCCTTTCTCTGTTGCTTTTTTTCTCTTCAACAATATTTTTTTAAATTGCTAATAATGCAAAGTTTGGGCGATGTAGGAATAGATGATTGGGCTAAACTTAACCCTGATTCAAACCCCACCTCAGCCATGAAGCTTCTGGAGATGTCCTTGGGTCAGCTGCTTTCTGTAAACATCCATGTTTTCATCTTTCAACACTATTAAACTGCTTCACCTTCTTCCAGAGGGTTTTTTCCAACTTTCCAACAGCCTCAGAACCTTCTGATGGTCTCCAAGTCAAGTACTAACCAGACTATCCCTGCTTAGTGCCCAGACCCAGATAATGGTCAGCCAGGGGTGCTACCTTCTGGGAGGGGAAAAAGATAGTATGTAAAGTAAAAAGTTATAACAACATTTTACATGATGGGATTTTTAATGCCATCTTCCTGGTTACTGCAAGCAGTTTCTAGAAGGGTAGCCTTGAGTCCCTTCCAGCAAAAACAGATGTTTCATATGGTATCTAAAAGATTTACCAAAGTTTAGGTGATAATACATTTGTTACATGTCAAGGTGCCAGAAAACAATTAATTTTCTCAGCATTTGCCATAGGATTAAATGCTATTCATTTACAGTAGATTGGGTGGATTTAGAAGCCTTTCCTTCAGAATAACACATACAGTACGTATGTTTACAGAGAAGAAAAGTGAAACAAATGTGGTTTCTTTAAAAAAAACAACAATCCAATCAACTTGACGTCCCTGGTAGATGTCGGCAGAACCTTCTGCACTAAGACTAGAGTGATGGGGACGCAGCAGGTGATTTCCTGCCCCAACATTAAGTCTAGTTTCCTGTCTAGCTCCCATTTAGGTGGTTGGGACAGAAAGGAGAACTGAAAACTTCTCCAAACTTTAGAATTTATCTTGCAGAACAAGCAGTAACTCTTTTTTCTTCCTCCTCTTATTAGACCAAATCAAATGGAATACAAAACGAACAACTGCAGGCGTTTCGGGAATGATCATCTGCAGGAAAAAGAATGGCTCACCGGCTGGAATTTTCAGCTTCCTTTTTGTACTCACGTTATGTTTTTTGTCGTATTATTGGAGGAAAAGCAGAGACTGGTATCCTGTGAATGGAAGCACTCACCAAGAGAAGCTTCACAGTCATTCTTGTAAAGGCCAAGGCTATTTAACTAACGCCACCATCACCCCACTCCGAGATAAAAACAGCTTTATCATAGCCCCCTATTCCGACAAGAGGGACGGAAATTTCATCCGCGTTCTGAGTATTGTTCACCATGAAAAAGTCAAGGAACTCTACTGCATGTTTTGCTGTCAAAATAGTAACCGTACTGTTATCGTGAAGGCTGAGATAGACATCCACTCCGACCGATTTGAATTCCCTTATGGCATGGCAGATTTGCTTTGCCTTGAGCCACAAGGCTGCGACCCCCAGTTCATCTCTGTCCACCCCTCCGCTGATCCAGAGGCCAGCCAGCTGCCCTTATTTCAAATCCAAAACCTCCGCTCGGAGAACCCCACTCTGGAGTTCACCGTGTGCATTTCTACCATGTTTGGAGAATACAGTAACGTCTTGCAGTTTGTACAGAGCATAGAGTTGTATAAAATCCTGGGGGCGCAGAAGGTGATGATTTATAAGAACAGTTGCAGCCCGCTGTTGGAGCAAGTCCTAGAATATTATATCTCCGAAGGCACTGTTGAAATAATTCCTTGGCCAATCCACTTGTACCTGAAAGTTTCATCTTACTGGCATCACTCCATGGATGAGAAAGATATTGGCTACTATGGGCAAATCACGGCCTTGAATGACTGCGTTTACCATAATATGTACAGAAGCAAATATGTAGTGCTTATTGATGCTGATGAAGTGATTCTCCCCATTAAGGATGCAGACTGGAAATCCCTAATGCAAAGACTGGAAAAGGAGAATCCAGAAGATGGGGTTTTCCTGTTTGAAAACCAAGTATTCCGTAAGACTGTGGTTTCCACAACTCCCTTCAACTTCTCATCATGGAGAATGGTGCCAGGAGTCAACATGTTTGAACATATCCACAAAGAACCAAATAGAATTGATGATTTCAATAACAGGAAAATGATCGTTGATCCAAGGAAAGTAATTCAGACATCAGTCCATTCTATTCTCAAATCGTATGGAGATTCCATCCAGGTTTCTAATCATCTTGCCATTAACTTCCATTGCAGGATCCCTGAACGTAAAGATTTGCCTGACAACGCTTTGATTCGAGACTCAATATTCTGGAGATATAACAAAACTTTGATTGCAAAAGTTAACAATGCCTTGCTTAAATCCAGCATTTTAGGACCCAATGGCCCAGCATAATGGCAAAAAAGTTGATCCCTTCACAGATAGCATGTGCATACTCAGTGTCTAGATGGCTGGACGTTTCAAAAAAGAATGGAATCATTTTAATGCAGGGAGGATTTTTTTTTATATATACAGCTCTGTAATATACCTCTTAATTGCATGATCTACCTTGACACTCTTTCTACTTCAGGAAAAAAATGCTCCTTATCGGATGCAGCATCACATCTTAAGCCCCTCTTCCATGAAGACTAATGTTTAGTCTTTTGATGATGTTCCATTAAAGTATTAATGTTGCACCATATCTTGGTTGATGGGTTAGTTTTTCCCATAAGGTCTTAGTCTGTGCTCATTCTTTATCTCTCTGTTTATTTATGATGGATTCATTTTATTTTTAGAATTCTACTGCTATGTTTTTGCTTGATCTTTAGTGCAGTAACTCTTCTTGAATCACTGGGACCGATATCTCTCCAAACATGCCTAGCATTACCAATCAAGGGAAAAAAGACAAGTCTTCTAGTGGATCTGTATTCGACTGAAAAATGGGAAGCCAAAGAGAGAAATAAATAGGAAATAAACAGTGGGTTCAGCCAAGAATCTGTAGGAATGTCTAGAGAATGGATGGGAAATGTCCATGGCAACTGCTTATTAAGCCTTGAGACAAAATCCATTTTAGGCATAATGTAGGGCTAAATGGAGATGTGGAACATGGAAGTTCTGCCTGGAACTTCCCTTGAAAAATATTTCAGGATATTCATGGTAAAATTCTGTAACACGCCCACTTGGGTAAATATGTTTGTTCATCTGTGCCAACATTTGAAAACTTGCTTTACTGAAGATGGGGCTACAAGGTTCCATATAATCATTTTCAGATACCACTAAATGGATAACTATCTTTTCAAAGAGTGTGCATATGGGAACATTGAAGGACAATAGATTTATATACACAAATCCTTTACAACTACTTTGTGATGATCACCAGAGAAGGTAGTTATTCCTGCTACCCATTTCATCATTTCATTTCCTTCTGACATGACATGATAGAGAAGGGAATATGAAATCCAGGGATGATGATGATGATGATAGATGGTGAACAATCATATCCCAAAAGCTCTCTGGAAGAGTTCAGCCTTCACTAACTTCAAGAAGGTCATGCCCGAGAAATGATTTAAAAATTTAAAGGGCATCTGAGGTTGAGGTTCATAATTTAAATCTTGCAAAGTTATCTTGATGGTCACTACCTTTCTAACCGGAATTGGTCTTTAAAGTTTGGAGGACAGAAAAAATTATGCATTCAGTGTATCCTACTATTCTTTTTAATCTACCAGGGAAACACCAGATCTAGTAGCATTTTTCAAAATGCCAAAGCTTCCCCATTTTAAAAACATTTCTATGACTCCTGCCACCCACTTTCCCTTCCCCCCAAAAAACTCCAATTATTGTTATATTATTGTTATTACTTGATGGAAAAGTTCAGTTACAGTTTCACAGCCAATGAGGCCAGTCCATTTTTTATGGGAGTGAATTCTTGCTATTCCCCACATCAGTTTTACAGTCAGTTGCAGTTCCATTTTTACAGTTCCATTTTTACAGTTCCATTTTCATTCAAATCCAAGGGAGATACACCACTGCTGTCAACTTCCAAAGTCCTGGGAATCTGTGTTACCAAGTCTAGGGATGATCATCGCCGCCAGCAGTTTAGGAACACGTCAGCATAATCACAGCTATTCCAAAAGACAAGATTTTCAAACGCAATGATATTTGTTGTATTGTCTCATAACATTGCACTTCGGTTGACTACACTGAATGATGTAATAGACAGTCCATAAGCAATAATGGAAGAAAGGCGGTGTAACTCCATAGGCACTTAAAAAGACTTTCTGAGACTCATAAATGCATTCATTTACATTATTTTACAGCCCCTCTCAGATGACTTCATGCACACTTACCAGGCAGATGTAAAAACATCCAGAAAAAATGGTTGAATGTGTTGGAGCGGAGGATACTTGAAATGTATTTTATTTTTTTAAAGGGCATGAATAAATTTTTTGTTAATTCATTATTTGGGGAAGGAACCCACAGCTGGTGACCAGCCTAAATGCATGAGATAAGTTCTGATTAGTTGGTGTTCTTTGCAAGCTCTAGACTGCAACACAGGCTGATGATTGCTGGGACTATCAGTAGAGATTTGAAAAAAAAGATAAATCACTCTGAAAGATGTTGATTCCCAGAGTCCAAACGGTGCTTAAAAATTGGATAGTGTCTCAATCTTTGCAAATTAGTTTTGTGTAACATAGGGGAATGATTAGGCTAATACTGTTATACCTGCCTCGAATGTAGAACTTTATTTCCTTGAAGAAGAGAAGCAAGATCTTACAAGATTTCCGTTGATGTACTCAACTGTTTTGGAAGATATATCTACCAAGGTTCCATTCCCACCTGCAGTTATACCTCTCTTGTGTTAGATCAGGTGAAACATCTTTCTTCCTCTTTATCTCCAATATTGGAAAGGGGTGGGAATTACCTCAAATAACTTCCTAAATGGAAACCGTTGCTAAAATATTTTAAAATAAGTATTTTAGAGCATTGCATAGCGTTCTGGATGACATGGCCTTTGCCGAGGCATATCTTAAACCCACAAGTTCTTGAGATCTGGATTTGCCAATCCTTTTATTTTCCCTGTTTTTTACATTTTGTGGTCGCCTAAAGCCAAACTTTAAAACTATCGATCGAGTTCCTTTCTAGGGCCTGCAGGTCCTTGAAATAATGTAATAATCCCATGGGTGAGTTGTTGACACAAGCCTTTTGGTTTCAATGTGCAAGAAAAACATTGAAAATCAGGGGCAGTAAAAATCAGGGGATCTGAAAGGGTGTGTACCTGCAGAAAAAAATTAGGCCTCTACTGGATGGAAAGAGCAGTACATTGAAAGAAGATCTGCTCATAAAAGAGATTGTAAAAAAATAGCAAAACCTGTCAGAGTTGTGGTAATTCAAGATGGGCTGTAGAGAAATATGACAAATCAAATAAATAAAAAGTTTCCAGCTCATAATGGCTTAACATTATGAACGAGTACCTTCCTTTCTCCTTTGCAGCAATTTTGCACCTGAAGAGAAGAATATTTGGGGATAGATCAGAAAGTTCTGTTGAGTTCTGGCATCCAAAACACATGGCTGGAATAAGAATGCATGTGTTGCTGTTCTGGATATTTATTTTTACAAGGGTGCCATAAGAGATTGCATTAAAAAAACACATTACATTTTAATTAAACGAAACCCATTCAGTGTGTGTGAGAGAGAGTGTATGTGCATATATGTTTCTTGATGTCTGTTTCAAGCCAGAACGTGATAGATGATTCTTCCGATTCTTAAGTTTATATTCTGACATGCATACAACATCTCCACCTGATTTTATGCACACAGTACTGTATATCTATCTTGGGAAGGGAGGGAGGAAGGGAGGAAGGAAGGATTTTGAAGTGTCAAGCAGAGCTTCAGTTGACTTTGTTCTGATTTCAGAAGATCCAGTTAATCACTTAAATCAGTTGGTGGACAACTGGGGCCCCAGGCCTCTGCCTAATTTCAAACTGCAGAAACCACTTTTGGTAAGAGAAAACTGCCCCTTTCCTATGCCTTGCTTGTTGGGGAGAGAGAAAAGGGGTGTCCCCATACATCTGGGGCTCCACTCATATTTGTAGGCCGATGCACCACACAGCCCTGAAAGAAATCCCTCCTTAACCTTTTAAAACAAAATGTTTGCTTATCTGCCCTGGTGATCTTGGTGAACTCTCGGAAATCAGGGTTTTGAGGAAGAGATGCTAAATGTCACAATTTGGGGGGCAGACCCATATGCACAGAACCAGTTGAGCCCATCTTGGATTTACTCTCTGGCAGACATTTGAATGGCACTGGGAAACTGTGGAAATATATCAGTTAAATTATTTTACCCACAAATAGATGACCGTGAGAAGGGAGGATTGCCTCACGTTTGCGGATTTAGAGAACGCATGCAGTAAAGCGAATAGGGTTGGACTTCAAAATGTTGCCCAAAGGTGTGGTTGAAAGGCGAATGTCACATGCGGTGAGAGCCGCATACGATGGAACTTATGCGAGCTTGAGAATACTTAGCAAATGGTTGGACACCGAGTGGCGAGCAGGTAAGCTTGTGGATGTCCTGTTGATTGGTGTATTTTTGGATAAATGTATACAGGATGCTTCTGGTGATGTTAGAGGTGTGCTGGTTACAGTGTGTTGAACGCAGGGGAACAACAACCTGAATGACTTGTGAATATTAGACAGGCTGTATGACGCAGCAAGGAATATGGATCTGAAATTTAATACACTGAAGGCCAAGGTAGCCATGTTTGATGGTTAGAATGGAGTGAATGATAGCAAGTTAGAAGCAGTCTCCAGGTTACCTGCCCTGGCTTACATAAGCCAGACCTTACATTTTCGTGTGAATGCAGTGCATGATCTAACACAGAGAAGAACTGGTTTATGCGCAGGCTTCTGGGGTAGAACTCTTCCATAACGTGGGAACAGCCTGTGTACATAAATGGAGAAAAGTGCATTTGTGCACTTGATAAAATGTTCATGAAAGACACAAAACTGGAGTTAGACATTTGAAGCCCTAGGGGTGGTCTCATTTAGCGACTGCCTCGTTTAGCAACCGTCCGCAGTTACAGCGGTGATGAAAAAGTAACTTTGCGACCAATCCTCGCATTTACAACCTTGGCAGGTCTGTAAAGCAAAGGAAAGCTGAAGTAAGAAGCTATAGAAATTAAATAAACAAACAAACAAACAAATAAATAAATAATAAGATCATAAGCACCGTCGTGGTTTCACTTAGCAACCGCTCCACTTAACAGCCAAGTTGCCGGTCCCAATTGTGGTCGCTAAACGAGGACTGCCTGTATAAACATAGGTAGAAAAGTAGAGGGTAGTAAGTAGACCTGTTCCCAGGAAGGAATGTTTGTCAAAAGAAGTAAAAATGACAGTGGCTAAGAATGTACTTCTGCTGGCTATTGTTAAAAGGATGTGAGAACTGGGTAGGTCAAGAGAAATATGAAAGTGAGTTGAAAAAAAGGAAAATTTGTTTGTTTGTTTATTTATTTTTAAATTTGTCCCCGTCCATCTTCTCCCCTTTCCTTTACTCCCTAATATTTATTCTATTTCTACCCTTGACATAACATTGCCTGAACCGCGTCCAGGGGATTAAACTGTAAAAATGCAGATCCGAACACCATAAAGAAGCTGAGAAGTAACCTTAGTGAGAAAAACCTTGCAAGCTGCAGGAATAAAATATGCCCCCTTTGAATGGAAGAATCTTAAAACAGCTGTGGAGCTATGTGGGGCAACATTTGCCCGATAAGGGTAATATGTGCTCCAGGATAAGCAGTGTGTTATTGGCATGCATGTCACGTATACATTTAGTATTTGTTCTATGGCCGTGCATTTTAATCACCCAAACCAAACTGCATATATTTAATCAAATGGCAAAGAAAAATACATCGTCTTTGACAAGACTTTATTCTGTTGGCAAGCTTACTCTGCAATATCATGAGATGAATATTTCAGCAGGCTGGATCTGGAGCAAGAGAAATAGCCTAACCTATGATGGCAGCTGGCAAGAGTGTGCTGCCCGTGGGCTCAGCCGGAACTTGGGGGCTTTGGGGTGTGTTCCATTACAGCTCCCGTCTTTCCATCCTGACTGGATGATGGGAGTTGTAGTGTCAGACACGTGGAAGGTGGTAGCTTGGCATAAGGAATCAAGCCGGCATGCCAGAAACCCAACGGCAGGCTCAGATGCACAATACATATCTGCGCAGTTCAGATATGACTCTTTACCATGTACACGCAACCTGATACTCCAACCACTTCCTCCACTGGTGATAAAAACTGTCTGATCTTTATAAAACGGAGGGTAGTCTCAGAAAATAGTGGAAAAGAATCTGGGTCTCCCCAAGAACCTCTATTGGATAGTTGGGAGCTCTCCAGAAGTGGAGTTGGGAACTGGGAGCTACTCCAGCTAATTGAAGAAGCTTTGCTTCAAGAGTCTCCTATCTACATAGAAAACAAATAAAGCCTACAGTCAGGAATTTGTGTTGGATTTTTCTTCCCCCCCTGGGTTGTGCCAAGTCTTATTATATCCAACTTCCCGTAGAAGTTAGAACGTTCATCATCCAATCTCAGCAATCTACTACTCTTGGGAAAAACAGCTGCAGAAGGTAAGCGAAAGAAGGGGAGCTGGTGGTCAGAGGAAAAAATGAAAACCTTGGTAAGGCAATATAACTGGGCTGTGTTCCTTAACCGCTGGGTGTGATCTTCCTGTCTTGTTATACCTGCTCTTATCTTTTGATTGTTGTTGTTTATTCGTTTAGTCGCTTCCGACTCTTCGTGACTTCATGGACCAGCCCACGCCAGAGCTTCCTGTCGGTCGTCAACATCCCCAGCTCCCCCAGGGACGAGTCCGTCACCTCTAGAATGTCATCCATCCATCTTGCCCTTGGTCGGCCCCTCTTCCTTTTGCCTTCCACTCTCCCTAGCATCAGCATCTTTTCCAGGGTGTCCTGTCTTCTCATTATGTGGCCAAAGTATTTCAGTTTTGCGTTTAATATCATTCCCTCAAGTGAGCAGTCTGGCTTTATTTCCTGGAGGATGGACTGGTTTGATCTTCTTGCAGTCCAAGGCACTCTCAGAATTTTCCTCCAACACCACAGTTCAAAAGCATTGATCTTCCTTCGCTCAGCCTTCCTTATGGTCCAGCTCTCGCAGCCATATGTTACTACAGGGAACACCATTGCTTTAACTATGCGGGCCTTTGTTGTCAGTGTGATGTCTCTGCTCTTAACTATTTTATCGAGATTTGTCATTGCTCTTCTCCCAAGGATTAAGCGTCTTCTGATTTCCTGACTGCAGTCAGCATCTGCAGTAATCTTTGCACCTAGGAATACAAAGTCTTTCACTGCTTCTACATTTTCTCCCTCTATTTGCCAGTTATCAATCAAGCTGGTTGCCATAATCTTGGTTTTTTTGAGGTTTAGCTGCAAGCCAGCTTTTGCACTTTCTTCTTTCACCTTCATCATAAGGCTCCTCAGTTCCTCTTCACTTTCAGCCATCAAAGTGGTATCATCTGCATATCTGAGATTGATCTTTTGATTAGCCCCTATATTTTACAACATAGATCAGACACAAGTATCTGTTTGCTGACAAAGGCATTGCAAATCCTCGGATGGCAAAGAAGGGTCTAGATCTGTTCATCAATCAGCCAAAATAGACGATAAAATATTCCCTAAAGGCCTGCCATGAAACTGCATAGCTGTTGTGGATCCTATGGACTTTTTATTTATTTTAACCATTGTTCAGCTGTCCTTCTGTAAAACCTCCAGAACAGCTAAAAATGGAGTTGTGTTTGTATGATCGAGGCTATTAACAGCCACAAACACACAAACCCAACTCTACTTTTAGCTGTTCTGGAGGTTTTACAGCTTAAAAATATTTTAAATGAATATTTAAATATTTAACAAATATTTTTTTTTAAAAAACGTAATACTTTATTTACAAATATAGAGCCAGTTTTGCGTAGTGTAGTACAATGACTTGTCCAGGCAGTCTCCGAGAATCTGACCAGGCTAAGTATACACAAAGCGTAGCAACTTAAACAATTCAACGAAGAGAATAGTTAGCACTCAGATGGCAAAAATCTAGTACTCAGTTAGCTGGCCCAAATCTCAAAATACCTCCCAGACAGACTTAAAAGGGAGGGTAAAAGAGAAAGCATAAAATGTCTTTCCTCTGAGTAAGTGTTCAGCCAATTGCCCTGTTGTTCCCTTCCTCTCTCCCCACAGAAGGATGTCTTTCTATACATGTGGCTAAATTACCTGATTCCTACTCAGGAATGGTAGGACAAGCCTATCCTCTCATGTATTCCCCAGCTGTTAAAGGAAGCGGGGGGGAATGGCAAGGTGCAACTAGTATCCATGGGAGATGGGAACACCATAACATGTCATAAATGGGACAGTAGAGCATTTGCAGGACCAGAACTCTGGAGACACCCCAGGTCTTTCCTCACTTCCATGGCCAGCTTGACCTTGACAATTCTGATTCCACAAAGTTGAAAGAAGAAGGGACACAGTTTCTCAGCCAGAAAAAGATGCTTACAGCTACTTGATCCTAGGAGATACTATGTTCCAGGATAAAAAGGCTCCCCCATTTTATTTATTTTTATTTATTTAATTTACAAATGAATTAATTTATTCCACTCTAGATTATTAAATGACCAGCTTACTAAGCGACAAAATGTGTTAAAGTAAAGCAGGCTATGAACTTCCCATTACATTATTATATGGATAAATTGATGCCTTTTCTCTTTTTTCTCTCCCTTTCTTTTACTTATTAGGCTAAATTAAAAGGAATACTGAATAGGAAGGATAGCAGGAGCATTAGCAATGTTCGTCTGTGGGAAACAGGTTAACGCAGCATATAGATTTATGTTGTTTTTCTTCATTTTTCTGTCCCTCTTTGTGACCTACTACTGGAAGATGAATGCCCTGCAGGATAAGGTGGTTGCAAAGGCAGGGCAGGAACACCATGGCAATCGTTCTTGTAAAGGCCAAGGCTATTTAACTAATGCCACCATCACCCCACTCCGAGATAAAAACAGCTTTATCATAGCCCCCTATTCCGACAAGAGGGACGGAAATTTCATCCGCGTTCTGAGTATTGTTCACCATGAAAAAGTCAAGGAACTCTACTGTGTGTTTTGCTGTCAAAATAGTAACCGTACTGTTATCGTGAAGGCTGAGATAGACATCCACTCCGACCGATTTGAATTCCCTTATGGCACGGCAGATTTGCTTTGCCTTGAGCCACAAGACTGTGACCCCCAGTTCATCTCTGTCCACCCCTCCGCTGATCCAGAGGCCAGCCAGCTGCCCTTATTTCAAATCCAAAACCTCCGCTCGGAGAACCCCACTCTGGAGTTCACCGTGTGCATTTCTACCATGTTTGGAGAATACAATAACGTCTTGCAGTTTGTACAGAGCATAGAGTTGTATAAAATCCTGGGGGCGCAGAAGGTGATGATTTATAAGAACAGTTGCAGCCCGCTGTTGGAGCAAGTCCTAGAATATTATATCTCCGAAGGCACTGTTGAAATAATTCCTTGGCCAATCCACTTGTACCTGAAAGTTTCATCTCGCTGGCATCACTCCATGGAAGGCAAAGATATTGGCTACTACGGGCAAATCACGGCCTTGAATGACTGCATTTACCATAATATGTACAGAAGCAAATATGTAGCGCTTATTGATGCTGATGAAGTGATTCTCCCCGTTAAGGACGCAGACTGGAAATCCCTAATGCAAAGACTGGAAAAGGAGAATCCAGAAGATGGGGTTTTCCTGTTTGAAAACCACGTGTACGGTAATAGTCTATTTTCCACAAGTCCATTCAAGGTCTCATCTTGGCACACCGTGCCTGGAGAAAACATCCTTGAATATGTCTACAGGCAACCAAAATACCTCCCTGCAGTCAGGAACAGGAAGATGATGATTGACCCAAGAAAAGTAGTTCAGACATCGGTTCACAATGTCATCAAGAAGTATGGGAATTCTGTGAGTGTTAAAAACAGTATCGCCGTTCTCTTCCATTGCAAGAAACCTGAAAGTAAAGATTTGGACACAGAATCCATTGTTCCAAACAAAATCCTCTGGCGTTACAGCAGCACTTTGATTCCCAATATTAACAAAGTCCTGCATAAATCTAACATTTTATAAGCCAGCAGTACAACCCTGGGAAGAAAAATGTGGAGGCCTTCACAAGCAGTGCAGGTGGCATCAATATTTTGTCTATCGCTGCAAAAGCCAAAACTGTTCTAGGATAGACTTTTCCACCCTGGCACAAACTCTCTTTCCCTGGTCCGTAGCAGACGATCTCTAATGGCAGTGCTTCTTTTCAGCTGCAGCATTGAGGATTTGGAACTCCTCCTCCATAAAGATTGATGGATTGTATATTTATTTTGATAAGGTTCATGAAAGAGTTGGTACTACACAAGCCTTCAGTTGGCTTGTTGGTTTTCCTCTTGAAGGATATGAACTGTATGTATAGACAAGTGGACATTTGTCTGTCTAGGTCTATATCTAAATTATCAATGTCTGTCTGTCTATCATCTCTCTCTCATTTATCTCTCATTTATCTATCTATCTATCTATCTATCTATCTCTATCATCTGTCATCTATCTATCTATCTATCTATCTATATCTATCTATCTATCTATCTATCTATCTATCTATCTATCTATCTATCTATCTAATTCTGGGACTATTTTGAGGATTACATGGCTGTTCTTTGAAAGGCTCCCAAGTAACAGCCTTATGGAATTAGTTTTCTTGAAGCATAAAAGGCCAGCATTGTCATAAATAAAGCTATAAACACATAAAACCCACTCTTCACATATGGGCTGGGCTGGATGAGCAAAGATATTTTCAAGAAGCCGTATGGGCCCAAATGGACCTCCTGCTTATGCACCTTATACACTAAATGTCCTACAGAAGTGTCAATGAATCCCTGTGAAGGGCTGAAGTTTCAGGGAAATCCAGATGTTCAAACCTACATGCATTCATAAACTCACCATGGCAAGTATAATTGTGGCTACTAAATGGTGGGGATGCATATCCCCTTGTAGACTGAGTATATTCTCCCACCTAGTGATTATGAGATGCCAGGGGCTTATCAGCCCCAGCTTCTACCTGTCAATGTTTTGAGTGTCCCTGCAAGAGTGACACCATCTTGCTGTGTCACCATCTTCCATGTAGCATTTGGAATGGATGCATGATTTCCTCTACTTTCCATTCCTGGCTCCCGAAATGGCAACTGGACATCAAGAGGGTAACAAAGACCAAACTGTAAGTCTATAAGTTTGCTGGTGGTTTGCTAAAATCTTAAACCATACAGACAGCCTGTATTTTTTTCTGAGGTTCGTATTTTCAGTGCATTGAAAATAATCAGAAAAACCAGGTCAAGCTCTGTTTCATTTTAACAATGAAATTGGAAGATTTGACTGATGGAAAGTTTGGCTGACTATGTTGCACTTTCCAATTGTTTTATGAATGGCCACAGTTAAGATAATTATCACTTCTAGATTTCATGTCCTTCTGCCCCCACCCTGACCCTCCACTATGGACTTATAGAAGGTCATATTTTAGAACAGTGGTCCATATTATGGGTCATTCCTGAGGGTGTGCCTATACACTGTAGGTATCTCCTTGATGGTGGCATGTGGACAATGATGGCTTGCAAGATGGTCTCTAGAGATCCTAGCTTGCATAGAATAGCATGAACATAGTTGGGGCAAAACTGGGCTGTGGTTATGCTTGTGTCATATGGCCAAAATGCCCTTACTGTTAGCAGGAAATGCTACATGTTGGCCTGGGAGTGGCTGAGACTGATAAGCTAGCTTCTACCATACCAAAAAATATCTTATAGGAAAGCCTTGAATGATCAAAGCCTCAGTGGATGGCAGAAAATGTGGAATAACTAAAACTAAATAGGCAGCTTCAAAGAAAAGACATGGGAGCTGTTCCTAAACTCTGATTCCTCATTTTGATATTTGCCAAGTTACCCACCCAGTCTCTATGAAGGCTGGGGCACCATGCATTGTTATTCTGAAAGGGTAAAGAATAAAAGGAAGTGCTTTGGCATACTAAAATGTGGGCAGGAGGTTCATGATCTGAAAGCACTCAACACACAAAGTAAATACTGAAAAGGCTTATTAAGCACAACATAACAAAAGAATGGCTCTGACTGCAAAGCATAATACAGACAGGAAATATCCACTGACAAAGCAGTGAAGCAAGACATGGAGACATTCAAACCAGGATAGAACCTCACATAAGTTAGCTGAAAGAGCGTCACCCTCATCTAAGGCAGATGTTCCCTGGACGATCACAAATACGTTATAGCATCTTTTCTGGTTGGCTTTTATCCCATGGCTCAGACACTCGGGGTATTTGTCATCTTTATAATTTTGCAAAATGTAAATAAGACAGCATCTGCAGAGGGTTTGGTGGTCCACCTTCTCAGCCACTTGGATGAAACCCAAGGACATTTCCACTAGGATAGGTTCCTTGGTATACATCTTCCTTCTCCAGGGGTTGTATTAGAGTAGGTGTTGTTTATACAACTTGCCTAGCAGTTGTCAAAATTTTCTAAGAGATCATACAGCCCATCCAGGAGATCCTCCTGGTCAAGAGAACACTCTGGAGCTAAAAGTCTCAAGAAAATGACCAATTAAGTGGGGCAGAGTTAAAGAAGGCCTGTGTGCTTTGGAGAAAGCTAAAGCTTTAACTAATCATATCCTGCAGAAGCATCCAAGAGAAGCTATTAGATGAAGGGAAGCACAGGGGAAAATGGGACACGTCATTTACACCTCCTCCCCATTGCAACAGTCTTCTGCAATTGCATTGCCGCCAACACCCACTCACTGATTGAGTTTCACCCTAGAATAAATGTGCCGCGCCCTCACATTTAAACATTAAACAATTATGAGTGAGGTATAACATGCAATACCATGCATTTCCCAGTTTTATCACCGCCGGTTCTCCTCTCCTGGTGTGTGTTGGTGTGTGTCCTTTTTATTCTCCCCCTCCCGCCAAAACCCCCAATGACTTGAATTAAAAGGTAGGTATGCCATCAAAGACTGAAGCTTTACGAGAATGTTTCCCCTTTGGGTTTTTTTTTTCATTTCCCTAATATAAAAGGGTTTCCCCTGATGTGCACACACGAACTCAGGATGCTAAAAATATGTTGCTGACTTGCATGTTTTGCATGCATGATCTAATTATCTGATTTGTGCTGAAAATGCTTTGCACCATGGAGTCTTTGGAGAATTTGGTGAAACCTACAGACCCCTTCTCATAAAAATGTATTTCGATGCATAAAATAAAATCCAGTGCACTGAAAAGAAACAATTTTGCTCAAATGGAGTTACCAAGCTATTGAAAAATTGCAAAGGTGTAATATATGCGCTTCTTTATTATTGCATTATGTAATTTATGACCCCTGGATTCCAAACGTGTTGCCTTGTCTTGTCTTGTTATTAAAAATAATAACCTTTTGGGGGGGGGGGCATAATAATTTTAGATAGGGAGATTTAAGTTAACCACCATTTTGAGAGTCTAGAGGCCATAAACTATCACATCCCAGTTAGTGAAAATAAAGTTATAATTTTTCCCATCCAGGTTTTCAAACTCCCTGAAATCTATCTGTGGACCCCAGGTTAAGAACTCCTGGCTTAATGTGATGTGCATGGTGGCTTGTAAGCTGTGATTCCAACAAAACGTCATTAAAACAAGCCACGGCTTTTTGTGTGGTATGACTTTTATTTCTCAGCCTAAATCTACGTCACAAGGCAGATATGAAGATAGAAAGAAAAACAAGGGGATTCCTTTATGTTGCCTTGAGTCGCCTGGAGGAAAAGCAAGATTAGAAATCTAACATAAAGCCCCACTGAAGTCAACGGGACTCTGTTCTGAAAAGACAAATGGAAGCTTGCAGGTTCACACAACATGATTAACCCAGCTCCTGAATTCAGCCATTTTCTGGCTTCACATGATACCTTAAAAGAAGGGGGAAAAAAGCAGGCTGGGTTTGCAGAAGAGCCTAAGGGACTCTTCCCAAACTAAACCAGGTTTAAAATAAACCAAGTTTAGTATGTTTTCCAAGGCAACCACTGGGCCTCTCAAGTGACTTGATCAGGCCTCTTGCAGGGATACCAACTGGATTGAGTGGTTTGGCTGGTGGGTGACCAAAATGAAGATTGTCTAGAAATATGGGCCTTAAACAAATCCTTCAAGATTTAAGATGCTACTAAAGATGGAAGCCGACCCATCAGGCGCATCTACGAACAAAAATGGCTGCACTCCCGCTGACAGTTCAGTCCTTTGTCTGTCAAGAAGGGCATGTGTGGTATCTGAATGGATTCCTCTAGAAATGGCAGACATATTTAGGAGTCCACTGTCATTATTGCATTAGATTTGTAAAGCTGCCTGGAATAGTTTTTGAACTGGGTGGCCTTATAAATCTAATTAAAAAGATGAGATAGAGAATTTGGAAGAGAGTGTCTTTTTAAGTTTATAGCACTTCTTCCACCCTCACAAGGGAAGAGGAGGAGGAAGGAGATGCAACCAGTCAGGCTGCCATGATTATGCCGTTTTCCACCATTTGGGGCAGCTTATTAGTGGCCATTGCAAGCGGGAAAGGAAAAGGCAGGAATTTTTAAGTAATGTTCTATTCCTCTCTCTCCCTCCTATTCTCATGTAACTCCTTGTGGGTTGACTCCCTTCCTTCCTTCCTTCCTTCCTTCCTTCCTTCCTTCCTTCCTTTCTCCCACCCACTGCTTTTTTTTTTTTTTTGAGTGGAGAAAAATAACATTTTTCTTCGGCCTCCTGAGGAAATCCTTAAGGTGGGGATTTCAGGAAGAAGTCTCAGTTGTTCTTTCTCTTCTGGTTTTAAAAATTAGCCTTTAATGGCAGGGAAATGGCAGTCATTCCTTCCTTGGCTTCACCTCCCTAAATTGTTTGAAGGTTTCCTTAGTTTGTTTATTTTAAAATCACTCTATTCCCCGCATCTCACCCTGAGAACTGGGGCCTATCTATCATTCTATCTATCTCACACAACGATTTATGTCTATTTCTCAAAAGACTTTCTGAGTTTTACAAATTCATTTTGTGAGTATGTGTGTGTGAATAGACATAGAGATCGATAGATATAGAGATATTGATAGATATAGGTAATATAGATTATATTGATAGATATAGATATTGATAATATGGATGATATAGATAATATATATTGACAGATATAGAGAAGATAGATATAATTCAATCGATAGAAATAGAGATATTGATAGATATGAATAATATAGATGATAATCAAATATAGATAATATAGATGATACCGCTATCAATATTAGATAGAAATGATATGGATATATTTACAGATATTGATACAGATACAGATAGATAAGAGAGATAGATGATAGAAAGATAGATATAATTTACAGATATAGACGTAGATATTGATATAGATAACATAGACGATATCACTAGATAATATAGAATGATAGATATAATATAGATATAAATAAAGATATAGATAGATCTACTATAGATATAGATATTATATAAAGAGATATATAGATCTAGGTATATAGATCTATATAGGTATAGATCTATATCTTTACCTATAGATGATATAGGTATAGGTTAAGATGATATAGATGATACAGATACAGATACAGGGGGGTATTATTTTGCACATTAGACAAGCCTAGAAGGTGTGGTTGGATTCAATGTACTGTATTCAAGATACTGTACTTGTTGTTCAAGTGTAAGAAAATTGAGCTATTCAGTAACCAGGTGGAACAGGTGATGCTGGACAAAAGTGACTTATTTATAATGGTGGAACAGCTGTGCCTTTGTTTAAAGGGCTTGAAGTTTAAAACAAAGGAACGGGGACTTGTTTTTCAAAACTTGCCCTGGTGGAAAGAAATGAACACACCTGTGTCAGTCGACAAGCATGTTATTCAGCTTTAATTCCATAGTATTTTTAGGGGGTTCAAGAGATCCCTCTTGAAAATCATTTGTTTTAAGGAGATCATTAAAAAAAAGAATAATCTAATTTTACTTTTTCCCTCCTTGTCTGAAAGGTTTTTTTGTAGTAGCATCAAAGGGGTAAGATGCCTCGCTGTAGAAGGAAGCTGTTTTGGGTGATCGTCCCTTTCCTTGTCCTTCTGTTCTTTGAAACGTACCCCAGGAGGAGGCCATCTACCACCCCACCACAAACTAAGCGGTCCTCAGGCCCTTGCAGTGGTGACCTTGTCAACGATACCATCACCGCATTAAAATATAACAAAACCTTCATCGTTTCATTGTACCATGATGGCAGGCAACAAAACCTCACGCGGGCAATTGCAGTGGTGCATTACAAGAAAGTCCAAGATCTTTATTGCTGGTTTTGTTGCAGTCGTGACAACCGCATTTCTATAATTCGCGCAGCAGTAGACATCCATCCAGAGCGGTTCGGGCTCCCCATTGGTGCAGCAGACATTGTGTGTGTGGAACCCCAAAGTTGCTCTCCACGATATGTGTCCATTCATCCATCCACTAAAGGATCCATGGAAGATCTCCCATGGTTTGAAATAAAAAACCGGGTTCCCCAGAATTCATTTTTTGCTGAATTCACTCTTTGCCTGTCTGTCATGTATGAGAATCACACCAATGTCTTGCAGTTCATACAAAGCATGGAAATGTATAAAATCCTCGGTGCCCAGAAAGTGTGCATTTACAAAACGAGCTGCAGCTTACTGATGGACCAGATCTTAAACTATTATGTTGAAGAAGGCACAGTTGAGATTATACCTTGGCCAATTACTTCCTACGTGAACTTGTCTTCTTTCTGGTATTCCTACAAGGACTGGGACTATGGAAAAACTATAGTTCTAAATGATTGCATCTACCGTAACATGTACAGAAGCAAATATGTGGTTTTTAATGATATCAGTGAAATTATCCTTCCCCTAAAACACCTAAACTGGAAAAATATGATACATAGCCTTGAGGACCAAAATCCAGGAGCAGGGATCTTCTTTTTTGAGAGTCATTTTTTTTCTCAGAATGTATTTTTGTCTTCGGACAAATTCAGCTTTTCCCTCTGGAAGAGCATCCCTGGAGTTAACATATTGCAACACGTTTATCGAGAGCCCAATAAACTGCATATCAATGTTTTGAAGAAAATGATTGTCAACCCAAGGAAAGTGGTTCAGGCATCAAGCCACTCCATTCTCAAGGGATATAGTAGAACACTTGAAGTTTCCAGAGACATTGCAATTCTTTACAATTGTAGGAAACACCATGAAAACGATGTTGGTGAAAAATACCTCATTAGGGACACAGCAATCTGGAGGTTCAACATGTCGTTGATTGGCAATGTTAATAAAGTTCTTGACAAGATTTCCAAGTCCAGTCAGAGCACATTCTTGAAGATCATTGCAAAAATATTTTAAAATGTATGGTTTTTCACTTGTACAAAATTGCTTAACAAGCAAGTGCTTTTCTTCTTGTTGGTTCAAACAGCCTGTGTATTTCATTAAAGATTTTAGAGAAAATAAGAGGGGTTAAATGTAAAATTGTTCCTTTTGCAACCTAGTTTTGTCAGAAAACAGAGTTGCTCTTCATACTGTTCAATAAAATAGGATTAATTCAGAAAGATAGTTTGTCTTTTGTCAGTAATGGGCACTGAGAACATCTTTGGAACTTTTAATGAAATGTACTGGTTGTTAACTTAATCCCAAACTAAATTCTAACATATGACAGCAAGCAAAAATGCATGTACTCTGGAAAAAAAAAAAGTGCTGTCACAGCTTGATTGAATCATTTTAGGTGGATGCCCATGGACATCTGATGTATTTATTCCAGGTATTCCCAGAAAATCAGCCATCATTTTATTGCACAATAGCCATGCATGAGTCATAGTTTTTACCTTGAAATGCATGTATTGATCTAAATTTCTGTTGCTAAATTCTGTTTAGTCATTTAAGATAGCTTCACAGAACAAAAACAAAACCCCGCCCTGAGATTTTTAACTGAAGGTGACTTTAGGCATCATGCCTCTGACAGAGTGGTGATTATTCCTTCCTTTGTGAAGAATGAGATTGTCAGGGCAATTTAATTTAATTATTCCAGAGTGGGCTGAGTTTGATATTAAATTTTGAGAAATAGGGTTAGTACAGCTTGTTCTTCAAGCATCCTGTTTTTCATAGAAATAGCTTCAGTTGGGACAGTAGCAATCATAAACTATGTGGAACACCCCTTGTGTGGGGTGTCTTTTCAATGTTGCATTTTTCTAAACAACCATCCTGTCCTTAATTCAATAGCAGGAACTTTTCATGGAATCTGGGAAAACATAACTCTCAGAAAAATAGGTCTCAGGAACCATGTTTACTGAGTAGCAAAATCTTGCCTCCACATCTGTGTGGGTTGACAATAAATATTCCATATTCTTTTTACTATATGGTGATTGCTCAATGCTGTTATTGAAGCTTCGATATGCAAAAGAGGTTGAGGGAAGAATAAAGACCACAGGCAATGAAAGTCTTGCTCACATTTTGGTATGTATGGTGCAAGGAATCCATGCTCGCTCGACATGTGGGTACGTCACTGGAGAGATCCAGAGCTTAAATCATGATAGAAGGACTATAAATGCCTTAACTGCAACTGGTTAAGAACTCAACCAATTCTACAGCATTCTGATTACTTCTACTGCATCCATTTTGTTCAGATCAGTTTAATAACAGTGCGGGGAACTCTAGCAGGAGCGGTATGGTTGTCACCTGGAGATGTTTATAGAGACCAGCAGCCATCTAGTTCCTTGGGAACTTGCAATATTCATTTCTCTAGTCAGCTCAAACTTTTATACCATGCAGGCTCTTCCTGATGAAAAAACCTGTTCTGTTGCATGCCTGATTTTCTTATATCTTTCACCTTTCTCCCTCAATTTTGTTAGCTTTTTAACTGAACAACTGGGAAAGATTGGCTGAAAAATCTCATTAAGAAAAAAACTTCAGGAGGCATATTAAAAAAAGAAAAATAACCTGTCCCAGTATTCTTGGTCTGCCAAAAATGTACTGTACTGATGTACTAATCCCAGGACATTAGTTTCTGGTGCTTCTGTCTACTTTGCTTTCTCTGTGTGGCACTGTGTGGGCTCCAAAACCACTGGTGACGATCTGCTTCAGAACAAAAAGGTGTTTGACCCCAGAATTGTATCTAGTTAGGCTGACCATATTTCCTTGAGACAAAAACGGGACATTGGGATGGCAAAACGGGGCAGGGCTGGGCGACGGGCTGGATCGGCAGGCAGGAACTTCTCCGGTTTTCTCGGGCTGGGAATCTTCGGATTCCTCCGTTTGCGAGAGGCAAGGCTGGGCTGGAGAGTCCAGTGAACGGTTGTCCCCGACAAGCCGCTCCTCCTCTGCCCGTGCTTTTATGTTCTTTTCTTCCCGCTGTTTCAAGGCAGGAACCAATCGGCTCACCCTTTGACCACCGCCTATCAGCTGATCCTGTTTTTTTCGTTTTAGGTTTCCTGCCGGGTTGAGCTCTGTGGCTTTTTTCCTGTTTCTGCTGAGCTCCCCCTCCTTCCACCCAAAGTCAGACTGCCTTCTGACAGGTTTGCGGGAACTTTCAAATTTTTAAGTAAGGTTTTTAAGAAAATGGGACAAAATGGACATTTATGTTAAAACGATGGGACAGTCTGGAAATGTTAAAAAAATGGGAGTCCCATTCAAAACAGGACGTATGGTCAGCCTATATCTAATTGACTTTCCTACCTTGCTAAAATTTTGTTATCTCCAAGTGCTGAAATGCATTCCCTCCAACCCAAATAAATTATGCCAGATTTCCCTTCTAGATTGTGCTGATACTGTTGATTCTTTTGCCCAGAGAGTGAAGAACTTCACATCTCTAAGGCAGTGACACTGATTCCGATTGATTTGGGTTCCTTTATGCGGCGGCAGATTCAATCTGCATGAAATCTATAAACTGTGACCCTTGCTACGTCTTTCTAGGCTAAAGATGTCCCAAGGCAGTGAGCTTCATGTTCATACTTGCAACACCACGCTCATACATACTTCTGTTTTTATTTGCTATTGCACTGAGCAATGTTTTCAGCTTGTTATAAATCCTCCGTTCCTCGTGGCATTTTCAAACTTGGTTTAATGGTTTCTGATTTAACAGTCAATTTCCCGGGACCTTCAAAGATGCAGTTTGTTGCAAAAATAAGAAACCTATTGAACGTCAAGTCAGATCGTTGACCCATCTAACTCAGAATTTTCTCCAGGACTTCCTGTAAACACTCCCCCACCCCCTCCAGTTTGGAAATGCCAAGCGTTGAAGATCTTCATGCAAAAGAGGGTTGCTCACAGTGAGTCAGCCAGGAATGGCAATGAGAGCCAATTAGTCCAAAGGCTGCCAGTGATACTAATTTCAAGAGTCTGAAATGATTGCATTATGGCAAATGGGTCCAAAAAATAGAACACTTAAAGCTTGATGGATTCCAAGCAATCACTCTAGAGCATTACAGTCCTTAATTATTTACAGCCTTCTTCCCTTGCTTAGATTTTCAAAAAGGACACTTGGATTCACCCAAATGGGGGGACAGAGCAAGCAGAGAGAGATCATCCTCACAATCCAAGATCAATGTCCTCCTTGTTGCCAGGTCAATATTTATGCCTTGTGAGGAGATTGTAAGATTGGTGGCCTCACAGACGTCCTAGCAGGAAGAAAAAAGATGAGAATGGCTTCCATGCTTTTCACAGCATCTCCTTTGCAGAAATCCTCTGTGAAGCCTTCTGCACAATACACAGGAGAGATATTATCGTGGAAGCCATTTTTCTTAGATTTCTGAGAGTTTTATCTCCTTGTATCCGCTGCTATGAAAAATGTCTTGGTAGAATTTTAGCTGGTTTTCAATAGTCTTCCTGTGGACTGATGTCCCCACTTTCTCTACCCACAGACCGAGATGGAAGATATTTTAAGAAGTCATTTGCACCGAGCTGTATTCTAAGCAACCTAGTTTTGCAGGATTTTTTTTTTCTTAAAAAAACAAGACTACATACGAACCCTCTTAACTAAAATTAATTTGCATTTTTATGCCTTATAATGGCAATTGGTATTGTCTAATTCCAGGGGAAAATGGTCCCAGCTCCCAAATAGAGTTATACCTGTGCTCCATTGGAAAACATCCTCCAGAAATACAGGAATCTTTGTCCATTACTGAACAGTTAGGCTAGTCCAGCTGATTCTGTTGCTAATCTGTGTATTTTCAGAGATCTGCTAGATTTGCTCATGATCTTGATTGATCACGGTGGGTAAAGAACAGGCAGCATTCCAGATAATAGAATCCAACTGCCATTAGCTTTAGCCAGCAAGGCATGGCCAGGAATGATGGGAGTTATAACAACCCCAAGCTGAGGTGAAGGCTGTTTGTGAGCCAAAATTAACCAGCCTCACTGCAGATTTGATTTCTTATGCTCTTTACTCAAACCACCCAATACCTCACAGCATAATAAACCACACAGAGCACTTGGTCTCCTTGTCATTACTGTATTTATATTTTCACAAGGCTCTGCACCTCAGAGGTCATGCTGGGGTGGCCCAAATATCTTACGATTTTGGTCTGAACCGTTTTTCCCAGAATTGTCCATTGTTCATAACAACGCAACAACACTTGTGAGCCACTCCCTGGTAAGAGTGCTGCTGCTTAACCGAGGTCCACACAAAAGCTGTTCACCCATGATTAACCTTACTGAATCAATCTGTTCTGGTTTTCATGGAACCACAGAAACTGAGCTCAACCCAGTATGAAAAGTCACAAAAACTAACCAAAACATTGACTGGCGACTTCTTTTTCGTTCTCTCCTTCTTTAAAAAGAGATTGTGCTTACGTCCCCAAGATGAGCTCGAAACGAAAGATCAGTAAGTGCACATGGCCACAACCACTGAACCAGGCAGATGTTTTTATTAATATTGTCATGTAAACTTTTATTAGCATATGCTGGTAGAAGTCTGTGGCTTCTGCTCCAGCTCACCTCCGGGAAAAGAACAGCACATAACTATCTTCCATTCTTAAATCTGCAATTCCTTCACTTCAGAATCCAGCATAAACTCAGCATTGCCTTTAGGCTGGAAACAGATTAAGAAATGTTCACAAAGCTGTAATGTTAAACTTTGTTTAAAGGGTTTACGAAACAGCTTTTAACTTGACACACCAAGTCACTTGGGGGCATCTGCAGTTTGGTCTCAGGATCTTTTAATCTAGCTAGCTTCTTTTCGCCAACATCAACATCAATCTTCCCTTTCTGAAGAAAATTCCAAGAGGACAGGTCCATCAAATTTTGAACTACATTAGAAACAGCATCTACTGTTCTCCTGCCTCTGGAGATACCCCTAACCACCTAAGCCTTCGGTTCACAAAGCGCTGGAGTTAAAAGGCTATCATCTTAACCCCTACTAAGAACTTGCTTGATCTGACAAGCAACTCTTCTGAGGAAAATGTTTTATTTCCTGCTGTCCCGCAGAAAGGCCTAGTTTAAATGTTCATACACAGAGAAGTGAACAAAGCTGAAGGATTCTCCCAGACATACTGCTCATAAATGTCTGAGTGTGTGTGAGAGAGACAGACAGACAGAAATGTAATACCACCCTACAGAAAATTACTCCATTCAGGAGTAATTAAATCTTCCATAATGGCTGTGAATCAGGCGATTTTTAAACAAGCAAATTTGATTTACGACTTTTTTTTTCTCCAAACAGCAAGGGGGTGGGGTGGGGAGTAAGAGATGCAATCCAATATGTTTGAACAGGGTTTTTTTTTCCCCTAACCCCCAAGAAAGTAAAACCAGTCAAGAAATATGCTTAAATGGGTATATTTGAACAAGAATATATATATATATATATATATGGCTCTCCCTGGGAGAGCCAGTGGTGGGAACAGTCAAGATGCTATGATATGTTCATTCTGAGAAAAAGGAGAAATGAATAGTCCTCCCTGTGGTGCCCCATTGGCTCTTCATCCCCACCTCCCCGCTCTTGAAAATGACACTGACAACTAAATGGTAAAAACGATTGTGCGTTGCAGGATGAAACCTTGCGTAACTTTGGTTCATGCAAACCATCCTCCATTTGATTCATCGCCGGCAGTCTCCATTCTGTTTTTATTTTATTTTATTTTATATATATATATATATATATATAAAAAAGCCACATCCCAGATTCCGTTGGTTCGATTCAGCCATGTTCCTTCCACAAGACCAGGTGGATGCTGTGGTCGGGCATGCTGGTGGCAAACACCAAGCCCATGTCATTCTGACCGTCCAGACCATCAAGCCAAGACATTTCTCCTGCCAAGAAACTTGACCCCCTCTTCGACTTCCTGTATTCCGGCAGCGGCCAACGGCTGATCAATTTTTCTGTCCTCAAGTCCATTATGTACAGGTAGTGGTTATCAAACAGGAGGGCAAAAATGTCACCAAAGCCCAGCAAGGATAAGTTTCCAAATTCAGGTGGTTTGATAACCCTGCAGGAATGGGACAAAGAAAGGAAGAAAGACAGACAGAAAAATGAGGAGAAGAAAATGCAAGATGCACCCGTTTTTAACAGCAGCAGCCCTGTCACTTAACAGTGGGAGGTCAAAAGTTTCTCCAACTGTCCCCGGCCACACACAGGAGCATCACTGGCTCAGAACGAAATTCATCTGCCTGATGGTGGGTCTTGGGAATGTCCAGGCAAGCTGAATAGCTTAGGGAAAGAGAGATGGGTACCTAGAAAGGGAGGGAGGGAGGGAGGGAGGGAGGGAGGGAGGGAGGAAGGAAGGAGGGAGGGAGGGAGGGAAGGAAGGAAGGAAGGAAGGAAGGAAGGAAGGAAGGAAGGAAGGAAGGAAGGAAGGAAGGGTATAAGGCCACAGAGAAGGAAAGGAGAATTGGGGAACAGGACAGAGATGATGAAGCATGCTGAAATCCAACACACACACATGCCATCTCTTTGGCTCGGGTTTAGAACTGATTGGCATGTCACAGATTACAGTTCAGAACATCCCAGGTGGGATATGGCAAATATAGAAGCACCTTAGGACTCCCGGGAATATTTGGCAACATGGCATAGAAAGACCACTGCTCCAGAGACAGGTTAGTTCAGCTTAGCTTATCCCTTTGGGCATCTGCAAGGCCTTCACAGTGCAATCTGGTTAAGAGGAGCAGCTGGCAGTGATGTTCCCTTTCTGCTGCATTTTGCCAGTTCAGAATTACTACCTGAGAATGTCGTAGCTGGCGAAGTCCCACTGGTACAACCCAATGGCCGAGCTGCACACAATGTATTTCCCATCAAAGTGAAGCCGAGGCTGCAAGGAGATACTCCGGTCTTCTGAAACGGTCAGGGTTTTTAAACATCTGCAGTTGATTTCTCTTCCAATTGGCCAGATCTGCAACAAAACAAAACAGGTGAAAAACGAGGGAATTGTGGCAACGTAGAAGAAAACGTTCACTTTGCTAACTCCTGACTGTCCTCTGGGCCTGGAACCCATTCCCCAAATACCACAAGGAAGACAAAACCTTCCTTTAGCAAATAACTTGTCAGAAAATCCTACAGCCGAATGAGAGCTCATAACCTCCACAGAAACAAAACCTACATTGAAATAATTATTCCTCTCCCAAATTTCCAATCTCTCTTGTTTTCTATGCTGTAAAACATCTCACAGGAAAGACCAAGCTCTTTTCTCTCTCTTAAATTGCGGTGTAAAGCACAACATACATTAACAACGATAGGAGGATAGCATACAAAAGTATTTATTTACTGTTCGTGTGTCAACCAGAGTCCCTGGGTTCAAAAATGTAGTCATCAGTTCCTTCAGTTCCAATGCTCTGGCTTTGAGTACTGACCAGTTTTAGCCAATCAGCCCCCCAAAATCAAGAGGGTAGCTTGTTCTGCACATTTGTGTATGCAAATACATTCACGTCCTGTGAGACAAGCTCAGCAGAGAAAGAAACTCCCACGATTAAGGTCAGCCAATGGCTTTTTTTGCTGAGTGAACATGCCAACCTGATCCTGTCCTGGTGTGCTAAACTAACCCAGGGAAAGTTCATTAAAACACTCTTAAGCCCTAAAATAGGTTTAACGCAGTAAAAAAAAAAGACCCATCAATTCCTCCGAATAATCCTCAGAAGACAAAATTCTACCTCCCAGCTCTACCCTAATTGCACCACCCCCTATCCACTGTAATCCTTGCCCCCTCAAATACAGGTAGTCCTTGTTTAATGACAACTGGGACCAGCAACTTGGTCAATAACTGAAGCTGCACTGTGCTTATGATTTTACCTCAGCTTTCCTTTGCTTTACAGACCTGCAAAGGTCATAAATGCAAGGATTGGTCACAAAGTTATTTTTTCATCACCGTTGTAATTGCAAGTGGTTGCTAAACGAGGCAGTTGCTATATGAGGACTACCTGTATAGTCCCCAGATATCAACACACGTCCCACTCCTGCTCCCCCGACTCCCAACTTATGTGAACATGTAGAATCCATTTCCCCTGAATTCCAAAGCTTCGTAAATCATCAGCTGGACATACCTTGATTTCATACTTATCTGCGCTTAAAAGAATGTAATCCCCGGGACTGTGCACGAGGGATTTGACTTTGCACTCTTGTAAGACCACCTGCCGTGAAAAAGCGATTTCAGTAAGGCAGGCACACAAGACAAGCCAACCCAACCCAACTCATCAAGATTTGTTTCAATGCATTCATCATGTCTTCTGAGCCCGATTCAGACAGTTGGATTAGATGCCACCTGCATACAGGAGCAGGCCTGCTTCTATAGTCCCCATTTTCACCACTCTCCACAAATTGGGAGATCAAATATCTTTTGCAGGATGCCTACTCTGTTTCTATCAATTCCCTGTGCTGTTTAAACCAGGCAACATTACTAGCTGGTGATAACACGGGAGCTGATCAATTAATGCTCCACTCAGACCCAAGGTCTGATTCCAGACAAGGCATCTCTTGAGTATTCATATAACAAAGTGGGATATATCCCAGTTTTCCTTTTTCATTTTGGCACAACTGCCTGGTTAATTGGTACAATTAACCCCGAGCCTGTGCACGTAAAAGTTTTTTTTTCCCCAACTCTAACCCCGCCTCCATTCCCCTCCCTTCTCATCTGTTTCTTCTGGGCTTAAATGTACACTGTAATGAACCAGGAGGCAGATGTGTCCTCTTGTAATCTGAGAAGACCACGTGCACAGATGGTCCTCCATACGCATTAAATAATTATGAACAACAAAAACCGGAGCAAGCAAGAAAACAGGTTTTCGTTACAGTTTTCATCCACGATCTTGAGCATCAAGGAAACAGTTTTAAGATACACAGCTCAAGCCTTTCTGAAGATGATACAAGAAAACGTAATTAACCAAAGAGGTTGGCCTGGGGAAGGGAGAAAATCCACGCTATTCACCTTTGTGACCCACTCTGTGTGTCCAGTCAACGTGTTGAGACAGACGCCTGTTGATAAGGCCCACACTTTCACAGTGAAATCTGCTGAGCCACTCACCAGGATATCGAGCTCGTCATCGTAATCCACACTGAAAACTATCGAGAGAGAGAGAAATCTTTTTCCATTCCATTCCATGGCTTCCCAGACTCTTCTGGACAGTTCCTTCATAATCATGGGTAAGATTATAAAAGTGCAGTCAGCGTGAGACTTTTTGGCACCTTACAGACTAGCAAAGCTACGTCCTAAGCTGCCTTAGACTGGACTCCATTCTTGAGAAGCGTGGGCTGACAAGGGACAGACTGGGGTGGTAAATAGCAACACCAGAAGAAAATTACAGAAGCTTTTAATTCTCTGACAGTGGTCATCTGCAAGAGTGGTCAGGTGATAACAGCCATTCTTGCTTGGCAAGTACGTGCAGTGCAAAATCTCTTAATTGCAATGCAATTAATGAGTGCAATGCAAAATCTCTGCCCCTATACAAGCCAGCATTGATCAGGGGTGATGGAAGCTGTAACCAGAGGGCTATGGATGAGGACGGACTGTGCCAAAGAGTCTCAAAGAGGTAGAATCTGAAGAGTCATCTGAAGGGAGTAAGAATGGCAGGAACACACTGGTTATTTCTGTTCTAAGCAATATGCAAGATGGGAGGTGGAGAAGTGGCTCCACAGAACAGATCACACATGTAGGTATGTACTGTCCTCAAATCCCTCACTCACCTGCCCCTGTGTGGCCTCGGAAATGCTGGGTCTTGGCTCCCGAGCTCCACTCCCAGCAGGCTACTGTGTTATCGAACGAGCCAGTGACCAGCTTCTGTTCATCAAACTTTACTGCCGCACACGTGTGGGTCTGGATGCCATAGACGCACTGCCCCGTGCTCACATCCCACAGCTTGGCCGACAAGTCGTCTGAACCTACAGCCCCAAGGGGAGAAAAGAAGGTTACTTTAGCAGCCTGGAAGCCAGTGGCTAAGAGGATGGCTGACCTGATCCACAGCAAACTGGGAGAACCAAGTTCAGCTTCCAGTGCACCACCAGCTTTGTTCATAGGGCTTAATTTTGGCTTCCAGTGGCCTAGCTAGAAAACATCACCCAAAACAATTTTTTAAAATATCTGATAACTCTTGACTCCAAATCTGCCTATTTTTAGAACACATAAAAAGAAAAATACCCCCTGTGGCATTTACAGCATAATTCCTCATTCAGGTTTCCTCATTCATTCCTCCTCAAAATCAACAGGCAAGGCACAATTAGTGAACAATTGATACAACAGGCAATTTTTCTGACTAGCTGCCACTCCTGCCTGGAAGGAGGTAAACATTCACATCAAGGGCATTCTCCTCTTCCATGCAAGTGGTTTTGACAAAAGGAGTCCAGGAATGTTTACTTTCATTATTTGCTTTGCAAAAGCAGTACATGCACTATTCACTTGGCAGATGTTTTCAGAGTAAAACCTCCCACAATCTATCCTCTCTTGACTTCCAGGACTGATCTCACTTTCCCTGTAACATCTACCTAAGTTTTGTGTGAAGCAATCTTAGCCTGGCATTACTAGGGGAAAAAAAAACAACCCTCATCTCTCTCATTTTTTTTGGCAGAAATTTCCACATTTAGTTCCTCACCCAAGTAAACCCACAAGAAGGCAAACTGACGCAAGTCAACTATCCTGGATTTTGGTCAGGGTCGCAAAGCAACTATTTAACCATGCTGCCCTCCGCCACCCAACCCCAGAGGATTAAGCTGGCAGACAGACAAAACAGAAGAAAAAAAAATAACCCACCCAGTCCAAGGCAATGAAAAGGAAACCATAGTTTGTTTGCATTTTGCCTTGCATATCAATGTCTTGCTTTCCTGAACTGTAACTAACATTTATATGAAATCATCTGCTTTCTTTCTAAGCGAATGGGTGCCCACTTCCCTCCCCTTGGCAAAAAAATGGCAAGGTGTTGGAGCCTTCCTGGCCTCCAACCCACACACTTCAACCACCGCACACCTCCAACTCTTGCAGCAGGTGTTCCAGACACCTGGGCTGCCCTACCTGTACAAAGGAGTCCATCTTTATAGTAAAGTGCATACACCCTGGCACTGTGTCCAATCAACGAGGAGGTCTCAAAGGCTTCATGATCCTCCAACTGCTTCATCCTTAATATAGCCTTCAAGTACACCTTTTTCCAGTGCAAAGCATCTTGAACAGAGTCATCAATCTGCCAACCTAGGTTCCTACAGGCCACCTGCCACACCTCCAAACAGGCACTTATGACCTTGTTCCATTGCTTAGAGACGAGGCAACATGTGAGTAAGGTCTGAGGGTCAAGCCATTTTAACAAATAGAAACTCAGTTCCAGCGGGAGGAGTTTGAGGAAGTCCCGTTTGAGAAGCGCCTCTAGGTTATTGGAGAGATGCCTGAGCTGAACAGCCCCGCTCAAGCCAATCAGGTGATCCAACGCCTCATTTTTCTGCAAGTCCGTCAGAGAGAGAAACGTAACAGAAAGATTATCAAGCCATGCTTCAAAGTCCTTTCTCTCCATAAGGTTATGGAAACATTTACCTGCAGTACATCAAAATACGGTATTAGTTCTACTCAAAAGTCAAATGCAAACAGTACTATAAAAAGGTAAACACCCACAGCCCGAAGCCTGGATAGCATTTTGACCCTGTGCTGGTAATAGGACTGGTCACCATTAAGGTTTAAAATGAGAAGAGCACAGTTTGAAAAGGAACAACTTGTTTGGCAGATTGTTGCTCACTCAAACTGCTAGTTGTGCAAACAGCTCAAGGGGAAGGAGGGCTGAAGAGGACCGGTCAATGGAAAACCTTGTTGTGCTGCAGGGAGCCAGGCTGTTCCCGATATTGGTTCCACCCAATTTCATCCATCTTCTCTGCTCAGTTTTCTCTCCCAGCCTCTGAGCTGCTTGGGAAAGAGATTACATTTACCTTAGATAGTCGTCTGTGATAGAACGTTGCTCAGTAGGTAGCTGCCAATGTTTCTTTTGCTCCTTGGAACCCAGCAGGGGTTGACCTTCCTCTGTGGCCATTTCTCCTGTACAAGTAACAAAGGCTCATATCAGTAACCGAGGCTACCATGTGCTCCTCAGTGCTCCATAAAGCTCTCATAACTTACGCCTTGGGTAGGTAATCTATTATCCTCCAGATATTTGGCTCAACAATTATCAGTATCTCCTCACTGGCCACCTGGAGCTGGTGGGAGTGACACCAAAACATCTGAAGGCAATGATGTTACCTAGTTGAGTAATGAAGCAAACAACCAAGCTGAGAGAGCACTAAGGGCTCCACATCTGAAGGTACCTAATTTACACTTGATACTACATCTTACACGCCCAGTCTCACTCTAAGAGCCAAACTGGTCTTCCCAACTCATCCCTTAACCTTCCTATTTGATCCAGAAGATTGAATGATTTTTTTTTACTGATAGTAGAGTTTAGGGCTACAACACTTTGCCTGCTTACTTGCAAGTCAAAGGGCTTACTCCAAAGTAGACATTAAGATCAGGTTGTTAGTGCATATTCAAAGCATGCCTAAAAGAAATGGGATCCTTAATAACGCCTTTTATTTCCTTTATCTGTCTTTATTCTTTCAAGAGTTTAGCTACCTATTTAAATTAGGATGAAGAAATGGCATTTTTTAAAAAATTGGGGTTGACATTCCTCTGGGTAATTGTCAGCAGGAAAAGACAAGAATGGTTAATATGCCTCCTTTTTCGCTCTTTTCCTCTGCTGGGCTGCCAGGGTTGGGTCAGATCACTGGCACTAAAAGCTTAAGTCATCTCATGCAAAACGGCTTTTTTTTTTTGCTTCACTTCATGATATAAGATGCTTACTAGAGATATTACTGCAGAGTGGAAGAAACTGTCAAGGATTAACAAATGGGCAAGAGAAAATAAAAGCGATAGTGATTTTTTAAAGGATGCATGATGAACGATGACTGTAACGAGGATGACATAAAAGATGTCAGTTTCATGGGCCACCATGCAGCACAAAACTGAGCACACTTCGGTGTGTTCTGGATTGCAGTCAGTTGTCTCTGGGAACTCTGCCGTTGGCACTGAGTATCACAGCATAAAACCAACATATCCCCTACGTGCCTATCTAATAGTACTACACTTCCTGCATGCTTCTGCCTCCCAAGATCTAATACTTGCAGTCACAGAGTGGGGTAATTGCTTCCCACTAAGCCCTTCAGATGCACCTCCTTGGTGAGAGACTACCTGGGACTAGTCCAGGTATGCCTCCAGCACTCATGGAAAGCTGTAATGGGCTGTGGGGATGACCTTGGGAGACAGGAGGAAGAGCCGCAGCTAGAACAACAGGCAGATAAGAGCCAGCCGAGCCCGCAGAAGGAATGGGAAGGTGGAAGGTATCTCAGAAGGGACCCTCCCTAGTTCTCTGGAAAGAAAATATAAGGGCGGGGGGGGGGGTGAGCTTTCCGACGTGCCAGATGCTGTTACTGTAACCTTACAATAAAGGCAATAAAGGTTCCTGTCTGGACCAAAACCCAGCGGCTGCCTTCCGCCCGTCCTGCCCCACAGGGGTGACTCGGGCGGGCAGCCCCTTCGCAGGAGCCCCCGCCAGCGGCTGCCTGATCTTTCTGGGCAGTAAAAGGGAAGGTATTTCCGAACTCCATCCCGGTCTCTCCCCGCCTCTGGAGGCCCGCCCCGCAGCCCGGCTTGCAAATGGCCCGGCTGGGGCTGAGCAGCCATTGCCTTCCTCATCTCCAGCAGAGGAGGGAGGAGGGCGGGCAACAGCAGCCCGCCAGTCGCCGCCGTCGCCCCCCACCCGACCTCCTCCGACCCACCGAAAGCCTAACTGTCCCCGCCCCTCCCTTTCCTTCCCACCCTCCCGGCCCCGCCACCGGGCGGCAGGCGGTCCCCATGGCAACCTGCACCCCCCCGCCCCCGGCCCGATCCCGCCGCGCCTCTCCCCTCCCACCCGCCTTCTCGTTCGGGGGGTCGAACCTGCCGCCACCGGATCCCAGCAAAGCTTCTGGCCCGGGAGCTTCCGGCGCGGGCGCGGCACGTCATCCCCGCGCGCCGCCCCGCTTCCCCAGAAAGCGGAGAGGGGGGCGTTCATAGAGATCGGGAGGGTAGAGCGTCCTTTCCGCAGCGCGGGCAAGCAGCTTTTGCGCTTTGGGCTTCGTGCGGAGTTGGGTTGCTTCGAGGCAAAGTCCTGTCCCTCCTCCCGCTTCCCAGGAAAAACGAATAAATAAACTGGGAATCGGAAGGCTCCGGCTTTATCTTCTATCACCATCATTCGAGTGCACTCTGCGCCACCACCTTTTCTTCCCTTCCGGGCCTAGAGAGGCATGACCGGCTGTCGGTTCCGATTTAACTTCGACGAGCTTCCGGTCCCAGTCATTCTCGCCCCTCTCAGAAACTATATCGCAAGGGCTTTTAGTTCCGCCTTGCAAATCTGCGCCCCTTTACCCTCAGGTTTGGGTCGCCGGCGAAGCGCCGATCGCTGGGGTTTGAATTAAAAAGGAGGGAGGAAAGGTGAGTTGGCTCCCGGTCAGCCGTTTTGCATCTTCTGCTTGCTGTGTTCCCCACCCCGGCTGGGAGACCCCCGGCTTAATACCGGGGGTGGAACTGTGGCTGGGTTTGCCCAGATACTTCCCTGGATGATTCCCCAACCTGGCGCCCGGTGGAAGGGTCAGCATCACATCTTCCAGACTCCCCAGCCGAGTTGGCTGGGGGATTGAAGTCCCAGAGGTGGGAGGGCGTTGTAACTGGAGAAGCCAGCCATTGCCTGTGTTTACAACGCCCAGCCTCCCTCCCTCTTGGACTCGCTGGTTGTGGCAGACCGTGCCCCGAAGGGGAAAAAAGCGGAAGGGAGGAGATCGATGCCCGCTTTTCAAAATAACCCTGCCTTTTTTCCAGAATCATCTACACAGTCCACTTAAGCCCCTCCGAGCAGAAAGACACGGAGGTTGCATGATGTCATTACGTTTTTTGTGACTTCCACCCACTCGCTTGTATATCCCTGGTGATGTTCGCAGTGGTATTGACTATCATTATCACCATCATCATCATTTTTTATCAAACTTACATGCCGCCTGACTCCCAGCAATTCTGGGCAGTTTACAATTGTTAGAAACATTTAAGAACAAAAAACAACACAACAACCACACACACACACACACACACAAACCCAGCACAAGACAGAAGAAAAACAATGGCAAAGGAAACAAACCCGGAGGGGAACAAAAAGGAAAAAAGGGGGCGCCAGTCTTCCCACCAAAGGCTTAGGCAAAGAGATCCCTTCCTGCCAGCACTGAGCACCAGGATCTGGATAAGTCCTAAAGCTGTAGGGTAACCAGATAGCTAAACAATCAAAGGAGGACATGGAGAATTGGAAAGAAAAAGGAGGGGAAAGGAAGACACACAAACTGTTGAACTTTCTTGGCATCCGTGACACAAATTACAGTGAAAAGCTGCCCACCCCCAAATTTTTACATAGGCCTACATGTATAGGAGATTACTTTTTCTAGCATCAGAAAGACTGGTTTTTCAGTCACAGGACTGTGTTGGAGCTGGTTGGGAGGCAAAAGCCTTCAGTGTGTAACTGATTAAGGTCTGGTCAATTTCAGGCCAGTCTGGAGAGCCAGTTTGGTGTAGTGGTTAAGGCACCAGGCTAGAAACTGGGAGACCATGAGTTCTAGTTCTGCCCTAGACATGAGGCCAGTTGGGTGACTTTGGGCCAGTCACTCTCTCTCAGCCCTGGGAAGGAGGCAATGGTAAACCACTTCTGAAAATGCTGCCAAGAAAACTGCAAGGATTTGTCCAGGCAGTTGCCAGCAGTCAAAAACTGACTCAAGGGTACACACACACACTTCTAGGCACCAGAAAGGTACTAATCAACTAATTAAGATCACAGAGCAGAGCTTGATAACTTGCAGTTAACACTTTTTAGAGAAGGGCTGTGCTGTGAAGAAAGGCAGCTCCGGAAGAAATAGACTTGTTAAATACTCAAAAAGCCGGGCAATATTTGATTTTAAGGCTATGCCTGCCAGACAAAGGACATGAAGATAATAAGGAGGACATGCCCTCCTTTTGCTGGATGCCTGGTAACCCTAGGTGTACTGTGTATAATTATTTGAAGTGCAGAAGTCCATGAGTTCAATTCTTGGTGGGGGGTTTGATCCCCATGGAATAACATCTGTCTACCTTCATCTGATTAGTCCCAGATAAGATGAAACTGGCCGCACAGTGCCTGTCTTTGGGTGGTCAACGTAGCTGCATCAGATAACTTTTCAATAGGACTTGCTGGGGAATCCCACCAAGACAGTTGGATTGCTTGCACACCCACTCAGGGTAGTCCTTCAGGGAACAAAATGCTGGGCCAAATCCCCTTGATTTTCTTAAATCTGGGGAGTGGCATTTGATATAACACTCTAGGAAAAACTATAATGGGGTGGACTGTCTTCTGCTGCTTGAGGTCAGTACTTGGCTTTTGAAGGGAAGGTGAGGACCACAGTGGATGGGATTGTAATGAAGAAGTTGAGTTGCAGAATGGGGGTGGTCCCACCAGACACTGGGGCAGAGGTCAGATGTTTCATTGCTTTTCCTGCTGGGGGGTCTTCATTGACTTTGAAGTGCTTATTGCCTGCTGTAGGGTCTTCAGAACAGTTCTCAGGTGTCCCACTTCAACATGCAGGGAAGACTTGCCATCAGATTTTGGAAATGGCAGCATTTCACCTTGAGTTTTTATGAGAAAACTCATAGAGAAAAGGAGGTCCAGTAGAGATTAAGAGAACTGAAATCCATTGCTTGGATGAAGGGTGATCAGACTGGACAAGCCAAGCCTATGTAATGACAAACAGATGGTGGTTTGTGTGAGCTGCAAGTCTGGCAGGAGCTCACAGGCATGGAAATGCTGCATGTGGTTCTTGGATCCTGGAGCTGTTGGTTTTTCATGTAGAGATTTGTTCAGACTGCCTTAATCCTCTCCTTGGGAACTCTACTGATTTTCCTCTTTATCCCATTCTTGCTTTCCTGGTTGATCAGATAGAGAAGACAAAAAACACCATCTAAGCAAGAAAGAGAATTGCCTGGCTACAGAGATGATTATCTGGTCCTATCCTCAAAGCTATTCCAAGTATAAACCCACTGCAAATATCCCCTTTTTGAGTAAGCCAAAGCGTGGGGGGAAAGCTGTGTGTGTTTCTGGTGGAAAAAATGGCTCACTGCAGGCTTTGTCTCTCTTTAACGACAAACCCTGTGGTTTATAGCTGAGGAGGCAAATCTTTTGAAGTCATAAGATTTGCTTCTACCTGCTTATGATGTTTTCTTCTTGTTTTTCTTTCCTTATATTTTCTTGGGGCTTAAGACCAAATTGTCCTATCGTTCAGTGTCTCCTTTTGGGCACAGCCAAAGGAGATGGCTTCTGAGGAACATAGACCTCTTTTGGGGCCTAACACAGAGACAGAATTGCATGCTGCTGGAAGACCCTCTCAGATGGAGATTTATTTGAGGTGTGTATGTATTTCTGTTTCTCAAATGGGGCTGGCCAGATCAATATGACCCCAGTGAACTGTGCGTCTCTCTGATTTCTGCTGAAACCCACATGGGCCAGTCACTAGCAATCTCCCAGACCACCGTGAAGGATTGTTGTAAGAGACACACAGGGCGAAGAAAAACAGCGCAGCCTCCTGAAACATATATATATGCATGCATGCATGCATGCATGCATGCATGCAGGGGAAGATTATTAAATGTCTAAATAAAAATGCCACCTGTTGCATGTCTCCTTGTACCAGCAGAAGCCAAGGAAACATCTGCATGCAAAGCAATTGTTGCACTTGCAAGCTACAGTTTTGAATGCCTCTTTTCCCCGGTGGCCCAGCCCCTTTCCCAAAACTGACGTTTACCACCAGTGTGTCTCATCCTTGCTTCTCTTACAGCAAAGTCCAAAACCACAATCTCTACTTGGCAACCTTCGCCGCTGTCTTAGGACCACTAAGTTTTGGCTTCGTCCTGGGGTACAGCTCGCCAGCTATCCCTAGTTTGAAACGCAGCGACAACCCAGAATTAAGGCTAGATGACACTCAAGCATCTTGGTTTGGGGTGAGTTGCTGCAGGATGCTGTGGGCTGATCAGCCACTGGAGACTGTTGATTGTTGAATCCACAATCAGCAATTGTTGAAAAGAGATGGCTTATCATTATCACCATCATCATCACTACCGTTTATGACCTTTCTGATCATCATTGTTTATTCATTGAGTCACTTCCGACTCTTCGTGACTTCATGGACCAGCCCACACCAGAGCTTCCTGTCGGTCGTCAACACCCCCAGCTCCCCCAGGGACGAGTCCGTCACCTCTAGAATATCATCCATCCACCTTGCCCTTGGTCGGCCCCTCTTCCTTTTGCCCTCCACTCTCCCCAGCATCAGCATCTTCTCCAGGGTGTCCTGTCTTCTCATTATGTGGCCAAAGTACTTCAGTTTTGCCTTTAATATCATTCCCTCAAGTGAGCAGTCTGGCTTTATTTCCTGGAGGATGGACTGGTTGGATCTTCTGGCAGTCCAAGGCACTCTCAGAATTTTCCTCCAACACCACAGTTCAAAAGCATTGATCTTCCTTCTCTCAGCCTTCCTTATGGTCCAGCTCTCGCAGCCATATGTTACTACAGGGAACACCATTGCTTTAACTATGCGGACCTTTGTTGTCAGTGTGATGTCTCTGCTCTTAACTATTTTATCGAGATTTGTCATTGCTCTTCTCCCAAGGATTAAGCGTCTTCTGATTTCCTGACTGCAGTCAGCATCTGCAGTAATCTTCGCACCTAGAAATGCAAAGTCTTTGACTGCTTCTACATTTTCTCCCTCTATTTGCCAGTTATCAATCAGGCTGGTTGCCATAATCGTGGTTTTTTTGAGGTTTAGCTGCAAGCCAGCTTTTGCACTTTCTTCTTTCACCTTCATCATAAGGCTCCTCAGTTCCTCTTCACTTTCAGCCATCAAAGTGGTATCACCTGCATATCTGAGATTGTTAATGTTTCTTCCAGCGATTTTAACTCCAGCCATGGATTCCTCAAGCCCAGCACGTCACATGATGTGTTCTGCGTACAAGTTGAATAGGCAGGGTGAGAGTATACAGCCCTGCCGTACTCCTCTCCCAATCTTAAACCAGTCCGTTGTTCCATGGTCTGTTCTTACTGTTGCTACTTGGTCGTTATACAGATTCTTCAGGAGGCATACAAGATGACTTGGTATCCCCATACCGCTAAGAACTTGCCACAATTTGTTATGGTCCACACAGTCAAAGGCTTTAGAATAGTCAATAAAACAGAAATAGATGTTTTTCTGAAACTCCCCGGCTTTTTCCATTATCCAGCGGATATTGGCAATTTGGTCTCTAGTTCCTCTGCCTTTTCTAAACCCAGCTTGTACATCTGACAATTCTCGCTCCATGAACTGCTGAAGTCTACCTTGCAGGATCTTGAGCATTACCTTACTGGCATGTGAAATGAGTGCCACTGTTCGATAGTTTGAACATTCTTTAGTGTTTCCCTTTTTTGGTATGGGGATATAAGTTGATTTTTTCCAATCTGATGGCCATTCTTGTGTTTTCCAAATTTGCTGGCATATAGCATGCATTACCTTGACAGCATCATCTTGCAAGATTTTGAACAGTTCAGCTGGGATGCCGTCATCTCCTGCTGCCTTATTATTAACAATGCTTCTGAAGGCCCACTCAACCTCACTCTTCAGGATGTCTGGCTCTAGCTCACTGACCACACCGTCAAAGTTATCCCTGATATTGTTATCCTTCCTATACAGGTCTTCTGTATATTCTTGCCACCTTTTCTTGATCTCTTCTTCTTCTGTTAGGTCCTTGCCATCTTTGTTTTTGATCATACCCATTTTGGCCTGGAATTTACCTCCGATGTTTCTAATTTTCTGGAAGAGATCTCTTGTCCTTCCTATTCTATTGTCTTCTTCCACTTCTGCGCATTGCTTGTTTAAAAATAATTCCTTATCTCTTCTGGCTAACCTCTGGAATTTTTCATTTAATTGGGCATATCTCCCCCTATCACTGTTGCCTTTTGCTTTCCTTCTTTCTTGGGCTACTTCTAGTGTCTCAGCAGACAGCCATTTTGCCTTCTTGGTTTTCTCTTTCTTTGGGATGTATTTTGTTGCCGCCTCCTGAACAATGCTGCGAACTTCTGTCCAGAGTTCTTCCGGGACCCTATCTACTAAGTCCAGTCCCTTAAATCTATTCCTCACCTCCACTGCATATTCCTTAGGAATATTAGTGAGCTCATATCTAGCTGATCTGTGGGTCTTCCCTAATCTCTTTAGTCTGATCCTAAACTGTGCAGTAAGAAGTTCGTGATCAGAACTACAGTCAGCTCCAGGTCTTGTTTTTACCGACTGTACAGATGTCCGCCACCTTTGGCTGCAAAGGATGTAGTCAGTCTGGTTTCGGTGTTGTCCATCTGGTGAAGTCCATGTATAAAGCCGTCTCTTAGGTTGTTGGAAGAGAGTGTTATGCAGAGTGAGTTGTCTTGGCAAAATTCTATCAGCCTATGTCCTGCTTCGTTTTGTTCTCCCAGGCCATGCTTAGCTGTAATTCCAGGTGTCGTTTGACTCCCCACCTTAGCATTACAGTCTCCCATGATGAAAATAACATCTCTTTTAGGTGTGTTGTCCAGTAGGTGCTGCAGATCCTCATAGAACTGCTCTACTTCAGCTTCTTCAGCATCTGTGGTTGGGGCGTATATTTCGATCACTGTGATGTTAGATGGCTTGCCCTGAATTCGAATTGAGATCATTCTATTGTTTTTTGGATTGTATCCAAGCACTGCTTGAGCCACTTTACTGTTAATTATGAAGGCTACTCCATTTCTTCTGTGGTCCTCTTGTCCACAGTAGTAGATCTGGTGGTCATTTGATGTGAAGTGGCCCATTCCAGTCCATTTCAGTTCACTGACGCCCAAAATGTCTGTCTTTAATCTTGACATCTCACCAATAACCACATCCAATTTGCCCTGGCTCATAGATCTTACATTCCAGGTTCCGATGGTGTGTTGATCCTTAGAACATCGGATTCGCCATTCACCACCAGCACCGTCGGCCGCTAGCCGTCCTTTCGGCTTTGAGCTAGCTGCGTCATCACGTCTGGGGCTAGTTGAGCTCATCCTGTTCCTCCCCAGTAGCATTTTGACCATCTTCTGACCTGGGGGTCTCATCTTCCGATGGTATACCGACATATCTCTGGTTGTACTGATCCATTTAGTTTTCACGGCAAGGATACTGGGGTGGGTTGCCATTACGTTCCCCAGGGATCGCATTTAGTCTGACCTCTCTGTCATGACCTTCCCGTCTTGGGTGGCCCTTCACGGCTTAGCTCATGGCATCATTGAGGTGCTCAAGCTCCAGCACCACGACAAGGTAACGATCCTTTGCTGAAGTTCTGATCATCAGCAAACCTTAAATATAGCAGCTACTGGAGAAAACACAGTTTTATTGTGAAACTGGTAGCATTTGCTTACAGGAGGTTTGGACTGAATTTGGCTTTTTCCCTGCATTTCTCATAGGGCTTTTTCTTCCTTTCTTCCTGCAGTCTGTGGTCACGCTGGGGGCTGCTGCTGGTGGGACACTTGGAGGATACATGGTGGATAAAATTGGCCGGAAGCTTAGTCTGATGCTCTGTGCGATCCCGTACGTTTTTGGCTTCGTGGTCATCATCTCGGCCCAGAACATCTGGATGCTTTATCTGGGACGGCTACTGAGCGGCTTGGCCAGCGGCATCACATCCTTGGTCGTTCCGGTAAGAGGCAACATGTGTCCATCTTGCTGCCAGTGTGATTCTGTGAAGGAAAAGAGAAAGTGGAAAACCTTCCTTCTGCTAAGTTGGTAATAGCTCCTGAGAAGGTATGAGTACAGGTAGTCCTCGACCACAATTGGGTTGGAATTTTGGTTGCTAAGCAAAGCAGTCATTAAGCGAATCCGGCCCAATTTTATGACCTGTTTTGCAGCGGCCGTTAAGCGAAACACCGCAGACATTAAGTGAACCATGTGGTCGTTAAGCGAATCACACAGCTCCCCATTGATTTTGCTTGCCAGAAGCTGGTCAGAAATGGCGATCACGTGGCCACATGATGCTGCAGTGGTCATAAATGTGAACTGGTTGCCAAGTGCTCAAATTGTGATCACGTGACCGTGGTGACACTGTGACAGTTGTAAGCATGAGTTCCAGTCATAAGTCAGTTTTTTCAGCACCATTGTAAGTCTGAACGGTCACTAAACGAATGGTTGTTAAGCAAGGACTACCTGTAAACAGAAGTCTTTTCTGTAACCAGCTGCCTGGATACAGGAATTGGGGAATTCTCAAATTAGCCTAAGCTTGGCTACGTTGGGCTAAAATCAATCAGTCTCTGTCCCTGAACGCATTTCCCCATCCTTCTCATTAAGGCAGGATGTGAAAATAGAAGGACTACCAGTTTTCTTTAGGTAAGCCTGGGAGGAAAAGAATACTAGAAATTGGCACCAGATGGCCTCATAACTTCTTACCTTTTAATCTTTACATAGTTCTCATTCTCTCACTTGTACAAGGGTTTATAGAATGCTGGCTGGGGAATTCTGGGAGTTGAAGTCCACACATCTTAAACTCGCCAAGACAAAAACACTGCATTAGAGCTTCTTTTGTTAACTTACCATTTCCTGCTTATGCCTTAGGTGTATATATCCGAAACGTCTCACTCCAAGATCCGAGGGGTCCTTGGCTCGTGCGTTCAGCTGATGGTGGTGACAGGCATCCTGGGAGCTTACCTGGCAGGTACATGGGGGTGCCATGTTTTGGCTTAAGATGCCTTATTAAATCCTGGTGTGGCTGGAAGGAGGTTCTATGTCACATCCTCCCTTTCTTTGTTCCACGTTATTTGTTACTATTCATACCCTGCTTTTTAACTCAAGTAACAGTCAAAGAGGCTTACCAAAAAGGAAATATAAATTATGAACAAGAGAGTGTTAAAAGGAGTGAGGCGGCTGGTACTGATTTACTCTTTATTGCCGTTTTTTTAAAAATCATTATTGTATTTTATTGTATACCCCATAGATCCTATTGAATTAAAATGGTATGAACATTTTGGAAGGAAGGGAGGGAGGGATTGAAGGAAGGAATTGAAGGAAAAAACCCTTATAATAGGACATCAGTTATGAAATCTTGGTACTGAAAACCCAATGAAAGCATTGCTAAATCTTAACTGAGAATATAACAGAAGGACCACAGGATAGGGGTAAAAAGCTAGCCTAGATAAACAGATGTTTTTAAAAGAGAGCCCAGGAAATCTCTCCTGGGATGTGTGCCACCTCTGAGAAGGGCCCTGGTGGTATCTCCACAGATGTGCCTGTATGTTCTCAAAAGGGAAGAACCTAAGCTATCTGCAGCAGTTCCAAGCCATGGGATAAAGAGTAGATGTTCCTTTTCTCCATACCTTCCTTTCAAGCCTTTGGGGGCCCTAAGAACAGCTCTTCTCATTCTGTCCCACAGGTATGGTCCTGGAGTGGCGCTGGGTGGCAGTGCTGGGTGCCATCCCTCCCTGCTTCATGCTGGGGCTCATGGCTTTCATGCCTGAAACACCTCGTTTCCTGCTGCGCCAGAATCAGCAGCCAGAAGCCATAGCAGCTTTGCAATTCCTGCGAGGCCCACTGGTGGATCACGAGTGGGAATGCCGGGGAATTGAAGCCAACACCAGCGAACAGGTGAAAGAGAGTCTGTAGGAAGTTCTGAGGTTGCACCTTCATTTAAGCCTTTTTTAACCACCCCTCCCCTAGATGGTTGAGACTCCTGCTCCGGAAATGCTATCCGTTGTTTCCCTTTGTAGGAAGAACTGAGCCTTGCTGAATTCAAGAACCCTGCCATCTACAAACCACTCCTTATTGGTGTTGCCATGATGTTTTTCCAGCAAGCATCGGGGATCAATGCCTTGATGTTTTACACAGAAACTATCTTTGAACAGGCCAACTTTAAGGTGAGGAGGTTAGCTGCTGATGGTTCCTCCTGGTCTACCCCAGCTGGCACTAGATTTTAATTTGGTGCTGTGGAATTACAACCCTGAGCCCACCCTTTGATCTTATAAATAGAAGGGATTCCAATTGACCAAATCAATCATACTTTTCCTAATCGGTCAAACGGGCTTCTTTGTGTCTTCCTTTTTTTGTGCCTTCCAGAACAGCAGTGCTGCTTCTGTTATTGTTGGATCCATCCAAGTCTTCTTCACAGCAATGGCAGCCCTCATTATTGATAGGACAGGGCGAAAAATTCTTCTAATCTTCTCAGGTATTTTGGAAAGATTGGCTCGCTTTCCCAAGTTCAGGCAAGTTTTGAGCTTTTCCCCAAACTAGCTGTAAGCGTTCTGCTTTCCCTCCCTCATCCCCAGGATTTATCATGGCTGCCAGTGCTACAGTGTTTGGGATATATTTCAGAATCACCCTCCCCAGCCCCAGCAATTCCTCACATCTCGAACTGCTGAACACCCCCTTGAACACATCATTTATGGAAGAAGGACACAGCCTGGCGTGGTTAGCAGTGCTGAGCATGAGTTTCTTCATTATGGGTGAGTCACAATCTTGTTTAGAAAAGGGTGGATCCAGTCATCTAGAATTATTGGGGAGGGGGTTGATCCTGGAACCTTTCCAGAAGCTTTAGACTCTCAGATGTTATGATTTCTGGACTCTGTTGGGAAGAAGCTGACCTGTGGACTTCCAATGTCTTGATAGGCCCCTTTCCCCCACTTCAACATTCCTCTTCCAATGTTGCAGTCCATCTTCTTTAAGACTGGATAAATACATGGCATGTACAGTGAAATCATCAAGACAGAAAAGCTGCAGATTTTGGGCAAGTCCATCGAGATCCTTCCATATCGATGTTAGCTCTGCTGGCTTGGCTGCTCTGGCCTGCAGTTCATCCTGGAAAAAGGTGTGGAGAGGACAGGTCGACAGACAGCAAAACGAAGTGGATTTGTGTTTTTTGTGGGACTTGGAAGGCCCTTACTCATTAGCAGGCCTGAGCAAATTTGCAGGGATTGCTATTGTCTACTTGCAATCTTGAGACTAGAATTTGTGCTTGTTCAAGAGTGGAAACCTGGGGGCACCTGCTCTATCCTTAATGGAGTGGCGGGAACCCTTTTCTACCAATATTCCTCTCCCTCATGAATCACATACATGGGGCCGCATATTGGTGAATGAAAGACCCAGGCCGCCATTTCTGTCTCTTTCATTCTTTCCTGCTCTCTCTGCTTCCCTGCCTTCTGAGCTAACCAAAAGGGGAGGAGGGGAGGGGTGGAGGACTCTAGCCAAATGGTCTGAATGGATTCCTTGCATCTGGCTCTTGGTAGAGCCAAGGAGTGGTGGTGTGGCAGCCTCTGAAGGCCATCTCCTGGGATGCTAGTGGGCTTCCTAGTGCAGTCGTTCGGTCACTATGAACTTGGTGGGCCTGGGGTTCGATCCAGCAGAGCACTGCTTATGTTCTTATGACCTTATATGCCCCTCCAGCACCAGGCTGTGCCCATCGCTCCCCTTGCTAAGTAGGGCTGTCCATTTCCTCTGCCTGCTTTAACTCAGGACAAACTCCATCTCCTTCATTTCGCTGTTCTGCCACCCACAGGCTTTGCCTTGGGCTGGGGCCCCATCCCATGGCTTGTGATGTCTGAAATACTCCCCCTTCAAGCTCGAGGAGTAGCCAGCGGGGCCTGTGTCCTCACCAACTGGCTCATGGCTTTTCTGGTCACCAAGGAGTTCCACGACCTCATGGTAAGCAAGGGTGACGTCAGCAGAACAGATGGGATGGCAGCCTGGCTTGGCAGGAGAGGAGGGGGCAATGGCACCGGTTGGGGGCAGGACCTTTCGTTGATCTGTTTTGCTGTGGTCTTGCTCTTGGGATCTGCTCCAGCCTTCTATGTGGGGAAGGTGTCTATCAAACGCAGAGAGAAATATCAAGGGGCTTTGCAAAGACTCAGATGATGGGCATGCTAATTCCAGCCCCTTCAAGAATAGGATGGGCTTTCCCCATCCCTCTTGCACTGTCGTCACCTCCTTTTAACTAGAAGGGGACTGACCTTTGGCCTGGCCTCAGAGCTGCAGCCCCTCCCCTCTGAACCCAGCTCTGCTCCCTTGTTAATGTACGTTCTCCTTCCTTGAGTGACTCTTCAATTTAAGGACCATATAGTGGTAATTATTTAACACAAGATCCCCATCTTGGCACCTCCCAGGGACATTGGAGAGCAGTTTCCACCACCACCTGGGCTGGCTGGAGAGAGGGTCTGGATGTAGGTGTAATCCGTGCTCTAAAACAGTGTTTCTCAACCTTGGCAACTTTAAGACATGTGGACTTTAACTCCCAGACTTGCTCTAAATTATAGCTCTTCTCTTCTTTGCCTCAAGACATCCCCTCCCCCTTTTAAAAGGCACAGACACATAAGAAAAGGTCTCTGAGATGTATAAAGGAGGAGATCCATGGTAGCATCTAAAGATGCTTTTTCTGATGTGAGCATCTTCTATTAACTGAGCATCATCCCTGCTACACCAGGTGGTGCAGCCCAGCCCAGGCATATACTGAGGACCTGAATTTCATATCCTGCCCCAGTATTAACCCTACCTTTCTCTTTCTTCTCTAGGTTCTCCTAACACCTTATGGTACCTTCTGGCTATTCTCGTCCACCTGTTTGCTCAGTGTGGTCTTCACCATCGTCTGCGTTCCTGAAACTAAAGGGAAAAGTCTAGAAGACATAGAAGAATATTTTCGGAGGCCACGTTAGACGTCTCCAAACAAGGTTCTCTTTCCCCCATCAGGGATTTCACTAAGCTTGTGGTGAAGATGTTGGCTGCTGAGGCCAAAACCTGTTCTTTACCTTTTCCAAGGAGATTGACATGGTGAAGGTGACATCACAGTGGAGCTCTGGCCAGGCCCGATTTGACTCTCATCAGGAAGGCCATACAGCATTATTAATGAAGGTGGTGCTGCGTTTTCTGATCTGCAGGCCCAGGATGCTCAGGCTTCCTAATTCAGATGTTCATTATGCCTTGTTCTTTGCAACAAGGATGCTGCTTGAGTGTCGCTTCAATAAAAGACTGTTAAGACCACTACAGTAGCTGACCCGTTCCTACCTATAGGGAGTTGGAAGCAGGAGCCAGGGCAGTGCAGCTTTCGTTAGCTAAATAAAATGCCCCTAGGCGGTGTTTGGGTAGCCTTGAGAAAAGATGGTTGAGAGGGGATAGGGTTGTGTTTTTCCAAAACTGGGAAGGATGCTACACAGAAGGAGTTCAAGATTTGCTCTCTCTTGCCCCAGAATACATATGTAGAATAGTAGACTGGAGTTCCAGGAAGGCAAATTCCAGTTGCGTCGTTCGTAAGGCTGGCTTTGGCAGTTACCCCAAAGATGGCCAGTGCCGCATTTTGAATACCCCCCGTCGCGGCTTAAATTGAGTCTTGGAAATGTAGCAAAGCCGCCAATCAAAACACTGACGCTTTTTTTTTCCTTTTCTGTTCTGATCTGTTGGTTAGGTAAACTTATTTATTAATTTCTATTCTGTTTCTGTTTGGGTCTCACATCCAAATAAATCCTGCCAAGGGAAATCAGTGTTTGCCTTGCTTTGACTCTGCTCTGAAATGCCAAGGAAGAGCCTGTTTTTCCCCTTCCAAAATCCCCGTTTCCCTACTTCGGGTTAAAATCTTGGCTCTTGTTCCCAAATGGGGGTCTCCTTGAGTTAAAAGTACCAGCTGGAGAAACTATTAAAGATAGAAATGCAGAGTTAAGGGGAGAAAGGGGAAGAAACCATGGGAAACCGTGGGAAAGGGTTATAAATAGAAAATAATACAGGTAGTCCTCATTTAGCAACCACAGCTCGGTCGCAAAGTGAAACCGCAACTGTGCTTATGATCTTACTTCAGGTTTCCTTTGCTTTATACAGCTGCGAAGGTTGTAAATGCAAGGATTGGTCATAAAATTAATTTTTCATCTCTGTCGTAACTGGGAATGGTCACTAAATGAGGCCACTGCTAAATGAGGACTACCTGTATTTAAAACGCTGAGCAATTTCCCCTTAAAAGCTGGGCTGTTACAATTAACAGAGCTGAACCAACTGGAGGGGCTTTGCACAGCTAGTTCGATCTCAAATCCATTTAAGCAACTTGGAGCCATCCCAGGGAGTAGAACTTGATCCGTAGCTTCCTCCTGACCACTCTTAGTTGCCCGTGTGATTCAGATTGTGGGGATGAATGGTCAAGCGTGGCCCTAGGAAAAGGGGTCAGGATATGTGTATGCACAGAAGGCAAAATGAGTGTGTGATCTTTCTCCCCCGTTTTATATCTGCAAGACCAGGGAATGGCAAGAACATGCAGTTTGGGGGTACTCATGGATTACAGTAAGATCCCAGGGGGACAAACCAATGAAAAATAGCATTATCAAATATCATAAATATTTATTACATATCAAGGAAGAAAAAAAAACCCAACAGTTGATTTTACAGCTGTGGTCTATGGAACTTCCAGAACAGATGTCTGTCATCGTATACTGTGATGCTCGCTCGCTCTCTCGTTTTTACAAGCCATATTTGAAAACACTCAGAAAAAAAGGAAATAATAATACATTATTACTTGTAGCATTGAAAAACAATGGCAAATACAATTAAGTTTAAGACACTTGGTGGTATAATTTAAACTTTGAGACTCACAAGAGGGTAAGCCACAGGCTGACAGCACGGAATCATTGAAAAGTACAAAATCCCACTAGAGTTAACAGTCAAGGGGCACAATCCAGCAAAAAAGTTAGGTGTGAGTAAAGCTGTGATCCAATACGCGTCAATAAGCGGAGTAAGCCCAAAAGATTTCAGGAGGCTTAATTTTCTGATCCACCCACATAGCATGGCATGGCGAAGATGCCATCCCAAAGCCACTTTAACTTGGATTTCTGAGTTATCCTGCATGGGATCATCTTGGTGAGATCAGCCAGCCTTGACTGTGAACAACAGCTGGCGCTGAAAGGGGCTGACCCCTTTACTCGTCGGTAGATCCCAAGAGTGAAGTTTAGGAAGAGGTGGTTTCATGGATTTAAGCTGTAAACTTCACCTTGATTCTCCCATCCCTTCCCGCAACCAGTTCGGTTGTCCCTCATCCCTCTTCTAAAACACGTGGATCATCAAAACGAGATTTCTCCCCCAGGCCCCACCATAAATAGAGCACCAAATCCCAGGCAGAAGTTGCATCCTACTTGGAAACAAGAGCGGGGAGATGCTGGAAAAAGGTGGAAAGGATGTGGCCGAATCTGCCTTCCTTCTCCATCTGTTGCTTTGGGGGGTGGGGACGGGGAAGTCACACCTAACTCATGCCGGACAGTGCTCGAGGGTGCTTTTTTTTTTTTTTGAAAGAAAAATGGGAAAGGAGAACAAGCAACCAGTGTTGACGACAAACTCTTTTGTACATACATCAGCTTCAAAGTGCCTTCTGTCTGGCGAGAGAAATATTTAATAAATACTAGCAAGTCATACTTGCAGGAAACAGCCACCCACCCCCACCGAAGATGGAGGAGGAGGAGGAGGAGGAAGAAGAGGCAGCAACAGGAGAGTTCTTCCTTTGGAGACATAGGACTACCACGGGGATACGTGGAAGAGTTGAGACACCAAGTCAAATGGCACAAACAGAACAGACGTGCAAAGGTGACCGTAGCAGATCAGTGTGTAATGTTAACGCTACAACTGCGGCCGTGATCTTCAAAGAGGCAAATGCTTGCTGCCACGTTTTCTGGCAAAGGGTGGTCCTGTTGCCTGGTCTCTCTCTCTCTCTTTTAATTTGCAACAGTGGATGGTCTACTGGGCAGGAAAACGCTGCTAAGCCTTTCCAGGACTTCTGCTTAAGAGGAAGACAGGAACGAAAGGACAGATCAGCCTCCCTGAATCTTGTAACCATCCCTCCGTCTCTTAGACTACAACTCCCAGCATCCCCAAGCAGCATGGGCAAGCGCTGGTAGGAGATGAAGCTCATAATATGAACAGGTGCCGGGCTAGAGGTGGTTAGCTCGGTTCTGGTTTCAAGAGTAAGACCGTCTGTTGGGAGACGGAGCAGAAAACTAGGAAATATATTCAATACCCCCTTGAGTTTAAGCACTAAGAAAAATGCTCTCTTGAGCCAGGAGACACTGGTGATTAATCCTTTTCCTCACCCCACTCCCCAATTATGTACAGCATCTGAAAAACCAAAGCACAGATAATGCTTTTTAAAAACTCACAACCCCGCTTCCACATTCTTTCACTAATGGAGATATGAGCAATTAACAGTCACATACGAATCGTAAATGCAGCTCTGGGGCCAGCAGAAAATCTGCCTGGTGAATGTATGAAAGGAACTTAAGCATTTAACCAACATCAAGCACTGCCCCTCAGGTTTTGCTTCTGATTTCCCTTCAGAAAGGGAGCCCTGTCTGGTTATCTGCATTTTGTGGCTGGATATGCTAAGACACAATGTCTCGTCTAAGACTTCGTGCAAGTCAGTGGAATTGGCTAAAATGGGAAGGACCCCCAAAGAGTTGCCCACGTGGATGAAAATAAAATAATACAGCTGGCGGTGTATTAGGCAGAGCCACTGCATTTCAGAAAAAGAAGGAATTCAACCAGTTTTCCTCCTGTGCTTTATGCTTCCGTGACTTAAAATGCTCCTCGCTTCCCAAAACTGCCTTTAGCCCTCCTGCAGTGCAAAAAGATCCGGTATCGGATGGATGAATCTGCCATCACTGGAATTTCAAAGGGATACTTTATCGTACCACTGGAGCACCATTTTCACCATGAAAATAGTATTGGGAGGATTAGCGTGGCCCCAATTAAATGTGGGCCATTTGTGAATGCTTTTTTAGTAGGTTGAAGTGACACTCAGCTTCAAGGCAATATTTGAATTGGGACAGCCTTGGAGACAACGGTGTCTCTTTTTTTAAGCATAAGAAGCTTGGTAAATTTGCCATCAGGTGCTGAAGACAGCAATGGAGAGCCAGTTTGGTGCAGTGGCGAAGGCACCAGACTAAAAACTGAGAGGCAGCGAGTTCTAGTCCCACCTTTGGCACAAAGCCAGCTGGGTGGCCCTGGGCCAGTCCCTCTCTCTCAGCCCTAGGAAGGAGGCAATGGCAAACCAGTTCTGAAAAACCTTGCCAAGAAAACAGCAGGGACTTGTCCAGGCGGTCGCCAGGAGTCAACATTGACTCGAAGGCACAAAAACAAATGAACTGAAGACAGCAGAGAAGAGCCGAAATTGTAATTACAGTGTTCCAGAGCCTACTGTCTCTTCCTATATGTGCACTCAAACCTTCTTCTCAACATGCTCTACCTGGAAGACCTTTGATTTTACAATTGTCAGGGGTACACAGCCCTCAACTGGAAGCAAACATACATACAGAAAGCAGGTGGGAATGACACGTGGGAATCGTTCTGCTAATTCACCAGAAGCCGCCCCCAGCAAGATTATGCGGCAATGAGATTATGCCCCACTTTCCCAAAAACGCTCTTTTGGAATCGGAGAGGAGTGGGGGGAAAGACGATTTTCACCAAAGCAGAAACGCAGGCGTACCATCTGCAGCAAACGTCTACTTGTCTGCAAACAAAGGTGTTAAAAAGGAAGAGAAGCTGAGAGATGCTACATCTGAAAAGAGATCCCAAAGGTCGAAAGCCCCCGAGCCCTCCAAAACGAACGAGTCCGTTTCTGCACAAATCTATGCAACCATCTCGGAGCTTGTACCCAGCTCACCCTGTCCTTCATCCCAGCTTCTTTCTCTCTAGGATTTCTTGAGGGCCGTGCATCTATTCCAACTCCCATCACCCTTGGCTGGCTCTGTCAGCAGAGGTAGGTGCAGGCCCGCAACTAGGGTCTGTGTCACCCAGGGCAAACATGGATTCCACGCCCATCTTGGAGCCCCCCCAGCACTCATTTTGGTGCCCTCCCAGCGTGGCACCTGGGGCACATGCCCCGCTTGCCCCCCGCTCCAGTTGCGGCCCTGGGTAGGTGTCCATTGTTTAGCTCCACTAATCTGCAAGCTGATTAGAAATTACAATGGGTTTGGAACTCAGCCGCAGATTCTAATTTTGTTGGGTGCTGGTCCCAGCCCTACAGACTGGCCATTCTAGAAACCAGCATTTGAGATGCATGGGAAATGGGCCACTGTGTACTCAGGAAAGGGAGACCTGCATCTATCAGCTTGTGGCTTTACTGATACTTTCCGCCATATTTTTTTCGAATGGCATACCTGCTCAGCTATCCCAGCTGCTCTCCTCCATTAACACCAGAAACTCAGCTGCTTGTTTTCTACTAGCCAAGGGTGCAGTGTTTTATTTACTAGGGGGCTGGTCCCTTGGGAAGAGTGGGCCAGGCAAAACAGTCAAATGGTTTGTTCAGTATAACCATCCTGCTTGAGATGGATTAAGTGCTCTGTCCAATGAGCAAAAAATAAGGCAATCAGGCAAAGGCAGAGGGACTGGATCATGGAATCTTGGTGGGCAAAAGAGGTAGGAGATCAAAGGTGGAATGGAAGATCCACCAGGAAGGATCAAACAAACAAGTAGAGTGGGACTATTGGTGTAAGGGAAGACAAATCAGTTGATGTGGTTAACTCGACAAGGAAATGTTGGAATTAGGGCAGAGGACAGCCTTTGGGTGCAAACGTTTCTCCTGCGGTAGGGCCACCGGCCCCTTCAGATGGACATCTGGTTTCTCAGGGTGTCTAACAAACCACAGGACAGAAACTGTCAACATGAGGAAGGAGGAAAGGGCGAAGGGGGTGGGTCACGAGAACAGGCAAACACCTTTGAGGGATTAAAAGCAGCTTTGAGACAGGTTCCCGCCCTGCCCAAGAGAGGGCAAAGGTACCTTTCTCATGCCACAGGTTGTCAAGCCTTTGAAAGACCCAAACTGCAAACCCTACTTAACAGAGGTTGGAAGTAGCTTTGGCATTCACACCCCGGAGGAGTGGTGTCTCTTCCAAAACCTCCTTGAATCTTTCGTGAAAGCTCATAATTTGGGTGCTTGGCAACCGGTTCGCATTTATGACCGTCGCAGCATCCCATGGTCACGTGATCGCCATTTTCAACCTTCCTGGCCAGCTCCTGGCAAGCAAAATCAATGGGGAACCACGTGATTCGCTTAACGACCACATAGTTCGCTTAACGGCTTCAGTGATCCACTTAACTACTTCTGAAAAAAAGGTCATAACATCCGGTCAGATTCGCTTAATGACCCACTGCGCTTAGCCACCAAAATTCCAGTCCCAATTGTGGTTGTTAAGTGAGGACTACCTGTATGCTCAACCTAACCTTTTCTGGCTAGTCAGCAGAGGGAGGGGGGACATCTATCCATTAATCAAAATGAGAAAACGAGGTGGGAGGGGAAGAACAGTTGTCGGATTTCCAAGTTTCAGCTCAAGAAAGGCCTGTTCTGCCCCTCTGCTACAACCAAAGAGGAAAAGCTAATGGTTTAGCAGGACGGCAATGTTTCTGCCGCTGATTGGATTCCTCAAACAAGACTCTTTCTAGCCAGAAGCAGCTATCGTTAATTGAACAATCCATATACATACATACATACATACACAAACACACACACACACACTGTGTGTGTGTGTGTATTTATTTATTTATCTTTGGGGGTTAAGTTACACCTTTTAAATTAAAGAATCCCAGGGTTCTTTTTGACCCTCCTGGATCAGACCCAAGGGCTATTTCAAGAGGGCACCGTACAATTTTGCCATAGCAGGTTAAGCAGAGTGGGACAACTTGCCATTCGTGTACTTCTTTCTGATCACATGAGAATTCAGTTTAGAAGCCACGTTGGGGGGCACTCCATGCACCAACACACCTTTGGGTTGTGACATTCGAGTCCAGCAGCCTATGCCCTACAGCGGTGTTTCTCAACCTTGGCAACTTCAAGATGTGTGGACGTCAACTCCCAGAATTCCCCAGCCAGCGTGCTTGAAGTTGCCACGGTTGAGAAACACCGCTCTGCAGTGACAGACCAGATGCTTCCAGGATCTCACTCGCGTGGCAGGGAATTTCTCTTCCCCAGTGACTCCCTACTTTCCTATGTAATTTTTCTGAATTACAGGAATACAAGCTAAGACCAAGGAGGAGGCAGAATCCCTGGCCAGATCCTGTTTCAGACAAGGAAGTTGGCGGCCACTCTCGGCACGGGTCCAGGACCCTCCTTTTAGCTTCAAATGGTGGGAAATGTGGCTCAGCGAAGAGAACTTCCTCTTCTTTAGTTCCCTCTGTTCTGATTTCCAAACCTGGGGACAATCTCCAAGACTGTCCAGGTCATCTCCCTCCTCCAGTGCTGGTGGAGAAAGGAAACATGTCTGTTGGCCTGTTACCATGGACAGGGGGCACTTAGGAACTTGCCCCACCCCTGAAATATAAGCAGTCTGTTCCTTGAAAGAGACTTCCTGTGCCATGTGAAAATAGATAAAGATTTAATCAATTAACTGATTAAAGCTCATTTGATCCTTCACCCAAGCTTTCACCCAAACTGGGTGACTGCTCTCTTATTTCACCAAAAAGACTATCTATATATATACACACACACACACACACCTGGTCTCTTTTCCTCTAACAAGCCAATAAGCTGGAAAAGTCAGGCATCCAGAGATGGATCCCTTAGTTCCTCTCTTGGATTGCATGTAGTGACCACTTCTAACATTGCTAGAGCATTTAGTGAGATGCATACTGTTTAGAGAGTTGTACAAAATTGGGACAGGGGGTGGAGGGAAACCAGTGGCAGAGAACGGGGTGAGTGCGTGCAAAGATTGTGTCCCAGTTGTCTTCACTTCAGATCAATGATGCCTTCGTCAAAGGAGGCCCCGAGTTGGAAGAGATTGCTGGAATGGGGCTCCTCATCCGGTGGGGCAGCGTCAGGGTCTGAACCGGCAGAGAAGAGGGGCTCTTCGGAAGTGCTTTCGAACGAGCTCACAATGAGCCTGCGGAGAGGAAAGAAGAAATGGCGAGTAGTGGGGAGGGTTGACGGGGATGTCACAGCCTTGGCAAGGTTTCGCCATCACGGAAACGCAACTGCTGTAAAGCTGGAGTGTCAGGCTGCAGATGGGCGCATCTTTCAGGCGAAGAAGGCTGAACAAACTACATCAGACCATTAATGGAACATCTAGGTTACACTGCAGCCGCCATTATCCTCAGATGTCAGTTACTTCCAGCCAACTTGCAGAAGCTTTTGCTCTCGTGACTTCGCCCTGTCGCAATCTATTCTCCCCAAGAATAACCCCTAACACAGTCACAGGGGACAACTGAAAAAAACCAGCTTAAGTCAACAACTTTCTCTCTTACTGCCTAATAAAGTGAGTATGCATGTCTGTTCAGAGAGAGGGCAGCCTAGCTAGACTTCCTCTGGTCCTGCGCGTAGATGTCCTTCACTGCCTGCCTGCAACAGCCTTTACAAAAATCAAATTTACACCAGAAGGCTCTCACACGCAGCTTCAAAACAACATAGTTTGGGGAATCAGGGGCGGAGGGGCTGGCTTGTAGCATCACCCCAACTCTCTCCCTCCTGTTCGTGGCTGCTTACCTGTCACTGCTTGAGGACCGCTGAGTTCCCTGCTTCGGGTCTGATGGTTTTGACGGAAGCTTCTTCTGCTTTTGCCCTCCTTCTGACTTTGAAGTAGGATCATCTAACAGACCTGGAGAATCCAGGAAAGAACAGCTGTCAATCCTTGGGAGATGTTTCCTTCCTTGCTTTTCTAACTCCAGAAGACCTCCAAAGTGGGTAATAATTGTCAGGAAAAACAATAAAATAATAAAGATGGCCCTGATCAATGCCTCTTCTAAGGAGGAGCTTGCCTGCAGCTTGAAGCCAGAAAGAGAATAAGGCCCACCATGGTAGAGGTATTGAGTATTGGAGAATTTAGCGCAAAGCCAAGAAAGATCTTTGGCCTCGTCCTCTGAGCTATTGTCCTTCTAAAAATTTAAGTAGGATGCTGGTTCCGAATTAAAAAGGAACATTGGAAGTGACTCCCAGTCTCTCTATCTTAATATCATCTACACCAGAGTTTTTCAAACTTGATGACTTCGAGATGTGTGGACTTCAACTCCCAGAATTCCCCAGCCAACATTGCCTAGCATGCCAGCTGGGGGATTCTGGGAGTTGAAGTCCACACATCTTACAATTGCTAAGTTTGAAAACCACTGAGCTGCACTGACCAGCAGCTCTCCAGGGTTTCAAGCAGAGGTCTTTTCCAGCCTCATCTGGAGATACTGGAGATGGAACTTCAGAATGCAAAGAGGATACTCGGTTACTGAATTGCGCAACCCCTTTCAGTCAATAATCTGGGTTTGGTGACTCTGAGTGATGGTTGGGTGACTTTGAGTCACAAATAGCTGAAGCTGCATGAGGGTCCCAGTGGGGGAAGTCAAGGTTTAACGTTTATGATGCAGCCTAGGAACCCTTCTCTGCCCCCTGAGATCAGATTCAGGCTGGTGGGTCCATGTCCAAACAGTTTCACAGAAATCCAGAAAATGCTGAGTTCTCAGTCTTTACCAAGCAATTCTTTGCGGGTTCTGCTTGCAATCTCTTTGATCTCTATGCGCGACAAGGAGAGGGAAGGTGCAACTGGGATAGAGGCGATGCCAGCAGACGTTGGGGTGGTGATGACTTTGGGGGCCAGGGGAGACTTGAGTGGGCGCTCGATGCTCCTGCCAACCAGGTTGCTGAGGGGGATTTTGTAGATATTTTTGCACAAAGCTTCACCTGAAATGAGGAAGAGGAGGAGAACAATGCTGGCAGCCAACATGGCGTAAGGTGTTTGGCAAAGGTGCTGATGGTCTACCAAACGTTTCTGGTAGCTTTGCTACCTGTTTCTTAGCCTGTTTCTTCTCTTGGTTAACGTGGCCCTGATGGAGCAGCACCAGGAATAGCAACTCCAGAGGAATCACAGGATAGTAATGTGAGCATATTTGGAAAAATATGGTCCCTAAATATTTTGCTTCATTCTGTATTTGTAAGTCAAATTTAAGGGTCCTTCTCCTTTAGTTGCAATCTTTCGTTCCTTCTAGCTCCCTTAGTGTCCAGCCTTCCAAGTCCCATCCTATCATGTTTTTTTTAAAAAAAATAATTCAAAACAAAAGCATTTTCCCATGGGAAGGATTCTTATAATTAATTCCAAAATCTTATTTCAGATCCGTCTGGACCCTTATTCCTTTATTAACTTTCCAGTTAACTCTAATTGCCCTTCCCTTGAGAAAACTGAAGGAAACCTTTAGGAATCCTTTCTTCAAGGGCTTCAAGTCTCTTGAAGTGGTAGCTCCAGATGAAGCCACCTTCCCTCTCCCCTTCAAACGTCAACAAGAACCAGGGGATTTGGCAGAGTGGATCCACCTCACAAACTAGATGTGGCACATTTTCCTCTCATTCCTTAGGGTTAGGAATCCTGCCAAAAAAGGAAGGGACCATTTTTCAGCCCTGCTGAAGGGGCTGGCAAGAAAAGGCAACCCTCCCTCAGACCGAGGTAGGTCTTTCAGATGCTAAGGAGCCTAGAGGAGAAAGTTCTCAGGAGGAACTATTACCTGATCCCTCCATGGGAGGCCTGGAGCTGACACAGCCTAACCTCTAGGATAGGGAGAAGAAGAAAGTCCAATATTGTACTTCTGGAATTTATGTTGGAAAGGGCCGATACTTTAGCAATAAGCCGTTAGGTATCTCCAACCCTGAGAAGCACGCAGCCCAACTTCCTTACCTTCTGCTGAAGTAGGGGAGAAAATGGGACTTTCATGAACTGAAGGTGTCTGAGGGGACCCAGGGGAGCTGGTCTCCTTCGAACTGCTGTTGGACACTTCGCTCACTGCGGTGGCAGCTCTGAAGTAGATATCTGACTGGAAGGAGAAGTGAGTTGAGAAAGCCAATGTAACATCCCCTAGCCCTTGTCTAAAAGGATCAGGAGTCTCTCTTCTTTATAAGGGGTTGTGAGAACTTGTGCTGAGAGCGAACAGTGTCTCCAAACCACCACCAATGGGAGATGTGGTTACAGGTTTCTACAGTAAATGAACGCTTCACCCACTATGCAAATATTCTGAGATAAAGGGATTCCAAAGCTTCAAAAGGAGCCCGCCTCAATGGACATCATGAATGGGAACCTTACCTATGGGGCCTTGAGTTGCACAAAATAAAGTGGGGTGGGAATTCAACGAGTGATTCATTCACTCGCTCACTAATAAAGGCAGGCTGGAGAAGGTGATCGAGGACTTGGACATCCCAGAGCTAATGCAAAAGGTTACAGCAATCTGGGGGAAAGGGAATTTGATGTGGCAGAGCAGGCTCTGCCCTATCTCCTTACCCTCGATGCCACCAGCTGCAAGGCTGGGACCACGGCTGTATGGACGAGGTTTCCATTAACCACCAACCGGATCTCAATGGAATCGGTAGTGAAGGCCAAAATGTAAGGGAAGGCGCAAACTGCAGAAGACAAAGGGCGGGGGTAGGGGGTGTCCTTAATGAAGAAGCCAACTCAGGAGCTGTTCAGACTGAGGAGTGCCTAGGCAGTCATTGAGCCATTCAGATGTGCTCCTGATCAGCTGCCCGGCTGGAAGTCACCACCAGCTTGGTTTTATTTTATTTTATTTTTATTTATTTATCAAATTTGTCACCGCCCATCTCCTCCCACCAGAGGGACTCTGGGCAGTTTTCTTACCAATCGCATAAGGAACCTGGTTCCAGCTGAAATGGAAATCCGAAGCTAGTGGCTGGACCAGAGCTGAGCCCCCGTTAAAGGGACACACTTTGCGGTAATAGCAAACATCTGCAAAAGCAAAAGGAAGAGCGGGGAAGAAGAGGAAGAAAAAGAGGACTGGTAGAAAAACAGAAGGAGGTCCACTATTTCACCAGGCCAGCCATTTGTGTCTTGGACAGCATGCAGTGGGAAAGACAGCTCCTTAACTCCTGAGCATCTGGATGGCATCAAAGGTGCAGAGGAACAGTGGCAGCTGGAATGAAGTTTGCTTTCTTGACAGCTGCAAAGGTTTTCTTGCACAGATTCTGGTCACTGAAGTTCTTCTTGGTAAGGGGTATCAAATGCGGCTTTGCCCCTGCCCAACTGTCCTCTGCTTCTCCACAAGGGAAACACTAAAGTTGGCATGGGGATGTTGGCCGGGGATGCTAGGAGATAGACACCTCATGCTTCTAAACATCTTAGGCCTTATTTCACTTTCAGTTGGGGGTTCCAGTGGAAGAGAGACAGCCCCTCTTCAAGGTTGCCTGGCACCCACCCCTTTCGTCTGCCATCAAGGCTGTTGGTAACGTCAGCAGAAGGAAAAGGGGGCAGAGGTGGAGAACCCCCTTATAGCTATGGTTCAGTTTTTAAATAATCTTTTAGGGTTGGGTTGAGAGGGGTTCCTTTCACTCACATATGTATGGATTAAGGACAGAGTGGGTTTTATTTTACACTTCCAAAGAACAATTCCAGTGCACCGTCAGAAAGCAATGATCTGCTGTCCCATTTCTGGACCACAACCCCGGACCCTGAAAGTGGAGTTTGGGGCTACCTGCTTCTAACCTGGGAAATCACCTAGCATTTCTCCAGTGCTTTAAAGTCAGGGATTTATTTCAGCTTCCTGCGATCGGCTGCTAGGTGCATCCAAAAAGATGTCAGGTCACCCCTGTGTTCGAGTCGTGCAACTTGGGGAAACGGTTGGGTGATGACCACCTTTTCTCCCACCTTCCCCCATCTTTATCTCCCTCCATCCCACTCTGCAAGCCTCCATCCCGAACCCATGACTCAACAGCTGCTCTAGGTTGATGCCAGATAAGGCTCAGCCTGATGCTGCCTGAGCTCCCTGGAGAGACAGAAGTACTTACAGTTATAGCACAAAAGCAGGCCAGCTTCTCCATCTTCATACACATCAATAGCTGCAACAAAATTAACCTGCAATGATAATGGGCAAGGATAGTGGGCGGGCTGAAGGCCAAGCTGACTACATTCAGGCAGAGGGAAGGATCTCTCCTTTCTCCATCCTCTTTAGCTCCCAAACACTGTACTCTCTACGGAATTGTATTTTCCGACTGTTCCATGTACTCAACGTGCTCCTCTCCTCCCTGCTATGCACACACATATCCCAGCTTAAGCTGGAATTGAGCTGAGCTAACACACCCCGCAGTTTGGAAAATACCTCGGTTTCTTCCAGATCCCATTCTGAAGACAGGATCTTTCAAAGGGTTCATCAGGAGCCCAATTCTGAACCGTCTGCTGGACTGTTTCCTCCCAACCCCTCCCCTTTGTCCTCATTTCTCTGGCAGCAAGCAACTGTAAAAAAGATCGTTGCGAAGCCTTCCTCCCTGCAGGGACATGGGGACCCTGGGAAAAGTCACTTCCTCAAGGCTTCCTAGCATGGGCATCACATTCCTGGGAAATTACACATTCCATAGTTTCTTGGGAGCGGAATGCTGACCCTCTGGCATGCAAGCTGCTGTTAACAGTCGAACGTTGATGCATTAACTCAGGACGGGCCACCTGCACTACTCCGCTGCAACTCCCAGCATTGTCAAGTAGTCTGGCCAATGTTGAAGGATGCTGGCAGTGCAGCGTTATCTGGAGCGCCACAGGCTGGCCACCACCAGCAAAACTATACGAAGAGACATTAGCTAGATTCTGTCCTTCCCATCTACCCTATTGGACAAGGCTGCATTTTTAGAAAAGGCCTGCCGTTTCCTCCTTCCTAGGGCTGAGAGAGAAGGAGTGATCCAAACAATGCAAAATGTAAAGTTTTCCTATGCAGATTGGCTTATCTAGCCTGGTATTAATTACTTATTTCTTTTTTCCAGGCACAAAGGGCCCCCAAAAAAGAAGTCTTTCAACCTATTGATCTCCGTGCAAGAATCCCCAGGAAACAGCAAGACAAAAGAATTAATTTTGGTTGGTTGATCCTCAGATTTTGGATATTCACTGAATACTTGAATCACAGCCCCAACCTACTCCATGCTGGAGGCGGGTTGCTTTCTCGCTCAAGCAGCCTTGGGGTCCGCTTTCTAAAGGTAGTCATGAATGCCAGCATGAACACATTCTGTGTTTCTGATGCCCAAGGACCTACCCTGCTCGTGTCAACATTGTGCAGTCGGTAGCATTCGCCTGTGCTCTCACTGATCAAGTCAAACTGGTGTCGGTAGGCCACACAGATCAGGTTGTCATTTTCTCCGGTGGGGCCATCCACCAACGTCATGACCACAGGAGGGTCACACAAGCAGATTTCCTGCAGCAGAAAATCAGGAGCCATCAAAAGGTGCTACGAAATTTGGCAGGAACGTTCAGAAAAATCTCGAATATGGTATGAAGAAAAACATAGACAAGTTAAGGAAGTCCAGAGTCTAACGTCACCTAACTGGATCGCTTCTTGTCTATAACTTTTCTGGCTTTTCCAAAAGATGTAAAGAGCACTCTGCATCTCAAGACAGAGTCTTGGCCTTGCCAATTAGGAAATGTCATTCCTGGAGATATCTGGCCTCTCCCAAAGAAAGATTTGATGGGCTCCGAGACTTCAAATAGCAGTGTCTTGTTCCACTAGGAGCTGAAAATCAGCCTAGCTCATCTGTCACTGCTTTATCTCAATTTGGCCATTCATCTTCCGGTGCTTTACCTCAAACCTACCCTGATGTACTGAAACTCCTCCACGGGGGACTCCGACTGGGGGGACACCAAGGGGGCACCGTTCAGACTCTCCCACCGCCTGAACTTCCGGGTGACGAGGAGCAGCTTATTTCGGATCGCGGCAATGATCCGCAGCTCGTTGCTGTGGTGAGTGTTGATGGCGTAGAGATGGCAGCCTGGAGCACAGAAGTCCAGAGGCATCAGGCTGGGTCCAAAGAGGAACGTCCCAAACAAACCACGGGGCAAAGGACATGAGAGGGGAGCTATAGATTTCCAGCTTATCCTTCCCTTCTGAACCACAGAGAGAATCCAGACCCTTCCTCCTTAAAACCAGGGAAGACAGGCTCTATGCCCAACTGTATTAAGTGCCAGCATGGTGGCATGGGCAGCACTGGATTAACAGTTAATGGGTGTACTAGGGATTAGATGCTCCCTAGTTAAGAGCCTGACGCCATTCTCTCAGCCCAGTCCAGTTTGTCACACAAATGTCCAGTTTCTACACGTGGCAGCTTGGCTACTTGGAATGTCAAACACCCAGCCAACAAAACACCACCAGATCTCTCTTTTGCTGTTGTGAGAGGCTGTGCTGAGGCTGACAGAGAGGCAGAGGAGTATCTCTAGGCACGAAGAATGAACAGAAATGGATTCTTAGCCCACCATGCCAACAAGCTGGGAAAAAGAAATTCAAAAGCTTCAAAAAGATGCAATGAATGCACTCATAAAGGAGGACTGGAAATTCCTATCTGAGTAGCCAAGATTCTTTATTACAAGCCCTACTTCTTGGTATTAAAACTCGTCACCTGTGTGAAACTTGCCTCTTTGGTTGTGCTGCACAGCTAAGGGACTGGATGCTAGGCGTGAGGGAGCAAAGTTACTTCTTTTATCAACCCGGGTGGCAAGCTACTAATTCAGGAGGATCTGGTACAAAGATGGTTGGTCTCCAAGAAGAAGGTTCTATAATACCTTTTGTTTTCTCCAACTTGTTTTCTCGGCAATCACTTTTGCTTCTGGTTAGCCTTGCTTCGATGCCTTTCCATAGGGCATTCAGCCTGAACACCAGAAGCCGGGCCTCCTTCCCTACCGGATGGAGGGTAAACAAACATGTTAAGAGGGCTACATCATCATGATCATGATCATCATAATCACAGTTATCAACATCATCATCTCATTTATACCCCACCTTTCCATCTGTAGAAGGGCAATCAAGGCAGCTAACATGAGATAAGAACTAAACATCCTAAGTTCTCTTGACTCAAAAGGAGAGACGATGTCCTAACAGCCAGGAACCACGCTGAGACAAGGAATAGGTCTCTAGTGTTTATTACTGCTACATTAGACAGAAAATACATTAGACAGAAGAAGCGTGGGAAAAACCCAGACAGATAAGCCCCAAAACTCAAGGCAGGTCTGCTCTGAGTTTCTTTGAAGGACAGTTCAAAGCCTCTAAACTATGCATGCGTTTTCCCCCCTGGATAGGGGCCCCCTCCTGCTCACCATCAGTACTCATGACAGACGTTCTATGTTGCAGTTTTACCATCCACCACTAGATGAAGCTCAGAAGAAAGAGCAGGTAACAGGCATGAAAAAAGAGAGTGATTTGGGCCCCAAATTTAGAGCAGGAGATGGAAGGCAGAATGAATGCAGAAAGGAGCTGAACCCCCCCCCCCCCCCACAAAGGGCTCTTCGAATCAAGCAAGAGGTGGTGGCTGTGTCTTTCGCTCCTGCCATGTTCCTCAACCAATCGTGGCTTGCTGTGTTATCTCTTGTGAAACAGCAGTCTTTGGTTAGAGAGCAGGCTCCCACTGGCTGCCTTTGTGTAATTATATCTGCTCCAGCAATTCCTAGGAAAGGGTCCAAGAACCAAACCCAGTTCTTGCTAGAAGGTGCAGAATGGTTCCAGACCCCCCATTTTATGGAGGAGTGATCTTGAACAGCAGAAGGCAGCCATTGTCCATCAGGCAACTTCTGGAGATGTTGGACTGCAGTTCCAGTTAGCTGAGACAACAGACCCAAAGTTGCGGCTAAGAGGACTGGGGAGGCCGTCGAGTTGGAGAAAACTAATCAGATGTGTTGTTTAGTCCAGAACATGCAGAGGTCATTTTCAAGGGAGGGAGGTTGAAGTGATCCTTCCACAAAACGAAACACTGATTAAATGCTTCAAAGGAAAGGCAAGAACAGCTCAAATCTAGATGGCAGTGTGGTAGGACACTTTGGTCCTGCATGCTGGTGAAAATTCTGCACGCTGAGGAACAAAAGCGTTCCTTTCCTTAGCTTTCTCTTAGAATACTGGGGGATGTTATTCTCCCAATAGCTCAGTGGTGTTTCTTACCTTTGTCTGCTCTGGTAATTAGAAGGTCCAACGTTTCAAGTATGTGCATCTGTTTGATCTGCAATGTTTTATCAAACACCGGGATGGGAGGCTGCCCATCTGAAAAGGAAAGATTGCAAAGCATTGAACCTCTAGAATATCTGCGCAACAACAGGTTGTGTTCTTTTTATTTTTTTCTCTCCAAACAGGAGATTAAAAAAACTCAAAACAAGCTCAAACTCATGACAGATTTTCTTTCTGAAGAAGCCTAGAATCAAACTGATGGTTTGGGGCAGCCCTGAGTGTTATCTAGGCCAGAGGAAAAAAGCAAAAAGTGAGTATCAAACAAACAGGACTCCATAGCTTTGGTTTTACTGAAAATTTAGCAACACCTTTCACAAAATTATACAGCACGGTCATGCAGATAGAGCTCCACCATTTCAATTTTTCCCCCTTTTTCTTAAGTTTTGGGGGGCTAGCTTAAGTAAGGGAGTTATTTTTCCTTTTTAAGCATGTAGTTGATTAGACATTATTAAAAACTGAATTAAAATACAGACAAAGAGGAAAAAAGCCACAACCATTTCATAAAGTAGGATATGTAAAACAATGATTGAATGTCTTTCCCATAGCAAAAGGCCCTAAATTAAAAAAAAAACATGAAGCAGAAGAATTCTAGCTCTGCTAGATTTCTGCGTGGCGTCAATGCCAGAGATTAACACCTGCATTTTTAGGAAATAGTCAAAGAGGAGCATCCCTGTCTGGCTTTTCTGACTATGAAAAAAGCTGCTCAGAAAGATTGTTGAGAGTTCTCCATGGCACCTTGAAAGAGGGAGAAATTTAGCTAAAATCCATTTGTTTTCCCTGTTTCACAATGAGGGGGAATGAAAAGATTCCAGTTACAGACATTCTCACAACCGTGGGACTATCCACTAACCGTCTAAGAGTAGGACGCCAACGTCTGTTGAGACCAGCAGGGACTGCCCCCAGGAATCTGCACAGATGACCTCGTGTGGGAAATTGCTGCAGAAGCATTGAGATTCCCAGGGCTGCAGAAGAAGACAATTATGGATGGCAGGTCAATGGGGAGAGAGAGACCTTTGAAATGAAGGCAGGGCGATGCCTTAGAAGTCTTCAGCATCCTTACTAAAGAGGCATGACAAAATGCCACCCATCTTCCCTGTGCTCATTGCAATTTTTTTTTTTCCAGTTAAAAATGAAAAAGAGGAAGTTGGTTTGTTACGAGCAAAGTCTTAACTTCTGGCAACATTTTTATCTGCTGGCATTCCTTTGAGCTGTACAAGGATCCAATGGGATTCTAGGAAAGTGAAGTGATGGGTTACGGAGTTGCAGTGATGATGTTCCACCACTTCTCCAAAAAAAATAAAAAACCAGAGGAATCACCATCAATCAGAGGAAAGCTAGGAAACCAGTAAAGCAGGGGAGAATATCTCACCGGTTTGCCTTCTGGATCCCTCTTGGGATTTGGGGTGAGGGGAGGCAAAAATCTTAATTTATTAGCTGGAAAGGATTAAAAAAAAGTTGAGTAGACTCCAGGATGGATGACACCGAAGTAAAAATCTTCACCAGAAGAAGCAACCTTTTATAAGCTCCATGAATCATGACAAATGGCCCCTGTTTGAACTATCTTGATTTTTGTTTTCATCACGAGGAGGAAGGAGCTAAGTTGGGACACTTCCAACTGTGTTCAGAGACTCCTCTAACTTCTGATGTAGCAGCAGATATTGCATTCCCTACTGCAAGGGCTAGAAACTTGGAGGTTGTTTTTAATGGGGAGCCTGTAGCCTACCAGAACCTGCTGGAATACAACTCTCAGTAGCCCCAACAGACACCACCAAGGGCTGGGGACTAGCCCTGGATGGAGAACCCCAAGTTCCTTATCTCAGGAATGGTATCCAGAGTTCTGCTTGCCATCCCTTGGTTCTGGTCTTTCTGAGCTGGACACAGAACAGTTGGCTTCTGAGCAGGGATCTTTCATCGAAAGCAAACAAGTTGACCTTGTTTCGTTTTTTGTTTTTTTAAGCAAACTGTCTTCCTACTTGCAAAGGCCCACCCCCCAAACGATTCACTCACCTCTTTTTTACAGAGGCTTGTGGTGGCTAAAATAGCTGGGGCATCGCCCCTCACAATGGTTTTCAGTTTGAGGGCCTTAAAATGAAGAAGAAGAAGAAGAAGAAGAAATAATGATGATGATGATGATGACGACGATAGTAATAATAATAATAATACACAAGGAAACACACAAGAGCCCCCCCCTTTTTTTTTCTTTGCAGAAGGGGGATAAACACGGTGCAGCTCCTCATTCTAAGCTTGTGTACAGAGCCATGGAGACAGGCTTGAGGGAAATATTCAGAAGCCATTACAGAAACAAGGGCAGAAACATCCGTTAAGCCCTGGGAACGGAGGCAGTAGTAGGAGAAGGCTCAGGTTGTCTCCTCAAGATCAAGGGGTTATGAGGAGAGGAGAAGCACAACCGGCTTGCAGGATTCAGTTATTATAGCCTATCTCAAGAAAGCTTAGTTCTCATGTTCTTCTGGAGTCCGTTTCCTGGTCTGAACAACCTCGAAGGGCTGACAGGGTGGCCCTTATCTCATCTGAACACTCCCTCCCTGCGGAAGAGCCACCTCCAAACGTTCTCCTGACACAAACCACCGCACCTGCCCCCCCCCCCCCACGAACACACACCTGGCCAAGACGGACAAATTCCGCCTGTCGGGCCTCTTCTTTCTTCCGGGCCGATTTGGGGGACTCGGGCAAGACGTCGCTGAAGGATCTCCTGTTAAGCATGTTCTAGAAACAAACACAACCGCCGCCACGGCCGGAGGTTGAAGAAAGAGGCTGGCATCTTGGGGAGAGTGGAAGTTTCCAAGATGGGACCAGAGGACAAAGCAGGAGGTTGGACTGGATAACCTCAGGCGCTCCGTCTGAGCAGAGGGACAGAGCTTACCTTGTGCATGTCAGGCATGAGATCCTGGTACAAGGAGCGAATTAGCATGTCTAGCGTTCGCTGCCGCTTCTGAGCAAACGTCGGTGTTTCCAAAGTGGCTTTCTCCCCGTTGATCACTGCAGAGCGGCAGAACAGAGGAGAGTGAACCTGCCTCTCTTCCCCATTACCTCCGATGTGTGCAATTCTTATTAAAAATGTAGGAATGCACCACAGGCTGTGGGAGAGAGCTGGGAATATCCCTGGTTTCACTAGGTCACTTTACACAGTTGGGACTGGAACTTCCATTGCTAAGCGAGGCGGTTGTTAAGTAAGTCATACCCAATTTTACGACCTTTTTTTGCCACGGTCATTAAGTGAACCATGTCATTAAGTGAATCCGGCTTCCCCCGTTGAATTTGCTTGTTGGAAGCCAGCTGGGAAGGTTGCAAATGGCGATCACATGACCTGGGGACACTGCATCAATTGTAAATGCATGGCTGAATTTGGATCACGTGACTGTGGGGATGCTGCGATGGTTGTAAGTGCGAGGACCAGTCGCAAGTCACTTTTTTCAGCACTGTCATAACTCTGAATGGTCACTAAACAAATGATCACAGGTCAAGGACTACCTGTAAAAACAGCATCTGGAGCCAATCTTGAAAAATAACCCTTCAAATAATGCCTTGCTCCCTCCATTGAATTCCAACTCTGGTGAGAATTTGGCAACTGTAACAAGACTCCTGATGCGGGATATACTGTATGCATTCATTTGCATATATTTACTCCAGAGGTTGGAGATAATCCTGCCAAGGTGCTGGATGGATTGTGCCTGGCCCTGTGGCTTTGCAGGGCACTTTCCGAAAAGCATCCCAATGTTGAGGCTAAGTTCAGGAAAGCATAGGAGGAATGTTTAATATTTACATTTCACCAGCAGAAAGTCCCTGAATTCCTGGTGGTCCGTAAACACTGGTGGGGAAGGAAGAGGAGGTCCAAAGAGAGGCACGCTTTCTTCTGAAAAAATTTTCAGCCTGGGGAGGAGGAGGGGGAGGAAAAAGAGAAAGGGAGAAAGAATATCTGATTGTTCGGGACTAGAATTATTCCCCAAGTCAGTATCTTCCCTCCCAAGGTGTGTTTCGGGCAGTAGCACATTGCGCTGAAGGTCGCAGCATGCCATTTTTAAATTATTGGGAGGAAGGCTTGGACCACAGCGACCACCCACCTGTAGCTGTCGCTTTGTTTATTATATCGCACTAAGGCAAAGATATCTGGAGTGTTAGTTAAGGATACCCATCCCAACTACCATGCCAAGGGCCATCATCTGTAAAGGCCTTCCTCCCCGTCCCCCTCCCCCAGCAAATGTTGGCATAAATTAAAGACAAAGAAAGATCCCATTCAGCAAGGCATGGGAATACCTTTTCAACAGGGGTATCAAATTACACTCCAGTTGAGCATAATTAGAAATGTTAAAATACAGTATAGCCAGGTGTGGGTATAAGATCTGATCCTGATTTGCTCCCCCAACATACAGCAAAAACCATTTTGGCATTTTTTGAACTAATTTCAGCTAATTTGTTTTCCTGGGCTTGGAGAAGCTGGGAAATGGCACGACTCTGTTTATTCACATATAACATGTATACGCTCCTGATGTCCCCTACATCACGCAAAGCAGCTACTAATTCATTAAAACAACAATCAGGCTTAATGAAGTGCAGAACAACAGAGATAGGGCAAGACGTAAAACAGAAACTTTAGATCAACCTTCCTTAAGAGGATTAAAAAAAAAAAAAATCATCCGAAGAAACATCATAAAGAGAGGGAAGAAGCATTGGCAGCTGTGCTTCTACTGGCCAAGTTGACCAAAATCCTATTTAAAAAAAAAAAAAAATTAATCATCAAAACCCCAAATCAAAACTTTATTTTTCTGCATTAGAAGCAAATAGTCCAAAGCGGCTTCCAGATGGAAACAAATCCAGTCACAGTATTTTCTCTTATCAATGCTGTTGGTTTAGCCATTTGCGCCAATGCCATTAACTTAATCATCCAGTCCGCCATTGAGGGAATTTGGGCATCCTTCCGTCTTTGGGCATACGTCTTGCTGCTGTTGTCATACATAAGAACAGAATTCCGTGTTGCTTCTCAAGCTGTTGGTCCATCTCCGGTTTCGATTGTCAGTCCACTTTGAGAATCTTTTGAATAATGCTACATATTTGGTTCCAGGATTTCTTAGCTTTTCCACAGGTCCACCATAAATGATAAAAGTTCCTTCACCCTGTATCCTATTTTTTTAAAGGATAATCCTCTTTTAATATTTGGAACTCTTCATTTATTGCTTGAAAAAAATCTAGGAATTTCAGCATGGGTAAAACCATGCCTGTTGAAGCACAGGGTTTGCAGCCTGGAATAATTTAGATGTCACACTGTTCAGAAGATGCCAAAGGGACCACTTCTATCTCTACAAAACATCTCCACGTGGCTCAGAATGGAGTCCTTTCTACAAAAGTATTTGTAGAACGTGCTTGGAAGCCCCAGAGATGTTTGCATTCCATCTATCATGTGTTTCAAGACATGCACTGGTGTTCTATCAGTGGTGCCAAGGAACCACTCCATTAAACCTCGGAGGGAAAGTTAAAAACCAAATCTATTTTAAAGGAGAAAAAAAGCAGACATGAGAAGCAAGTCAAGGGTTGTAGGGAAAAAAAAAAGATACGTGTAAAGTGGGAGCGAATCATGGAGGGTTTGAATGCTGGAGAAGTTTCTTCTCCTTCCTGGAACACGATGGTGACAATGTCATTTCCAATGTGTCTCTTCCTTTCCACCTACAAAAGAAGAATCAAATAGATCTCAGCTGTAGGATTCCTGGCCAATCCCCATCTATGTTCCCTGGAGAAACTAGCTCAATCTAACATCTGTCAGACACACTGGATTTCAGTTCCTGTGCTTCCTAACTAATATGTAAAGACGGCTTAGTAATTGTATATGTGATTATTGTTGTTTTTCTTAATCCATTCAATCTTGTCCGATTCTTGGAAACTGCCTGAACAAGTCCCTGCAGTTTTCTTGGCAGGGTTTTTCAGAAGTGGTTTGCCATTGCCTCCTTCCCAGGGCTGAGAGAGAGGGACTGGCCCAAGGTCCCCCAGCCGACTTTCATGCCTAAGGCAGGACTAGAACTCTCCTACCACGCCTGATTGGCTCTTGGGCTGAGAGAGAGGGACTGGCCCAAGGTCCCCCGGCCGGCTTTCATGCCTAAGGCAGAACTAGAACTCACAGACTCCCGGTTTCTAGCCTGATGCCTTCAACCACGCCACCGAACTGGCTCTGTTATATTATTGTAGTTGACCGTAAACTGACTACGAGCTTCTGAGAAGAGCACATGCAAGTTCACCCTGTATTTCCAAATTGTAGGCAGCACCAGTCCTGTTCTGTGCTGCATTAGACAGATTCCACCTCAAGTCCAATTTTCAGCATCATATCTGAGGTGGGATTCACACCAACTGGTACAGGTGCAGAAGGGAGCAGCAAAGATAATCAGGGGACTGGAAATTCTCATGAGGAGAGATTAAGTATATTGAGTGAGCTCAGATCTGAGAAAAGAAGGGCGAGCATGCTTCAGATATCTGACAGCCCCCCAGGTAGAGGAAGCGAAGACCTCTTCTCCATCATCCAGAAAGCATGCACTAGTGGTCTTCAGTTACAGGTGAGCAGATTCCTACTGGGCACTGTGAAAACATACTAATACTAAGAGTAGTTTGAGATTGGAACCAATGGCCAGAAAGGCAGCGGGCTCCGTTTTATTGGAGGTATTTAAACAGAGGTTGGACAAACGTCTGCTGGGAATGCATTGAACTGGGTTCCTATATTGCGTAAAGGTTGAACTCAATCCACTCTTCCACCTTTAAGATTTTACCATCTCTCCCTTTAACCCTTCCTGGCCTAGGCTCTGTTTATTTAACTCATTTAGCTGTTCCTCACTGTACTTGGTCTTGCCAACCCCTGGTCATAAGGATGTTGGATCGCCTAAACTTGCTTCAGTGCCCCTTAGCCTCTAATTTCCTTCCTTGGATCGCGGCTTGCAGCCTGCTAAGAGAAATCAATATGGGAAACCACACACTTGCTGTTTGTTCTCTTTTGAGTACGGAAGCATGGTTGAAACGTGGAACATGATCTCATGCCCTTGGTAGACGGTATAGATGGAATAAACCCCTGTCGTGTCATCTGCAAAAAGAAAAGAGGGAAATAACAGTGAGGGGGGTTTGATTTAGAACAGTATTTTTCAAACTTGGCAACTTTAAGACGTGTGGACTTCAACTCCCAGAATTCCCCACCCAGCACCTGGGGAATCTCACCTGCAGATGCTGCCATGTCAGAACGAAAATTGGCAGGAGTGGGTTTCCATCCATTATGCAAATAGGCTGCTTGCTGCAGCCTAAAAAACTACATTACCCAGAATCCTTCCAAACATGTCTGGCAATTTTAAACCCTTTTATCCCACTGATTGAAATGTAACGAAATTTCATGCTCAACTCCATTCCATCGTTTTAAGTTGCTTTGCACTGGCCCCATCTATCTCTTTATCCTGCCCCTGTTGGGTTTCTGGAGTCAAGTCCTCAAAGGACCTTCCTCCCCCATGCAAAATTTTGTGCACCTCTACGTTTCTCTGGGGAGAAACACAGAATACAAAAACGTCCACTTACTTTTGGTGTCCAGTCCTCCTCTGTAGCCCGTCCAGCCTTTGAGAGTAACGGTGTCTCCCAAGAGACTCAACAATCTCTGAAAACTTTCACTGCCCGTTTCTACAGATAAGAAATAAATGAGGTGGGGACAGGGGAAGGAGAGGAAGAAGGTAAACACATCCTTGGATTGTTGAGAAGGCTTCCTGAGAGACCCAACAGGTAGATTTGATTGTCAAACACACAAACACACACACACTTGCTGTTTGTTCTCTTTCGAGCACGGAAGCATGGTTGAAACGTTGAACATGCTCTCATGCCCTCGGTAGATGGTATAGATGGAATAAATCATCTATACTGTCTATCAAGGTATAGATGATCTATATCTATATCTATACCATCTATAAATCACACACACACACACACACACACAGCAATCTTAGATTATGATGAAAGGAGTATCTCCACTCGGCTTCATCTCAGAAGTTGACCACTGGGGTTGGACATGCTTGTATTTGTATAATCTCCTCCATCAGAAAGTCCTTAAAGTGTACAACTTGGCATTCTCCCACAATGGAACCCCCCCCACCCCGAGGGTTGCCCTAAGTGGTTTTCAGTGGCACCCTAATTTTGCAAAGATTCGCTTAAGGCCAACTGCCATTTTTATTCTGAAAGATATATAACTGCATAGGACCCCAGTGAGCAGTAACGTCTGCCCAGCGCTCATAACCTTTTTCAGGAACACAGTCACGGAGGTGAACGTCCACTCCGAAATTCCTAAAACCTTGGAAAGGACCGGTCTCCATCCGTTCAGCTGAAGTTTTGAGTTTTTAAGAACGCCGTGTGCCAAGACACCCCTGATACCACACTCGCACACACAGAATGCTAAGCTTTGTTTTAATCCTGGTTTGATCCACAAGTCAGCCTGCCTGTTTTGCAGAGGAGCTATGTCATCACAGTTTGGTCAATTCCTGGTTTGTTTTCCCTTCCTTTTTTAGCTCCTCTGGCCTTGCTCCTTCAATACTGAAGCTTAGGCTGGGCACAAGGGCAAAGAAAGACCAGGCAGGAGCCCACAAACAAATATTTATCCTTGTTTACCCATCTTGCTAAGTCAGAGAACCAGCAGCAACCTGTGGCCTTAAACTGGCATATACTGCTCTAAAGCAAGCCATGGTTGTTCAGTCTGATCCCAAGAGATGCGTTCACTCAAAACTTAGAAAGGATGTATAGCAGAAGAGTCAAAATGGGGGAAAGCAAGCATCGTTGCAACTTCTCACTGATGGAGCTAACAGTTCAACACCTGTAGAGGGCAGAAGATGGATTTAAAAACTTGGAGCAACACCCTTATTTAAATCTGTAGCTCCATTCAAGAGTCAGGCTAAACTCTCTACCTCAAAACGCTGATTATTCAGTGATGAGAATAAGGAAAGAGTGCTGGGGTGGGATGAAGAAGCAGAGCGCACGGTGTTTTTGTTTCACTCTGGCTGTTGAGCACACAAACATGTCAAGCTGGCTTTGCAAACGTAACCACAGCATTAAGAGTTGCCAGAGCTTTTAGTCATACAAACACAGAATGTTCTGAAAGCATTGAAAAAAAGTATCTCTGGTTGCTGTTTGGAGACAGCAGGAGAAAACCAATTGTGAAACGCAGGCAAACATTTTATCGGAAGGCAAGATGGATCCGTACCAGCAGCTGCTGGGGAAACTTTTTCTAGTGAAATTTGCGAGAAGAGCAGAGCTCCCAAGAAGCTACTGCAAACTATTTAATTTTTTTGCTGCTGGCAAGAGCCAGTTAACACCAAGAAAAAAGCTCGTAGGAACTGAGCAGGCTTACAATGCAGGTTCAGCTTATTTCATTGGGGGGTGGGGGGGGGAGGGAAAGTCAAATGCGCAAGATGAGGTCCAGTGTCAGGATGGCTGTGGTATCATCAGTTGGCAGAATGATGTAAGCCAAAGAGAAGGATGGATCAAGAGACATCTGCTGCGAGGAGACCACAGCTCATTTGTTAACAATGCTAGACAAGAAACAGCTGTAGGCAGACTTTGCTCATGGTGCCTCAGAATTTAGCAGAGAACGAAAAGAAAACAAGTCACCACTGGTTACTTTGAAGGCTTAGGAGAGTGAGGTGTTTTTTTCCCCTCCAGAAAAGCTGGTCATACCTAACCTAGATCAGTCATTTCAACCTGGTGTCCTCCACAACCTCCCTCCTCTCATCCTTTAGCCAGCAAAGGGCACCAAGCGCTACGCTCAGCACCAACCACTTCACTGGGACAAACATTCTCCATCATCCTCATTTCAGGCAGATGCACGAGGTCCCTCTTGCCCCGTGAAGACAGAGGAGATAAATCAAGCTGCACACTCACCATTGCTAAACATTTCATCATCTGTTAGCTGTCCATCTTTGGCATAAAGAATCCCAAACTTGAAATTGACAGAACCCTGGGAGACACAGAAATTGTGTGTTAATAAGATTAAACCCAACTGCAGCTTCCACCGTTATAGCCAGGGGGTTGGGAAAACTAAGCAAGTTAGGTTTGAAAGGCGTGGCTTTGCCCAAACCCAGTTTTCCAACTTTTCAATAGGGCGATTAACCAGGGTAAGTTTGTCACAGTTGGAGTGGGTTTACAAACACTAAGCCCTGTTTAACCATTATGCACCGAGGAATCAAAGGGGCTCAAGTCTGAACAACACACTAGGAATCCATTAAAAGAAAGTCTTGACAAATACATTGTAAACAAGCTTGACCAAGCAGATTAACAACTCAATACAATAACAATTGGATAGAGATATTTTAGTGTTTTAATTTGATAGTATTGTGTTGGCCATCCTAGCTTTTAGTTATCTTTTATATCTTATACATTTCAGTGGTATTATTGAAATGGGTGTAATTTTTTTTCGCTTATAATTTTATGCTGGTTTGTGACCAAAATGAAGATTCGATAACTGACTGGTTAAGTCTCTTGTGATGTATTCATCTCTGAAAATATGTATCTCCTGCTTTTGTAAATCCAAAATCTTTGCAAGAATGCTACCAAAAGATGTTAAAATAAAAATAATCAAGTGAGAGAACTGGAAGATTTCTCCCTTGGTTCCAGAACTTGTAAGAATGCTAAACTTGATTGCTTGCAGATGTGTTGTTGGCTAGGGATGACTGGAGACATAGAAGAAGCACAATATAAGCAGGGTAAGCTACTGTATATAAACAGAGAGCAAATTCCACACTCATTAGCCTGGTGATGTTACTTAGTTGGGTCATGAAATGTCTACAAGCAAACCACCAAGTTCAGGGAGCAACAAGGACCGCAAAGCATCATATCCTGCCAGGAAAAATCCTCACTCAAGGATGTCTTTTCCAGAGTGTCCATGAAGCCTATGCAACTGGTCATTCTCCCCTCTCAAGACCTCCTGGCCAAGTTAAATTTAATCTGAATGTGGGAGGTTGTCCAGAAGTGGATCTGCAAAGGGGCACCACCTGGAAGGGTTTCCCTGGCTCCTGACATCAGCCTCCAACAACAACATCTTAGAAAGTGGAGCAAGGCCCTATTCTAGAGGAAGACCCCAATTTGCTCAATTGCTCTGTGGATTACCTCTTGTTCTTCAAGGACCAATAAATCCTGGGTAGCAGGGAGAGAAAGAGAGAGAGAAAAAAAAACCTTTAATATTCACTTGTTTTCACATGCAAAACCAGAACCAAGGCTTCAAATTCCCATCCATTAGGGAGCATTATCTGGCAGGATCCAGGAAGACCATCCTTTCTGTCATGGTGCCCACCCTCTAAAACATCACCCCCTGGAGATCATACTTGCCCTAACCCTGCTGGTCTTCTGTAAGGCCTTGAAGACCTGGTTTTGTTACCAAGTCTGGGGCACCAGGATGCATGGTTGTTCCCATACCATGATTGTGTTAACTGTTGTTGGGTTTTTTTAAAATCTCGGCTGCTATACATATTATCAGGATGACTGTGTTTATCTTGGTTTAACCATTGCTAGCCATCCACAGTCATGTATTTGAGATGGGCGGCCATATAAATAGCATAAATAAATAAAATAAACAGTCTTGTTCCCTGTAGTTTTGAGGGCTTCTGCCCTCCCTCAAAAGAACAAACAGGTTTATTTATTTAGAACTTTTTTTAAAAAAAAACTGCCCACTAGCCAAAGCAGTCTGGGCTGTTTACGATAAAAACTCAGCTTGATTTACCTTTTGAATCTCCGGGTGAAGGATCTCTCGAGGACCTTTCTCAAATTTGTCAAGATTCATGGCACTGAAAGTCAATCAGACAGTGGTTTCAGATCCTGTTTGTGCAAAAGGCCACAGCATACAGATAATCCATGGCTTCTCCTTACCTTAAAATGGATTTCACAGACAAGGTTTTGGTCGGACTGTAAGGGAGGCAAATTTTCTGGGTACCCTAGAAGAGAATTGTGTTAACAGCGAATCTGTCAGACATTTTCTTGCAAGCAAAGAGAGAAAAAAAAAAACCCTGCATATGCCGGACTCTAATAAGTGAGGATCAGCTTGCAGCAAGGGTAGTTGGATTCCATGGAACTGGGTGTCAGAATACATGCAAACCCTTGTGTGTGTATGTGTGTGAATTCCCTCTTCTAATTATCCCTAGTTTGGCAGAACAGGCTCCCCAAAAGGTTTGGAAATCAGCTTTCTCACTTTTAAAGCCTGGCTTGGCAGCCACTTTAAAACATGGCTTTGCCAGGGGAAACTGTCACAAAAAGGCCAAGGTTTGCAGCAAGCCATAGTTTGGTATTCCAGCTGATCCATCTCAGATTTAGGGTGGGGGGTCTTTAGGGATTGAGGCTAACTCTCCCCATCAAATAAGCCCACTGAAACATCTCAACTCTCTTTCACGCACAGAACATATTGGTAAGGAAAGCCACCAGCATACGACTTGGATCTTGGCGTTGGTTATAACCAACTGTTACAAGCTGGGAGGCTGAGCTAAAATAAACAAGCATATCATAAAAGAGACTAAACAGAGGATCTGCCACTTACTGTTTTTCTCCAGAGGATCGCCCGGTATTGAGGGACACGTTGATTGTTTTGGTCAGAGAGCACGACAGACAGAAAGAAGGGGTTCTTCTCTGCATCCATGCCGACATAATTCTGATGAACTGGAAAGGAAAAGCAACATGTGTTAGAATTGGCGACCCCGTAACACAAGGATGCACAATTTCTCTTTGGGCCAAAGGACTACACCCCATTGGCCAAAGAAATAAATAAGCTTGCGGCCAGGACAAAGAGATAGGAGGCTTAAGATGAGAAATGGGACTCAATTCCCTTAATTTTCATTTAAATTAAATTAAAACGTAACAGAGTGAAACAGCTGATCTCGTGAATTTAAGATTTCTTTCTCTTTCATAGTAAAAATCGCAACTCGGCAGCAGCATTTGGAAGTGGCCCTGGAGCTGCGAGCAAGGATTTGGGGGCTGCAAGGGGCCTCGGGACCTTAGATGATCTACCTGCAATGACCAGCCACTCGAGCATTCACTCAGTGACAGTCTAGAGACTTGTGCCCAATTAACTGTTTAATGAAGCAAAGCGTTCTGATACAAGGAAAAAGTTGCGAATGCCCTTTTCCCGCGCATTCTGCAGTTTAAAATCACAAACCTCTATTTCCCCACCTAGGTATGCACCCCTCCCTGGTACCAGCAGATGGCTTGAACAGTTACTGCCTGCTTACCTTGGCAAGGGCCATCTAACCCAAACAATATATTTCACACTCCAATCTCATTCCACCTCCCCACTGGCGGCTCGCAGTCTGCTGACACAGGTTTCTGGATATCTCCAAAATGGCAGCGAGTTAGATCAGATGTTAGATTGACATATGGGCGAGGAGTCTGACAGTACCTCTGTTTCTTTAAATACCTGGGCTGAGAATGATTATGGCACGAATTCCTTACTCAGCCCTGCTTCTAAACCACTGATGTGCTATGCATGCACACACACCAGAAAGCATCACTACCTTTTCCTAGAAAATACTTGAAGTACCATCTGGTATGATATCCTGGGTTCTCCAAATGCACATCTGTTCTGTGCCATGTACCAGGAGTGTAATCGGCGTTCTGGAATAGAAAGAGAAACTGGGAAGGGCTGTTCCACAGAGCAAGACCAACTGGGAACATCCAAGGGGACAGATAAAGAAAGACAAAGAAGGGTACTGGTAACAACTAAAGGCAGACATGGGCTACTGGAAAGCTTGGGGATTTGATGCTGCTACTGTAATGGCTTGTGGGAACGACCTTGGGAGACTAGATGGAGAGACGCTGCCAAGGGAAGGGTCAGATAAGAGGCAGCATAGCCCGCAGCTGGATAGCAGGCAGGGCAAGGCGCTCAGAAGGGACCCTCCCTAGTTTCTTGGGCTGTAAAGGAGGTGGGGGGAGGATTGTACTTTCAGACTTGCAAGATTGCTGTTGGCCTCGCTGGGTAAATCAGATAGGAATCACGCCCAGATGAGCTAATTCCACTTTATTGTAAAGCTACACTGACAGAATCTTGCAAATCTGAAAGTACAATTCTCTCCCCACCTCCTTTACAGCCCAAGAAACTAGGGAGGGTCCCTTCCGAGCCTCTTGCCCTGCCTGCTATCCAGCTGTGGGCTATGCTGCCTCTAATCTGACCCTTCCCTTGGCAGCGTCTCTCCATCTAGTCTCCCAAGGTCATTCCCACAAGCCATTACAGGTACATACACCTGAAATAAAGTTGCCTTCAACTCAAACTCAACTCCTGGGGACTTAATGGAACCTTCCATGTAGTCTTTTCGGCAACAGTACAAAAGTGGTTAGCCATTGCCTTCTGAGATGCTTTTCCAGCTACCCAGTTGAGCCTACAGCCCTGGGGTTTCATGGTCCCACCCAAACACACATCTGGCATGACTTAGTTTTGAAAATCAGCCAAAGCTGGCAAGGTGGGGCAACTGAGGTGGACAACAAGTAGAAGCATGACATATTCCCCACCATCCCTTACCCAAAGCCAATTCCTCATCAATGTAGGGAGGTTTCCACCCACCTCGTCCACTGAGCCATTTTCCACCCGGAACCGGCCAGCCCTTTGAATGGCTCCATCAGCGTCACTGGAGATAAGCTGTATGTCAAAAAGAAAAGGCCACATTAATATGACCCATCTCACCCCAGTGTTCTGGCCAAAGCATTCACTTCTTTAGCTATTCCCACCAAAATGGCAATTAAGAGCTGGCCTGGAGGGGAGAGAGGGAGGGCAGATTTCTTCCAAACCATGTGGATGTCTTCCCCATACAAGAGAAAACTGTCCACTGTGTAAAAAACTCCCTGCTTACAGAGAGCCCAGGTTTTCTGCCTCTTCTTTGTTAGACTGGTTGGCTCCATGCAGGCAAAAGACTAAGCACAATACAGAGTTATGGACCAGAACAGAAACGGTGTTCTCCTCTTCTCAGTCCTTAATGATGCTCAGAACAGAAAAGAACCATAAGCAGGAAAGTTGTGCATGGATTGATTCTTCTGACCAGGCTCGATGCATCACCAAAATCCAGACATGCACAGGGTGGACCTGCTCTGAAATTAGAACCTGCTCATGTCTGATAGGCCTATAAGCATGCTCCATTTAGAGGTTTGAAAGAAAAGAAGGACCACGGGAACGGGAGACTTACTCTTTGTGGCATTCTTTATAGTTTACAAGAAATTATCAAGACTTACCCACCACGTCATCCCTCCAGGAAATCAGACAATTACATCACTCAATTAGCCATCCACAGTGACAGCAGTGGAGCACTGAAAAGATGCCTGGCTCTGCCTGCAGGCTTCTGCAGATTTCTAACTGCACTAGGCAAAATTTCTGGGAAGCTCCCATCCTTGTTTGCTGGTTTACTTCCTCACTTCCCCATCCCCTGCCACCTTTTAAGAAACACCACCAGCTAACCTTGTAGAATGACTGGATAATATGAAAGGGAAAAAAAATTAAGGAAGGAAGGAAGGAAGGAAGGAAGGAAGGAAGGGAGGAGAAAGATAATCAAATGCACATTAGTGGGCATCAGATAAACAGGAGAGAAAAGACAGGCTGGTTTCTCTACCGCCAGACGCCAACTAATGGTTCAGTAAAAGCCTAATGAGGGACCATGAGGGATAATTCGATACCAAATTATCAAAGTCCAGTTCCTCCTGGGAGAATGCAGGCAGGCGAGGCAGATCCCCGACTGGCTTCAGGAAGGACTGAGCATCTTCGCAGGAAATCAGACAAGATAGCTTGGTGCCTTTGGGGCACAGGCTACAAAGGGGATGTCAAACTGTAGGTAGCTACTGAGACTCATGTTTCGGGGACCCATCAGGGCCCAGAAGTAGAGGGGCACCGTTTTGACCTCTTTAGCAATTCAAAAGCTTCTAGACTGGCTAATTCTAAGATACATATTAGCAGCCAGCCAGCCAGCATGCAAAATAGATCAACCCATACAAATACCCATGCAAACCTAGGAAATAGAGGGCCCCAGCCTTGCTCTAACTGCTGAAAATTAGGTTTACTGCTGTCTTGAGGCAGGAACCCCCTTAAAACTCTAGTGGGACCCCTAAAATAGGCTTAAGAAAGAGGAGCTTTGAAAAGAAGGAGATCTAACAAAACAGAACCAGAACCTCCAGACCTGCACAATGGCATCATCTCTCCTCCTGCTGCAGCCCAGGCTCTTCCCAAAAGGGAAGTATGGCCCTCAGCCCTCAAAAGGTCCTCCTCACCTGCCTTAATCTAATTAGCTCAGTATGTTGGCTGGGAGTGACAGACATTGTTATTAGCGTAACTTAGCCAGATCCAACTCGGAACAGTTCTCCAGCAGCAGAGACAGGTCTTCTCCCATCAGCTGTTCCCCAAGACTTTTAGAGAGGCCAAAAAATCCAACTTTGGACCTTCTCCTTCGAAGAGGCTGCCCCATGGCAGATATGCAGCCCCTATCTTGCTTTCCAGATCAAGCAATTGGGTTTGGAATTTGTAGGTTGGACAACACACTCTAGGTCTGGAACAGGCATAGGACCTCCAGGGACCAACACCATCTGCAGCAGAAAGAGCCTAGCAGCTACCTGGGCAAGGTAGTCCCGTCTCTGCCCTTGCAGTACCATGTCCTCATAGGAAGTCACCTTTGTTTTGTAGAGGGTTGCCAAGAAAACAACACTGAGCTGAGAAAAGCATATTGAGCCCATGCCAAGAATTGACAGTAAAATTTGGCAGGGAATTCGGAGCACGCTTTGACTGGCTGGCCAGCTGGCCTTAGAGCTGTCTCCCTTGTCAGTTTTCTCCCCCAGACATTGCTTGCTTGGCCAGACTCTCACATTCCTGATGTGACCGGAGAGATGATCAGGCTTTGGGTCCTTGGGATTTCATTTAAAACGGACCGCAAGTTTGCGATGAAGGGGCAGGGAGGAACGTCGACTTCTTTTGGCCACTTCAGTTGGGTATGGATATTAACTTCACAGAGAATATGAACTACAAGCTCGCTCTTGCTCTTTGTGGACGTGCAGGCATGATTACACACTTGTCTGCACACAGACACACCAACGCACTTTTCAGAGCTGAGCAAATTGAACTCTACCTCCAACTCCAGTCACAATTTCAACCTGGCTGGTCTGAACCTTTAGGATAGGTTTGATTATGTATGAATATATATCCACAGCAATTTCATAAAAAGCCAGCTTCAATTCCTTTTCATGTTTGGACATCTTCAGTAAGGAGAGGAGGTGCAGCCCAGAGAATGCCACCTTCTTGGATGGAAGAGGGGCTACATCAGACCCCTTGAGCAAAAAGGACAGAATACAGTGTAATTTTAACTACCCTGAATGACAAGGAATCCAGTGGCTGCAGAACTGAAGGACATGGGCACATGCTTCAAATGGGCCGGCATTCATACGACCTGTGCACTTTGCTGAGTCAACAACATGGCTTGTGCTTATAAGAACACTTCATTCAGCACCTTGGACAGTGCTTTCCCACCAGGACCCTATGGGGAGCTTAGCCATACCAGTGCAGGTAGTCCTCATTTAATGACCACTTGTTTCGCTACCGTTCAAAGTTACAAAGGCACTGAAGAAAGCGACTTATGACCGGCCCTCACATTTATGACCGTTGCAGCATCCCCACAGTCACATGATTATGATTTCGGTGCTCGGCGACCATCACGCATTTACAACGGTTGCAGCCTCCCATGGTCACATGATTGCCATTTGCAACCTTCCCAGCCAGCTTCCGACAAGCAAAGTCAATGGGTGAGGTCGCAAGTCACAGCCACATGATGTCTCGCTTAGTGACTGTAGTTGATTTGCTTAACAACCGCAAATTGCCATCACTGAATGCGGCAGTCACATGAGGTTTCGCTTAACAACCACTTCACTTAGTGATGGAGTTGCTGGTCCCAGTTAGGGTTGTTAAGCGAGAACTAGCCATAATTGCTTTGGCCTTTAAGTCTGAATCAATACTTGGGGGTCGAAGAGTCTTCCAACTACCCTGGGTTTTCGCTTCACTGGTTTTATTGATTTTCTTCCATTTTTCAGATTTCTAACCTGCCTATTTGGCTTACATCATGCTCTTCTTGCAGGTTGACCAGCCACACAGGTGGTGAAATGTACTTAGAACTGTCACTCTCTTAGAAAAAAATAATTGAACTGGACCAAACAATCCTCTGGTGTGGTATCTGGTCTCCAATAACTGCAGCCAGATGTTGATGAACAGGACACAAAGCTTCCAGCCAAGGCCTCCCTCGTTTCCAGGATCTCACCTCTATATACAAAGTGCTATAGCAAAAATGAACAATGTAGCCTCAAGGATTGCTCTGAGTTTCCAGCCAAAAGGAAAGCATCCCAGTCCACTGTTCTAAGATCCAACATGTGATCTGTGAATTTTTTAAAAACAGCAATTTACCATTTGTAAATAGAAAAGTGACTTTTGCCAAATTGCACCCATGAACCAGATGAAACAAGGAGGTCTGGTCAGCAAATGCCCAACTATGGACCCTAAAAATACACATTGTCCTATGCTTCTCAGCCATTCTCAGTCCTTCTTTGTACCCCAGGAATGCTAGAAAGTAAATGGGTCTTCCTGGAATTAGATCTGCTCTGTCGTAACAGTGTATATGGATCAGTGTGCCAAGAGACGTCACTCCTCTGGAGAGAGAGAGAGGAAAAAAACCCTCCACATTAAAAGACCATCTAGCATTTGGTTTATATCACCCACAAGTCCTTGTCTCAACTGGAAATTGTGTTATTTCAACATTTCTGAGCTCCAAGGCATGCTGAGGCTTTGACAGCTGCCAGGAAAAGCTGCACGTAAGCACAACCAAGCCTGATTTTACTTATACGGGGAAAAAAATGACACTGTATGTTGGATGGTCCTTTGTTCATCTTGTGCCCTGTCCAGAGAAGATGGCAGGTGGTTAAAAGGATCTTGCTGGAATCTTGTTAGAATCACCTAATGAGAATCAAGGCAGCAGGGTAGACATAAGCTAGCTCCTGTATTGGGGGGTGGGGGGGCAAAGTGAAGTGAGGGAAAAGCCATTGCTTCCCACCCATCTGAGCAATAAAATGCAGAGAAATGCATGGAATTGACATACCCAGCCTGCTATCCTTTGGATAAACTGGATGGTCATTCCTTTTATCCTCCACTGTCTAACTACAAAATGCTTTTCATCTTTGCTGTAGAGCTGGCCAAACAGGTCTGCAGCCTCTTTCTCACAATATGGCCCTAACTTGGATAAGAAAAAGGAGGGGGAGGGGAAGGGGAAGGGGAGAAGATGGGGGAGAATGAGATGAAGGTGGAGATGAAGGCGAAGGAGCTAAATTAGGCATTATACTTATAGAATTAATAGGATGAGAACATAACATTAAAAAATGTATCTCCTCCTCTGAGGAACCCCTTCCCTTCTTTGCAGCTCAGAAGAATTAGTCCCGTGGGGTTCCTGTATGAGTAAACCAGACAAAACATCAGCTGCAACCCTTCAACTAAGGAAAGGATTCTCACAGCACAAGGCCTCTTCTAAGTCTTCCCATTGGTCATCTCCCATATTGACTACTGCAATGCGCTCTACATGGGGCTACCTTTGAAGAGTATCCGGAAGCTGCAGCTGGTCCAGAATGCGGCCGCACAGGTGATTTTAGGTGCCTCAAGATCAGCACATATCACTCCCTTGCTCCGTGAGCTGCATTGGGTGCCAGTTTGCTTCCAGGTCCAATTCAAGGTGTTGGTTATCACCTTTAAAGCCCTACATGGCATGGGGCCAGTTTACCTAAGGGACAGTCTCACCCCCGTTACATCAACCCGTCCCACCCGGACATGCGGAGGGGGCATGCTTTGGACCCCACCCGTAAGAGAATTCCATCTGGCGGGGTCCAGGAGGCGGGCCTTCTCTGCAGCAGCTCCCGCCCTCTGGAACATCCTTCCCCCGGAAGTGAGGTTGGCCCCCTCCCTCCTGGACTTCAGGAAATGGCTGAAGACCTGGTTTTGCCACCAGGCTTGGAGTGGGGAGAGGAAGAGCCATTCTTGGGGCTGGTTGGTTCCCTAGTCCTGCTGGAACCGGTCCTGTCCCCTTTGGGTGGAATTAGATCTGCCATCACTTGGATTTTATTATATTTTATATGTATATTTATTGATATTATTCTGATTTTATTGAATTTTATACTGTTTTATTGTGAACCGCCCAGGGTCGTGGGGGAGATGGGAGGTAATAAAAATATGACAAATAAATAAATAAATAAATTGGAAACACTGACCTTAAACAGTTATCTTCTAGCCTAATAATAATCTGAGTGGCAAATGGGTAGGATACAGCACAACGTATTTGTGCATATGTTCTCCCATCGTCTTGAAAAGGGCCAAAATCAGCTAGAGATAGTCCCCCAGTTTAGCCTAGGAACACAGTGCTGGGAATGTTTAACCTTTCCTAACAGTTTTCCTGATAAAATTTACATCTTTGGCTGAAGCTGGTATTTGACTCAGGGCAGCTAAATCAGGGCGTTTTAAGCAGGGGAAGGCTTAATTTCTCCATCGTTCCACTATCCTGCTCTAAATCCTCCCAGACTTTGGCATCAAACCCAAGTTTGGCTTCTAGCAGGGAACCTAGCTCAGGCAAGAAAAGAACAAAAAACCCAAGAAAATTGGAGTGGGGCGTGGGGAGAGAGAGAATTGAATACAGTACAATTCTTCAAGCACAGCCTTATTTTAGCTGGGGAAAAATTGGGTAGGAGAGAGGCAATTTTTTCTTAGAAAAATGAATGGGATTTATCCAACTGATTTTATATGATTGATCATGTTACTTTTGTTGCTACTGTTTTCCCTCCTTTGGTTTCACCTCATTGACAGAGGACTGGTGTCCAGACTAGGGCAGGCCACAGGGGCTGCCCAGTTGTGAAAGGGGGCAGAACGGGTCTGCACTTGAAATGGCATCAAAAGGCATCCATCCTTCTTCTCTTTTTGCTCCAGGTTCATTGGAAATGTTGCATTATTCAGTTCCTACACTTCTTCCTCCTCCTCCTCCTCCTTCCTAGGGACACGGGGAAAAAAACCTGCCAACAACCTTTTGAATGGCTGCATAGGAAGTTCAATAGCTTTAATTCTATTAATTCTTTTAATTCTCTTCTTTTTTTCTTTTTCTGGAAACAGCATTCTGGCTCCAAGTTGGAGCCTCTGTCAAAGGAGGAAGGCTATGGATATCTTGTTTAAAAAAAAAAAGGAGGAATCTTAATGATGCTCTAAATATAGATGCTGCTCCTTCTTAGGAACTCATGTGAAAACATGGCTGGCCATTGTGCCCCACTCCACTGAATTGGCTCTCCATGACAGGGATCTTTGGAAGCTTGCAAAACACACACCACACCACTGATAATTATACACTAAAATAGTTTTTCTTTTTCTTTTTTTAAAGCTCTGGATACCCAGAAGATGCCTTTGATGCCAAGGCAGTCACATGAGCTCCTTCACTCTGTAAACGCTTGGAATATATTTGCATCCCTTTGTTGGTTTTGAAATGAATGAATCCTCCTCCTGCTTCAGGAGAAAACAAACCAGGATCAGGCTTCCTTCAACAGCCTTCCTCATTATCCCTTGACCAACACACCTTGCTGAACGCAGAATTCCTTTGCTATTTTATCCAGACAAACGCTGCAATGTAAAGACAACGCTCAACATGCAGTTTTGGAACAGGAGTCTGAGGTTCCTCTCTGGGGACAGGATCTCAATGCAGCAATATTCATCTAAAGCCCCCACCTCAAGACCAGAGTCTAGAATTGCAGTGGTGTTGGCTTAAAAGTTGGTGAACCCTTTTGAATTTTCAGTATTTCTGCACCAATAGGACCTAAAATATGATCTGTTCTCCACACAAGTCCTAAAACTAGATAAAGAGAGCCCAGTGGAGCCAAAAACATTATACGTGTTCACGGATCTATTGAGGAAAAAGATCCCAAGGTACATATTTCAAATTCCAAAGGGTTCACAAACTTCTAAGCACCACTGATGGTGGCTACCATATTGACCTCATATTCATGTCCTCCTTGCAACCTTCACAGAATTGTTGCAGAGATAAACACAGGGCTGGCACCTTTCAAGTTTTGTATTGTTCCAGAGGACACGGACCTTGGTCAGAGTTAGAACCCGGGTTCCCTGAAGCCAGGGTGCCTTCTGCTCCGCTAAAGCTGGAAATCTTTTAAGACTACAGATGCTGAAATCTTTTCCCATTGAGCTACAGGCCCTACATATGAATAATCAAAGAGAAAACAAAGTGTGCCAACTGCAAAGCCACCAGGGTATGGGAAAGCTTTAGAGATATCTCTACGGGGCATACAAATTAAACATGTCATTCTTTTCTGCTTACTTATTAAACAAACATGCTAAATTGGATCTCCAGTCACTGGGTAGAATTTTTTTCCCCAAGAAACCCAACCCTGCCAAATGGAACAATGTCAAGGTTACTGGATAATCCTGCAAAGCTTCCAATTTTACCCTGGTAAGAAGTAGGCTTACTTCAGAGTAAGCCTTACCCAGTTCAGCAGTGCCAAAGATCACAGTCCTAGGCACTGAGCACTATGAAAGCGCTACTTGGTTTCTAATTTAAATCTATGCATCTTAGTGCCGAATTTAAAATCTCTCCTGTTCAGCTAGAAATGTTGAAGTGCCACATCGGTGAATAAATTAGCTGCTTCAGAAGATGAAGGGCAATAAAGCTACTGTAAGAGCATTTTTCCCCCCAAAAAGGAAGGAACATAATGTACCAATAACAAAAATAAAATCAAGCAGAACGATCTTTCAGAGAAGGATGATTCTGAAGGTCTTAAAAAGCCATTGAAATGGCAAAGCCAAGATCTCTGGAGGGCAGGAGAAGGTTTTAAGGCTTTTCCAAATAAACTTTTCAAAACCTGTCACTGAACTGAAGAGGCAGGAGGGGCAAAAGCTGTGGATTTCACCCTACGAAACAATGATCACCAATTACTAGTTACTTCCCTAGCTCCATGTTACAACTGTATTTTTTGAGTCAGATTTTCATTTTTTCTCTGTCTCTCTCTTGTCGCCCTTCAAAGTCTGATAAATAAATAAATCTCTGCCAAGTCAATTAGCAGTGGTTAACACAGAGCGTTTCCTGCCCCAGCAGTGGAATCACATCACTGCTTTTCATTTTCATTGAAAGTGTTGTTATGTCAAGAAAGCTGGGGACAGGGGGTGGGAGCAGAAAGGTGGCCTTTGGCCAAAGCAGCTCAAGGGATACTTACATGTGTGGGTGTTTTATGGAGGGGAGCTTGTATGACTGGCTAGATCCTGAAAAATCCCAGAATCAAGATGGATTGTAAATGCAATCCAATTTTAGCTTATTGAATTTAGATGGCAATTTGAAAGCCCTGGCATTTCAAAACAGAACACGCTCAGACAGAGACAGGCATCCTCTAGCTGAAGGGACATTTCTCATCTTGAAAATGTTATCCTTTCTCCTAGAACAGAAAAGGCCAAGTGAGTATCTCTGTACCAGATCCAAATTGTCCTCAAACATCTGCCTTGCATCCAAGACATTCTGTTCTATAATGCCATTTAGATAAGGAGATAAAACAGCAATAAGTAACTATGTATTTCCCTAAACGTCAATTAAAAAATTGCTCTCTCTGAACATTTTGGAAATGCTGATGATCACCCCCAGCAACCTAGTTCTGGAAAGGAAATTGATCAAGAAGCAACATTAATCCTTCTCTCCCCTTCCCCAATTATTACCTTGTTCCACTGGGCTGCAAGTACTCCACAGATGTGTAGTCTTTACAGCTACAGATTGGCTACATGTTCATTTGGGTATGTCTGAGCTTACTTAGCCTACCCCAAGCTTTTACTTTCAGCATATACTGGGACTGCAATCGCCAGAACGGACCATGCAGCTTGGGAATTCTAGCCAGAAGGTCTTCTGTTATTTCCTGTTATCTCTAGAGCAGTGTTTCTCAACTTTGGTGAGCAGAGCTGGCTGGGGAATTCTGGGAGTTGAAGTCCACCCATCTTAAACTCACCAAGGTTGAGAAACACTGCTCCAGACCATTATCCGTTGCTTCCTGTTCAGACTGGTAGCCACCCTTGATACAAACACCACAATGCTCTGCTCTTTCTCTCTTAAGCCTTGCTTAAATACAAGGCTGCTCTGATAGTCCAGATCTGTGATGCGTTATTTGTATCTTTCCCAGATCTGCAACAAGATCTCCTGAATAAGGAGGATCCAAATGTGTTTGAGGGGAAAACCTAGGAACAAGTGCTCCAAATCCTGCTCATCTACAAGCCAGAAATCCCTTGAGAGTCCACAGAAGTAATCTGCTTGTGTTGCTGACGAATGCAGATACCATTAGAAAAAGAAAACTCTTCCAGAAATGTAATCACACTGCACCAGCCCTTAACAGCAAATCATAAAAGAGTATATTTCTCAGTTGCCTTCAACATAATGAATTGTGGGTGCAAACCAAGCCATTTTCTGCAAGACACAGGAGGAGGAGGAGAGGGGGGGCGGGCGGGGACAACCAACAAAATAAAAGGTTTTTTACTACTGGAGAATTACATCCCCCAGCAACTCTTCCCTTAATTTCCGGGACAGGGAAAGATAGTTATGCAAAATGCATCTTGGCTTTCATCTTATGGAAGGGCTCCAAATATTCCTTCCAGGTGCCCCTTTGCAATCTATAGAACTCATTTTAAGGGAAGCTGTGTATATTTATTTCATTTTCCACTGCAGGGAGCCACAGGCAAATGCCCTGTCAAATCCAACAAGGGAATAGAAAGGAAATTCATGGAACTGACAAGAAGCATTTCTTCCCTCCCTGTGTAATTAGTGAACGCAAGAGATGGATACTCATGAGAATAGGTTTAAAAAGGTTGTGTTCACTTTGTGCTTTGGCACCACTCTTCCCTAGCACACTGCATCCAAATATGTTCTCCAAACAGTCTATGTGCAACAGAGAAACGGCAAACAGGTAAGTCCACCCCAGAAATTTAAGAAAATAGCAGGCTGAACTTCCAGTTTGCACCCAGCTCTAGGTTAGGATGAGCACCAGAGATCTCCAGGAAGTTTATAAGCAAGCTGCAAGGGGATAGCCTTTCCCTCTTGTATGGCTTCCTCCCCATCTGGCACCTATGACACACTGCCCCTGCATCTGGAGGCTCCATTTCTCCATTATGGCCAGGGACTCCTCTGTAGAGTCAGGTTTTGTGGATTGAGGTAGCCCACTTTTATGCTAGCTGGACTAGTGGATAGAGCTACAGCCAAGTCACATTTGATGGCTCATATCATGTCTTGGGCAGCTTGTGATGAATATCAAGGTGGGCCCTTCTGGATTATTGAAGCAGCTTCAAATGATGGTTTTGAAACTCAGCTGGAAGCAAACCCAGGTTAATACAGCTGGGCAAAATTTAAACAAAGAGGAACCAAAAGCAAGTACTGTAAATTGGCTCAGAACATACCTTTTGTTGGGGCAGAGAAACTGGTTCTTTCTCTTATCATGCTTTCAACGTGCCCTTGTGTTCTTTTTTTTAAGTTGTTCTTATTTTATTGCTAGTCCCCCACAAGCAGATGTTGATGGGAAGGAACAATTTAAATCCAGCTACTCAACAAATACTTTGATTATACTGTTCACTGTAGTTTTTGTTTTGTTTTGTTTTGTTTTAAACCTGTTGCTTGTATTTCAAAGCTGTGGCTTTAAATTTTGTTTAAAACTGGTGTTTAAACTCAACAGGATTGGTTTTATTTTAGCTTCCTTGCTCACATTTACAGTAGGGTCAGACAATCTCTTTTGTAGCCAGAGGAAGGGAAGGGAAGGGGGGGGGAAGGGAGGGGAAGGGAGGGGGAGGGAAGGGGAGGGAAGTTCTCCAAGGGTGTGGCAATGCTGAAATGTTTAGCTCCTTTGTTGTTGTTTGTGATTTTCACAGATACCTCAAATCATGTAGCCAAAGTTTGGTGCTCTGATCTCTGGGGACTATGCAAGATGCAAAAAGAGGCTTGGGTGGGGGGAGGTAGGGGGGTCTGCTGGAAGTTTCCAAAGCCAGATTTATTGGGAGAACTGACTTCAAGAAAACATTATACGGTGTTCTCAACAGTGGAACAGTAGTTGTTAAACTAGGATATTTAGTTTGGATACACTTGAGAAAGACAAAAGACATTTGAGGGGGTGGGGATATCATCTCCCTCATAATGTACATGTGGGCTGTGCGCTCTGGTGAATGGATGGATGCAGATCATTCAAGGGTTTCATTTCCATAAAACAGGACAATTTGCCCTTGCAAGGGCCAAGTGTGGCCCGCAGTCCATTTTCATGCGCCTTCTCTCCAATCTCAAATAAACAGCTCAGCTCTCAATCAAGGCACATTTTTCCCAGGACAGGGCAAGAGGGATGAGAAAACACATGTTCCCATCCCTTTGGGTGATGGCTGTGCCCACCACCTGCTCCAATCCCACCCCTCACTGACCCCCAACTTGGCTCTAAGCTGATAACTGTTGTAGGAAGCCAAAGGCCACCCATCCATAGCAGAAGAAATTCATTCCAGGCACAGCTTAAGTTGTTCGCCACCAAGGGAGCATGGCTGACATGGTTTTCTCTTCCCACATTGCAAACAAATGCCCAAAGAGAGCTTGAAGGAACCCAACAAAGAAAGAGATGTGTCCTAACAACCAGGAAACACGCTGAGACAAGGAACTGGTCTCTAATGCTTTATTGCTAGTACATAACAGGAATCCTAACAAACTGAAGAAGTGTGGGAAAAACCCAGACATATAAAACCCAAAGGTTAAGGAGGTCCTGATCTGTGTCTCTTTGAATGGCTGCCCAATTCCTCAGTGCTACGCATGCGCTTAACAGTCTGGATGGGAGCCCCCTGCTCGCCATCCTTACTCATGACAAGATGGGTCATTAAAAACAGGTCTGAAAGACCGAAAACAACCGATCGGTCACTGGAAGTCATATAAAGAAACATCACCAGGTTGATGTGGTGATCAGAATGAGTAAGTTGGACTTGTACGATTCCCTTTCAAAATCTATTCAGGCCATTAAAGGCCGTGCGTTAATTGTGCACCAAGTCACCTCCCACACGCATGCTAAGCTAAGGGTGGCTCAATTCTGGTTTACTGAATACTGGCTGTGTTTACACAACACATTAAGGTATAAAGTACAGCTTGCAAACCATAACGGCTTTCTTGAAACAAAAACCAAGACAGCCAGGTGATGACTTCAGATAGATGTGAACCAGGCCTGTAAAAAGGCAAGTTATCAGGGAGGCTTTCTGCAAACTCCATAGACCTCGCTAACCCATGGTTTACTGAATAAGCCACAACTGGATGGGTCTACAGGACATGCATAGCCGTGATGAATGATTTGCAGACTCTCGTTTTGGGCTTGCCCAATGTAGCAATCCAACACCAAGCCAAGCCTCGTATAGCTTACCACAACTGAAAAACCGGGCCATTGGTTAGGATCAGTGATTACTGAGTTTCTCTCTGAAGTATAAGCTGAGAAAGAAACACAAGGCAGTGCAACTGCAATTTTGAAGAGGAAGAGGAAGAAGAGGATATATCAGGCCATCAAAGCAAACTCAAGGGAGCAGAAGCAGGAGGAGAAAGGAAGAGGAGGGAAAAAAAACATTCTAAATACATTCCTCTATAACCAAGCAGCCCAAGTTAAATGAGAAGAAAATGTGGTTCCTGTTCATAGACATCACACTGTTTCTGCTCTGGTTTCTATCAAATCACCAGTTCTAATTATATCAGATTTAAACTACACAAGCCACACACAGGGGGAGGTTTCATCCCTTTAGCACAGTGCTGCAGGGCACTAATTGACCAGTTTCTTAGCCCGGGATGCACACAGATTCTCTAGCGCGCACCAGCCAGAACCTTGCAGGGGCTTTACAGACAAAAGTCAGGGTGGGGGCTCTCCCCATTCCCATCCCAGTTCCTCCAGAGCCAACTTACGTAATCCCTCTTGCCAATCATTGCAATAGCCTGTACAGCAGGGTGGGGGTGGCAAGGGGGATTCCTCTCTGGGCTCCAAAATCAAAACAAATTTGGCTCCTGAAAGGTAAAATGGCAGGGTGGGTGGGTGAAGGAAAGATAGCATAGAAGTAAGAGCAATTTGGGGAGGGGGAACTTTTCAAGCCATCACATTTAATCTTGATTTCCCAAACATCCCATCCTTCAAAATACAGATTCTCATTTCCCATCCTTCAAAACACAGATTCTCAGTTTCTGTTTCTTTCAATGCAACCTACATGGGTAGATTTCCATTTTCTTCCTTTCTACCAAAAAAAAAAAAAGGGTAGAAAAAAAAATAGAATGAGCAATCTACAGCAGAGAGAAATGAAATCCAGCTTGGATGAGACGAGCATCCCCGTTCCTAGCCATTGTAAGATACATCTGCATCAACGGCAAGGCAGGAAGGCTGAGAATCTGCAAAACTGCAACGAGGAGGTGCTGAGACAGGGATCCCCAAAGCCTTTGGGGAAGTGCCCCAAATGCTCTGGGTCTAAATCATTTCAAAAATAAGGAAGGAAAAAAAAAACTTACCAGTTCTACCGAACCATAATGCTTCCTACTGAATTCTCCACGTCTGCAGCCCAAGTCTTCAGAGATGGAGCTGGAATAGAAGTGCTTCATTAGTAGACATAGCTAACGGGCCCCTCTAAGCTGTTGGAGAGGCAAAGGGGAAAGATCGTCCTCCCCGTTTTTGGGGGGCTTCTCAGCCCTGCCTGGCAGCATCAAGCTTCATCACTGCAGGAGATTCTCTTCTTCTGAACCCAGAGAATGTCTTGCAGCCATCACAGAGTCTGGCTTCCTGAATTAAAGGGGAGGGGGGAAGGGGGAAATGATGGACACTGAAATGAAAGGGCCCCGATTGGGAAGCAGGAGAAGAGCTACGATTCAATTAAATCTTTAGTCATGGCAGGATGATCAGTAGAGAAACGGCGGAGACAGACAATGGCTTATAATTGCATTTTCCAATTTCTCTTCTTTTCCTCCCCCCCCCCCATCCCTCTCTCTCCTTGACCAAAAAGGGAAGAGTAGATCCTGCAGCATATTTAAAACACAAGCGGGAGGGGGGCGGTGGAGGTGGGGAGGGAGACAAGAGACCAGACTGGGAACTTGACACCAGTCCTGTAAGAAAATCGGCATTTGCATGAAGAATGCTGCGCCCGACTTTTGAACACGAAGAAATTTAGCATTTGCACAAGGAATGTTGCACTCCCCTTTTGAAAACAGGGGCTTAGGGGGCCTGCATTTTCAAAGCAAAACAGGAAGAGTCATTTTCAGGACGCGCAACCAGAAATGGGAATATCTCATGCCAAGAAGGTTTCTTTCTTTTTTGCCTTTGCTCCCCTTCAACCTCTCCACAGGGTGGTAATAAGGATTGTAATAACAACCACAACAGCAGCACCAGAAGACAAGACTGGAATCCCAGACCTTGCCAGCGCATGGCTCAGCAAAATTATCTGCCTTCCGAGGTAGCAAATTGTTGCCCCTCTGAGCGAGCAGGAAGAACAGTGACTCATGCAGAAAAACAACCAAGGAGCGTTCATTGTTGCACTTCAAAGAGAGAGAGAGGAATAAAGGATCATTGCTCATCTCAGCAAACATTACATCTCCCCTCCAACTCCTGAGCCTGACTTGGACTTTCCTCTCATGCTTCCCAATCCGTTTCTGAAACCAAGGTTCCCAACCATGGCTGAACTGCTAAAATCCCCTCTTCGCTACTACCTCCCACCAGCTACCCCCATGAGTCAATCCAGAGCTGGTTTGTTGGGGCGGGAGGGGGGGCATTTTGAGAGGCCGGTAAAAGACAGAGACAGCAAAGGCAGAGGGCAAAGGGGAACGCTAATCCCAAGCGAGTATCTTGCGGTACAGCCAGTAACGCTCTTGTGAAGTTATATCAGCTGTTTTCACCTAATTACTTTTTTTTTTTAATGATGCACTAGCTAACCATTCCCTCTCCTGCTTATTTTAATCTCACAGCTACCCAGAAGGTATAACAATCTAAGGACTGCAGCCTTGAGGGTGCAAATTCGACCACAACTCTTTCCATCCTCACCTTCTAACCACCAAGCTTCTCATGATGAGAGGAAGACAGACAATGCCGAAGAACGGAACCTTCCGTGTTTCGTAAAGTCCCCATAGGAAGAGGAGAATGGATCGGGGGGGGGGGGGTGTCCCACTTCCTGACCTGCTGCTGTAGATCTGGCCACAGATGGACTTTCCAACATGACCAGAAGCGTGATTAAGAACAGCCATCAGAGTGCATTCCATATATATGTTCCTTCCTTCCTTCCTTCCTCTCTCCCCTCCCTTCCTTCTCTCATCTCTCCTTCCTTCCTTCTTTCCTTCCTCTCTCCCCTCCCTTCCTTCTCTCATCTCTCCTTCCTTCTTTCCTTCCTCTCTCCCCTCCCTTCCTTCTCTCATCTCTCCTTCCTTCCTTCTTTCCTTCCTCTCTCCCCTCCCTTCCTTCTCTCATCTCTCCTTCCTTCTTTCCTTCCTCTCTCCCCTCCCTTCCTTCTCTCATCTCTCCTTCCTTCCTTCTTTCCTTCCTCTCTCCCCTCCCTTCCTTCTCTCATCTCTCCTTCCTTCCTTCTTTCCTTCCTCTCTCCCCTCCCTTCCTTCTCTCATCTCTCCTTCCTTCCTTCTTTCCTTCCTTCCTCTCCCCTCCCTTCCTTCTCTCATCTCTCCTTCCTTCTTTCCTTCCTCTCTCCCCTCCCTTCCTTCTCATCTCTCCTTCCTTCCTTCCTTCCTCTCTCCCCTCCCTCCCTTCCTTCTCTCCTTCCTTCCTTCTTTCCTTCCTTCCTCTCTCCCCTCCCTTCTCTCATCTCTCCTTCCTTCCTTCCCTCCCTTCCTTCTCTCATCTCTTTCCTTCCTTCCTTCCCTCCCTCATCCTTCCTTCCATCCTTCCCTTCCTTCCCTATTATATTATAGAATTCAAATAATAGCCAAGTTCAGTGATATTTATGCCATATGAAGATATTAACACTGTAATGATTAAAGTAAATTAAACCATTCAAAATAGAACATTTATATCGAGGTTAAATACGATTTCTGAGATGTAAATGGACAGAGAGTGTCCAGTTTCTTCGGCTGCAGGACCAGGATTCCTGATTATCGAATTCTCTTCTCCCCGACTCCAGCTCCACATATCTTTGGGTACACCAAAAAACAATTTGACAATTTTCCTATTTCATAAACTGGACAGATTGGTGGACGCCGTGGTGACTGGCTGTTGAGGACGACAGTAAAGTTAGTCGGTACGGCTGTTTGGCTGTAAATCTTATGAACAAAGTTAGACGGCAGGGGAATTAGATTTATAGGGTTAGGATGTTACAGTTGTATAAGCTTTACTTTTACTGTGGCTGCAAATATAGCACAGTGTATATTGATTTGACTGTTTTTGTGTTATTTTAACCACTGATAGCTTCTTGCTTGCTCGCTTTGATCTGGCTGGATCGCACCCAATGGGAAATATGTTATAAATACATTTATTTGTTATTATTACAGTTCACATTACATTTTTCCTGTGAGTTCTCCAAAGCTCTTGCAGACCAGGGCGGAGCAAAGCTACTGAAAATAAATAAATAAACTAGATCCTACATCTCTGAAGCCTACACTCCCCCATTACAGGGAGAACAAACGAGGCACGTAAATATATTTTTCGTCAGCTCAGAGCTCCTTGTCAAATTGCTTTAGTATGTAATAGGCTTCTATGAAATTGGAACAAAAGGCGGTGGGGGGGGGCAGAGTTGTACACTTGTTTTTTGTTTTTTAAGTAAAAGCCAAATACAGTAGCTCCCCCCCCCCCTTAAAAAACAAAACAAATAAACCCCGATTTCTTCTTGCAATCTACTTCTACAGCTGGGAGTGCTGGTTGCCACAGAAACTAGCATAGAAATAATTCTGGTTGGATGGACTTCTGTTACCAACAAGGTTGCGAGAGGAATTTTAAGCAAATGGACAAACCTAGCCATCACGCTTAAGTCATTTGAGGACTATCCATATGCTCGGTGGTGGGGAGTTAAGAGCCAGCATTCTGTGAGGTCAGTTTCTTCTCTGCCCCTCTGGATGTAGGAAGAGATTCTCAGTGGCAAGTCGAGGAGACTGAAACCACTTGTGGGCACCAGTTGACCACGAACTAGGACCAAGGAAGAAGTCTGCTTTCTAAAGACAGAGTTCCCCGAGGGAGTGAAAGGCAGCCACAATCCAAAAGGGTAAGTCTCTGGATGATGACCCATGTCCCCCGAGCAAGTACTCCACGAGGGGAACAATGGGCATTCTCACAGCCTCACCCATGGAGAAGAAGCTCTACGAGAAAGCTGTTGGTGCTCCAGTTGAAAATATCCCCAACCTTACAGCATCTCTTCTCTCATAATGTAGGGCTGTACAACTGTTCTCTATCAGGTGCACTGAGCAGAGCCACAGAAGTGGGTGGGAGCATCCAATCATCATCATCATCATCCAAAAGCTCCTCAAAAGCATTAAAACAATGGAAGAACCACCACCACAAAACACTAACTTGAAACGGATGAGAAGGACCATCAGCTGCTGAAATCAATGCCACCAGGGGAGGCAGACAGCCACACAGCAGGCTTGGGGGACACACCCTTCCCTTAACAGGAATGTTCCTCTCCAGGATTTGCCTGTATTAAATTCTGCTGCCTTCTATCCTTCTGTGTATCCTGAGATTTGTTCAGGCATGTTGACACGGTTCCCGTTTCTCAGCAGCCTTGACCCAGCTCCAAGCCGGTTACCATTAGAAGGTTCAGTTAAGATTGTGGCCACATCACCCACCCAATGGTTTGGCCAGTTCCTTGCCTTGAGGGCAAGAGAACTAAGGCTTCTCACTGAGCAAAAGGAAGCATGCCTCAAGGTGCTTCTAGAAGGGGATCCAGTCAGCCATCTGAAGATCTGATGCAGAGCCACCAGATCCAAGCCCTTCCTCACCTTTTGGTTTTATTCTTAGTGTGGAGAGCCAGGATCAGTCAGATCCCATGCTTGCAGGAACATTTTTTCCATGAAAGTGCCAGGATCCATCATCTGCCCAAGAATGACTCAGAGATGGGTCTGTATCTTCCATCCCACAAGCCAGCCATTGGAAGACTATATCCCCAAATTTGCACCTGCTGGATGTGTGGGATTTCTACTCCCCTCATCCTTAGTCAGCACAACAACGGGAGCCAAAGCCCAAGGCATCTGGAAGAGATTAGACTGGGGAAATCTGCACAAAAATATAAATACAAACACCACCTCTGAGTACTGTGGGTCAAAGATTCTAATGGGAAACCCTCACACTGAGAGACAGTGCAGTAGAGTGGTTAAGGCCCTGGACTAGGAGTACAGATTCTACTTCTCTCCCAGTCCTGGAAGCAACCTAGGGCACCCTTTCTCAGCCCAACCTTATTCATAGGGCTATTGTGGTAGGCTAAAATCAGATGCAGGAATGTTGGGTGCGCCACTTTGAAATCCTGAATGAAAGGCAGGATTCATTGATTGAGTGCCATCAAGTCATTGTTGACTCTTAGAGAGCAGATGGATAGATTTTCTCCATCATGATCTGTCCCTAACCTGGTCCTTCAGCTCTTCCAATGGTACAAAGGCAGGATACAAATTAGATAAACAAACAAGCTGGTTTGGCAGAACTGCATCAGGCCCTGGTTGAAGATCCATCGTTCATGCACAGACTTTTTAGCTGAAGATCATTGGGACTATAAAGAATTAGCAACAACCTAGCCCATAGTTATTTGTTTTTGTGCCTTCGAGTTGGTTTTTGACTCCTGGCAACTACCTGAATCCTCAACCACAGCAGTTACCTAAGCAGTTACTTAGCAGTCGGCAACTATAAAGGCACAGCTCACACCTGCCCACCTTTGGCCCACCAATGCTCCCTGCAGCTTCTCCTGATCATCTCTGCATCTCGCAAACAAAACAGAATTGGCATCTGGAACACTTCCTTATTTCGACTGACATATGAAGAGAGTTAATACCAAGGTGGGCATTGATCCAGCCAGCTTCTGAGACTGGCTGACTGCAGCTTTCCAAGGTAAGGTCTCTAGCAGAAAAAAGCTTTCCTCAGCCTTCAGAGGAGACAGGTAATCCACTACAGATCCTCTGCCTTCTTTTCTACTGATGGAGCAGCCCAGTCATTGCATCCTGCCATTCGAGATACTTCGACCCACATTTCCAAGCATTCATTTTGTGCTGGTATTCAAATAGCATGCTGGAAGCTTCAGGCCAGAAAGCGTACAGGCCAGTTTTTTTTGTTTTTTTTTAAAAACAACCCTCAATTTTATTTCATTTGCTTTAAATGGAATTAAAATTAATTAACCTTAGTAAAGCAGATGACTCATGCGGATGTACTGATTGTCTCCTTCTGTAACATTCAAAAAGTTCAATGTAATGGTTACATCCAAGTTTAGGAGCAAAGATTTGGGCGTGTCCTGCCAGAGCCAGAATCCTCTGTCTTTGTTCTCCTCCCCAGTGCCAGCCCATGTTTTCTTTGCATTTCCAGAAAAAGTTGCACACTGGCACTTTGGTCTAAACCATCTTTTTCATTTTCTGGTTTATGAAGACAAAAGTCCAGTCATCCATGTCAGGAGCAACCTGCCTGTATAACCAAGGTTCTTTAAAGAGAACAGACATATATCTTTGGAGAGGGAGGAGTTTATCAAGAGCACTTAGCCAAGAAGCGGTTAGCATAAGACTGGGAGACAGTCAGAAGGCATCCAAACCACTTTCAGTGTAGCAACTGGGGTATGATTCGTTTCAAGGGAAATGGGTATAAATCACAAGTACCATGATGTCTGATGGAAGCATTTCAGGGGAATACCAAAAATAATCTTCCAAAAAGGAACCCAGTGGTTGACTGGGAGTTCACGATCACCAGGCAACTCCAAATGCCAAAAGTTTTAAAATAACTTCTTTGAGGAGACTGAGTGGCTTTTCTTGGGCCTCTCTCACGGCTCCTTTGGGGGTTTTCCAACAGTTCCCCCAAAAAAGCAAGGATCAGTTCTTGGTCCCCCAAATTCTCTAGCAGCAAGGGATCTGTCGGAAATGTGACCTTACCTGGATTATCCTTGCTCAAAGAGAAGACCCCACAGTAACAAAACAAATCTAGCCCCTCCCCCAAAGAGCTTTCATGAACTTATCAGACCCCAAGCAATCCCTAAAAGATGAGGATTGTTGGGGGCCCATCAACAAGCAAAGGAGGAACATCACCCCTAAAGATGAGGCAGGTATGATGGCAGGAAGTTAAACTTGGTAGGGAAGAATTTAGCTGAGAGTAAAGTGGTGTAGTGGTTAGAGCTCCCTTCTGGTTTCTAGGGCGAGGAGACCTGCAGTCCAAACACATGAAAGGCACCATTAGGTTGGGAACACTCATCCCCCTCCCACACACGGAAAACATCCATTCATAACAGGGTTCGCAAGGGCCTCTCCTGTCCCACTGCCTGGGCACAGATTTCTGCAACTTGCACCTGAATAAATGCGATCAAGATTGTGTTGTTTTATGTACGGTGAAATTGAATAAAGTTCTCATTAAAAAAAAAAGATTGTGTTGTTTTAAGTTCTCATGCTATGCTGAGAGTTCTCTTGGCTACAGTTATTACTGGACTTGTGCACCCATTTGGAAATCGCCTCTCCAGAGGATAACTGACACTGGGAATTTTGTTGCTACACACGCACACATCTAATTGTGACCTCCTTTTCCCTCTTCCACTACTCCATCAATGTAAAGATGGTCAGCTGCTCGGGGCAGGTCCCACCCTTTTGCACAGGATCCGTCCAGGCCCGGAGTATTGCTGGAGGGGATCCAGCAAACGCCTTCATGGTTCTGGCATTCGCTTCGACACGCTGTGCATCGAAAGGGTGAGAAACTCCCAAGATTTTTCCCAAAGGCTTGATCCAGCTCTGGTCATGGGAAAACCATCCGACAGAATAACTGCAGTCCGATGGGACTTCGTCGGCCTTTCTTTCTTAAAGAGAAACATGCAAGCAGCCAGTTCCACTGAGCTTGTGGACACACTGAGATGCAAATGGGTGCATCTGGGTGCAGATCCACCTTGGGCTCTCTTCTCTTGCTGGGGAAGACAGTCTCCACCAGCACCATCCATCCCTCTCTCCTGGTCATTGCAAGAGCAATTTTTGTCATCTGGGAAGAGGTTTATCTGCCTTTTCCTCTTCCCTCTCCATTTTTTTCTCCTTTTGCATCATGGCTGACTCAGTGATCAGCTCTGCAGGAAAAGAGTATCTGGTTCAGCCATCTAAGCCACTCTAGCAGTTTGGGAGGGGGTGGGGAAGAATGGGATCAAAAATAAGCAAACAGGTGCCGTAAATAACACCTGCAAAGGAACGTAGGGGAGACCTTGGAATGGATGGACCATTAAGAGAGGTGAAATGGCAACTCAATCCTGGAAAAGCAGAAAGTATGAGAAAGAAACTCAATATAATCCCATCTTGATTCTGTCTGGTAGAAGATGGGGTGGAAGGAAACTTTCTGAGAAGCTTCCAATATTCTGTTATCATACCCTATAACAATAAAGGAGCATTCCTGGAATTCTGTGCTATTTCCTGACCTGGCCTACCTCGAAGGGCTGACACACCTGAAGAGCACAACCCTCTCACCCCACACAGATGCTCCTCAAGGGTTAGCTACAAGCACCTGAGTTAATTCTCCCTCAAATTACTTCCAGAGTAATAATTTATTTAGAGTAATCACTTACATGCTTATATTATAGAGTTTATTCTCCCTCAGATGACTACCACAATACAGCCAGACTTCACAAATGCAGATCCACTGCTGTGGATTGCTTTGCAATTCCAGGTTTTATACCCTGGGTCCCCTCACCTGCTTCTTCTGAATATTTCTGAAGGCCATCCCGGGTCCCAAAGGAGAAATCCTGATCTTTGTAGCTATGTTCACACAACACATTTTAACAGGTCAGTTAAAGAGAGGAGTAGCTGCATTCCCACAGCATGCTAAGCTGGGTAAGATCACCATTCAATATAGTGGGCAAATCCAGGAACGGGTTAATTCAGGAACCCAGATGAAGCACAGGGAACAACAGGCTGCTGTTTTAATTCTATCATGCCCATGCTCCTCTCCCACTGCCAACTGAGAGAAATCATCCATGGGCATCAAGCTCCAGCAGACCAAAGATGTCTGTTCGCCCTCCCATCCCATCCGTGTCCTCACCAGTTCACCCAGCTGAAAGGGGGGGAGCATTTCAAAGGTAACTCAGGTCAGTGGGAAGAGGAACCAGGTTGAAAAGCAAACTCTAGACCTACACAAGGGGGTGCAGAGAGAGCTGGGGCCGAGTTTATGATCCGGGCTGTGTGCACTTTCGTTGGCACCTCAGTGTCACCACGTTCCCACAACCTGCTGATCCGGTTCTTGAAGAAGCCCATTTCCTGGGTGCGCACGCTTCCCTGAGCCAGACTCAACAAGTGGGTTGTCACCACGGATAAAGCCTCCAGAAATCAAATGGAGATTGACCCCAGTCGAGAGTCCCCTATTCTGGAAAACCACTCGGGGTCCCCAGAGCATCGCGTGGCTACGGCCATCGAGAGGAAGGTGGGGCGGGTAGCCAGCTTCCTTTCCTCCGGCCCTTAGAGACTACTGCTGCAGCCCTCCACTAAAGGTTTCAGCATCTTGCCTTTCTTCCGAGCCGGGGACGCAGCAAAGAAATCCCCCAGGGATTTCCAAGGCTGGGCTAGAGAAATGAGGTGGAAGAACAGCACCGCTGGAATGCGCCACCGCCACGCTTTCCAGGGCTTCCGAGCGCTGTCCGCCGCATCCACCGGACTACAATGCTCATCATCCTCTACCCCGAGAACCGTAGCCCTCCCCCAGACTAGGGTGGGAGGGTTCCACAACCACCTCGGGCTCCACCAGGTCCCGCCCACAAGCGCATCAGGCCTCGCCCACTGGAGGCGGGGCCGCCACTGGCCCTGCCCCCCGGTCACGTCCCCCCCCCCCGGTCCTTACCGTTGCGCGACGCTGAAGAGCCGCGGGTAAGCCGCTTCCACTCCGCTGGGCTCCATCCTTGCAGCGTCTCCCGGGGATCATGCCTCCGGCTGCGGGACCAGCCGGCTCTCCGGCTTGGCTTTGCTTGGCAGCTGGCATCCCCTCCCGCAGGCACTAAGGGCCCACCCTCCTCGCGCCAGCCAATCGCTGCCCCCGCTAGTATGCCCTTTAACAGGCCGGGGGCCAATCCTAGAACTGCCTTATAAGACCACAGACCGCCCCCCCTGTCCCTCCCCCCGCCGGGTGCGCCCTCCTATCAAAGCGTCTCCCCGCAAACTGAAAACCACCTTTCCGAGCGCTGGATGGCCAACCGCCGCCTTCCAAGGGATGCAGTGCACCTTGGGAGGTGTAGTCCCTGGCATAGGTAAAGTGGTACCCAGTCTCCTCCCCCCCCCACATCCGAGAAAGAGTGCACAGACTTCTTAATGGCTGTAGGTGGAGATAAACCCGCAGGAAGCCAAAATCAGTTCACGTTTTAAAAAGTTCCAATCTGTCTGTATTTGAATGGAGCAACATTTTACCTCCCTGATGGTGGTACACAGAGTTAATCAATGCCTACAACTGGGGGCCAGGGGGGGGAGGGGGGAGGGGGGAGGGTAGGAAAGAAACAAAATACTGTACTGCTGCTGCAGGTAAATAACATTTCAGGGGCTGAAATTCAGCCGTGCCTTCAAATCACAGCCCCCCACCCCGTCTTTCCACCCCCAGCTGCGGCTCAAGAAACTCGCATTCCTGAATGTTCAGTCTTGCTTTGTACAGCGTCCCAAACCAGGCTTCCTGAAATTGCAGGTGATTTGCACAACACAAACAAAGCCATAATACATAATGGCCAAGTTTGGGGTCTGAACCCTTCCATCAGCTGGCTTATGGCTCAAGCTGGCTGATCTTGGGGGTTTCTAAACCAAGAGAAAGCAAATTATATTATTACTGTTGTTGTTGTTGTTGTTAAAATTTTTATCCCGCCTTTATTATTTTTATAAATAACTCCTGAAGGCCTGAAATCTATCATTCCTGATCTACTGGTGTGGTTGCAGTTTTGTTTGTTTTTTGCAATCCCCCTGAAGTCCAAAAAACAAACAGTCCCTTTGAGTTAATAGCCCGGTGTAGTTACTTTGTATCTAAAGAGTAGCCCTTTTAAATTAATATCCAGCGTGGTAACTTTGTATCTACAATATCCCTTTTGAATGAATAGCTCAATCATGGCATAAATCCCACTTGCTTTAATGAGACACCTAAAGGTGTTCAGGGATCAGCCTAAATTTGCAATCCCCGACAGAAGACCTTGAGTCCAAATTCCATAGAACTCAATGGGCTTTACTCCTGAATAGCGAAGAATAAGCAAAGGTGGCAGAGCGACATACAGCTTTATAGAATTTGCTAAATTGTATTTTCCACCCAACATCCATCACTAGAGGAGACCACCAGGAACAACGTCTGGAAAGCGACATTCCCTGGTTCTGATCTACCAATGTCCCATTGAATTAAATGGGAGCTATTTCAGGAAAGTCAGTATGTCTAGGACATTGAAAGCAGAGAAGGGGGTAGGAAAAACATGGAGCAGTTATAAAAGGATGGCTGGAATGGATAGGAATGTTCCTTTTCTCTCAATACTGTAGCGAGTCACCACCCACTGAAACTAACTGGCAGGCAGGTTGTTGCGTAGCATTACTCTGCAGAAGTCACTGATATGTGGCAATGACCATGAGCTTTGATGGGTTTTGAGGAATACAGCGACCATCCTTAGCTGGGTGCCTTCTGCATGTATCAGGACTCTTGTAACCCCTATAAGGTCAGATGGAGCTTATGAAAGTTGAAGGTTGACCTACCTGGAGAACACCAGTTTTGGGGAGGCTGGATTAAGAGAACTGCAGAAAGCAGCTCAGCTGGGTGTGGCTATCTAGCACTGAACCTCAGATCTGCTAGCCACTGAAGGAAATAAATTGTACTAGATGGGGAACCCAATCCAACAGAGCACTCTACCGCTGCAACCGTCAGGGTGGAGGACTGAGAAACAAGAAAGCCAGTTAATTTTCAAACAACAATAGTGGAAATGTCACTGACCTATAATTTTTATGGGGTTTCTATCCCAAAATAGTGCATTTGGTTGCTTTCAGATGGCGAGGGAAAAAGAAGGGAGGCCTTTGTGCTGGTTGCAAATTCCTTTGAGGTCCTGAAGTGTTTCCATATGTGAGACTCTGGAGGCTGAAGACTAGTTTGCGGGGGGTGGGGGGGGAAATGGGATGGGGGAGATGGGTGTAAATTAGTAGAGATCACAAACTATTTTCTTCTTCCCTCTTGACCCTCATTTGAACCTCAGCCTCCAATCATAGGGAACAGAGGGGCAAGTTAGCTGAGGCATCTTCTAGCCATCAATGGCAGCAGGAAGCCTTTTTCTCTATCTACGGCTGTGGTCTTCTAGCTGGGGATTCCTTCAGAAAGGGAAAAAGGAGGCAGCTGCTATTTAAACTCTCCAAATTCTGATTTTCAAGCATTACAGCGCAGCTGTCATACTTCATCAGCTTCTTTCTGGTTAGCGTCCAGACTCTTTGAACAGCAGCCCCCTTGGCTGTGCAGCTTCCTGCCCTGGGAACCCATTTCTGGAAGAAATGCCCATCTGCTAATTTAGATGAGCTTTTAAGGAGTCTTTATTTTTCTGTTGCAGCTGCTCATATGATGGTGGGTCCTACATATTGGGGGATGCATCTCAGCACCAGAATTGGAGCAGGACAACTTGGCTATAAGCCCGTTAATATGAAGGAAAAAAGAAAATAAGATGAAAATATAGAATTTCTCATCTGCTTTAAATTATGTCTGACAGTCCAGTAGCATTCCTTTTAACAGTGACCTCAATGGCTGGGTTCGCACAAAATGCTAAACCCAGATTAACAAACCATAATTGCTGTGTTTGCATGACATTCTGAGGTTAAATAATCCAACCTTACATGATGGCCTGGTTCAAATAACAAATTTCGTGCGAGATGGGTGATGATGGAATTTGAAATATAAATATAAAATTAATTAATAAATTAAATAACTTCCTGATCATATTTTGCTTAATTTAGCCGTTAATGAAAACTCTACCAAGGCAGCAACTGAGAACAACCAGCATGCTTTGAGCACCCTTATTATTGAATTGGTATTATTATTATTATTATTATTATTATTATTATTATTATTATTATTTTAGGAACTTGAGTAGGGTAACCCTTGGAAAAAGGAGTCAGAATGCTCCACCAACCCAGATGTCCCACCAACTACTCACCGCCACTCCAGAATAACCTTGTTTTCTTTGCTTGATCACCACACCAAGTGTGCCAGAAGAACACACCTTGCAATGCAGCGCAAGTGCTAAATAAGTTCTAAGCATTTCTCAGTCCACTTTTGCATGCATCACTTGGAGATCAGCATGGACCTTGCTGGTCCTCACGATGCTGTTGGTCTTTTGAGTATTCCATGACAGCTGAACCAAAAGCTCATAAGCTCACTTTACAACTCAGAGAGAACCATTGGTAGGAAGTCCTGCCTCCCAACTGTCAAGGATCCCTAGTGTCTTCCTTCCCCAATTCTTGCTTTCCCACCTTGGAATCCAGGAGTAATACGCTGCTCCTTCAGCTCTGACTAACTTGCTTTTTCTCTTGCTACTTTTTGTTGTTGTTTATTGGTTCAGTCGCTTCCGACTCTTCGTGACTTCATGGACCAGCCTATGCCAGAGCTTATTTTTGTCTGATTGATTTCTATTGTGCTTGCTGATCACCGTTGGCTGCTCAGGTTCATATGTAAGAAGGGTGGGCACATTTTCTAAACACACACGCGCACACACGCACACAGAGGATGGGAGAAAAGAGAGACAACTTTGCCTCCTGTTCTTGGATTTTCCCCATCCGCTGGCTGCAGAGAGGTCAGCTTAAGCAAGGGCAACATTTATGGGCCTGCTGATAAAATAAAACTGCTGTCCTCCGGGGTGGCCAAGCTGATGGTGCAGACAGAACGTACAGACAGGCTTTTCCATAACAGGATCTATTAAAGTTGTTGCTAATTGTTTACAGGGTGGATTTAGAGATCCAAAACTTGAGCAATGTAAGAAGGGAATTGCTACACGAGAGAGCTTTTCTGGCCTAAGGGAATGTTCATGAACTATAAAAAACTTTGTTGAGGTAAAGAAAGGATTATCCAAAGCTATACGAAATGGAAAACAATCCAAAGCTGCAGACAACGTGCAGCCCATCACTGAAAAATATCCTCAAATGCTTGGTTGAAGGGAGTGTGATAAACACTGTTAGGCAGACACATAAACCTTTAGCATTAGTCTAGTGGGCTGTCCTGCTACTTGCAGACATACAATGGTCAGTCAAGTTGTAGAGTCGTTTTGGTGTTGGCTTCAGCTTGCTGCCTTACCTGCCTTACTGGGACACAGAACTACAACTTCCATCATCCCCAGCAGAGGCCCTCCAGGCCAGGGTTCAGGCGCCTGAATGGCAGGCAGGCATCCCGCGGAGACGCACATGCTTGAGAAGGGCGGGGTTGGAATCTTCAAATACTGTAAACAAAAACTGGGGACCCCCCCACCAATTCCCAGTGCAACCCCGTCACTTATCTGGAAGAACAAACTATTCAACGGCCTTGCAGAAGCAGGCTGTTCTCAGTCCAAGGGTATCTTCATTGAGCAGATGAGTGTGTATCTCAGCATAGATTAAGCCCCACCCACATTCACTGCCCATCCCATTGTGAGGGGTTTGGTATACTTATTCTCTTGCAACATGCTCACTGGTGAAAGGTGCTGATGGGTCACAGAACTCCATTTTCTCCCCCCCCCAAAAAAACCCCATAGCTTTGCTTAATTCAGAATATTTCTGCTTCCTACCTATCCCACACAATCAACAGAGAGAGTCTGATTATTTTTGAGAGGAAGAGGAGGAGGAGGAAGAGGAGGAGGAGGAGGAAGAAGAAGAAGAGGAGGAGGAGGAGGAGGAAGAAGAAGAAGAAAAGAAGAAGAAGAGGAGGAGGAGGAGGAGGAAGAAGAAGAAGAGGAGGAGGAGGAGGAGGAAGAAGAAGAGGAGGAGGAGGAAGAGGAGGAAGAAGAAGAGGAGGAGGAGGAGGAAGAAGAAGAAGAAAAGAAGAAGAAGAGGAGGAGGAGGAGGAAGAAGAAGAAGAGGAGGAGGAGGAGGAGGAGGAGGGGGGGTAGTAGTACTAATTCATTTCTTCAGGACTTGATTGCCAACCACTCAGCAGAAGCATTTAAAAAGAAAATCCTGCTTCCCCCCTCCAAAAAATATCAGGAGCAAAACACATTCCAAAAGCCTTATCACAAGGGAAAATCAGCCACTCTCCATTACTCCCTTAAGGTCCAGGACTGAAATGCAGAGATTTTAATGCATCCCAAGTTTTTTCAGGGCAAAGCCTTGTTTCCTTCAGCTATGGATTGTTATAAATGCAACGATGTATCTGAAACCGTAGCATTAATTTATGCTTCCACCAAAATCCCATCTTTTCCCTCGAGCCATTGAACAGGACAAGATTAGGAGGGCTGCGTATTGAGCTTAACTGTTGACTAGTTAAGCTCAAATGCGATAGGCAGTTGCTAATGGATGGATGGATGGATGGATGGAAGGAAGGAAGGAAGGAAGGAAGGAAGGAAGGAAGGAAGGAAGGAAGGATTAAGAGAGAGAAAATATGGAAGACAGAAAGAGTATGAGAATTGAATGAGAGAAGGAATGATAAAGAGGGAAGAAAGGAAAGAAGGAGATTTTTGCAAAACTACAAAACACTCAGAAGCCGCTTTGAGAATGCATTTGGACAAGAACAACCCCGCCAAACCAAAAAAGAAAAGAAAGCTTGAATTTATAACACTGCTAACAGCTTTCTTCCTTGCCTCCTGCTGTCAGCATTTCTTGCCTGTTTGGTATGAACAAAAAGCAATACAGGCGGCTTCTTTCTTTCTTTCGTTCTTTCTTTCGTTCTTTCTTTCTTTCTTAAGTCAGAAGAGTGAAAATGGGGAAGGCTCTGCATCTCTGACGCACAATCACCAGCTGAGTTTTCAATCCAGGCTTGCAATCTTGACCACTTCCCAAGAATGAGATAAGGGTTTGTTTTTCCCCTTCTTTAGTACAAGTCAGGGCAATCCACCAATAATGGAGAAATAAAATACACAATCCCAGAGTGAGCTAAGCACACACAACGGTGCTTGAGCTCTGCACTGGGGAACATGACCTCATGCCAAGCAGGGCTCAACAGACTTTTTAATAAATAAGGAAGGTCAGTGCCCTGCTTTAACTGACTCACTGTTTTACAAATTTTCAAATCAGTTGGAAAGGAACCAAACAGTTCTGTGGAAGCAAGAGCTGGGTATCATGGAGAAGAGGTCTTTTTTCTGGGGACGGGAAAGGCAAACACATCCTTTAAGCTTCTTTATTTTCTAAAGTCTGTTTCTTAAGTCTGTTTTGGTGCTCCTGCTAAAGAATTGGTTTGCTTCCCAGAAGAGAGGGGTGGAAAACCATGATGCCAATGTTCTTGGCAGCACAACTCTCGGGATTTGGGGGCTGCGAGGAGGAGGAAGAGGAGGAGGAAGGAGAAGAAGGAGAAGGAGCAGGAGGAAAAAGGTTTGGGGATATGCAGATCGCCCTCTAAAAGATTAATGATACTGTAGGTGGGCAATTCCCCTTGGAATTGATATATCTTGTTTCCAAAGGTGCCACCAGGCCTGGAAGTAAGCAGGTTCTTGAAGAATATAATTATTGAATCATTTAAAAAAAAAGATGAGGGGGGGTTTGTCCAAGACCGGTGGAGATCTCCAGCTGGTTCTGGAATTTAAAGGCAGAACTACAATGGATCAGGAGGGCAAAAACAGATATAAGGCAGCTTTAGGCAGAACTCCCATCTTCTCAGCCCACTACTGATGGTAGAATGAGTTGGGAAGGAGCTTGGTGACTATCTAGTCTAACTCCCTGCTCAGCGGGGGGGCAGCTTCAGCATCTGTATCCTGATGTTGCTTAAATGATTCCAGAAGTGCAAAGGCCACCCCTGCCTGCCAGTGTGTTCCACCAGTTAACCATCATGCCTCGTAATGGGCTGTGAGAATGACCTTGGGAGACAGGAGAAAGAGCCGCAGCCAGGCAACAGTCAGATAAGAGAATCTCAGCCCACAGGAGGAATGTGGGTGGAGAAAATGTCTCAGAAGGGGCCTCCCTAGTTCTCTGGAAAGTAAGGGAGCGGGGAAGTGTTTTCAGACTTGCCAAGATTCTGTCACAATTAAGGTAGTATGGTTTTGGTTCCGTTTGAACTTCCCATGCCACTAGGAACTTTCTTCTGTACTGACCTGGTACCATTTCCCCTGGCTGGTTCTAGACTAGAGAAAATAAGTCTGCTCCATTTCCTCTGCGGTAGCCTTTAAGATATTTGAAAACTATTGGTCTTCTTGTCTCCAAAATGAACATACCCCAACTCTTGTGGTCGTTTTTCCCAGTACTTGGTTTCCAGGCCCTTTCACCTTCTAGACTATTTGCTCTGGCTTCCAGGCATATCAGTGTCATGGTTTGTCGATGTCCTTTACAAGATACGGAGCTCAGAACGAGCTGCTCCAGATATGGGGCTGATCTTGTGAACTTTTGCTGGGAAATATATATTTTCAATCCTTGACAATGGGAACTTTCAAACTTTGCACCCTTCAGAGCACACAGGGCCCTGGAACCCCATTTCTGCCAAGGGCTCCTTGAGCATCTGACACGCTTGCATGTACATTGCAAAGGATTTGGGAAAATGTCTTAGGCTGCACATGTGACTCACATGGTGTCCTTCCCAGCCTTGCCACTTGCTCAGCCTCGCACACCATCTGGATCATATCCAACAGTAACTGAAAACAACCAGTCTTTCAGAGAAGTAGATTCACCCTTAGATAGGCTGACCATACATCCCATTTTGAATGGGACAGTCCCGTTTTTTCAACATTTCCAGACCGTCCTGTTGTTTTAATATAAATGTCCGTTTTGTCCCGTTTTCTTAAAACCTTACTTAAACATTTGAAAGTTCCCGCAAACCTGTCAGAAGGCAGTCTGACTTTGGGTGGAAGGAGGGGGAGCTCAGCAGAAACGGCGGGAAAAAAGCTGCAGAGCTCAACCCGGCGGGAAACCTGAAAGGGAAAAAACGGGATCGGCTGATAGGCGGAGATCAGAGGGCCAGCCGATGGGTTCCTGCCTTGAAACAGCAGGAAGAAAAGAACGTAAAAGCACGGCCAGAGGAGGAGTGGCTGGTCGGGGACAACCGCTCACCAGACTCTCCAGCCCAGCCTTGCCTCTCGCAAATGAAGGAATCTGATGATTCTCCACCTGAGAAAACCAACGAAGTTCCTGCCTGCCAATCCAGCCTGTTGCCCAGCCCTGCCCCGTTTTGCCATCCCAATGTCCCATTTTTTTCTCAAAGAAATATGGTCAGCCTGCACTTAGGGCCTTCTTTCCAAGGTCCATCAACTCAGGTCAACTGCATAATGGTGGCAACCATAAGATTTAATGCTCCAGCACAAAGATTTAATGCTTCCGCTGCACAACCAAACATGCCTGCTTCATGGAATGTTATGGGGCATGCCAGACAACCTTGTCCTCCATTTCTAAGCCTTCCATTTCCCACACAGCTTCTTCCATGATTTCTCTGAACCAGTGGTGAATTCATAGTCCTCGCACACAAATGTCTTCTCCTGGTTGACCTCAATTTAGCAGGCGAAAGAGAAATCCAGTAGTCACTTTGGGATCTCTTACAAATCAACCCAGAGGTCCACCTTTCATCCTCCAGAGATGTGGGGTTGTACTCCTAACTATACTAAAACTTTACATGCAGTGGCTGCATTCACACAACCACTAGGGTAATTTGTGGTGTATTATGTTCTGGGGATCCAAGCAACTAGTTTCATTCATAATCCCAAGTTAAGCAGTGTGTGTTCCTTTCATTTCTTCTCCCATTTTGTGGACCAGCTTATACATTCAGCAAAGCAAAAGTCATGCGGTCTAAGAAAAATGTCAGCATTTTTAAAAAGTGGAGAGAAGGAGGAAGCACAAAGTGTTACTGTTATATTTCCCTACACACACACACACACCATCCTGCTATTGGAATGCAAATATTTACCCATGCAAACCTATACAAATAAAGCATTGACCTAGAACTTTCAAAATCATTTTAAAAATAATGGATGGGAATCAGATGCAAGACACTGAGCTGGTGCAAACCCACTGAGCGGGTATTTTCTGCCCATGGCCCTGGCAAAAACATGAAAAGTCTCCTTTCATCACACACTGGCTCAAAAGCCTTCAAAGGGATTTTGCCGCAAAGAAATCCTACATTTCCATACAGTTAAGCCTGTAATTTTCAAGAATTTCAGTTAGGGCTGCCAAAAGCGTGTGACTCCAAAAGGATGGGTATATTTCCTTGTAGCCTTGCAAAACAAACAAATAAAAAAGAAAAGAAAAGAAAAAACCTTCCTTAAAAACTTAATGAAAAGAGAAAGAAATTAGTAGAAACAAATCATAACTATTATAATCAATACCAGCTCAGGAACAGCTCCAATAAACCCTTTCTTAAAAAAATTAGAAATTCAACAGATAAAGAATTTCTGTCTCTGTGCTAGAGAAAGCTTAATCTATGGGCTTTCTTTCTTCTATATCATTGTTAAACAAAAAACAACAACACATTCAAGAGGCAGAGGAAAGAAAGGAATAATAATCAGAGAAGGCATTATAATAATTAGGGGAGCCATTCCAAAACTGTGTAACATAACACTCTAAGAACAGGTAATGGGTAGAGAGATTAATTCACCGGCAATTAGCAAACGGGATAGCAATGTATCCTGGCTTTAGAGAGACCAGCTTGGTTCCATCCATCAGCCAGAAAAGGAGCATCCATAAGCCATCTGCTTCCCCCTTCCAGCCAGAAGATTGGGACCAAAAAGGTAAAGCTGAAAAGAAGCACATTCTGGTCTGTGCCATCTTCCAGGGGTTCAAACATTACCAGGTTGTGTACAGGGTGTACTTTAAGAAGCCAATTTATCCAGCTCAGATGCTGGCACTAAGTTTATGCAACTTTTGAACTGATGGCTAAATGTGTTTGCTTTCCTCTTTCCTCTTCCCTCTGCACACACAGTTCCTTTTGTATCATGCTCTTCTAACCACAAAGGCACAAGCAAAGATGGTCTTATTTTTTCATTTAGTGGCTGGAAAACTCTAGATAACTCTGAAGTGAATTATCATTTCATGGTTTCAATCCACTGCCCTTCTAATCCATCTCTATTAAAGAACCTGGGGCAGGGAAGAATATTTCCTGTGATTCTTTTAGCAACCTTTAGCAAATCCTTCTTTCCAATTCTTTAAATTAAGCAGCAATTCGCTTCTTTTCTTTTCAAAACTTAAACACATGTTGCAGGGCCAACACACAGCTGCCCCAATGTCTTAACCTTGGCTGCTGGCCTCAAAACGTCCAAGCTGGAAGAGCCCAGAAGCCTTCCTGTGCCACCTTGTTCTGCTGTTGTTTTAAACAACCCCGAGGTCTTGGCACGCTTACAACGAAGCTTGCATTCTGTTTCAAAACTAAATTACAGATCAGAACGTTAAGAGTTTTTAAAGAAATGGCACAACTTGGTCTAGATCTTCCTAAGCCAAGTAAGGAATACTTAGGAAGGACTTTGGGAAAAAGGAATACCCAGGAGGGCCCAGGAGCCCTGTCCAATATATCTTGTTTCCAGAAACAGATATTTGGTTACCAACTGCTTCTCATAGAGCAGTTGGGTTTAACCAGTCAGTCTAATAGATCTCTTCCATTCCCCACATTCATTTGATCATCCTTTTAAAGCCATCTCGAGGCAATGCTTTCATTCATAATTGAGTTAGACAGCCTACAGAGAAATATTTAGTTTTCATTGGCCTGCATATACAGCCCACCTGTCCATTTCATTACATGACCCTAAGATTTGTTTGTTGTTGTTGGGGGGGGGGTAGTTGATAGTCGATAAATATTCTCCATCATATACACTTCCATAAACTCCTATCCTGTGTGACAGCTCTTTAGACATTTTCTCTGGGTTGGGGGCATTCTCTCCTGGACCTCAGACACTGAAGAATAGTGTTCAAGGGAGTCCAGATAGAACTGCACACCATATTCCAAGTCCAGAGACATTTGTATTTGTATCGGTGGGGGCAACCTCAGGCCCCAGGATCACCTGCAATCCAAACCCCACCCGCTGAACTCTAACCACAAGTGGGAAAAATTGCAAGGCTGATTTTTACCACGTGGAGGCAGGAAACACCAAAAACCACATCGCAACCCCTAGAATAAGTTTAGCACGACTGTTGAGCAAATATGGCATTCTGCCCCTCCCTGCAAAGATCCTGGAAAAGAATAACCTTGAAAATTCCCCTTCTGCTGATGTGTGTGACCCAGAATCACTCCTTCTGGACCTTCCCTTTCTCTATGCTTTCATATTTCCTACAACACCGTCAGAAATATTAACTCTTCACCCTGGCCAATAAAAGGCTGCTGAATACAAATCCCTGATTTATATAACTCTGCATGCATGCTGTCTTATTGTGCAACACTCCTAGCACAGATTCCTTGCCACCAGCAAAGGCTGAGTCGATTTTTCATTGCACCACCTGCCAGAACCTCAAGCTAGTTTTCTTTGTTAATCCCGGTCATTTTTATTCTCTCACAGTACCCGAAGAGCTGCAGCATTTTGCTCCGGCAGACATTGCTCTCTGCACGTGCCTCCTAGGAACTTCACTTGCCATCCTGCTGCCCATTTTACCCAAGCTTGAAGAAGTCCTTTTGAAGCAGTCTAAAGTGAGATGATTTGCCCGATAATCCCCCACCCAGCAGGAAGTGGCAATTGACACGTTGGGAGGCACCAGGTGGCAGAATGTTGACCTACTTCGATGGGTGTCAAAAAGTCTATTTCTGGAGAATCTTTTCCAAGCCAAGCCACCCTTGTGCATGAAGGAGATTCTGAAGCTTGTTGAGAGATGCACACTGCAACGGACCTTAGCTAAGCCTTGCCAGTTCATGTACAGGGCAAATGCCAGCTAGAACACTCCCAGTTTAGAGCCTGCTATTCACATATTACTTTCATCTCCTTTTTGTACCCAAGGCCTTTGTTGGTGTTGCCAACCTTCCTGGGTTTGATGCACTGAGGTTATATAGACAATATAAATATAAGGATCTGGGCTCAAATTATCCTACTTTGGACACATTATGAGAAGACCTGGCTCTCTCAAGAAGGCTGTGGCTACATGAAAGGTGGAAGGAAAGAGAAGAAGAGGACAACCAGCAGCAAGGGGGATGGACTCAGTTACAGAGGCGATGAGTGCACCATTGGAAGAGCTGAAGGGCCAGGTTGGGACAGATCATCATGGAGAAGGTCTATCTATGTCGTCATTAAGAGTCAACATGACTTGATGGCACATAATCAATCAATCAGCCAGTCAGTGCAAAGACCCAGCTTTCTAGAGAAGGCTGTAATGCTGGGAAAGGTGGAAGGAAAGAGGACGACCAGCAGCAAAGTGGATGGACTCAGTTACGGTATTGATGGGGATACCACTGGAAGAGCTGAAGGACCAGGTTAGAGAAGATCATCATGAAGAAAATCTATCTACAGTATGTGCTCACTAAGAGTCAACAGTGACTTGATGGCACATAATCAATCAATCAATCAATCAATCAATCAAATATAAGGATCAATTTTCAAAATTACTCATTAACTCCAAGGATTAGTCTGAGCCAGCCAATCTAATTCCAAGTCTGACTAGTCAATGTGTCTTTAGGAACCTATCCTTTATTGTTGGTCCCTCAACAATGATTATCAATCGTTATGATTGTTTTGATACATGGACTTTGATACATGGACTCTTCTCCAAATCTCTTAATAGTATTAATTGCCCTATCTATTATCTTTTCTCAGTAAATCCCATGTTACTTTTAAATCTCTCTTTTAAGAAACTGGGCCCATGAAACTTCCAAGTCAGGACACTCATCTGTCTCCTCCAGAATCATGACTTGGCTGTCCACTTGCAAGATCTCTCCTAACCTTGCCAATTCCATCTCCTTTAAAATGAGGGATTGCAGGAATTTAAATGGGGATCTTTTGCACCCACTGCAAGTGCCCTGCTACTAAGCTGCTGCTGGGTGACCTTGGGCCAGTGACTCTCTCTCAGCCCAACCCACCTCACAGGGTTGTTGTGGGGAAAACAGGAGGAGGAAGGAGTATTAGGTATGTTTGCTGCCTTGAATTATTTATAAAAATAATGAAGGCGGGATAGAAAATAAATAAATAAATAAATAATATCCACAAATATTGTGCCAATCAAAATAGGGAAAGAGGAAGAGGAAGAAGAAGAAGAAGAGGAAGGAAGGAAGGGCAATTCTCTCCTCTCTGAAACTGTTAATCCAGTTTCAAAATCCAATTTACCAGAACAGTGTGGTACCTGCAGGCAATTAGGTGTTGTGAGGCTATCTGGATAGAAGTTGGGGAGAAAGCTTACAGCCCCATTCAGAAGAGGGTGCAAACACAGCTGGGTGAGTTTAGTTTATCTTGCATAAATGAAAGGCTGTCTGTTACTATCCAAAGGAAAAGTGAACATAAAGCTTGTCTACTTTGCTTTGAACAGAAATCCTAGTTGGAAATGCAAGATGGTGGTTGGGAGGAACAAACACTGTCTATGAAGCAAGGAAGAAAGTGCCTCTGAGCATAGGTTCAGTCCAGGAATTTCTTGACCAGAATCAAGTCTGCAAGATTATACACACCTGGTTTCCAACCATACCTCTGTAACATTTTTCTTTTCATCCCAACAACCTAATTTAGCAAAAGAAGGAAGCTCTTTTCTTAGATAAGGGCAATCGGGAACTTTTGTTGGCTTACTGCAGATTGTTCAGAGGTCAACAGCAGATCTTGATCACCTTTTCCCCTGACCCCAATCAAACACCCCTTCCCCATAGGACTGGCTTGGCTGAGGATGATGGCAAGGAATCAGAGTGCTCAACCACTCCTAGCACCCATTCACCCAAGCTGGCATCTCCCAGATGTGTCGCACTACCACCCCACCTGGCACCATCATGCTAGTTGAGAATAGTGGGTACTGTAGTACCACACAGGTTGGTGAAGGCTGCTTTAAGTCTGCAGCCCCTTCCCAAGCTGGTGCTTTAACCGAGATCCTAGTGCTGGCTATGCTACCTCTCAGGCTAGCGCTGGCCAGCCCGACAGGTCTCGTAGTCCAACCCAGCTGGGGGAAAGGTTGCTTCAGCTTTGCCACCCGCCCTAACCAACCACTGTCCCCGTGCCAGCGGCTGCTGAGTCCCACCATGTGTAGCCGGAGCGAACCACGCGCGGCCCACGGGGGCACAGGAGGATGGGAGATGGAGTGCAGCCTGTCCGGAAGGCACGAGATTGGGGAAAAGTTGAAGCTCGCCGAGGGTTCCCTCGCAGCAGCAGTTCTAAGCCGCCGCACCCGCCGCACCCGCCGCCGCTCTCCTCCATCCCAACGTGGCAAGCCCGAGACGCAAACCCAAACGCGGGGGGAGCCGCGCTCAGATTCCCGCTGGGTCTCTGCAAACCTTCCTTCCTCTCCCCCCCGCCCCCAGCCTCATCTCACGAGTCGCCCCCTCCCCCGCTCACTTACTGGTCTCCTTCGCTCTCGCATTCAAAGCTGACCCCCTTTCTCAGCAGGGCGGCGCGCCGGCTTCTCAGCCGGGACAAGGGGGCCGCTTCGAGCGCCATCGCCGAGGTCTTGCGCTGGGGGCGGCCCGGGCCAGCGGGAGGAGCGAGCGAGCTGGGGCCGGCCGGCCGGCTGGCTGCCTGGCTGGCTGTCCCCGGCTGGGTTTCTCTGCCTCTCTGCGCCGCTTCTCCTTCCCTCCCAGCGCCTGGATCCGCCCCGTTTTGGCGAGGGGCGCCCGGAAAAAAGAGGAGGGGAAGGAGGGGATGGCGAAGAGAGAGGCCCCCAAGTCCCAGCCCCAAGGCTGGCCCCTACCTGGCGCCGCTCCAGTCCTTCATCGCCGCTCCTGCATCGAAGCCCTTCGCCCTAAGACGCCAAAAGGCGAGAGGCTGAGGCTCTCTGCACGTGCTCAGACACCCTGCGCGCGGCCCGCCTTGCCTTCTCTTCCCGTGCGGGCGACCGTCACCTCCCCAAAAGCCAAGCCAAGATGCCCTGTAAACGGACATTTCAACTCTGCTTATTTTCCAAAGCAGCCTGCTCTTTCCATACCATTATTTGTATTTATATTGTTTTATTAATTTTTAAAAAATTGTTCTTTGCACTGTCTTGTATAGCCTGGAGGCTCTGGAATAAGGTGGTTTATAGATCTTATAAATAAATTAATATTTCTTTAAAAAATGTCCCTTGGCAAAGGACTGGCATGAAACAGGAGCTGCCTGCCACTAGGTAGGTTCACGCATGCTGGAGACCCAGTGGCTGCATTTGCAGAAGGGGTTCAGCCTGGCCAGTTGAACTTGGGCGGTGTGTCTGTTGTACGGCTGAACCCCTTTGGCCCACTCAACCTCCTTGCTTAGGTTTTGGCTGGGGGTATTGTGCCAACCCTACGAATGGGCAGATTCAGTAACCAGTTTCGCCATGATGGCAAACACAGCCTGAGTCTTGCCCTTCCTCTCCTGGTTGGGTGGAAACCACATTGGTGCTTCCCCCTGCTGGGAGATTATGACTCCCCTTCTTTTGGGAACATCAGCAAAGCACAACTCTTGCGAAGGTTCAACAATGGATGGCTGAACAAGCCACGAGGCCTGGTTTGCATGCAAGGCAGAACACTGGCAGGCTTCTCAAGTTTGAGAAGAAACCAAGGGCTCAGCGCCAGTCCTTGCTTGCTCCTTAATCCAAACACCAGAGCTATGACTGTCTGAACATTTTGACTCCCTTCCAATATCCTTTGGCTTAATGTGGGTTGTCCTAAGTAGTGCGGCCACCTCTCGTTTGTGACTTTGCAGCCCGAACTCAGTTTCACAACCACTGGGACTGTGGGAAATGAGACGTTCAGCGTCTGTTTTATTCTGGCCGATGCTTAGCTTCCAAGGTGAGCAAAAAGGGGGGAATGGTTATGATTCGCTGTCCTGATCACGATCAAAGTTAAAAAGACCCCCCTCTTCAGCCTTCCAGTTAGAACAGTTCGGACACACCACAGCAAGGGAGACAAATCCACCGTTACCAACAAGAGTGGATTAGTTGCTTCTGAAGAAAACCATCATAGTAACGAAGTGCACAATGGGATTAGCACAAGGTGACTGTGACCTTGTAGGTTTTCTCTCCTTCATTTCCTGATGTATGTCACCTCTCCACAGGGGAACTGTGATGCATCTCTGAAGCAAATCTTTAACCTTGAAGTGCTTTGCCCGTGGAGAGAGCGGGAGTGTGAATGTTATCTCAAAACTTTATCTGCAGAGTCCTTGGGTAAATATGCACATCAAGGCTCTCAAACAGGTGTTTGCAGAAGCCACGTCTTTGATCTTGGAGGGGGATGAAGGAAGGACTTCAGGAGATGGTCTATCCTGATGTTCTGATGTCTCCCCTGACAATGACCCTCCCCTTTTTGTCTTGAAGGGGGAAATGTCAGGCTTCGTTTAATACTTGCTGGGTGAATTGGTAGAATTCTCCTTCGTTAGGCCAGGGGTGGGAAATCTGTCACCCTCCAGATGCTGCAGAATATTTCACAGTGGTGTGGCCATTGAGGGATGCTGATAGTGATAATTTATCAACAGCTTGAGGATCTCAGATGTCCCGTCTTTCTTTCAGGTTCTTCCTCTGGATCTCTAGAAATTCAGTATTTGGAAGGTGGGACTGCCTGTTAAATACATGGGTAACACACACACACACACACACTTCCACTGTGGCATCATGGTTCAGGGTTGGTTTAGAATCACACACACTCACGTCCACCTCAAGTATGAAAACTCGCTGCGTGGCCTTCCAGGGTTGCTGCTGTGAATTAAAATTCGAGGAGGGAGTGCTAAGGTCCAAGATGGAATGATGGAATATAAAGCTAACTAATAATAATAATGTATGTACCCCTTAAGCCTGGTTTGAACTGCAGCTTTCTAAGGCTGCCTCCCTGTTCACCTTCTGGTTTTGATATGATCTTTTGTTTTGCCTCCTGGCTTAATTGTTGAGCTAGACTCCTGCTTTGTCATCTCAGCCTAACTTGCTGTTTAGACCAGTCTCTGAAAAGACCTGTCTCCTTATATACCTAAACATCAGTGAAGACTGGTATCCCTGCTTTTGCAAAACTCATGCAAAAAAACAGGACCTTCACTGTAATGGACCCCCAGGTGTGGCCTGAGTACAGATCTGGTCCTTCTAAAGGGAAAGAAACCATTTGGATCAATAATAAAGTCCCATTCATAATCATTAAAGCAGCTGCATTACAGGTAGTCCTTGCTTAATGACCACAATTGGGACCAGAATTTCAGTTGCTAAGCGAATCCAACCCAATTTTATAAGCTTTTTTTGCAGCAGTCATTAAATGAATCACTGTGGGCATTAAGTGAACCATGTGGTCGTTAAGTGAATCACATGGTTTCCCATTGATTTTGCTTGCCAGAAGCTGTCCAGGAAGGTTGAAAATGGTGATCACAAGACCACAGGATGCTGCAGTGGTCATAAATGCAAACCAGTTGCCAAGTGCCCAAATTGTGATCATGTGACTGCAGGGACGCTGCAATGGTCATAAGTGTGAGGACCAGTCATAAGCTGTTTTCTCAGCACCATTATAAATCTGAACCATCATTAAATGAATGGCTGTTAAGTGAGGACTACCTGTACTCCAACTGGAATTCAGTAGTGTACCCACTTGCATATTTTGGCCCAGTATGTCAAGCCAGTAGCTGGCTGTGACCTAGGATTGCCTTCCTGCCATGACTGATTGATTGATTATGGGCCATCAGGTCACTTTTGACTCCTAGCGACCACACAGATGGATTTTCTCCATGACGATCTATCCCTAACCTGTTGTTTCATGTCTCCCAACGGTGCATTCACCTGTCACGAGAATTGGTGTAATTCTCTGCAAAGACATGGGAGGGCAGCAGTCACATACACAGACACATGTGAGCCTTCAGACCGTTCTTGAAAGAGCACCACTATCACCCTAAACATATACTGCTTTTTATTTGGACAGGGCAAAACAGACATGGAGCATTGCCAATCAAACCAGGAGATACCTAGCGTTAGCAACCCATCGGATGAAGCCCAGCTGATACTTAGAAGATAAGACAGGTAGACCGAAACCTTTCCATTCTTTGCAATTTCCTGGGTTGCCCAGATCTTTGCAGTCCAGGTCTGGTAGCAATCTTTAATAGCAACCAGAAATCAGAAAAAGGCTTTCACGTCCAAAGATATACCAGATCCTTCACGAATCCCTTCCTAGCAATCTGTTGCATGGGGCACACAGGAGCCAGTTTCACCAATGGCAACCCCAGGCAGGTGCTCACCTCCTCCACCTGGAGGTATCTCCAGATCCTCTGCAGGAGGCAATTCAGACAGATGTCTTTGCATGAGCTTAACCCTTTAACCCAAGAGTGGGCAAGATTCTTCTTGCGGGGAGCTCGCATGAGATTAATCTGTTGGGACTTGGTGATCCCAGAGGGGCAGAGTGGGATGGGCTTGAAAGAGTGGGCGAGAGACCCCCAAAACAAAAGTCACTGGAATCACTCACTTTCACCTCTCATTTCTGGCATTCTCTTTCTCCCTGTTCCTTCTTTTAAAAAAAAAAAAACTAGGATTGAAAAGATCATTCTAAAATGTCATTTCACACAGATTAGTAGTGGAGACTTAGGCATGTCTACTCCAAAGCAAACTACTGTATCCTGCGAACTTGTTAAATCTGCAGACGTTTGCTGTTTAAAAAAATGTAGGGCTTCCCCAAACCTTTTGGGCAGGGCGTACCTTTGGAATCTTTTAAAATCAATCAATCAATCAATCAATCAATCAATCAATCAATCAAATTCATTCAAACTATGCTTCCATAGTGCTTCCCCCAAAAACTGAAGGTGAAGCTGTGTCTCTGCTCATACGGGAGAGGAGACAGACTGCTTTGGCCAGTGGGCTGAGCTGATTGCTTGCAAAGGGCTTTTTAAAATGGGCTAAGGGCTGCACCTGGCCCTGAGGCCGCAAGTTGCCCACTAAAAGGACCAACAGATGGAGTCCTGTTATGCAGCAGAGGCAGTGAGTGTATAATTGTGGAGGAGGAAAGATGTCAAGGGTAAACATCCTTCTCCTTCCTTCTATGGCCGGAAATGTTCACTTACTGCACCCATCTTACTTAAAGCTCCAGATATGTTCAATACAGGTAGTCCTCGCTTAACAACCATTTGTTCAGTGATGGTTTGGACATACGACGGTGCTGAAAAAAACAACTTGCGATCGGTCCTCACACTTATGACCATTGCAGCATCACTGTGGTCACATGATCATGATTTGGGCACTTGGAAACCAGTTCACATTTATGACCATTGCAGCATCCTGTAGTCATGTGATCACCATTTTCAACCTTCCTGGCTGGCTTTTGGCAAGCAAAACCAATGGGGAACTGTATGGTTTGCTTAACAATCATGTGGTTCGCTTAACACATGCAGGGAATTGCTTAATGACCACCAGAAAAAGGTTGTAAAATCAGGTCAGATTTGCTTAATGACCGCTTCACTTAGCAACTAAAATTCCAGTTCCCATTGTGGTCATTAGATGAGGACTACCTGTGCTTGAACAGGAGACCACCTGAAAACCCCTTGGATTTATTCCAAGTTTTTGATGGGAAGATAAAGGGATGTAATGGAATAAATGGGTGGGGTTGTCATCAGCCTGCTTATCTCTCATTCACACCTGCCTGAGCAAGCCAGCTTGTTCCAGAATTAGCACCACATCACTATAGTACCTTTAGTGCTTAGATACCTTTGGTGTTTAGCTAACTTTATGGAGCAATTAGAAATGCACATGACTAACAATTTATTATGGATCTTTGTCCCTGTGGAGAGGTGCGGGAGGGACAGGGAGAGAAGAAGAGGGTGTGATGTGTCCCTATAAAAGTAACATGATTTGAGAAATGAAATCACAAATCCCATTTCCTTTCCTGTTCGCTTTGTTGCTTAAAAATGAAGCTTGAAAATTCTTTCCAACCCCATTCAGATATCAGCCCCCCCCCCCATACATTCCGTCTTGTGTGCATCCAGCCAGACTTCTAGCAAAAAGTCATATTATCAGTGCCATCAGTCCTGCAGTAAACGTCCTGGCTGCAGCTCTGTTTTCCCATATCTTGTTTCAGGTTTCAAGATGTGAATCATATTTTACATGTTTCACATCCTGAAAGCCAAAAGACCAGCTTGTTTTAAACATGCACTCCCCCTATTTTTAACACCGCATGTAATGGTTGCCTACTCCAAAATACTCAGTCTCACAAGCCAGAGCTTAAAGATAACTGATTTATTATAAGAATAGTGTGCAAATACAGAGAAAGCTGAGAATAGGCAAAAGCACGCGAAATACAAACTAAATACCCTCGCTTCAAACCCAATCCCGCCCCTCGCCCCACCATAACAACCACCCCCTCCCAGGTGTTGGCAACCGTCACACATCGGCCTGGGAAAGTAACCTTGAATACATGTCATAACCCAAACATACATTCCTGCAGAACAGCAAGGAGATTACAGCCCAGCACGACTGAAATTCCCCTCCCCGCAAATGACAGACACGGAACAGGAAATTGACATGTGAAACGCTACGATGTATTCAAACCATTGGAACGATGAACATGACACCGCATTCGTAAATGCAGCTCTACCCCTTTTGCAGGGAGATTCAGTTATTGAGCCTACAGAACGGGACCTTCTTAGTGGTGGCCCTGGTTTGGGGGAATGATTTCCCAAGCTCCTCCTAGACTGCTTTCGAGACCTATCTGTTTTGTAAAACCTCCATTTAGAGTGGGGGAGAAGCAGAACCAGGGTGCAAACACATTCTGCTTCGAATATGAACGTTTGCCGAATTTAATTTGGTTTGTCTCCTTGTACGAAATGCATCTTTTAGACTCAGCACTTAAGCAGTTGTGTTTTGGCACTTGGTATTTTAAGCATACGTACACCACAGTACTTTCCCTCAGGCCTTTCTCATTTCAGCTACAACAGTAAATCTCTTCAGACAGGCAGTGTTTAGACTGCTTTACTTTACCAGAACTCTCGTTAAAGGGCTCAGTAACATACATTTTAATTTCGAAACAGCAGCCAACCCCCAGCTTGGGTTTTTCCCCATATCAGGAAAAGCAAAGAGTTAAAGATTTACAAAGGGAAACATGAAAAGTTGCAAAGAGAGGAGTAGGCATCTTGTGATGGGCTCTGCAAACTGATGTCAGTCTCAAAGACATGTTCGTTCTTGCTTTGTTTTTGTAATATGGGAAAAAACAAAGGAGCTTGTTATTGTGGTCACCTTTGAACTGGCATGGGGCAGTTAGGCCGGCTCTAACATTAGGCAAAGTTCATGGGACTCCCCGGGCATCAGATGCTGGAGCAGGAAGCCCTTCACGTTTTACAGGACATCTCTCCCCCACAAAGGTATTCATCTCTTTGCTCGTTTGCATATGGACAGCATTTACCCCCCCCCCCCGTTCTCATTTAACTGCCTTCTCCCAGAAAAATAACTTTTTGCAAAGAAACAGACATGTGGCACAAAGCAAGAACTTCCAAAAATGATCCATGCTCTTTGCTAGATTATTTCTTTATTCTCTGTACTACAGGTAGTCCTCGACTTACGACCCTTTGTTTAGCGATCATTTGAAGTTAGGACAGTGCTGAAAAAAGTGACTTACAACCAGTTCTTACACTTACAACCGTCACAGCATCCCTGTTGTCATGTGATCAAAATTCAGGCATTTGGCAACTGGCATGTATTTACTACAGTTGCAGCATCTCGGGGTCATGTGATCACCATTTGCAGCCTTCCCAGCAGGCTTCTGACAAGCATAGTCAATGGGGGAAGCTGGATTTGCTTAACAACTATGTGGTGCACTTAACAACTGGGGCAAAAAAGGTTGCAAAATTGGGTGTGACTCACTTAATGACCGCCTCGCTTAGCGAGAGCTCCCTATACATGCAGAGCCTCAGATGTACATAATAGTGTGATAAATAGTGCAGAATATTGTCTGCTCGGTTTGATCATGATGCACTATGTCAACCCAGGAAGCCACAGTAAAGCAAAGCAGAATTAACCAAACCTCGCCTTCATATAAAAGATAAAACCAAACAAGGACTGCTTATTGTTGAATCTTCTTTCTGTTGGATTCATTTAACCACCCAGCCGCTGAAGTGCCAAGAAGATGGAAGCTCTTTGAGTTAAAGATAGGCTGGACAGGAAGGGAAGCCCCTGATCTCCCATATCATATGAGTAGATTAAAATAGATCACAACAGCTGTGGGGCCTTACTGAATTCCTGTTGTTTTCTTTTTTGTTTTTCCAGGTGGATGCTGGGGACTCTCTGCTTGGGATTCCCTTGGCTTGTTTGTCTGCTCCCTCTCTTATTTCCTCTCCCCTGTTTAAATAAAGTGAACGAAGAAGTTTGTGGAAGACACCAGAAACCCCCCCCCCCAGCAGGGTAGTAGTTCTAGCTAGGTCCCAGAGAACTGACAGGGATCATCCTCTGGTCAGCCACCTCTCCTGCTTCAAAATGAGCTGGGAATGGCTGAAACTGACAGGTACAGTTCAGTTTTTTCCAGTCCAGTTCAGTTCAGTTCTAGATACTTATATTTGATAGAATATTAGTCGTGATAATGTAAATTAATAAGATTGTTTCTAAATTTGATTAGGGGGCTCATTTACATGGTGATCTAAACATATTTCAACATTTAATTGCAACTTGTAAAGTCAGATTTAAAATGATTTCAAATCAGATGGTCCATATTTTAAGGCTAATGTGTATATCTTTATAGAATTGCAGCTTGTGCTGGTCAGTGACCGTAATAAAATTGAACTGAACTGAACTGACAGGTACGGGGAAATTGGTAAATAAGCAACAAAAAATTCAAGGTGTTGGTTATCACCTTCGAAGCCCTACACGGCATGGGGCCAGGTGAGGCGGTCCCCTCTAACATTGACCCGCCCCACCTGGTCATGCAGAGAGGGCATGTTACGAACCCCTCCGGTAAGGGAATTCCACCTGGCAGGGTCCAGGAGGCAGGCCTTCTCTGCATTGGCACCCACCCTCTGGAACATTCTGCCTCCAGAGGTGAGACAGGCCCATTCGCTCCTGGACTTCCGGAAAAACCCCAAAACCTGGTTCTGCCGCCTCTCTTGGGGTGGGAGGGGCACCAGTTCATCTTGGGGGTGGCTAGTATTATAGATCCCTCCCCAACAAACAAGCTCTGTGCTGCTTGGATTTTATATTTTATATCTATTTATTTTTTACTGATTTATTTATATTTTAATTTATATGTTTTAATTGTGATTTTACTGTAAACCGCCCAGAGTCCCCTTTTCAGGAGAGGTGGGCAGTGATGGAAATTCGAAAAATAAATAAATAAATAAAGGCTCAGCAGAGCTGCTTGCATTCCGGACACCACGATGAGGAACAGCTGGACTGCTTCCTGCTGCAGAGAACCCCACCCTCCCTCGCACTGTTGATGTTCCTTAGTCGGGTCATGCGACGTCTGCCAGCCAACCACCCAGCTTAGAGAGCGCCCAGGACTCCACGGTTCAACCCTGACCTACATACGGTCTCTTCTCCTGGAACTGCTGGACTGCTGCCTTTCCAAATATTGTGAAAGCAAAACAGGGCAGAAATACCCTCTTTTCTCCCTCACATAAAATAGCAGCACACTTTGTCCTGCTGTCCTGTTTGGAGCGGCTGGATTTAGGAGTAATGGGGAGTGTGGGCTAGCCTGAAAGGAAACAGGAGGAAGAACCATGATGGGGCTGGTTAATAACAAGAGGGAAGGGGCTAACGGCACTCTTCTCTCAGCCCTCCCAAAATATGGGTCTGATCACATCGACAAGGGGTCGCTGGCCTCACCCCCAGGATAATGGAGGACAGTGCGTTATGGTAAAGGCTCGAAGGTGTAATTTTACACGCCTTGGAGCCATGGTGGGATGGTGCCCGCTCAAGGGGGGAATGCAACTTGAAAACCAATTAGCTAATGATGAGCGAAGAGTTTTTCATTCTTGGGCTGGGGGTGAGAGGGAGAGGAGGTGGTGCAACTAGGAGGAAGGAGGAAGTCCTTGTCTGTGAAAGGCACTGCCAGCTTTTATGGCACAATGAAAAGGAGATGGGAAAAGGGAGAGGCCATCTGTTGCCAAGATGTGGCTCATCACACCCGCTGAAGGAGGTCCCTCCCTTCCCTTCCTTCCAGATTTAGGGAAGACCATCCTAGCCACCTCAGTTGTTCCAGGAAGTAGAAATAGAAGATTCCAAGGTTGTGGTTTAGGGGTTTTTTTTTCCTTTCTCATAAGAAGGCATAGTGGACTTCCTCGTAATCCACGATGCCACCTTGGGAAAGCTTTGGGGCAGATCCAGCATATTCAGCCACGCAGGCAGAAGAGCCAAGCCTTCAATACTGCAAGCCGGGCTCTGTGCGCTGTCAAAGAAATGGTCATCCTCAGAGTAAGGTCCACCTGCCCCCCCTCCACCACCACCCCAAGTTCATTCTCCCAAGTCTTAACTGGGCTGCTTTGCAATAGCTCAAAGACTTCACCAGTGGGAATCCCCCCACAAGGATTAAGCCAACGGGGGTCGTTTTCACTCCCTCCTTCTGCACCAAGGGAAAAACATAGCAAATCCCTGGGGAACCAAAATGGGGGCAATCGCTTATTTAAAGAGCCGGGCGAAAGTTCGGAAACGAAAGCCTGTCTTCATTGGATCCCATCTCCTGCCTGCCGAGTGCCAGCCAGTGGGGCTAGAACTGGGCACAGGGCATCATAATTTTGGGGGCTGGGGAGCATGGATCTACAAGCAAATATGAGGAAGGAAAATAGGCGTCAAATCCAGGGCTAGCTAAAAGACGGGGCAGGTCATTTCTTGTTGACAAACCACGGCGTTTTAGCCAGTCGATCTGTCCAGTTCGGCTAAGCCACAGTTGAACCACGATTTCTAGACTCCATCTCAGAGCGGCTAGCCAAGGTTCCTTGCCTGGGACGATAAACCCCATCAGCCCCAGCCAGCTTCGGTTTACCCTTCGCTTCGGACGAACCCTGCCTGGCGCCCTCCAGCGCGGTGGAAGCCCAGCGCTCCGCTGTGGACGATGGGAGCGGTAGTGCACGGCCATCTCCGTTGGGTTGGGGGGGCTCCCAGCCAAGCGCCGCCGAAGCGGGGGGCGGGGCCAACCGAGCGCGGAGGGGCGGGGCGGGGCCGGCCCCTCGCGAGCCAGTGGAGCAGCCGAAGCGCCGCCGAGGCCAGACGGCTGCAGCTGGGTGGAGCAGCGCTCGGCAGGGTGGCTCCGTCCAGGGTGGCCAGCGAGATGAGCGATCCGGAGAAGGGCGGCCGCGGGCAGCGGGAGCCGCTCAAGATCGGAGGTGAGGGCGAGGAGTGGGGAACCCGCGGAGGGGGCGGCTTGGCCCGGCGTGCTGGCGATCGGATGGGGACTCCCGGGGGTGGGGGTGGGGTGGGGAACCTTGCACGACCTCTGGGCGCGCGGAGAGCGCCCCGTCCGCCCTTTGGCAGGGAGGGCCCCGCGCCCTGGTGGGGCTGAAGGGCCAGCCTCGGGGATCCCCGCTGGCTGCCGTCGGAGGTCTCAGCGGGCGATTCCTTGCCAGCCACTGGCAGGAAGGCCCTGTCTGGGCGATGGCCGGGTGTGGCCGGGGGGACACTCCTGGGAACGGAATGCAAAGGACGGGAAGAGGATCTCCGAGGGGCTGCTGAGGGGTTCATTCCTCGCTGGAGCCCGGCCGCTACCCGGGAGGGTTGCCCTGCGTCCTGGCCCGCTTTACGGGAGGCCTCAGAGGGATAGCAGGAGGCGTCCGCCACTACGAGGATGTCACTCGTGTGACTGGCCAAAGGAGAGCTCGCCGTGGCCTTGCGAGCCGGATGCCCCCTTGTGAGCCCCTTCCCTTTGCAGGGAAGCATACAAGTGCCTCTCGATCGCTGCAACGCCCAGCCGAGCAGAGCCCAAGCCAAAGAATTCCTCGGGGGAAGCTGGGCCCCCAAAGGCGAGTTTTCAGAAAAAGGGGATCTCCCGGGACTAATCTGTTTACTCCACAAACTGTGGCAGCAATTGCCCAGGATCTTCTGGAGGCTGCTGGCTGAACTAAGAAGAAACAGAACTGTTACTAGCTAGTTCCTCTAGGTTTTTTTTTTTACCAGAAGCAGACAGGAAGGCAAATGGCCTGTTGGGCTGCTTCCATTTAAGGTTTTCTTGCCGGGGTACTTATCTGCAGGGCAGAACACTTGAATGCTCAGGTTTGTTTGTTTGTTTATCCAATTTGTCCCCACCCATCTCCTCCCATCGGGGGACTCTGGGTGGTTAAGGTACCCCCAGCATTGCCTGTTGGACAGCTTGTGCCAGCTGCCAGAGCATGTGCCAGCCATGTAATTGTCAAAGGCACGTTTTAATGGCATTTAATGGGACATGTTCCCAGAGCACTGTATCTGCTTTTTTGCAGTTTAATCTATTGAGGGAGCCATGCTCAGGAAAATAATAATAATAATAATAATCCCATAACTCCAAGTATCTCCAAGGCTGAGAAGCTTCTTGATAAACATGAGGTTTGTGGATGACAGGTGACTTTGTGACCTATATGCCACTTTTGGCCCTTCGTTCATTTGCAGCGAGTGAGTAATAGGATTACCTTCAGGAAGCTGTTAGAAGCGGAGTATTCTTCAACCCTGTATTGGTTATTTAAAATATTTCCTGGTAGGAAAGGCAATGTTCAGTTTTACCTGCACCTCACCTTTGTAAGAGACAATCTGTACAGATACCTGAATTCCTCTGTGGTTTCTTTCTGAGTATCTGAGAGATGCTGGGTGAGATTTAATGTATGACTAATGGTGGCCTGTATCTTATAACTTGTATGCATGTGGGAAAACCAGCTGGCTCCACGTATCTTACTAAGCTATAAGGTGGTGTATCCGGTTTATGACTCAGGGTGCTGTATGAATCCAGCCATTCAAGAAACCATGGCTACAGCAACCACAGTTAAGGTGATGTCATGAGCCCCCCTTTAACACACCATCTCCCGTGGATGGAGGTACCAGGAATCCCTCTCCTTACCCCCATTTTCAGCAAGTAATGTTTGCAAGGCCTCAGGAATACCTTCTGTAGGGACTCAATGGGCAGGTCTTCAGAGATTATGAAACTACAAGTCCCACAATGCCAGCCAGCACTAGGGGGAGAAGCTGGGAGAGATCCTTCAGAACAGCTGGAAGGCCACATGTTGCATACGCATTTTGCAGCTGCTTCTGCAGAAGAGTTCCCACAGAGCTCGCTGGTTAGGGCTTGCATGGCAAAGCAGTGAAAAATGCCCTCTTCTACACAACTGTTACAAATGCAGGAGCTTTGCCTTCCTGGTGTGGCTGCCGTGATTTGTCAATCGTTCTCCCCAATGCCTCCACCCACCCACCCCACTTTGGGCTTTTGCAAGCTCCTGAGAATGTCATAACTTTCTGGCTTTGTAATTAGTGTTCAGAAGGCCTGCCTTCTTCCGCTCTGCTCTTATCTCTATTCCGTTTGACTGATGTTACAGGAAGAAACTGAAGGCAGTTTAGCACAAAACCCCAATTGGGGCCACCCAATTTGGAAGACAGTGAAGTAGAGGGAAAGCCTCTGGAGTCTTGACTAGTGGTTTTTGAGGGAGGGATCTGTGAACAGCAATCTTAAGAGCTGTCTGCAGCTTCTCATTTCTTACAAGTCTATCTTGTTCAGATCTGCCTGCCCTATTGTGCTCAGGGGGCACGAGAGTGCATGTGCATAAGGGAGGACAGGACACCTGCAATTTTAACAGTTATACAGAAACAAATGTTGGGATTTTGCAGAGGTTTTTTTTCCCCCCAACTCTTCCTTCTCCTGCAGTTTTTTTCCTACAACCAAGGCTTTGGAGCACTTTTCAGGGTTGAGCAAGCTTGGAATCCCCAAACATTCCTTGGCTTGATCACAAGAATCACAACGAGAGATTCCAGGGCTCTGACTGAATCTTTGCCCCAGAATATCTGAATCTGTCAGCCTTCCCGGGTAGACCAGACAGGAAACACGACCAGATGAGTTAATTCTACTTTACTGTAAGGCTACATTAACAGAACGTTGCAAGTTTGAAAGAACAAATCCCCTGCTGTCTCCTTTACAGCCTGGGAAGCTAGGGAGGGTCCCTTCTGAGCCTCTTTCTCCTCCAGTATGCAGCTGTGGGCTGTGCCCTCTCTTACCTGACCGTTCTCTTCACCCTATTTCTCAAGGTCTTTCTTATATACTGTACTACACTGCACCCACAGGAGTGCATCTTCCTTCCGCTATGCCATTCTTTGATGTAAGTCTCTTCTTGCATCACAGCTTGAATAGCTTGAATAGTCCAGTGCCAACCTATGAGTTGAAGTCCTTGGACTTTCAGTCAGCCCTGAGTTCGCTGGCCTTGGCAAACCTGATGTTGTTCTTGAGAAACAGGGCAGAGAGTTCAGGCAGTTGAAAAGGAATGGAGGGTCAGTCCTCTTTGGGTTGTTCAACTGCTGATCCATTTTGATGCCTCACTGGGTGAACTCCTTCCACCGTCAAGCCTTTCAAAAGGGCTGACTTACTGTCTTATACTCACAGGCAGCTCATTTGCTGATTGATTTTGGCCCTTCAAGGTAGACCAGACGAGAAGTACAACCAGGTGCATCAGCACTATCTTTATTGTAAGGTTACATTAGGCAGAAATACTGGAAGTATTTCTCCCCTCCTCTCTTTTTAGTCTCCGGAAAACTCGGGAGGGTCCCTCCTGAAGCGCTTCCCACGCTTTCCCCCCACCTGCGGATTGAACTGCCTCTCTTGGCTGTGGGTCTTCCTCTGGTCTCCCAAGGCCATTCCCACATACCATCACACCAGTGGTATGCCCAGGTCTCAATTCGTAGGACCACAGATCTTAGTTAAAAGCTTTTGAATATGGTTCCGGAGATAGGGGTGTTTTTTCCTCTTACTGTTAATCATCTGTCGATGTGTAAGAGGAGTTCTTAACATTTTAATATCAAATGAGCAAAGTGTGTTGTGAGTATGTATACTTCCTGGTGAAAATTCCAAGGGAACGTTGGCTCACTGTGTTCTTAGACCTAGTACAAAAAGCCCAGCAAAGCAAACAACACAACTTCAAGTTACGTCTGAACCAAGCCACCGTGCCTTAGCATGATATATAAGCCCAGTCTGCATGTCAGGGAGAAAGCTAAGTTAAAATTGTCTCTAAGGTGTGCTCGTTGGCTTGATGGAAAGGACTTTTCCCCATGGGGGATTTTTCAGAGCAGCAGTTTCACCAGTAGAACCAGCTTCCAGCCGAATGTATCTAAACAGATGAAAAACAATCATGAATTTTGCTGATGGTCCGTTTGCAGCCAAAAAGGTTCTACTGTGAATCTCCACCCGTTCCTGTTATGAGACCTTGTTTTGGCAGAGCTAAAGAACCACATTCTCTGCTTTGTTTCCCCCTCCCCTTTAATCATTTTTGGTATTTAACATGGTTGTAAATAAATGGTCTTGAAGATCGGTAATCAAAACCAAATGCAATATTCTGGTTAAGACCGTAATCAGTGTTTGGATTTTCTTCTAGTTTATTTGCTTCTGATGCTAAGCAATCGTGCAGAGGGGGCATGCTACGGACCCCGTCAATAAGGGGATTCCATCTGGCGGGGTCCAGGAGGCAGGCCTTCTCTGCAGTAGCACCCGCCCTTTGCAACATCTTGCCCCCGGAGGTGAGGTTGGCCCCATCACTCCTGGCCTTCCGGAGGAATTTGAAGACCTGGCTCTGCCACCGGGCTTGGGGCAGGGAGGAGAATAGTTATACTTGGGGTTGGCTAGTGCCTTGAAGTGCCCCTCCTACGCAAGGACTGAATGAGACCACAGCCATCGGGATTTTATTTATATTTAGTAGCTTTGTGGAATGGTTTCATAATGTATTTTATATTGGAATTTTATTATACATTTATTGTTTTTTTGGATTATATTGTAAACCGCCCAGAGTCCCTCCGGTGGGAGGAGATGGGCGGTGACAAATTTGATAGGTAGATAAATACATAAATAAATAAATTTGCAGCTCCATGGTGCTGAGTGTGTGCATCTGTATGTTGTTGCCACCCCAGGTTAAATCCTTCTTAATATGATAACTATTTGGACTACTGCCGATTTAAACAAGTACAAGAAGCGCCACCTCAGCAATAAACATATTTAGTTTACATTTGAGGCTTTGCTAAGCCTTTCTCCACAGAAAGCTCAGGTCTGGCCAGCCCAAACAGTTAATAAAATGTGGAGTCTGCATGATGATAGCTGGATTTATCACTCCAGAACATACCGTTTCCATAACCACCACCCTGAAAAATACGATCCTATTTAATGCTGGATTAATTTGCTGCATATCTATGCTCCCGTCTTAGACCTGAAACAAATGGGCAGTAACAACTTGCTTTGATAACATTCCAAAACTTAATCTTAAAATGTGGCTTGAGTAACATCTTCCTGCAGGCAGCTTTAAGAGCAAAAGGCTTTGGTTTTATTTTTCCTTAACTATAGCTTTTTCACTCACTGTGGTTTTTATATCCTGGTTTATGATCTGTCCTTAAGAAAGATGTCAGGGGTAATGTTGACCCACCATGCAGGAAAACAGATCATTATAGAAACCTACAGCTGGAAGAGGACCTGAGAGCACTGAATTTAACCCTCTTCTTAGTGCAGGAATGCAGATTCAAACATCCCAGAGAGATGGATGTCCAGCCTTTGCTTGAACGGATCCAGTAAAGCACAGTCCACTCCTTTTCTGGGCAACTGTATTGTTGAGCTGGCTAATAGGAAGTAAGATTAAGCCAGGATTAAGCAGGGGCTTTTCAACAGTGGGCTGACTTGCTTGGAGCAAATAACTATTCCTCCCATCTCTGCAGGCTTCTTGGAGATGCTGCAGGCAAAGCTCTTTTCATGAGTGATGCCAGAGGGAGTGAATTATCATGGGAAAGTCCATTTGCCAGTGACCAAATGACATTTTCCTTCCTGCTTTTTTGTTTCCTTTTTCTCTTTCCCACACATACTGAATTCCAAGATTTTGAAAGTTCACAGCCTTGGACTTTCTCTGAGAACATTCCTCAGTCTGGATTCAGGGTCCATGTTCCCCAAATCTACACTTCCTTCTCGTCTTTTCTGATCAAAAGTCGCTGTTTTTTTTCCTGCTTGTTTTTCATTCTGGAAAGGAGTGATGATAAAAGAAATGTTACTGTCATTAAAACTTTGTCCTGTGTGCTACTCTTGCTGGTAATAGAGGGTGATCATCTTCTTGAAAACAGGTTTCACTAGGTTCAACAAAGGTCGCATTTCAGTTCTGCGAACCCTACAAAATCTCTACATATTACAGGGCTTGAGACTGAAAGTGAATTCTGCTAACTTCTGAGCAGGTTTTGAAAATAACTATATAGAGCAAATGGCATTTGTCTTTCACTTCCAGTATCCCGCTGATTCTTTTTCTTTTCTTCTAGATGGTACTTCCAACAGCCTTGGAGTATGTGGCTGGGTCCTGGTTATAATTTCATTCCTAATGGTGGTCGTCACTTCCCCTGTTTCCATTTGGATGTGCATAAAGGTAAAAAAAAAAAAAACTTTCTTATGAAACATTCATGAGATGGCTTCATCAAAGCAGGGCTACGATTTCTAGTCTCTTATTATTTCATCCATTTTGTAAATGGAAGAGAGAGCAGTGAACTTGGGATTTTTGAGTCCTTTGACTGCAAAGCAAAGAAACATACTCTCTCCCTCTCTTGCTCTATAAAAATGGTCAGTGTCAATATCATTTGCTCCTTCCTTCCTTCCTTGTTTGTTTTGTTTTGTTTCGTCTTGTTTTGTTTTAGTGCCTTTGAGTCAGTGTTGGCTCCTGGTGACTGCCTGGACTAGTCCCTGCAATTTTCTTGGCAAGGGTTTGGAACTGGTTTGCCCTTGCCTCCTTCCTAGGGCTGAGAGAGAGGGACTGGCCCAAGGTCACCCAGTTGGCTTTGTGCCTAAGGCAGGACTAGAATTCTCCTACTACGCCTGATTGGCTCTTGGGCTGAGAGAGAGGGACTGCCCAAGGTACCCAGTTGGCTTTGTGCCTAAGGCGGGACTAGAACTCCCCATCTCCTGGTTTCTAACCTGGTGCCTTCACCACGACCCCAAACTGGACCTCTCCTGATCTTAATAAAAGACACTTGTGATGCTATGTGCGCAAGTGAAGAGCACTTAATGTTCAGTTTCTGTCATCTCCTCCTCCTGTATTCCAACCCACATGGGCCAGGTGTGAACGTTGCAAAAAATAGACTGGGAATGTGTAAATTATTTAGAGCAATTCTTGGAAAACCAACTATGGTCCTCCTCCCATCTCAATTACAGATTGTCAAGGAATATGAGCGCGCCATCATTTTTAGACTCGGACGTATCCTAAAAGGAGGTGCAAAAGGACCAGGTGAGTTGTGAGTATGGTAGGTTGGTGTGTGTGTGTGTGTGTGTGTGTGTGTGTGTGCTGGCAAACCATATAACGCATTTCTTGGTTGTTTCCATCCTTATAATGAGGATCAAGGGAGTTCTTGAAATGTCTGTATGTACACCATCCCTAAAGGGCCTCAATTACAATTAGGTTGCACAGATGGAGTGCAGGGTCAGGATACAGCTTTAGGATGCTAGATTTTGATTGCCACAGCAACCAAATAAAATAAAATCTTCCCACCAGTAAGGTTGGCAGCCAATCCAAAGGTCCTGTCCTGATTTGCTTTTGCCTGTGGCCCAGAAATTGGCAGATGAAGCTTTTATGTGGATGACCGTGAACATTTATAATCACAGCCTCCTCTGTAATTGCCATTCAGAGCATAGCTGGATGGCCTGGTGGAGGAATTGGCCCTTTTCCCGTTTGGGCTGGCCCACAAGTGGGCTTCTGTGTGGCTATCCCCTTCTCTCCATGTCCCTTGTTCCATCTCTCAGGGTTGCCACAAAAGGGGTGTCTGGTGGAGCTTGGACTAAGTCAGCCTTTCCCAACCTGGAATCCTTCTGATCACCTGAGATTACCACTTTTGGAATTCCCAGCAACACAGAAGGGACTGCCTGGGGGAAAGCTGGATTAAAAATCTTCCTCGTCTCTGAAGAGCAAGTGACCCTGAATTCAGAGTCTGCCATGTTTTTCCCCCTGCAGGGCTGTTTTTTGTCTTGCCTTGTACGGACAACATCATCAAAGTGGACATGAGAACCATCTCATTTGATATACCACCGCAGGAAGTAAGTATTCCCTTTCCTTGATCTCTTGGCTTCCCCTGTGAGTATCGGATATAAATAGTCTCTGCTCCCCACCTCCCACCACCTTTTCTGATCCTCCAGTAAACAGGGTTGCAGATGCCAGCCAGACTCGAAGCTGCAAAATGGGGGTCTTCCCCTAGAGGTTCTCCTCTGCCATCTCTTGGTCTGATCTGCAAGATGGCTGTCAGAACTGGGGCACTGCAAAATGAACTGGAACGGGTTCCTGGAACGCGAAGCAACAGCCGTAAATTCTTGGTTTCCGAGTTTATGGAGACCCTTCTTATTTGCCTGCCTCTGAGAAGATTTGGCAGATACAGTGGAGAAGCATTTTCTGGGTGGTCTCTTGTGCATGGATTTATCAACCCCTTTTAATCAAACCTGATGGCTACAGGGTTCTAGGAAGACCATCTTTTCCTTTTTTTCTCCGTGGCTTTTTGAGCAGTCTTTTTGTGAAATTCCCCCCTCCTCCTCTTTATGGGGACGGAATTCTGACTGCCGCTGGCTTTTATGGAATTTGAAAGTCTGCGTTTGTCGCGCTCTGTGAACTGCCTTGAGAGCGTTTTGTGCCCTGAAAGCAACTTAAAAACATCAAGGACTTGTTTTTGTAAGCAGCCTTCATCCTTTGAGAAAAAACAACAACAACTACATAGATTAGGGCTGGGTAGTCGTTCTTGTTCCTGTCCTGTTCAGCCTAAATCAGAAGCTGAATCTCTCCCGAAATCAGTGCAATGGATGTGGTGTTCCACTTCTGAGCGATGGAAGCCAAAATGTCCTTAATTGCCTTGTTTATATTACTAAGAATAGAAATAGTTCTGGTGGCTGCTGTAAATTACATCCACAAACCTTTATTAGGGTGCGATTCCGAGTAAGACTAAGCTGAGGATGGCCACTGCAGTGTCCATCTAAACCTGAGAAGACGCTTCTCCTGCTGTTTCACAGCTGGCAAACTTATCTTATAAAAGAAGCATAACAACTTCCAGGTGCACCTCTAGGTGGGTGGATTAAATTAAATCATGAAGTGGTTTGCTTGGGACAATACAGTGGATGACGTTGAGAAACGAAACCACCTTTATTAAAATCCTGACTTAGCACGGTGTCTGAATCAGACTACAGGTATGCAGTTACAAAAGGAACATGGCTCTCTCTCTCTCCTTTTGAAAACTGGTTATATGTCTGTATGTTAATCCTTATGAGAAACAAACCCAGAGAAATTTCACCCCTCCTTTTAAAACTCCTGTTTGGATTCGGTTACTCTTAAAATGTTCTAGCTGGGGGCACAAAGATTTCCTTCTGTCCCTCTTTTCATTCCCTTCCAGCTTCATGTTGTGTTGATATGTGAGCCATTAAGCCAGAGTTTTTCAAACCTGGCAACTTTGAAAATGTGTGGACTTCAACTCCCAGAATTCCCCAGCCAGCTTAAAGTTGCCAAGTTTTAAGAACACTGCTTTAAGCCAAGGTTTGATTTGCTTTTCTGTTGGGTAGGCTTGACAGTTTTCAAACGTCTATCCCAGCCTTTTGTGCACTTAGAAGACTATTGAAAGTAACTCCATGAAAAGACAATTTCAGACAAAGATCTCTGAAAGCTATTATTTTTTATCCCTTTGCCTTCCAGTGTGCTTATAAGTGATCTGGGGGTGCCTCAGAGATGCAACATGACTTGCCCTTCTCCATTTCTTTGGGGGTCTCCAGAATCCTCTCCCTCAAAGACTTCTTCAGTTTTGTTCCCTCCAAATGCACAGGTCTTTTGAATTCTCCGTAATCTAGTCGTGTTTGTTGTGGACTTTTAGCAGCTGAAAGCCTGCACATCTGCACAGTGCTCACAATGGGAACAGTTGCCTTGCTCCAGAGGTGGACGGGCTTCAAACTGGCTGGCTCAAGAGCCACCAGGCAGTTGTAAAAACCACAAGTTGAGGTTATGCAACCTGCGAGGCTGTTTTGGCTTTCGTTTGGCTTTGGTGTGACACGTGGCGATTCTGTCATTCTGCTAGGCAATTGCTGTTAATTCAGTAAACTTTGCTTTTGAAAGCTGGCAAGACTACAATGTATGAACCCAGGTCAAATCAACCCTAAACAGTGCTGCTTAACATGGCACTTTCTAAAAATTATTTTTCATCCCCAAAGCATTATTTAAGTAGAGAAGAGCTGAATGGCTATTTTAAAGTAACTGGGAATTAGAAACTTTTTTTTGATAGATTTTTTGCAGATCGCCTAGAAATCTGCTAGTGGGTCCTGATCTACCATTTCCTTAGCTTTACCGGTAGTCCTCGCTTAATGACCACAATTGGGACTGGAATTTCAGTTGCTAAGTGAAGCAGTCATTAAGCAAATTGAACCTGATTTTGCGACCTTTTTTGCAAAGACCATTAAGCGAACCACATAGCTGTTAAGCGAATCACATGGTTCCCCATGGATTTTACTTGCCAGAAGCTGGCCGGGAAGGTTGAAACTGGTGATCACGTGACCATGGGACACTGTGAAGGTCATAAATGCAAGCCGATGTCCAAGTGCCCAAGTCATGGTCACATGACTGTGGGGATGCTGCGATGGTCATAAGTGTGAGGACCGGTCATAAGTCATTCTTTTCAACACCATTGTAAGTCCGAACCATCACTAAACAAATGGTTGTTGAGTGAGGACTACCTGTATTATGGCAGACCTGCAGGAGAATCCCCAGTTTGGTTATTTGTGGGGATCTTGAGGTCACTGGTACAAATGCTCTGAAATATTATTGCAGTCTAATGGATTTTGGGGCTGTAGTTGTGTCCCTTTCCTCATCTGATCTTAGAAGAACAAGCTCACAGTTCTTCTTGACCTGGAAAGTGGCCTCCATCTATTTCTTTTCCCTCATTCCACCAATTTTTTTTTTGCTAGCAGTGTGATTAGATCAGTCTGAGCTGTACAGGGTAGCAAATTAAATGAGGCAGGAAGGTTATCTAATTGTTGGAAGCCAAACTTCTTTCCTGGGAGGGAAATAAGTTGCATTAAGGAGTAACTTCATTACTGCCATGGCTCTCAGTAGCTTGGATCAAATCAAATGTATCTTTGTGGCAAGCCAGTTCAGATTCTATACACACTGTAGCATTAGTAAAAGCTCTGAGAATCCACATAAATTTGGGCCAATGGAGACCTGTGAAGTTCCAGCTTGCCCTCTGTCACTTTTATAGGCGTTCTCCTGAGAAAAATTCCCCCTCCCTCTCATACTGCAAGTACCCTTTAACTGAAATGTCCCCCTACCCCAAAAAGCTCCCTGCAATGCAGAGAAAATATAATTTTCCCTTCATCCCAATTATGGCTGGGGCCTGCTGCGAAGATCCCACTGACCGTTATTTTATTAGATTTACATCCCATTGTTCATTCAGGAGTTCAAGGACGCATACTGCTAGTTTTCCACAAAACCACCATTTTGTGAGATAGGCTGGGCAGAGAAGGAGGGAGAGGGATTGGCCCCAAACCTCCCGGTGAATTCCCATGGCTGAAAGGAAGATTTGGATCTCTCCATTCCTGGTCCAAAATATTCTTCGCTGTACCACCCTGGCTGTCCATTTAAAGCTACGTTAAACAAAGAGTGAGCATCTTATATGATTTATGTAGTATCGAATTTTCTTCCGTGGAAAATGCTTCTGCAGATTTTGGCTTCTGGCACCAACTTTTCTTTTGCATGACGGAGGAGATTAATTAGGTGCTGTTTTTCTATTCAGTGCCATTTTGAAGTATTTCCCATGCTCTTTACTCAAGTTCATTATTGCAGAAAGGGCAAGTAAGATAAGAATTCTTCTAACTAAAGGTGGAAGATGGGTGGTGTGGTAGGCTTGGTTTTGGTGACATGCAGTTCTGCTGGGCTAGGAAGGGTACTGTGCTCGAGAATTCACTGCCACCTCATTCATTCATTCATATATATATATATATATATATATATATATATATATATACACACACACATACATACATACACACACACACACACACATACACATACATACATACACGCACACATACATACATATATGTATGTATCTCAACTGTTTTCAGCCTTTGACGTAAGTGAGTTGAGATGTATGCCCCTAAGCGGGGAAAAACCCAATCGGTTTGTGTAACAAGGGAACTTCCTAGCACTTAAGTGTTAATTTGTGTTTTGCAGTATCATTCTAATAATGTGCCAGGTACATACTGCCCCCTGGGTAAGCTGGGGAGGTCATTCCCCACAGGTACCAGGCACACCCCTCGTGACTGCTCCAATCTTCACCCAGAGCTATTCTTTAATATAAATTTAAAGCCTGGCAGTGCCTTAGTGCATATTATACAGATCACTTCCCTATGCTGTCCAGAAAACTGTGTAGCTGCTTCCATGTAGCCACAAGGCATTGAATCAAACTTGGAGGTGTCCCTGTCTTGATGACATCAGAGTAACTAAGCAATTGGGAAGCCAGAAGGGGCACTTGGACTTCAGAGTTACACCCCTGTTTTCTCAACTGGAAGGCTACATACAGAGTAAGGAAGATGACCTTGAAATAGAGGTGTAGTTGCCTGGGCAAAAGGGGATGAAGCATTTTTTAGGTCCAGAACAAGACAACATTCAGAAGCGGCCCAGGCAGACACCTCCCTGATTCACATGAGTATAAGAAGGGGGAGGGGGTCCAGCGCAATCAGACTTGCAAGATTCTATTATCACCAACCTCAGTAAAACTAGACAGCCTGGCCAACAGTTGCCCCACAGTTAGGAAATCGTAGCCCCAAATGGCACCAGGCTGAGGAAAGGAACAGATTTCCACTGGATTTTGACCTGAAGTATTGACAACTGGTGGCCACCAGCTGAAAAGCTGTAAGTGAAGAACCATTTGGATTGTGAAATAGTCAATAGCTCCTTTGGCTAATTAGCTGATTCCCCTAAGCAAACCCTCATGTTTGTTTGGAAATAAGCTGCTGTGTCAAACTAGGAACTTCTTATTACCAATTTGTAAACAAGCACTGACTCTCTGGGTAACCCTTCTGTGTTGATGTCTCCTCCTCCTTCTCCCCAAGATTCTCACCAAAGATTCAGTGACGGTGAACGTGGATGGGGTGGTCTACTATCGTGTTCAGAATGCGACCCTTGCAGTAGCAAACATCACCAACGCGGACTCGGCTACTCGGCTCCTGGCTCAGACAACTCTCAGGAATGTTCTGGGGACCAAAAATCTTTCTCAGATTCTCTCCGACCGGGAGGAAATTGCTCACAGTATGCAGGTATGGCCAAGAGACATTTGAGGTCAGCGAATGGAACTGAAGTTTGTCCTGAAGATCTGGGTCACTTAAAAACATGGCCCCTGAAAGAAATGGAAATGTGTATATACTGGGATGATTTTTTGGAGTGGGGTGGGGGATTTTTGTGTTTGTTTATTGAGCACAACTGCTGTGTTCATCCTTAGTAGCTTTAGATACTCCAGGATGGCTTAGAATTAAAATGCTTGAATGTGATGGCTTGTTATACACGCTCACTTCGGTTCAGAGGTTCTCTTTCGGGGTCCGCATAAGGGGTGGGTGGGTCCAAAGGCACAAATGGTTGGGGACGCCCGTTCTCCCTGTTGCATCCTCATCTCTCTCCTGTTTGCGTTTTGCAAACTGTTGCATCAGTTTCTTGGTAACAAGGTGGCTAACGAATCTGGTCCAGAAGCAACCTTAAAAGGTCTGGTTTATTGTTTGTCTTGAGCCTTGTTCAAATCTTTCAGGTCCTGAGGGAGACCCTGGTTTGATCATGATTTGTCTTAGCATACCGTGATGGCTGACTTCATTTCCTTCTCTTCCCTTCCCTTCCTCTCCCTCCCTCATCTCTCTCTCCTTCTTTCCTTCCTTCCTTCCCTCCCTCCCCCCTCCCTCCCTCCCTCATCTCTCTCTCCTTCTTTCCCTCCCTCCCTCCCTCATCTCTCTCTCCTTCTTTCCCTCCCTCCCTCCCTCCCTCCCTTCCTTCCTTCCTTCCTTCCTTCCTTCCTTCCTTCCCAGGCCACCCTAGACGATGCCACAGATGACTGGGGCATCAAGGTGGAGCGGGTAGAGATCAAGGATGTGAAATTGCCCATCCAGCTCCAAAGAGCCATGGCTGCTGAAGCAGAGGCAGCTCGAGAAGCCCGGGCAAAGGTGGGTAGCGTTGCACATTTGTTTGGTTTGGCCAGTATCCTCTTGTTTAAAGTTTAAGCCACACAGCTAAAAAACTGGATTTTTTGCCAACATGGATTACCACGGCTGTCCTTCTACAGTGCAGCTGGGAAGCAAATATTTCTGGAGCCTGTCTTTCAGACTTCTTGAGTGCAATGGTTTCAACCTAGAGTCTTTTCTTTATCTCTCTTCCTGTCCATCAACTTAAAAAAAATCCCCGAGTTTATTTAATGTGTTGGTTCAGGTTGAATATGACTCATTCCAGGAGGAGGAGGTGAATGTTTGGCTGTTTTTTTTTTCCTCCTGCACCCCCCACCCACCCAAAAAAGGTGGTGAGGCCAAGAAGGAAGTGCTCTCCTGCCTGCACAGACTTGACCAGAAGCCAATGTCTAGAAAATGGTTGCATCTACAAATGTTTTTATTAGGGCTGCAACACTGTCAGGCGACAAATCATTTTAAACCTTTTGCTGATGAGGAAAGAGATCCATAATATAGTAGGACCATGACTACAGGTCTGGAAATGCTACTTGAATGGGAGTAGAAGCTCATTCAAATGAGATCGATGACTTAGGAGCATCAAAGCAGTTGCTGTTGCAACTGGCTGCACTTATGTTTGTTTACTTAATATTTGTCATTCTGGTCAGGAAAACCACATGTTTAAGCCCCTTAGTGTAGTGGGTCACCACAGAAAACAGGAAAGCAGCACATGATAATGTCTCACTGAGGTCTCACACCAGAAAACGAAATATGCTAGCAAGAAAGATAGGCTTGAAACCTAGATCTGGTTTTCTAGCTTCCTATCTGCACCAACGTTTTGGACAGGCAACATCAAAACATACAAGTGCCCCACATCTACCCTCTCCATACGTGGCATGTTGCACCATGACACATCTCTCTAAACCTTTAATTCTACCCTTTGTTAAATATGAAATTAAATTTGGCTAATTGAGAAAGTAAGGTTGGGCAGCAAAGAGGAAGATCACAGGGTATACAGACTTCTTCATAATAAGCATGGAATGTGGGTGAGTTCATTCCAGTTCACCTTATATGGAGTTAGTTGCCGGTGTGTTCTTTTCCCTGGGATTTTATTTTTAGCAGGTGAAGGTATTCGAAATCCTAAACAGTGCCTTTTATTGAGCTGGGATGTCCCTTTTGTAAGTCATCTGTGATTGGCAAGGTTGAGCAACCATCAGCTCTCCAGATGTTGTTCTAGACTCCCACTGCGTCAGCCTCAAACATCATGGCTCGGTGTTTTAGGGATGACTGAAGCAGATGGCCTCCTTCTGAATGGGGGCATCTGGTCTGCGTGCAGAGATTGCAAAGGTCAGTTTCTAGGAGCCTCAGTTAAGGACCACCATTTTCAGAGAAGATAAAGCATTGCAACACCAAAGTGGACCACTCACTCTTAGGGCTCCAGGTGTGTGGGCCACATGACCTTTTGCTTTGTGCTTTGGGAATGCTGGGGGATGTAGTTCCCACCCTGGAGAAGCTAGTACTAGTACTACTACAGTACTAGGGTAAACAGCCTTGGGACATAGTCTAGACAGCAAGCATGCCCAGGTGAACACATTCTACTTTACTGTAAGGATACATTAACAGAATCTTACCCAAGAAACTAGGGAGGGTCCTTTCTGAGATGTCTGCCATGCCCACATTCCTTCTGCGGGCTCAGCTGCCTCTTATTCAACTGTTCTGACTGTGGCTCTTCCCCCTGTCTCCCAAGGTCATTCCCACATGCCATAACACCAGGCCAGGAAGTCAGATTTTTATACAGGCTTGCCTTCTATGCATGCAAAGGCTTTACCGAACTTGGGACTTCCTTCCTTCCAGGTCATTGCTGCAGAGGGTGAAATGAATGCTTCCCGGGCACTGAAGGAAGCCTCGATCGTCATCACGGAGTCTCCCGCCGCCCTCCAACTCCGCTACCTGCAGACTCTAACCACCATTGCAGCTGAGAAGAACTCCACAATTGTCTTCCCCTTGCCCATAGACATGCTGCAAGGAATTATGGGAATGAGACAGTAACGAATGAGGCTATGTTGGTGAAGAGAAAGGGGCTCTTGGGCGGAAAGCTAGATTAAAAACAAGCATCAGTGTTGACTAGGAGAGCAGTTGCATCCATGTAGAGCTCATAGGTATTTTGCATCAGCTGGACCCCCCTTGTTTTCCTTCTGAACCAATGTAGAGATCCCGTTTTTGCTTCTTCTCCCTGTTTCCTTCTTTAAAGAGAGATTTCTGAGTGCCTTGCATCTCGTTTGGAGGGAGAGTGAAAGAATTGCTCAGAGCTTGGCCTTTTTTCTTTTTTCTTTGGCTTCTCTGATGGGAAATGGATTCCCATATGAGAAATCAGACATGGAACTTTCCGTAGCGGCCTTGTTGTCAGAGACTGTAATGAACAAACACATTGTAATTATGGAGATAATATATTGTAGCTATTGTGTTCAGGTTATGCGCCTGTGTCTCTGCCTTGGTGTGTCAACTTCATACAATGCCTCTCTCTGGCTATGCTATGTACATTTTTTTATAAGAACAGAGGTGTGCTTTTTTAACCATTTTTAAAGGATGACTGTCCATGTCCTGATTTTGATTTTTTTTTTTTAGAAAAATAAAACCAAAACGAAGGTGGTCTTATTGCCAGAAATGATGCTGGTGCCTTTGAGTCTTTAGCTGATCTTAGATTTATTGTTTCCAGAAGGCTAAGAAGCTCGACATTTATTTTGAGATGCATGCTAAGTGATTTACTGGAAAGGAAGTTTAATTCAACAGGATTGGCTCCCCAAAGTTTAGACGGAGACTGTCTCTACTACCACATTCTCAGCAAATCTCAAACAATTCATTTTAAAGACAGATAAACCCCATAGGCTTCCTTTCAAGTAAGTTCAATATTTGCGTTAAAGCTCAGCTTGTTGCTAATGTACCACACTGATGTTTAGCCCTGTGTTTCTGTATATTTGCATCACGCATTTTGTAAACTTACGATGTGGTCAGAATGAGAACTTTAGGTAACTGTCACCGAATAGCATTGTGGTTAACTGTGATTATTGTCTTCAGCACTGTGTGTTAAGAAAATAGGGCTGTGGCCCAGTTAGTACAGTCACAGGCCAGTCAGAAAACTGACCGGCCTTTTAACTGTCTGAACTAATGAACTTCTGTTGAAACATTGTCGTCATCATTCATATGCTCAGAACGTGTCCTTGGGACCCTGCCACTTTAATTTCATGCTAATTTTAGTTCAGCACGCAATTATAGAATTGGAATGAACGCATCCCCCAAAGGCAGGCAGGAAGCATCCAAAAAAAAAAAAGTAACTTTTCTTTAAAGCCCATCTACCAAAAGTGCTCTTACTATAATGTAGGAAATAAATATATATATATATATATATATCAATGAAAAGGTGTCTGAATTCTAAAGTGTCCTTGTTTATGAGCTGAAGTTCCAATAAATGTTTCTTTTAACGTGTTCTTGTTTCTGAAGTCCCCACCCCTTTGGCAAAGGTTTACTTGAAATGAATATATTTTTATTATTTATTCAGGGCCAAGCTGGGAAGCCAATGGCCCTCTTGACATGGCTGAGATATAGTCCCAGAAGTTCCCAGCCAAGCCTGGAAGAACGCTGGGTAGGTTTCCCATTCCTGACACAGCATCATGAACATCATGGTGTATTGGGCTGAAAAAGATGTGAAAAGATAAACCCTTTCTCTGTTAAGATTAGTATTTAAAAATTTAGCAGAAGGGAAGCAATCAAAGTTTGCTTTGATTGTAAACAGGAGGAGAAATGGATTCATTTTATTTGCATTTCACTTCCATCTCACCCTCGAATGGAAGGATTCTACACGCCCAAGGCATAATGACAAGTATGCTAGATCGATTGATTGATAGTGAGTGAGTGAGTATGTGCCATCAAGTCAGTGTCAGCTCCTAGCAACTGCATAGATTTTCTCCAGGAGGACCTGTCCCCCAATGGGTCCTTCAGACCTTCCAGACGTGCAGCCATTACCACCATAAACAAGTCCATCCACCTTGCTGCTGGTGGTCCTTCTCTTTCCTTCTACCTTTCCCAGCATTATGGACTTCTCAAAGGGAGATGGTCTTTGCATTGATTGATTGATTGATTGATTGATTGATTGATTATGTACTATCAAGGTTGGTATTGACCCTTAGCCACCACATAGCTAGACCTTCTCTAGGAGGATCTATCCCCAACCTGGTCCTTCAGGTCCTCCAACAGTCCACCCATCACCTCTTTTTCTCCTTCCTTCCATCTTCCCCAGCATCGGAGTCTTTTCCAGAGAGCTCAGTCTTTGCATAATGTGCCCAAATAGGATAATTTATGAAAATCAACTTTGTGCAGCTTTTTCTTCCTCATGGCTTCTGCTGAAGCACTGATCTGCAAATTTTACTCCCTCTGAATAAACCCAGCATCTTCTGTGAGCTGGCGATCTACCCCTGAAGGACCATTGCCAGGAGAAATGACATACAACCCCAAAGATCTTCTAGTTTGATACTTACATTTTTAAAAAAACTCTTGTCCTGGCTCCTTCGTTATTGTTGATAGGGCTCTGAAGATTTCATTGGAAGTACGATCAGTTGAAACTGACAGGGATGCTGTTGCAATCTCTGCTGAAGCTACCCACCAGGTTTCTGTAATCGGATAAATTTATTTATTTTATTTATGATTCCAATTTATATCACAGCCCATCTCCCCCTAAAAAGGGGGACTCTGTCTCCTAAGCAGCCATAATGAATGTTGAAATAATTGGGATCCTGGAATTGGCAAGGCAAAAGCTTCATGGCGAGCTTTTCCCTGCCACTGAGTTGAAGCATTGTTGATCCATCTCCAGTCCAAGCAAAACAATACCAGAACATCTGTTATCCTCATTATCGCTGCCTGTCCTGCCCTGAGGTATAGCACAGCCCATTCCCCATCCAGGTGGATAGATTTCCAAACCTTTCACTGTTTTAGATTTTATTTTGTTGGGCTTCCTGTTCTCTCAGGCCAGCCAGCAAATAAATCTCCAGGATGTTTCCATGTAATTGAATGGAGCTCGTAACTTCAGGGCCATATTACAGAGGAAAGAAACACTAGGCTTCCTGTCTTTCAGAGAGTGGAGAACCAAGCTTCATTTTAACCAAGAATATGTTCATTAGAAATTGGCATGGGTTGCGCACTGCACTGAGATAGAGATGAGACACCCAGCTGACATTCATGTTTGGCCATGGCACAGCCACAGCTCTGCACATATTCATACATTTATTTTATTTACAATATTTGTAGACTTGATGTCCCCATCATTCCAACTCTGGATTTTCAGAAGCAGTTGGCCAGTTTCTGCCTTCTGAAAATCCTTTTGTCTCCCTTGCAACACAAATACCTATTTTTCTAGAAAAGCTCTTTGTGTTGTTTATTCGTTCAGTCGCTTCTGACTCTTCGTGACTTTGTGGACCAGCCCACGCCAGAGCTTCCTGTCGGTCATCAACACCTCCAGCTCCCCCAGGGACGAGTCTGTCACCTCCAGAATATCATCCATCCACCTTGCCCTTGGTCGGCCCCTCTTCCTTTTGCCTTCCACTCTCCCTAGCATCAGCATCTTCTCCAGGGTGTCCTGTCTTCTCATTATGTGGCCAAAGTACTTCAGTTTTGCCTTTAATATCGTTCCCTCAAGTGAGCAGTCTGGCCTTATTTCCTGGAGGATGGACTGGTTGGATCTTCTTGCAGTCCAAGGCACTCTCAGGATTTTCCTCCAACACCACAGTTCCAAAGCATCGATCTTCCTTCTCTCAGCCTTCCTTATGGTCCAGCTCTCGCAGCCATATGTCACTACGGGGAACACCATTGCTTTAACCATGCGGACCTTTTAGGCTCTTAGAAGGGTCTAAATTTAGAAGGGTCTAAACCAGTGTTTCTTAGAAGAGTCTAAATCAGTGTTTCTCAACCTTGACAATTTTAAGATGTGTGGACTTCAACTCCCGGAATTCCCCAGGCAGCATGCTGGCTGGGGAATTCTGGGAGTTGAAGTTTGCACATCTTAAAATTGCCAGGGTTGAGAAACGCTGGTCTGAATCATAACAGAAAAATGGGATCCATTACAAATGATGGATAATTTATTGACACATAAAAGAGGAATGACACAGCAAGTGAAAGAGGAAACGGTACCAAACTAGGTGGTGGTGATGGTAATAATACTGTTATTGCTGCAAAGGCTGTGTTCACACAACAGGCTAAGCCTAGTGAGCTTCCTAGCAAACTGAGTGGGGACTAGAACTCAGGTTTCCTCTAACCTACATTAGGTTTTGTTGCAAACCATCATTTACAGATCATCCTGGGGAAACCCGTATCAAGCTCTCCCAACTACGATTTAGCATGTGGTGTGAACTCTGCCAATCGTCAAGAAAAGACTGGGCAGCCATCCCTCCAGAATGGCATGAGGATGCATTGGGCAGGGGGTTGGACCTCCAAAGTCCCTTCCAACCCTAAGATACTAAGAATTAAAGCAGTCAAAGAATAATTAAGTGTGGATCGGTCCAATGTGGGAACGCAGCCATCGAGTCTCAACTCATCATCCACACCAAGCTGTGCATTACACGAAGCACGTGTCTCAGCACATCGAGGGAACGCAGCCCTTCAGTTACAAAATAAGCCCAAACAAGCCAAGCCCGAGGGGGCTGGGCGTGTCGTGCGAATGCACTCGGAGGAGTTGCCCGCAGGCTTGCTGAGAGAACGGAGCGCAGCAGACCCTGGAGTCCGGGGCGGCGAGGGGGCCGCGCGAGCAATGGGGTGACAACCGCCAACGTCCGGCGTCCCGCGCAGACCTCTTTTCCGTTGCTGCCCAGCCCGGCCGCCAAACTGGGGAACAGCGCCGTGGGTCTCATGGCTGACGTGGAGAGAGGCGTCCGGACGAACCGGGACGCCATCAGACTGGACGGTGAGACCCACGGATCTGCCCTGATTTTTTTTTTCCCCCTGCCGTCCTGCTGGAACTCTCCCCTTTACTTTCTGCATTGACTTAAAAAAAAAAAAAGCAGCTTCCTAACCTGCGGATTGGCGCGGCGAAACCCTGAGCCCGTGCAGAGCGCCGCCTCTTCGCCGCGACTAGATGGGAACTGGGGTCTGAAGGACGGGCTAACGCCTTAGGGCGAAGTGGGGTGTCTCTCCCTTGCAGGCGAGCTCAGCTTGGCCCGCTCCACTTCTCTTCTCTGGGACCTGGCTGGGGTCCTGCTAGGGAGACGCTGTCCCTCTGAGCATGCACAGAGTGCGTCTGTCTCAGCAGTGAATTTATGCATGCGCGAGGTGGCTGCGGACAAGCCGCTTTATTGATTTCTGAATTAGCCCATTTTCGGCTTTGCAGAATACCTCGATCCTGAGCGTGAGCCGGTCCCTTCAAACGCCTTATAGTTGGAGAACCTTCAGTGGCAAAACAAAAGGGGAATCCACATTCCTCACCATTATTTATTGGTTACTTCCAGCATTTTATGCCCTTGTCATCTCCCATATAGACTACTGCAATGCGCTCTACATGGGGCTACCCTTGAAGAGTATTCGGAAGCTTCAGCTGGTTGGCTGCGCGGACAGTTATGGGGCTGTAAAATCAGCCCATGTGACACCACTGTTACGGGAGCTGCATTGGGTACCAGTTTGCTTCCGGGTCCAATTCAAGGTGTTGGTTATCACCTTTAAAGCCCTACGTGGCATGGGACCAGGCTACCTGAGGGACCACCTCTTCCCCATAACATCGACCCGTCCCACCGGGTCAGGCAGGGAGGGCATGCTACAGACCCCATCAGCAAAGGAATTTCATCTAGCGGGGTCCAGGAGGCGGGCCTTCTCTGCAGTGGTGCCCGCCCTTTGGAACATCTTGCCCGCCCCCCCCCCCCCCCAGGTGAGATGGGTTTCCTCGCTCTGGACTTCCGGAAGAAACTGAAGACCTGGTTCTGCCGCCTTGCTTGGGAGGGGGAGAGAGATAGCTCCACCTGGGGATGGCTGGCGCCATAGCATCTTTTAGTGATCGTGTTACATCTCCGCTTGGATTTTACATTTCTTTTTATGTATATTTTAATGCTAATTTTAGGTGGTTATGTTTTTAGTGTTATTTTATTGTAAACTGCCCAGAGTCCCCCATTGGGGGAGATGGGCGGTGATATAAATATAATAAATAAATGAATAAATTTCTGCACTGGCACAATGATGCCTCTTTAGCTGGTTCCTAAATCAAATCCTAAGAATAATTAAAGTCACCAACCTCACAACTCCCATCGAGCACCAGTTAAACTTAAAAAACAACTTGCTACCTGTTAAGTGGGTAGAAAGCAAAACATAGGTGTAAGTCTCCAAATGCTGGTCAGAGAAGCCATGTTTTAACTACTTCTGGAAAGGTGGCTAAAACAGAATGAAGATCATTACCAGATGTTGTAGGGATGCTATGAAGAGAGTAAAATGGTTTTAACCCATTTTCTTCTATCATCTCATTCTCCTACTTTCATTTATCAGGATCCAAGATAGATGTGGCTTAGTTCCCCATCATGTAAGGGGAGAGAAGTGGTAGAAATTGCTGTGACAATTTTGATTGATTGATTATGTGCCATCAAGTCAATCAAACAATTTTGATTGATCATGTGCCATCAAGTCAATCAAACAATATTGGTTGATCATGTGCCGTCAAGTCAATCAAACAGTATTGGTTGATCATGTGCCGTCAAGTCAATCAAACAATTTTGATTTCAAACAATATTGGTTGATCATGTGCCGTCAAGTCAATCAAACAATTTTGATTGATCATGTGCCGTCAAGTCAATCAAACAATATTGGTTGATCATGTGCCGTCAAGTCAATCAAACAATATTGGTTGATCATGTGCCGTCAAGTCAATCAAACAATTTTGATTTCAAACAATATTGGTTGATCATGTGCCGTCAAGTCAATCAAACAATTTTGATTGATCATGTGCCGTCAAGTCAATCAAACAATATTGGTTGATCATGTGCCGTCAAGTCAATCAAACAATATTGGTTGATCATGTGCCGTCAAGTCAATCAAACAATATTGGTTGATCATGTGCCGTCAAGTCAATCAAACAATTTTGGTTGATCATGTGCCGTCAAGTCAATCAAACAATATTGGTTGATCATGTGCCGTCAAGTCAATCAAACAATATTGGTTGATCATGTGCCGTCAAGTCAATCAAACAATATTGGTTGATCATGTGCCGTCAAGTCAATCAAACAATATTGGTTGATCATGTGCCGTCAAGTCAATCAAACAATATTGGTTGATTATGTGCCGTCAAGTCAGTGTCAACTCCTAGTGACCACATAGGTAGATCCCCTCCAGGATTATCTGGCCCTTCAAGCCTTCCGCCAGTGCCCCTGTTGCTACTGTAACTGAGATAACAATGCTGCTGCAATCCAAATGCTATGCCTCTATTATCACCCTCTAAAAATACTTGAAAGGTAGACTGTGGTTGTATATTTAAAAATGAACTGGCATTCCCAGGAGGTCATAGCTGACAAAGAGAAGAAACTTGTCTCAACCACACTAAGCTAGACTGAGAAAGGAACATGCAGTCAGGCTGTTGGGTTAGCATGTTGCACAAACACAGCCATGGCTAAGGACTTAGCATGTTGCATGCACTCGGTTGTGGCTTTTCAGGCACGAAGCCAGCTAGGAGACCCTGGGCCGGTCACTCTCTCTCAGCCCTAGGAAGCAGGCAATGGCAAACCATGTCTGAAATCTTGCCAAGAAAACTGCAGGGATTTGTCCCGGCAGTTGCCAGGAGTCAACAGTGACGTGGCAGTAAGGTTAAAAAGGGATTCATGTTACAATTCTTCATTTTGCTTTTTAATAAGACTTCTAATGCATATGAGGGACGTCACATTGTGCTTACCCTGACACCCGTTAGGTCTTCCCTTTCTCCTTCAGCTTCAGAGCTAATGCAGGACAGGAAACTCTGCCTCCCTGCTTAAAGGGGCAGACATGTTTTGTGTTCCAGTGGAACGGAATTTCTCTTGAACCGGCCCTGCCCGCTTCAGAGCAAGGTGTCTCATTCCTTGGTTTGGTTGAACCTCAGCTAACACCGCATTGAAATGGCCTTCTAGTGGTTATTTCCTTCATCTGCTACTTCTCCCTAGTCCAGCTTTGCATGACCTGCCCATCTGCTCCTCAGCTGGACTTTGAACATGGCGGAAAGCTAGGAATGAGCGCTCTGACCTGACACACGTTTTGCAGGGAGGCACATAGTTATTTTGCAGAGCAAAGGAATGGAATTGGCGTTCACTTCTCTATGTTTATTTTTCTTTCTTTCAGGGGACTTTGAGGAAAGCTATGGAATGTGTGAATGGATCCTAATTATCATAATGCACATTGTTGTAATTTTAACTTTCCCGATATCCATCTGGATGTGCATAGAGGTAGCAAGATAGATCACTGGAATCCTAACCTGCGATCTATTTCCGTTCCTCCTTTCTTTCTCCATTCCTTTTATATCCTAGTTTTCCTTTAAGGGATTAATGTGTGGATTCCCTCTTCGTACTTCCCTGGGAGGGAAGTGAGACTGATGTGGCAGTGTTCACACATCATGCAAAGTGCTGAAGTACTTTGCTTATTTTGGGCTTAGTAAACTGTGAGACGTTCCGAGTCGTCATGCCGGCCACATGACCACGGAGGAAGTGTCTACGGACAAACGCCGGCTCTTCGGCTTTGAAACGGAGATGAGCACCGCCCCCTAGAGTCGGACACGACTGGACTTAATGTCAAGGGAAACCTTTACCTTTACCTTACTAAATTGTGAGAATCCACTCACTGGGGATTGCAAACCAGGGTTTATGGTTTGTTCAACAAACCATAATTAAAGCAAATCATTTCTCCGTGCTGCACACGAGCCTAAGCAGCCAGTGAGCCAAAGACCACCACGCCCTTCTCCCCAGGCTGTATTGGGAAACCAAATCTAGTTATTTAGTCTTTCATGATTAAGGAGAACTTGGTTTCTACTAGTAGTACTTTCTCATGGTAAATGTTATGAGTTGCACCCCTTTTGATTGGTATTTTATTGCTGTTTCAACTATTGTTGTTTCAGATTTGGATGCAACATTGAGGGCTAGAGAAATGAAATTAAAAAAATAAAGTTAAAGTAATGAAAGTAAAGTAAAGTAAAGTAAAGTAAAAAAAAAACAGGTCATAAAGATGTTTCCTTATCTACAGCACTGTATGGAAAGCAATATATAAGCTACTGGAATTGGCTTACATTTTCATGGTTTTTTTCCCCCCATGAAATGACAGGCTGTGCTTTACTCTTCCAAGCACTTGATAAAACGTACAACTTATTCTGCCATACCACACAGAGCAGGCGGGGTGGGTTGAACATTATAAAAGTGGCAATAACTGGGCTAGAAGAGTAAGCTTGTAAGTGGGAGGGAAACTGCGTCTCCATTTCTGTTGCAGATCGTTATGGAATATGAACGAGCTGTCATTTTTAGGCTGGGCCATATCCGGAAAGGAGGCTCAAAAGGTCCTGGTAAGTTACTTATCCCCCACTCCCCGCCAAAAAACCTTTAGGGCTGTGATTGTTTGGAAGGAATGACTTGGGTACCAAACCACAGAACTTAGCAGCTTGCTAGGTTTTATCTGCCAACCTAGCAGTTTGAAAACATGCAAATGTGAGTAGATTAATAGGTACCGCTTCGGCGGGCAGGTAATGGCGTTCCGTGTAGTCATGCTGGCCACATGACCACGGAGGAAGTGTCTACGGACAAACGCCGGCTCTTCGGCTTTGAAACGGAGATGAGCACCGCCCCCTAGAGTCGGACACGGCTGGACTTAATGTCAAGGGAAACCTTTACCTTTACCTACTAGGTTTTATCTGCAAACAGGGTGACCAAGAATGTGAATTAAAAACATCCATTTTTTTTCAATGATGTGTGGGTGTTTTGTTTTTGCTGCATTCATTCATTCATTCATTCATTCATTCATTCATTCATTCATTCAGCTTCCACGCTGCTTCCACCAACCAATTGACTCTAAGCTTCATGGTCACATGTTGGTGATCTCGATTTGCAAGAAGGTGGGGGTGGGAGAAGACCTCCCCCCTTTCTTCCTACAGATTCCTCTTCCTTACATGATGTCAACTGATGCATGCAGCAATTTCTATCCTGTCCCATACCCTGAATCCATAATCACAATGGATTAAATACATTTTAAAACAATGAGACATAAAAAGATGTATCGGAGTTCTCATACTAATTGGAAAACAAAACAACCATTTTTACTAAAATGTGGCACTCGAGGGCATATAAAGGAAGCAAAGAATACCACTCAGCAAGTGATTAATTACACCTCAAAGGGATTTATTTTACCCTGCAATAAAATGCACATGCATTTTAAATAAACCACTGCATTGGCATCCACAAGGCTAAAAAGGCACGCCAGTAGCAAAATATAATCTTTGACCATTTCCTGAGCATTTGGCTTCTGGCTAAAGAGAATATGGAACTTCCTTGGTCACACGTACTGTATATAAAAAAACTTTCAAGCTGTTGCTGCCGCATTGTAGCGGCTGAACTCCCCTGTCTTGCTGTGCTAACCTCCTACTGTCTAAAGCTCCAAATGTCTTTTTCTGCAGGAATATATTTTATTTTGCCCTTTCTAGACCGTGCAATCGCAGTGGATATGAGGACAATATCCTTTGATATAGCTCCCCAAGAAGTAAGTACTATCTAATTTTCTGGAGGATGCCTTCGAGTCAGCCTTGACTCCTGGCGACTGCCTGGACGAGTCCCTGCAGTTTTCCTCGCAAGGTTTTTCAGAAGTGGTTTGCCATTGCCTGCTTCCTAGGGCTGAGAGAGAGTGGCTGGCCCAGGGTCCCCCAGCTGGTTTTGTGCCTAGGCAGGACTAGAACTCATCAAGCTGAAACCATTTATTTATTTATTTATTTAATTTGTGTAGCTGCTCAGCTCACACACGTGGCTCTGGGCGGCTTACAAGAGTAAAATCAACAACCTCCCTAACGGCCCCCAGAGCCCAAGGAAACCATCAACCCCACTGACCAGCAGCAGCAGCAGAGCTCATTCGCTGACATAATTCAGCACGTAGAACACTTCCTCCCAACGAGGCCCCACTGTAGATGTACAGGTAGTCCTCACTTAACAACCATTCATTTAGTGACTGTTCAGATTTACAACAGGGTTGGAAAAGAACAACCCTTACGGCCAGTTCTCACACTTATGACCTTCGCAGCGTCCCCACGGTCACATGATCACAATTTGGGTGCTTGGCAACCGGTTTGCATTTATGACCATCACAGCGACCCATGGTCACGTGATCCCCATTTTCAACCTTCCTGGCTGGTTTCTGGCAAGCAAAATCAATGGGGAATGGGTGATTCGCTTAACGACCACACGGTTCGCTTAACACCCACAGTGATTCGCTTAACGGCCTCAGCAAAAAAAGGTCATAAAATCGGGTTGGATTTGCTTAATGACCACTGCTCTTAGCAACCGAAATTCTGGTCCCAGTTGTGGGTGTTAAGCAAGGACTAGCTGTATCAACTTCGGCTGACCATTACAGAAAATCCTGGGCATTGAAATCCACAAATGTGGAATGTTTGCAGGTTAGAGAAGACTTGGTTCATGCTGGTGAACCCGGCCAAATCAAGGGCTTTGCTTTTTGGTGTAAATTGTATGCTTACTTTTTGTTTCTTTTCTGTCGCTGCTCTATTCTAGGTCCTTACAAAAGATTCAGTGACAATCATGGTGGACGGCGTTGTTTATTACCACGTTCAGAGCGCTATTCTTTCCGTTGCAAATGTGCTGTATGCAGACCCGGCTACTCGCCTCCTGGCTCAGACTACCTTGAGGAATGTCTTGGGAACCAAGGATTTAGCTCAGATTCTCTCCGACAGAGAGGAAATTGCCCACAACATGCAGGTCTGGGAAACACACAGCCAAGCTGCTTCTTTTTGAGAGATTCAGAGGAAACCCAGGTCAAATCTTGGGGTGCAGAAATGGCAAAGCCCCCTTCAGGTTGAGCCCAGTTCCTGGTGATTTCCTGGACATGTCTAGTTGTTTTCTTGGCAACAGTGTGGAAGTGTTCTAGGACTGTTTTGTTGGCTTCCCAGTATATATTACAGGTAGTCCTCGCTTAACAACCATTCATTTAGTGGTTTGGACTTACGACGGTGCTGAAAAAACTGACGTGTGAGTGGTACTCACACGACCGTCACGGCATCCCCATACTCACGTGATCACAGTTTGGGTGCTTGGCAACCCGTTCCCATTTATGACTGTCGCAGCATTCCGTGGTCACATGTTCGCCATTTTTGACCTTCCTGGCCGGCTTCTGGCAAGCAAAATCAGTGGGGAACTACATGATTTGCTTAATGATCACGTAGTTCACTTAACACCTGCAGTGATTCATTTAACAACCGCCGCAAAAAAGGTAATAAAATCAGGTCAGATTTGCTTAATGACCACTTTGCTTAGCAACCAAAATTCCAGTCTCAATTTTGGTTGTTAAGTGAGGACTACCTGTACATCCCCAGCATTTCTTGGTGACTTTCCATCTAGACTAAAATGGGATGGGGTAGTTTGTGGTTCAGAATCAGCCTGTTGGGGAAATCCAGTCCTTGTGTTTGCCTACGAAGTGAAACAGGCCCATGTAAACCAATACTATGGTTTATTTGCTCGGAGGTGGCCTGTTACAGGAACACAGCAACTGCCAATCTCAGCCTGCAGGGATAAAACAATGCAAAACATTTTCTCTGACCTCTACTTAGTTTTGCTTCCTTCAGCAAGTTGGGCATCCCCAGTGGGCTAGATCAGGAAGTCCAGGGTCAATCTGCTTCCTGAAGGCCACCGCCCATGAAAACTGCATGAATGCCATCACCGGCAATGGAAGCTATGCTCACAATGTGTCATGCTAATCCCTGATTAAGAAATCCTCTGCAGTCCTGGCTGTTACTGTTTTGCTTAGAAGAAAGGCCGTCCGTTTGTTTCTTTTTAAGAACTTGAGGATGCAGAGTTGAAAAGGCATTTCCTGGTAGAACAGCAGAAAGCGGGGGGGGGGGGAGATGTGCACCCCTCTGGCCAGGTTCACACAATATGTTAAATCTTGGCATGTGCAAGTACAGATTGCATAAACCACAATAAGCTGAGTTTGCACATGTGACACCTTCCCTTTTTTTTTTTTTTCCTTTTTTGTTGAAGGCCACCCTGGACAAGGCCACGGATGACTGGGGCATTAAGGTGGAGCTGGTGGAGATCAAGGATGTGAAACTGCCCATCCAGCTCCAGAGAGCCATGGCTGCTGAAGCAGAGGCAGCTCGAGAAGCTCGGGCAAAGGTGGGAAAAATGCTGCTTATTTGCTTTGGGGGGCAATCTAGGCCCCTTCCCCAACTGAGCATCTCCCAGACATGCTGAAGATCAAATGTCCTTATTGCCGGCCCCCTCTTCTCTTTCAGCTGAGATGATGATTTAGGCGTCCCAAACAGAGGTGGCCAAGCCTCCCCCATCCAATAATCCCCTAAACCACTTGCAATTCTTCTTTTTTTATCACTATCAGAAAGCCTATTATTCTTTTCCAATGTGGTATTATGTTTATCTCCTCCGATAAATCATTTTAGAGGGGGGAAATAAACTGGAATGCTTTGGGCTTTAAAAAATCCCTCATCAGTCTCTTGATCTAAACCTCATCTTCTTATAAATAAAAGGGTCCTAGGAGATCCTGCGGTTGGTCTCCCACCAGCAAAGCCGCTCCCAGGCTTTGGAGAGCAGAAGATAGTGGAGACCATAACTCAAACTCAGAATCTGTACTGGGGGCACGGCCCTGACGTGGCGTGTTTGAGCTTCTCCTGTGCCTGACTCAACGACCCACTGTGGCTTGAGGAGCCTGGTTGATGGCCAACCCGGCCGGCTGTGGCTTGTTCAACAAAGCAGTTAAGCAAATCAGCACTGCACACCCAACACAGCTTGATATTTGGCATCCCGCCTTCCAGGTTATTGCAGCGGAGGGTGAAAGGAACGCCTCGCGGGCTCTGAGGGAAGCCGCAGCGATCATCAGCGAAAATCCTGCCGCACTCCAGCTTCGGTACCTGCAAACCCTGACCACGATTGCCACCGAGAAGAATTCCACCATCATCTTCCCCCTTCCTGTAGAGATCCTCCACTGTCTGCCCTCTTTGAAGCACTAGCTGAGGATGATGAGGAAAGAGGAAGAGCTTTCCCGCTGTAGACCGAGAGGCCACAGCGGCTTTCTCCAAGTCCTTTGAACAAAAGATGTGTGTATAGGTGTTTATGCAAGATCTGTTTAATTTCTCCTGTGCGCAAGCATGACTAAAATTTCAACACAGAGGAATGCTTGAACATACAGTTTTGGGCCCTTTTCTTTCCTCCCTCCCTCAATTCAGCCGGTGCTTGAGTCCAATAAAAACAGGACTGCTGCATCAGCCCAGCCCTGGGTTTGCCAGATCAGCCCCAATCAGCAAAGCCTACAGGATGAACCGAATTGGCTTGGGCACCAGGGGTGATCCCTGGTCCTGGCCTGTGCCACTTTGCTGCAAGCACGCACGGCAGGGTTTCTGGAATGGCATCCTTTGCGTGCAGGTTACCGGACACCCGCCTCTGCCAGGGCGCCGTTGGGGGCTCCTGGGTCCGCTGTCCAAGGCCAAACGCCGCGGGGTTTCACCTCGCCAAGAGGCACCCGGTTCAGGCCTTGCCGCGCGGGGAACAGGCAGGCTGAGGTGGGGATCGCGGGCGACGGGCGCGCTCGGAGAGCTCTCCGCGCGTAAGTAAAGGCGAAGGCTGCGGCGAGCCGGGAGAGGCGGCGGAAAGGCGAGGAACGGAAGGCTCGAGCGTTAGCCTCTGAGCAACCGCCGCTACGTCGGATCCACAGCCGCGGGGGGGAGCGGACGGGCGGGCTTCCGTGCGCGCCCCCGGAGCAACAGAGCGGGGCGAACCGCGTCGATGGCTCTCAGGAAGCGAGAGGCCTCGTTGGAGACCGAAACGCTGGAAGGCGGCAAGAGCGAAGGTGAGTGGCGGGGCAGAGGCTCCCCGGAGGGAGAGGAGATCCGTAGAGGGGGAGATCTGCACGTATTTCTTTTTGCAGGGGGGCGGGCAGAGAGAGTCGCCTCTCCCCTTTTCTGTGGGGATTAAAGTTAGAAAAACTAGGCTCCTCCGGCCGCGCCAAACCTCCTTTTGGGCAGGACACGGCTGATGCCCGCCCCGATGAACAGCCTGCCTCTGAGCACGAGCAGAATGCCTGCCCTTTTTCCAACCCTGGAGGAAGAAAGGTTAGATAGTTAGCGGACACTTAGAGGTTCTTTTCGCCGCCTCAAAGCTCCAGCTAAGGGTTTCTTTAATAACACACGGAAGCTGGTAGCATCTTCTCCAAATTTTACTCCTGTTTTTGCACCACAGACTGAACACACCTTCCTTCCTACATACAGCAATCCAATCTGGAGAAAACCACTTGCTGTTTTGCATAAGCTTTGATTTAATTACGCTCCCTCCCCCTCCCGTTAGGGATTGCGTGAGGCTGGTTGGTTTATTTATTGGCAACTGCCTGGACAAGTCCCTGCAGTTTTCTTGGCAAGGTTTTTTAGAAGTGGTTTGCCATTGCCTCCTTCCTGGGGCTGAGAGAGAGCGACTGGCCCAAGGTCACCCAGCTGGCTTCGTGCCTCAGGCGGGACTAGAACTCTAGCCTGTTGCCTTAACCACTAGACCAAACTGGTTCTTGGGTGGTTTATGTCACACTAAGTAAGAACAGGCCACGTACGTTTTAGCCTTGAGACTTTTCTTCCACTTGCTCTTGAAATATGCACCTGGTTCATGCATTCCTGGAAATTGTGGCTTGTTGAACCATCATTTGTAGAGTAAACCACAGCGGAGCTGGGTTCCTGCTGCGCTGAGCCTAAACTGAGCAATCACATTGCATCTTAGGGTGAGGAGAATGGCTTTGAGAAGTGGCATGGCATTTGCATCCAGATTCCAAAAACGTGGTTTCCTGTTTCTCTTGTCCTCCCCCACCCCCCTGCAGAAGATATAGAAGATAATTTGGCTGGAAGAGAATGGTTCCTGCTGATCTTGTCACTTGTATGCCTCGTCTTGACCTTTCCTTTTTCTATCTGGCTCTGCTTACAGGTAAAATAAAATAATAGTTAAAAAACACCCTTCAGAAATCCTGTCCTTTTTTATGTGAGCAAGTAAGCTAAAAAGAAAAGAGACTTCCAAGTAATCCAAATCCAGGATTATAGTCCAGTGCAGCAAACAAGCCACCATTTGTGGACCAAGAAAAAAACTCTCTTTAATACTGGCTTGTGGTCCAACTTTATGTTATTGTTCATATATAGTAATTATAGATTTAGACAAAGGACAAAGCTATTTCCTTTTGAGTTTATTTCTCCTGATTTATTTTATTTCACCTGATTTATTGATCCAGGATCCTGGCTTATCTTTGCATAAAAATGTGGCTATATTTCAAAATTCACCAGCTGTGGGAAGGCAACAGCAGGTCACTGGTGATCTGTGAGAACGGTTGGATCGTTTAAAACATTATTTATGTCCCTGCTGGCATAGATTTTGGCAAGGGATCCTTACAATAACTGAGCTTCAAGATGTAACTTCATTTTTTTTTTAATTGGATGTGAAACCTGCATTAGTAGTATATATTCAATTTCTTTTTTATTTAGTTCCTTTTTGTTTACTTCTTGAGCCTTTTGTATGTTGCTTTAGCATTGTAGCTACTTCGCTGGCCACTGACCATAAATAAATAAGTACAAATATGACTTCTTTTGTTGTTAAGATTAATTTCATTAAGCCTTCAACAGATAATAATAGCTTCCAACATAAACCCACAAGCAAACGAACCAGATCATTCTTTGGCAGAAAGGTGGAATATAACTTTTATTTACTAAAGAAAGCATTGCATTATTCACTGAGGTGGCAAAGCAAAAGTTGCTTCTGTGTTTGAAACAAAACACGGCAGCCTTTCCAAAATATTGTGAACGTTCGGCTGGCTAGTGTCTGTTCATGGTTTCCTTGCCTTGGCAGGTTCTGCATTCCTGCAATGTCCAGTTGTTCTATTTAGCCTGTTTTAACAGATTCTCTCTCTCTCTTTTTACATTCTGCCCTGTGTATGTTTCAGTCTGGGATGTTGCAAATGGAGTACAAAATTAGGCTGAAACGTGCAACGGGATTCATTGTTTCAGGTTGTTAATGAATACGAAGAGCCAGTCATAATGAGGCTTGGACATATACGAAAAAATGTTGCGAGAGGTCCAGGTGAGCAGCGCATATTAATCCCCGGCGTGTGCATTGGTCTAAATTCTCACAATTAATCCTTCTTCCCCTCTTCTGGTTCACGGTCTGGATGTTTTAGATTTCCTTTCAGAATGTCTCATTTTCCACATTATTTTTTCTGAGGGTGGGTGAAGCTGTTGAGGTTGTTTGCACACGGTTTCTCTGTTCCTCTGTAGGCTTCCTGGCTGATCACACTTCCTAATCTGCAAAGTCCTACCTGATGATTTTCCTTGGGAAAGGGACTTTCCTTGGGCTCTAGCAAAAGGGATCTAGCAAGGATTTCCTTGGGATCTACTGTAGCAAAAAGGGTGAGAAGCCAGGGAGGCTATAGAAAGTTTCTTTGCCATCTTGTTGCTTTGTTTTGTGTGTGTGTGTTTGTATTATTAATTTGTTTTCAAATGTTTTTAATGTTTTAACACATTGTAAACCACCCAGAATTGCTGGAAATAAGGTGGCGTATACATTTAGTAAATTATGGTTGGTTCACAGTCAGCCAGATGTTTAGATGATGATGATGATCTAAAGAAAGATTCATCATTGGCTGCCTCATGATGAAGATTTGTAGCTATTTGGAAGGAGCCAACCCCAGGATTAGGAAGTTCTGTTTGGACAGGCTTCTAATTCCCAATTAAAGATCACGTCACAAGAGCAGCTTCACCTAATGCTCCTTGAAGTTTGACCACCACTGATAGCTATCTGCACTGCCTGTACGTTTGTAGGTCTTGAAAGGGCTTGTAATAAAAATGGATTGCATAAAGGGGCCTCAGGAGGCAGACAGCATTTTGAGAACTCTCTTCCTGCCAGTGCAGGTGGGCATCAGGGTGGGAAGCAGACCAGAGAAGGCCCAGCTGCTTCATTGCTTGGTAGCATCATTCCCAGGAAACAGTGAGCGGAAGTGTCTACAGCATGCTCAGCAGGGCCGACTTTCACCTGGTTTTCATTTTCGGGGGCTGGTTATGGAAACCCAGCCCGCGTGCCTTCCCTCTGGGGCAGCACCTCGGGCAAAGCCAAGAAGTGGGTCAGTTCCTTAAAATGTTACCTGCGTTGGGCGAAAACAAATACAAAGTGTAGGCTTAGATCCCCTTTTGATGGTGGTCTCATTTCTTCTCCCAAAGGGGTTTATTTCATTCTGCCCTGCACAGATACCCTCATCAAAGTGGACATGAGGACAAAAACATTCGATATGCCATCCCAGGAAGTAAGTGTTGCCTTTGGTTCTTGGCTTGTGAGCGTCAGATGCTAGAGATTATAGATGAGCGATGGCCTTGATATGCTTTTTTAAAAAATGGGAAGCCAGCCTGTTGCTGAGTCTTGCTTTGCCTTTATTTCCAAAAAATGTCTCTGGGCTAAATACATTTTAGGAGGAGAGATCAAAATCAGGAGTTTGGTACAGGTAGTCCTCACTTAACAACCACAGTTGGGACCGGAATTTTGGTTGCTAAGTGAAACAGTCATAAAGCGAATCCAACCTGATTTTACAACCTTTTTTGCAGCAGTTAAGCAAATCGCCACACGCATTAAGCGAATCATGTGGTTGTTAAGTGAAACACATGGTTCCCCATTGATTTTGCTTGCCAGAAGCCAGCTGGGAAGATCGAAAATGGCGATCACGTGACCATGGGACACTGCGACGGTCATAAATGCAAACCAGTTGCCAAGCACCCGAATTGTGATCATGTGACCACAGGGACGCTGTGATGGTTGTTAAGTGTGAGTACCAGTCATAAGTCATCTTTTTCAGCACCGTCGTAAGTCTGAACCATCACTAAACGAATAGTTGTTAAGCGAGGGCTACCTGTAGTATTTTTTCCAATTAACAAACTTTATTAAAAGACATCAGCTTTTGTGAGCTGCAGCTCACTTCAACAGATGCATAAGGATGATCTGAAGAAGCAAATGACTGTTAATAAAATGTGTTAATCGTAAAAAGGGCAACCGGTCTCCTGATTTTCTGGGCTAAGTAGGAATTCTTAGAGAGTAAAACTGGGAGAGGGCTACAGTCTAGTCCAGCGTTTCTCAACCTTGGCAACTTTTAGGTGTGTGGACTTCAACTGCCAGAATTGGGCAGTGTAAAAAATTAATAAATCAAATAAATTAAAATAATCCATTTTCCACTGGTGGTGGTGGAGGTTTAATAGGCTCCTGTAGTTTTGTGTGGCAAACTGGTCTGTTTGTAATAAAAGCTGAAGCGCTGTGCTCAGTCTGGTTTTTCTTCCAGATTTCCTGCCTGTTCCTCGCCATAAGAGACATTAATTGCTCTTTCAGAGCCGACTCGAGATTAACTGGCTGGAAATCTAATAATCGTTAAGCAGATTACATTTGCTGCTCTCGAGTTCCTCCAACGAAGCCTTTCGTCATCTCCCCTTTCTCTTTTGTTCTTCTTTTTTCATTCAATTATATTTAAATCTCTTTTTATAAGCGGCAGGTCATCCTTCCACAAAGCTCTGGAGGTCTGTTTAAGGTTGATTTTTAGTTTTTGGAGCAAGGTTGAAACCTCTCGGAAAGCAAGACAACGGCTGAATCCATGCATCGCCCTAATGAGTCATGGGGTTTGCTTGTTTTTGACTTAGCCCATTGCATGAAATCGACCTTTGTGATTTCTAAACCACGGCTTATGGCTTCATACAATGGGTGAACCAGGCTATCCTGGCTTATTCAAACCTGGGCTAAAGCAAGCCATGGAGTCACTGTACAAATGTGATAAATAAAATGAAATAAATAAAATAAGATTAGCACAGTGGGTCAAGCCAACCAGAGCTGAAAGTTGCTTTTTTAGACAGAGGTGGAAAAAAAGGAAAACCACAGAGCCTTGTGAGGGCTGGTAGCTTCAGAAACCCCAAAACAGAGAACTGAGGGACCATCAAAGAATGAAGCATGGACTCCCCAAAAACAGGAACCGTGTTTCTCCTTGAAATCAGATCACTCGTAAACTGTGTCAGAGCAATGTCATGATTAAGTAAAGGTTATTCATTTATCTATCTCCCACAGATTTTTACTAAAGATCCCCTGATTATTGATGTAGATGGAGTGGTCTATTACAGAATCCATGACGCTCTCCTTGCGGTAACCAAGGTCACAAATGCAGATTCAGCCACCCGCCTTCTGGCCAAAGCCATTGTGAAGAATACGCTGGCGGCCCAGAACCTCTGCCATATCATCTCCGAGCGAGAAAAAGTTGCCAGAGATATCCAGGTACGCCTCAGCAAAGTCTCAGGGGCACCTGGGCTGCAGGCTCGGAGCTATGCTAGATCAAGCCTCGGTTGGGCAAGCTGCGTTGGAGGCTTGTTCTGAAGACACAATTTTTGTAGAAGGCATTAAGCCCAAGGCTGAACGGAGTAGGACACAGCGGCTGGGACTGGAAACAAAGGAGAAGTCTATAAAGAGATAACATGGAGATACTGGAGTTGAGAAGTTGTTTTCTCCTCTCCCAGAACGGTGTTTGATCAGTATGACTCCTAAGAGATGCCTGCATTTCTGTGCACTGTTTTTACCAGGCCCTGCTGGACAATGTCACAGGTGACTGGGGAGTCAAGGTAGAGCGTGTGGAGATCAAGAACGTGAAGACCCGAGTAAATGTAAGAGGGTCAGTGTACAAATGCTGGGTTTACCCTTCACTCTTAACCACAATGTCCTTGGTTCGGTTTCTGTTCTCCATGCCTAACAATGGTGGGGCATTTCTGGGTCAATATGCTGGGCAGATCTAGTCAGCTGTAACAGCTAAGTACAGGTAGTCCTCGTTTAGCGACTGTTCGCAGTTACCACAGGGATGAAAAAGTCACTTTGCGACCAGTCCTCACATTTATGACCTTCACAAGTCTGTAAAGCAAAGGAAAGCTGAAGTAGGATCATAAGCACAGTTATGGTTTCACCTAGCAACTGCTTCACTTAACAACTGAGTTGCTAGTACAAATTATGGTCACTAAATGAGGACTACCTGTATAGGCTGTGAATGTGAGCATAATCTTCAAGTCAGACCTTTGTTTTGGTCTGTTGACTTACAACAAGCTTGGATGGGCTGCAGAATGGATACATGAGTCTTTCAGGTAGATTATTCCTGCCAAAGGAGATATGTAACAGGGAGTTTGTGTTCCTTACAACCTCAACAGGGGTCAACGATTGGTGGACCTCACCTCAAAAGAGGCTTTTCTCTTACGCATACTGAGCCTTAGAAGAATGTTATTTCTTTAGGTTGACCCCTTGTTCAAACAACCTATTCCTGGCCCAGTTTCACCCCTTTCTAGATGTCGCTGATTCTAAGGCATAAAAAAGACCTTCTTACTTGGCTCCAAATGGCCCGTTAGACCAGTGGTCTCCTCCCTTCTAGGTTGTGACGCCAGGGCATGCGATGTCACCGCCCAAGCCAGTGAAAGAAGCTTCCCTCTTCCTTCAGGAATCTCCTCTCTCCCTCCAACTTCGTTGCTTGAAGGCAGACAGTGCCCACCCGAGCCAACAATATTCCACCATTATCTTCAGCTACCCGTAGCTAAGCGGAAAAGCGTTGGGAATGAAGCAATCAGCAGAAGCCATTTCTGCAGAACACTCGCAGTTTTGGTGAGAAGCCAGGGTGCTTCGAAATCCAAGGCAACACTGGAGTTGGTGGATGTAGTTACTTGTTTGTTCTTAATGTTTGATGCTGTTCATATCTTCCTTCCTCCCTCCCCCGCCACACAAATAAAATTTAAAGAGAGAGGTCATCTTGGTGGTTGGTCACCGGTGGTGGTGAGTTAAGAGCTTATGACCATTTGAGGTGGCTCCTGGAATGGAGCTTGTTAGCAAAAAAGGAAGCCTTGAGAACCAGGTTTTCCTCATGTTTTGATGAATAAACTGGCATGCGCTTGTGCAACAGGGTGGGCAAAAATTATGTCACTTCTCTTAAGTGGGTCGTGATTGATTTGCACAAAGGGAAACCCAAACCCGGTCGAGGAGGAGGGCAGAGGTCTTTCCTGTAGAGATCAAATGGATGAATTGACTTGCACAACCTCCCTTCTGTCCACCTCTCTCCTGGGTATGTGAGGGTTAGGGCCAAAATGTCAGCCATAAGCACTCCGGGGGTGTTGGGATGATGGTGTCTGGAATTCCAGACAGTGGGAATGTCATCTGGTTTGGGAAAAACTGAGCCAAAGGGATGGTGGGTGATAGTTTTAAGCATGGAGAGAGGACCATTTATTTATTTAATTAATTTATATAGCTGCCCATCTCAGACCAGTAACTCTGGGTGGCCAACAGTAATAAAAAAAACAGACTTAGCCTTTTTCTCCTCTATTTCTTTTCTTACAGGGAAATCCTCTGCTATTTAATGTGGTTTTTCTCTTTTCTTTTCACCATATAGAGGTCAAGGGCTCAAACCCCTTCTGCCCTAGAGATTTGGTCCATGCCGAATGCTAAACCATAGGGTGGGGGTTTTTTTGTGTCAGGCTTAGTGTGTTGTGTGAATCCATGTGTTGTGTGCAAACCACAGTTTATGGCTTAGATGGATGGGGGAAAAAACGGCCTTTAAGCTTGCACAGAGGGAATTTTTTATCTCTCTTGTTCAACATCCATGCATCTTAGCCCAAGATGGGAAGGGGGAATGGCTTTTGGAGACCAAGGACGACTTTTGAAGATGTGAGCCCCAGCACCTCTCTTCCAACCTACACAAAATTGACAAGCCTCTTACTGATTCTATACAAGCTTTATTAAAGGCCATTTTTCAAAGCAGCAGGGGAAGAAAAAGATACAGTTCATGGACAGGTCTCAGCCACTGATCACCTTGAACTATTTTGTATACTTTTTTTTTTTTTTTAGCCTGGTAGAAGATGGAAGCAGCTCTTTGGAGCCAGCACACTTTTCTCCTTTCAAATAATAAAGAAGTAGGTGTTTCTTTCTTCACGCAGCCAGCTCGGCCATGGCCCTCTCCAAGGGATCCACGTTCCAGTAATCGTCATCCCAGCCCAGGAACCAGCCACTGAAGGTGGGTGGCTCGAATCCCTGTCGGATGAGTGTGATTGGCGTCCGCCGGTCCCGGTTAGCAGGGTCAGTCTCAATGTACCTCCGTGCTGTAAAGGTGTAACCAGGAGATGCAGCATAGAAATAACAAGCATTACATTTGAGATTTTGAGCTGTCAGCTCAAAGTGAAGAGGTGGATGATGAAAGAACTGAGGTGTGATCAACTGACCTGAACTTTGGGACTCTGTCTTCTCCTCCTCTTGAGCATCTTTGCCAACCCACACAAAGACCTTTTAAGAAAAGGAGGCACTGATGAGCCAAATCAATTTCCTTACTTCATGAATTATGACCACCAGGGATGGTCAATTCTTCATGAATCATCTCCATCTTATTCTGCTCTATCAGGTAGGCAATGATGGGAAAGGGCCAACAAGAGTGACATCACTCTCAGGACCTTGGAGAGTCTCATATCTCTGCTCTGTTCCTTCCAGTTAGTGTCTCCTCTAGCAGCTCTTAAATTAGGATCTAGGAGAACCCAGCTCAGGTCCTTCCTTATCATGGAGACTTTCTTGATGCCAAGCCAATATCTTTGCTTTATTTATTCAGGCTTTTTAAAAACATCCTGCATAAAACACTGTTGCCTGCTGAACCGTATTAAAGAAAGATCTTGATGTGAATGGTGATAACATGCAAAAAGAGGGTTAGGTATTGAAAAAAAAAGTTTGATTCCCTTAATTATATTTTAATATTATTTTACTCAGGTTATTTTCAATTTGGAGCTTCCCTTTAACTGAGCTCCAGTTGCCGTAGGATTGCACTGAATGTCACTGTAGTCCTGACAACTGTCAAAACCCTAACCCTCTTGTGTATTTACTGTGCTGTTGGTGAACTTCATAAATGGTTGTTTTATGTTTTAGAGATGCTTCTATAATTTTTTTAAACAACAACAAATCAATTGTACATTTAAGAATAGAAATAGACATTGATTTGCTGTTTGGTTACCGAGATTTTAAATTTTAAAAAAATGTTTAATGAGAATGGTATCAATATCATTTTATTTATTCTCTGATTGTATGCTGTTTTGACATTTCACAGATCCAGAAAACAGGTTAGATGTTTTCTGATGGCTAGCAGCACTTTAAGAAGGGCAAGCAAACTTAGTCAAGACAACATCATGATCCTCTGATGTCACCTTTGTTGTAGAATAGTAGATGATTTTAGGGCATGCAGCAGAGAGAGTCCCACATTAACGAGTGGGGTACTTACCTGGTCCCAGGTATCTAAAAGCATTACATCATCTGTTGCCAGATCATCTTGAGTCAACTCTCCAGGTACTTCTTCAATCTAAGAAGTTTGAAATTAAAAATACATTTAAAACAATAACATTAAGGGATCTAGTGATCTGAAGAGAACCTGAAAGGTGGTCCCAGTAGTAGAATTTTCCCAAGTGAAGTTGGATAGTTAGAAGTCAGGTCCATGTCTGAATTCCCTTGAGTTTTTTTTTTTTAAATTTCATTTATTTATTTATATTTATTGGCCGCCCAACTCCGGTGGACTCTGGGCAGCAAGTTTTCTTTTGCTTATGCCTAGAGTATTGCCAGAGAAGTCCCCATCCCATCCAACATGTAGTCTTCTTCAATGGCCAAATGCTTCTGAGAAATTCAAAGATACAACCATTATTTAAAGACTACTCTTTTAAATTTTGGAGCTAGTGCACAGCTATCAAGACTAGGTGCCCTGGCTAGCCTTCTCCCTCACTTTGGTCCTCTTAAATTTGTCTAAATGGGCGGAGAGCATCATCTTTGTAGCCACGAATGACTTCCCTATTCAAAGAGGAATCCCAACCATCTGCCTCAAGGGAGTGGCCAGACTTTCCCACCACCCCCACCCATTTTCAATTGAATTTAGGAGGGTTGATGCAGTAGGGACAACCTGTGGACCACGTCTAGGACCACCAAACTAGCCAAATTTTGTTGGTGTGATTTTTGTTTGCTTCAAAGATGAAAGTGGCAGGAAGAAGCTTCTGTGAGGTGGGAGGTTCCAGTTCCACAGTGCATCCTGCCCCAACAGGCCCAATTGTATCAAAATCCAACCATTTTGCTATCAAGGTTTGGAAGAAATGCCTCTCAAAAAGCAAGACCATTTAAAAGGGGGAAAAAAGGGGGGAAACCCAAACCACAGGCCAAAAATCAGCCCTGCCCATTCTTGTGACCTCAATATTCTTCTGCTGATGACGCCTGCCACCCTGCAGCTGTTGGTCAGGTGGCCAGTAGGTCTTAATCCTGGAAAGTGACCCATCCGTAATCTAGTGTTTGCTCAAAGGTGGATGTGCAGAAGCGTTCAGCTTTTCCCGCCAAGCAAGTTAGCTTCAGGTACTCACAGTGAAGCGTCCACTCTTGTTGGAGCAGGCAAAAAGGCGAGGGGGGTGAGCGTCCATCTTCTTATCCTTCAGCCGTGGGGAAGTGCGGTAGGGGGCTCTCCCGCCAAGGGCATCCCAGAAACTTCCTGCAAAATAGACCCAGAGCCTGAGTGATGCTGTCTCAGTGCTTCCTCTCACAGTGTGGAGGACAGCCCAGTGTCCACCCAAGAGAAAGGTGGACTTGGGGCAAAAGATAAGGGTCACTCCATGTGTGTCCACTTGGAGGCACGCTGTCCTGACTCCCAGGAAACACTCTGAGACAGGGAACTGTTCTCTAGTGTTTTATTGCTGCTACATAACAGGAAAATCCTAACAAACTGAAGAAGCGTGGGAAAAACCCAGACATATAAACCCCAAAGGGTTAAGGCGGTCCCGATCCGTGTCTCTTGGAATGGCTGCCTAATTCCTCAGTGCTACGCACGCGCTTGACAGCCTGGATGGGAGCCCCCCGCTCGCCATCCTTACTCATGACACATGCTGCCTTTTTTTTTCCATGAAGGAGATTTGTAGGCAGTGAAAACATTACACAGTAGGAAACAATAGTTTTTAAGGTGCTATTTCTGAAAGAGTCTCTAGACAGAAAATGTGGTGGGTCACCAAGAGCCAGTGGGCCCAACTGAACAAGGCATTGCATGAAAATGATTACCTTTTTCCAGCATCATTTTTTGAGCTGTAGTTTGTGGAATAAGCCCCAGGGGCCTGCTTTGCCCTTCCCCCTAACCCACTGGAAGCAGATTCACACGTGATGCTGAACCAGGACCGAGGAACTGCCTTCTGCTTTAGCACAATGTGTGAACCTGACCTTTAATTTCAGAATGGCAGTTCAAACCTGACTCTCGGCCTTCAGCAACCTCAGCTGCCTGCACTCCCAAAACTTTCAACAGCTCCTGGGCTCCTGACTTTTCGGCATTGCTGGCTCCCCGGCCCACCCAGAGGTAAGCCGTAGATGGAGTTTTCAAGACAAAGACATCATTGGAATTCAGTTCTTTTGCAGCTGGGCTGATCTGTAGAAACATGAAGGTGACATAGCCTGGGATTAACTCTTCCCAAGACTCAGAAGCAAGATGGGTGCCATTTTGGAAATGAAAGCAGTCTTCCTCAATTTAGCACCCTCCAGAAATGTGTGGCTCTATTTTATTGATTTCCCGTCTCTCTGGTCCACAAACTCCATATTTCAAGCCACATACCTCAACAGCTCGGGTTGCGCCGGAAGTACTGGAGCGGACTTGGAAGAGCCGTGTCGGTGCTGGGCTCGTCTGACCACCTTCCCTGGAGGTGCCACCTTGGTACACGATCAGTGGTTTCCCCCCAAACATACTCATGAGGTGAGGTGGCTCTTTGCCCTGGACAACTCGTTTCTGTCAAGCAAAAGAACCAGCGTCAGTCTGCAAAATTAGAGATGTCTGGGGAGCAGGGTGCCGTGAAAACGGCCCATGCGGGGAATGCACATTTATCAAGCTGGGAGTTACAGCAGATTAACAATCTACCTTATGGCCAAATCAAATCAAATCAAATCATGTTTATTACAGCCCTAAGGCCAGACACAATAAAACTATACAATAGTACTGTCTTACATTAAAACATATGCAGTATATATAAAAACGAAAGCAATCAATATACTACAATCCAAAATTAATTAAGAATGAAAATACTAAAACGAATTGACATAAAATACTATGTTAAGAAATTCAGTATCTAAGTGATGGTGCGGCGTATTGTGCAGATGATAGCACAAAACTGGGCAACCTGGGAGGATATTTTCGGGTCTTTGTCTGGAAGAAGTAACATGAGATAGAAGCCACTCTTCCTGCCTGGAAATTCCTTCAACAATGAATATATAAGGATCTGTCTAGAGTCCTTATATAGGGAACAATATAACAACATATGGCTTAGGGCTTCTATTGAGCCGTCACCACATGGGTACGGCCAAAGCAAGGACTAAAAAGATGGTGGGTGATCGTTTCCAATTCATTTTCTGTTTCCCTGTTTCTTTTGCCTAAGAATATCAACTTTCGGTCTTGTTTTCTGAGCTGAAGTGGACAGATCTCTGGGGAATAACTGTTCATCTTTCAGATTTCCCCCCGTCATCTTAGTCACATTTGAATGGAAGTCCTGGATCTTTTTGAATACGCAGCCACTGTACGTAAGACAGCATGAGCCCAAGTGGATCCCTCACATCTCTCTTCATCTTCTCTTTACCAAAGAGTACTGCAGAAGCTCTGGGTATCCAGCGTCCATTCTGCATCTTCTTCCTTTCCCTACTGGGGCATTGGATGTGGCTCCCTCTCTGGGATGGTTTCATGGCTTTTCCTCCACGTTGGTCCCAACTCTACAGTTCTATCATTCTAAGCTGCCCGCACTGAAAAGTAGGAGGTTGGTTGTACCTGCACTGCAACGCCTCCCAGCTGTTCATCCAGTTGGACAGTCAGAAAAGCGGAGGTTGTAATTTCGTCTTGGGTGGAATCTGCACCCTGCCTGAGAAAAAGAGAAGGAACTTGCAACTGTGTAGAGCGGGACTCTCTTTCAGGCCTTACAAAATACTTTTGAATTCCAAGGACAATTCTTGCTCTGAAGGTGAAAGGGTTAGCAGATAGGTGAAGAAAAGTAAGGTAGTTTTTGTGTTCGTGTGTCTTTCCTGGGGCTGGTGGGACACACGTCTGAGCCAAACCTCACGTTGCAACCCCACCCATCATTTTCATTTCCTGAGAATTGCTTAAGAAGGGCTGCTGCAGAGACATTCTTGGAAATAAAGCAGGCCGGCTTTACTATTTAATTAGTAGCATTCCTGTTTTAAAATGAGAAGGAGCAGGAACCCAGCCGGATGCAAAACGAGAGTCCACGGACCAATTATGCCCAAGGACGAATGTCTGTCAAGATGAGCTCAGAACCTGTGTTCCTCTCCCTTTGCCAGCCCCCGTCCTTCACGTAGAAGCCGTCTTACCAAGTATAAATGATTTTCCCCTGCTTTCTCCCGTGCCTGTAATTGTACAAGATGATATAACTGTCCCCACCGTAGAATTGGCCATAACATGCAGGGTCCACAGGAACTTTGGCAGAACCTTCTATTCTCCAGATCTGCAGACAGAGGAGGAAGAGGAAAAATAACCAGGCAGGTCAGCTGGAGTGGAAGGAGCAGAACAGAAGGTTGGAAACGGGAAAACTTTTTATGATTTTTAAGCCACTGAACGGAACACCCTCCATCTCTAGAGGTAGAATTTCTGGGAAGCAAATACCGTCAACGAACCAGAATTTTTGGAATCAATGAGAAGGGAGCCTGGTTTCTTCTCCTCTGTGGCTTCTCATTTGAGTTTTGAACAGCTACTGAGTGCAAAGGGGGCAGAAATGCCTTTTCCATTCTTCAGACAGCTCTGTTAGATTTCTATCCTGCTTGGGGGCAGGAACTCAAGGCAGCAGATAGAATGCTTTGTCCTGTTTTCCCCCACCATTTCAACAACCCTGTGAGGTGAATTGGGGTGAGACGGAGAGAGCAACCAGCCAAAGGGATCTTCCGTGGCTGAGAAGGGTCAGGAATCTAACACCACCACAATACTACACTGCCTAGTCATAAATAAATAGGAATAATCCAATCCAAGTCATTAAACACCTGCCACTTTTCTGCTTTTTTTCTGAACTTTACTGGAGCAGCACCAGCAGAAATATAAACTGATTGAAATAATTGCTCAAAATGAGCAGTTTTTCAACTGTGCAGCTTGAACATTTTCCCTACCCTCTGTTTCCACCCTCACTCTGAAGTTCGGTGTAGGCTCATCAGGTTCGTATTCTTAAAACGTGGCCCCGCAGTGTCGCCTAGTGGAGAAAGTGAGAATCTAAGGACGCCTGCTGGATGGTTCTAGCTAAAGGACTATCCTGGCCTGGCTTGGAATTCTGGGAAATGTAGTCCCAGTGCACCTGAAAGGCACTTGGTTGGAGTGGACTTATTTAAAGCACTCTCTCATTTCCTACCATGGCCAATCTAGGGACATTCTGCATCTCAGTATACAGGTTGATATTGAAACTAAGAGCAGAATTCAAGCATTGGGATGAGCCATAATGTACTTTGTTTGGCTCTGGCTTTGCATGTTGTGCAAACTGGTCCATTGTAGCTGGTAAACCTTGATGTAGCTTATGGCATGCACCCACCCAATTGGATTATTCCTATCTATCTATCTATCTATCTATCTATCTATCTATCTATCTATCTATCTATCTAATTTCTATCACTGCCCCTCTCTCCTGAAAAGGGGACTCTGGGCGGTTCCCTTCGAATTTCTGCTTTTATGATCCTTCCTATTTCCCTCCAGTTTTTACTTCTTGGTTCTGAGATCCAAGCTGTTCACTAATAGACACAACCCACTACCCCAAAGAGTAGCCATCCTGGTCCACCAGCCTCCTGGACTTCATTACCTGTTTCTCTCCAGTGCCATCGTCCTCCATGCCATGCTGGGCTGCCATCGTTGGTGAGGTGTGCAGTGTGGCTGCATCAAAAGGAACTTGCTCAATTTTGGCCACCTGGCCGGGGACATAGGCCACTCCCATCCCTTCTGTCTGGTCCCTGTCACACCAATTCTTGAAGAATTGCTTGAAAAGAGGTGTCTCGCCACCGTCTGGAAGGACTTGGATCTGAAAGAAAACCCCAGGTAGAAAAAGCATCACTTGAAGCCAGATCAGACTTACATTTCAATTCAGGAGAGGAATAACAGAAAGATTCATATATGAAGCTTGGTTTCAGCTTAAATCAGCCTAGAACAAAGCAGCTGCACAGTCCACACACTTTAGCTGAGGTCCAGATCTAGTTCTCCAGCCCTCAGGGCCCGATGGCTCAAATCATACTATCTATGCTTACCAATGTCTTTCTGGACTCAAATACGTGTGTGTAGGGCTCAGCACTTCAGCAAAGGATTGTTACCTTGTCGTGGTGCTGGACCTTGAGCACCTCAATGATGCCATGAGCTAAACCGTGAAGGGCCACCCAAGACGGGAAGGTCATGACAGAGAGGTCAGACTAAATGCGATCCCTGGAGAAGGTAAGGGCAACCCACCCCAGCATTCTTGCCGTGAAAACTAAATGGATCAGTACAACCAGAGATATGTTGGTATCCCATCAGAAAATGAGACCCCCAGGTCAGAAGATGGTCAAAATGCTACTGGGGAGGAACAGAGGATGAGTTCAACTAGCTCCAGACGTGATGACGCAGCTAGCTCAAAGCCGAAAGGACGGTTAGCGGCTGACGGTGCTGGTGGTGAACGGCGAATCCGATGTTCTAAGGATCAACACACCATTGGAACCTGGAATGTAAGATCTATGAGCCAGGGCAAACTGGATGTGGTTATTGGTGAGATGTCCAGATTAAAGATAGACATTCTGGGCGTCAGTGAACTGAAATGGACTGGAATGGGCCACTTCACATCAAATGACCACCAGATCTACTACTGTGGACAAGAGGACCACAGAAGAAATGGAGTAGCCTTCATAATTAATAGTAAAGTGGCTAAAGCAGTGCTTGGATACAATCCAAAAAACGATAGAATGATCTCAATTCGAATTCAGGGCAAGCCATCTAACATCACAGTGATCGAAATATACGCCCCAACCACAGATGCTGAAGAAGCTGAAGTAGAGCAGTTCTATGAGGATCTGCAGCACCTACTGGACAACACACCTAAAAGAGACGTTATTTTCATCACAGGAGACTGGAATGCTAAGGTGGGCAGTCAAATGACACCTGGAATTACAGGTAAGCATGGCCTGGGAGAACAAAACAAAGCAGGACATAGGCTGATAGAATTTTGCCAAGACAACTCACTCTGCATAACAAACACTCTCTTCCAACAACCTAAGAGACGGCTTTATACATAGACTTCACCAGATGGACAACACTGAAATCAGATTGACTACATCCTTTGCAGCCAAAGGTGGCGGACATCTATACAGTCGGTAAAAACAAGACCTGGAGCTGATTGTAGTTCTGATCACGAACTTCTTACTGCACAATTTAGGATCAGACTAAAGAGATTAGGGAAGACCCACAGATCAGCTAGATATGAGCTCACTAATATTCCTAAGGAATATGCAGTGGAGGTGAGGAATAGATTTAAGGGACTGGACTTAGTAGATAGGGTCCCGGAAGAACTATGGACAGAAGTTCGCAACATTGTTCAGGAGGCGGCAACAAAATACATCCCAAAGAAGAGAAAACCAAGAAGGCAAAATGGCTGTCTGCTGAGACACTAGAAGTAGCCCAAGAAAGAAGGAAAGCAACAGGCAACAGTGATAGGGGGAGATATGCCCAATTAAATGCAAAACTCCAGAGGTTAGCCAGAAGAGATAAGGAATTATTTTTAAACAAGCAATGCGCAGAAGTGGAAGAAGACAATAGAATAGGAAGGACAAGAGACCTCTTCCAGAAAATTAGAAACATCGGAGGTAAATTCCAGGCCAAAATGGGTGTGATCAAAAACAAAGATGGCAAGGACCTAACAGAAGAAGAAGAGATCAAGAAAAGGTGGCAAGAACATACAGAAGACCTGTATAGGAAGGATAACAATATCGGGGATAGCTTTGACGGTGTGGTCAGTGAGCTAGAGCCAGACATCCTGAAGAGTGAGGTTGAATGGGCCTTAAGAAGCATTGCCAATAACAAGGCAGCAGGAGACGATGGCATCCCAGCTGAACTGTTCAAAATCTTGCGAGATGATGCTGTCAAGGTAATGCATGCTATATGCCAGCAAATTTGGAAAACACAAGAATGGTCATCAGATTGGAAAAAATCAACTTATATCCCCATACCAAAAAAGGGAAACACTAAAGAATGTTCAAACTATCGAACAGTGGCACTCATTTCACATGCCAGCAAGGTAGTGCTCAAGATCCTGCAAGGTAGACTTCAGCAATTCATGGAGCGAGAATTGCCAGATGCACAAGCTGGGTTTAGAAAAGGCAGAGGAACTAGGGACCAAATTGCCAATATCCGCTGGATAATGGAAAAAGCCGGGGAGTTTCAGAAAAACATCTATTTCTGTTTTATTGACTATTCTAAAGCCTTTGACTGTGTGGACCATAACAAATTGTGGCAAGTTCTTAGCGGTATGGGGATACCAAGTCATCTTGTCTGCCTCCTGAGGAATCTGTATAATGACCAAGTAGCAACAGTAAGAACAGACCACGGAACAATGGACTGGTTTAAGATTGGGAAAGGAGTACAGCAGGGCTGTATCCTCTCACCCTACCTATTCAACTTGTATGCAGAACACATCATGTGACAAGCTGGGCTTGAGGAATCGAAGGCTGGAGTTAAAATCGCTGGAAGAAACATTAACAATCTCAGATATGCAGATGATACCACTTTGATGGCTGAAAGCAAAGAGGAACTGAGGAGCCTTATGATGAAGGTGAAAGAAGAAAGTGCAAAAGCTGGCTTGCAGCTAAACCTCAAAAAAACCAAGATTATGGCAACCAGTTTGATTGATAACTGGCAAATAGAGGGAGAAAATGTAGAAGCAGTCAAAGACTTTGTATTTCTAGGTGCGAAGATTACTGCAGATGCTGACTGCAGTCAGGAAATCAGAAGACGCTTAATCCTTGGGAGAAGAGCAATGACAAATCTCGATAAAATAGTTAAGAGCAGAGACATCACACTGACAACAAAGGTCCGCATAGTTAAAGTAATGGTGTTCCCCGTAGTAACGTATGGCTGCGAGAGCTGGACCATAAGGAAGGCTGAGAGAAGGAAGATCGATGCTTTTGGACTGTGGTGTTGGAGGAAAATTCTGAGAGTGCCTTGGACTGCAAGAAGATCCAACCAGTCCATCCTCCAGGAAATAAAGCCAGACTGCTCACTTGAGGGAACGATATTAAAGGCAAAACTGAAGTACTTTGGCCACATAATGAGAAGACAGGACACCCTGGAGAAGATGCTGATGCTAGGGAGAGTGGAAGGCAAAAGGAAGAGGGGCCGACCAAGGGCAAGATGGATGGATGATATTCTAGAGGTGATGGACCTGTCCCTGGGGGAGCTGAGGGTGTTGACGACCGACAGGAAGTTCTGGCGTGGGCTGGTCCATGAAGTCACGCAGAGGCGGAAGCGACTAAACAAATAAACAACAAGGGCTCAGCAGTTTACCCAACACATCAGACCAGAGTTCATATAATAATGTTTGAAAGCCACCATCACAACCCACCATCTGTCAATTCAGTCAGATCAAATCAGACTTTCCCTAATGGTGTGATGCTTGAAAACATTTTCAGAAATCCTCTCCTGCTCCCCCACTCCTCTTTTTTAGTCAACTGGTTTCTCAAAACCCTTATTTCTTCCAGATAAGCTAAACACTTGAGCTGGGCACCCAGTGACTGTATGCCCATACCCAACAATATGGAAGTTGTTTGTCATTGCCATCTTCTGAGATTTGTTTTACTTCTCAATCTGGCCTATAATTCTGGAATTCCCTGGTGGACATCCATCCAAGTCCTACCAAATCTGAACAGGCAAGATCATCCAGATGCTGCCGTGTGAGCCAAGCAATTTTTTTTTCCAGCTACTTTCCATAGATCCTAAATTTCAGTTTCTAACTGAAGGCTAACTATAGATCACTTTCCTTCAATCACTTACCTGTGTGTGTCTTGGATAATTCATCTTGGTGATGAATTCAGAAGCAGTTTTAAGAGCAGCTTTCCTTTCTTCGGCATTGGCATTTCTTCCTGTTATTAAGAAGGGAGGAAACAGAGATATGTATTATTCATGCAAGTGCCTGCTTATTCCAACAGAACTTTACTGCCAAATGGGAGGCTTTATCTCTCCAGGTGAGAATCCTCAAGGACATGTGGGAGCTAAAATCCAAATGTGCTCCCCCACACGGGGACAAAATGCAAACAAGTGAAAACACGGATCATTCGCCAACTATTAAGGTAGCCCCTTATCATACTGTGATAAGACTAGCACACATTCTGAGTAAATTTGGTTCTTTCTTGGCCACTATGTCGGGTGACGTGTCTGCCACCAAGAATGTCAAACGCAACTTGAGTTGAATTTCCCTCTAAAGAAAAGTGGGGTGTTGTTTTAAGAAGAGGTAAACGGTTGATCAACTACATTCTTTTTAGGCTCCATTCCCACCCTGGCAGACATATGTCCCACCAAGTCACAGTTTATTTCAACTGTAGCGTATTAACTAACTTTCCATGGCCAGATGCATACAATGCACTAAGCTTTAAACCCAAGTTTATAAACTGAACTGTCTGGGTTCATGAACCGAGCCAGCAAACACATGATGACTTAGCGTGATGTGCTTCCCATCCTGGAGAGACAAGAAATGATTCAGGCCCTATAGAAAATGTCCATACAGGCAGAATAGGGTGTGGTTCCCACCGAAACTGACAACTTTGCAGATCCCTAAAATCTGAACTCCACAGCTGTTGCTAGTACACGTCTGACTTTCATCTCTGGATGTACCTTTCCAGACAAAAATTTTGCCATCTGTGCCGTGGTCAAGAATGAAGCAATCGTCGGAAATCAGGGCTGCTTGGGAGAAAGGGTTCTCATCTGCCACCAGGGAAACAGCCATATTCCCTGCCCCATTGGATACCTGTAGCCAAACACAAGGGCACATTCTTGGTCTCAAACACCGCAAAGTGTTGTTTGTAGACTTTCACAACCCACCTCCAGAGGCCCCCATGTGTGGTTCACCATCTGCTTTTGATTATACCTTGTAGAGTTTAGCCAGCCTTCTGTTGGTCACATCAGCTTGGGTGTCATCGGTTGTGCCTGCTGGCAAACTAGGTTTGGGTCCCAGAACCTAAAAAACACGAAGCTATGTCAGCCCTTCAAAGTTACTGGCAGTCTGTTGCCTCCATAACTTTCTGCTCCCCAGATGCTTCACCACGAAGAACAAGCAGGTTATGCATAGAAAAAGAATGATCAATTAGGTTTTTTTTGGGGGGGGGGCTCTCCATCAATTCAGTGTGACCAGACTGATGGTGGTTGTACAACAGAAGAAGGAGAGAAAGGAAGGAGGGGTCAAGTAAAACATCTATTAGGCTTGTGCTTCTAAAAAGGGAAGAAAAAAAGCCATTGAAGAAATCTCAATGGGCCATCTCACTGGGCCATCTCAATGAAGAAATCTCTGTCCATGCAAGATGATAAGGACCAGGTTCTGGAAGAAGGCCCAGAAGGGATTCATTAGTATTGTAAGTCAAGACCTGGAGCATCTCCTCGCGTTCAGCACCATCATCTTCAACATAGACTCTGGCCCGTCCGTTTCTCTCGTTATCCCGGATACCCTTGGAGACTTGAGTAGCTTTCAGCTTTTCGAACCGGTTGGCTTTGGAGCCGCACCACTGGTGAATGTTCTACAGGAGATGGAAAAACAGAGAGGTCAATGGGGGAAACTACAAGGCCAGTGCTAAAGGTATATGGATGTGCACGCGCAAGCATTGAAAATTGGATTTCTCATGATAAAAAAAGCTGACTCACTCTTTGGCCCTTCAGGGCAGATGTTCACCCACATGTTGGTCAGAGACCTCAATAAAGGTTTATCTACCTAGATATTCACCCACTGCCCGATGGGGTAATATTTCAAGCTAAAACAGGCCCATTTTGAAAAGCCAGAGGGGAAAGTTTGTTCACATTTTTATGGAGCTCATGCCCAGCGTTGTATATTCACCATGCTCCTAATAAAAGATTGTGAGTTTTTTTTCTGTGACTTCCCCAAAATATGTTTTATGGCTTCAGCAGCCTGTTAAAGACCACAACTTCAAAATGATGTCATGTAAGTTTTATCCCCAAACCCCAAATCCAGTTGCACATGACTCTACGGAACACTTACTCTGCCCAGATCCAGGATAAAGCAGTCACCCGTGTTGAAGCTGTCCCAGGTGACAGGCACCTCTGTCGCCCGCACTGTCCGCCTGCCTTTGACCTGCAAGAGTCTCTGCACCGTCACCTCATTGGGCACCACGTGTCGGAAGCCAGAGGCCACACCACCGGCCTAGAAGAGCAGAGAAGCAAATTGACTCTCCACCAACATGGCCATCAGTGCATCTTGAGTCAGATCTACAAGAAGGACCTGGCTTATCAGAAACATCTGGATGAGATGGGAATTCCATCCAGGGCCAAGGAGAACTGCATTATTGGTTCCCCTTGGATTGGGTCTTTTGGCTAATAAGGTTCTGAGCACAACTGAGCAAGGTGTCCAACAGGCACATACTTTGTACTTCAGTCCTGATTTGAAGTATCCTAGGAAAGTGGATGACTCGTGTCCTTGCACTTCCCGGTGTTGGATTGCCCTTCCGCCAAGGTAGTCATCCAGCTGTACTGTGAAAATGGCGGCTGATCCACTTTCATCTTGGCTGCATTCATTCCCTGGGAAACGAAAAAGGAAACCAAGGAGTTAGAGACCTGCAGGAGGCGTGAGTTAGCTGGGGGTTCTCCAGATGCTCTAGACTTCAGTCCTCCCCACCAGCATGATCAACAAAATGAGCCTGCAGGAGCTGTAGTCGTGAGGGCACAAGGTTGTTGTTGTTGGATTTAATGCTACTTCTTTCGGACAAGCACCCAAAAATATCCTCCCAGGTTGCCCAGTTCTGTGCTACCATCTGCGCAATATGCTGTACCATCACTTAGATTTAGAATTTCTTAACACAGTATTTTATTTCAATTCGTTTTATTATTTTCCGTTTAGCCATGCCGGCCACATGACCACGGAGGAAGTGTCTTTGGACAAACGCCGGCTCTTCGGCTTTGAAACGGAGATGAGCACTGCCCCCTAGAGTCGGACACGACTGGACTTAATGTCAAGGGAAACCTTTACCTTTACCTTATACTAATTGTATTTTTGTTTTATATATACATCTATAAATGTAAGATGGTTGTTATTAAATAATTTTATTATATCTGGCCTTAGGGCTGTAATAAACGTGTTGTTGTTGTTGTTCCTCTAACTACCAATGCAAGGTCTTTGTGTTGCATGATAGTGCTTTGAGTAAGGAGACCATCTCAGCCTGTTCCGCAAATAGGAAGGTGTATAGATAAGACAGATAGGTGGAAATATACACGCACATACAAGCAAATGCACATGCTTCCACCATAAGGACTATAAACTTGTGTATTTTTTAATTAGAATAATAGAATCTTAGACTGTTTCTTGAACTCCTACATGACATTGAGAATGGTCTCTGAAACATGCTATTTATTTATTTACTTATTCATTATTCAAATGTATATAGTTGCCCATCTTTCTCTCTCACACACACACACACTCGGTGTGGCTTACAAACAATTAAAACAAATATAAAAAGAGCAAAAAAAACCCAACCCTTAAAAACAAGAAAAAATAAAAGCATATTAAAAACCCATCATAAAATACATCAGACCCACAGCTGGTTAGGGTTGAATCAATCCTCAGAGATGGACTTCAGCAGAGCTTTCCTTACCTAGCCAAAAATGAAGGTCGTATTGCAGGTTCCCATTACGTTGCCGGATAGTGTTGAGGATCACATAAGCATCTCCCATGAAAAAATCCCCATAAAGGTTTCTTGGCACGGGGACCAAGTCGAAATTCTCAATCCTCCAGATCTGAAGGCCGGGTTCCTTCCCAGCTTTCAGGAACTCGGCGTGCTCTACCATGCTCACGGGCTGAGAGAACAGAAGTGGGGAGATATAATCATTTGCAAATTTTACTAATTTTGGTTCAGGTAACTCCATCACTTTCCTCCCCTGCTCCTAGAGCAAAATGCACCATACTTTTCCAGAGACCTGGTCCTTAAAAAAATGAATTTCAACTCCCATGCATGCCCTCTGAAGCATCTTTGGGGGACTGAATTTAAGCAATGCATGGCTCTAATGATTTTCCACCCTGCTTAGGGAGAGTAATTTGACCAACCTTTTGCACAGTGGGAGGAATTAAAAAAATCCAGTGTCTTTGATGCAGGGATGAAGCAGATTTATACCCACTCCAGCATAAATTAACTGAATGTAAAAGTTTGAGTTGTTCTCACAGGCTCATGGTGTTTCTTACAGCATTCTTTCTATGCACTCAGTGTCAGGATGAAGGTAGCAAAGATGATCATCCCATTTCCCCTTGGACAGACCTGCAAGCATTTTCTGCACGCATCTCCCCCATGGCTTTTCCAGTCTCTGTCTCCATCTTCCCTCTCTTCCCCCTGAGTTTTATTTCTACTTTATGCAGAGCAAACTATTTTCTCTTTCTGCCATGGACTCTCTAGAGCTGAACAGAGCTTGATATTGACATTGGCGAGAATGGAAGAAAAAGATTTTTAAAAAAGCAACACTCAGAAATGTACATAACCAGCGGCATAGAGTTTTCCTCAACCTGGAAATGTCTAGATGCTTGGGAGTAGGACCCCCATCATCCCTAACTGTTGGGACAGAAAAAGTCCCTATGGATCCTCTGATCATTTCTTTGTAAAAGACTCATTTGGGGGTTTCTCTGTTCCTGAGCAGCTCAGCAGGAGAACCAAGACTGCCTTAACAGCAGCATTTTTCCTTATGGGGAAAAAGAAAGTTTATTTCCGTTAGGATGCATATAGAATAGTTTCTTTAGGAGAATCATGGCTACTTGTCAAACTCAGTGCGGGCCATCCAGTTCACTGCTTCTAGCCCAAATCCCCAAACTGCCTCTCTTCCTGATTTTTCCCATCTATCAACTTAGGGGCGCCTCAATTTCTTCTTGGCCCATCTAAGCCAACTGGAGCAGCTTTCCAAGTTTTAGGCTGGGATTTTTCCAGTCCTACCTCGAGATTCCAGGCACTGAACGTAGGACCTTTTGCAAGCAAGAGATATGCACTATCACTGAAGATAAGAAGATAGGCACTACCCTTCCCTCATTTAGCCTCTGCCTCTCTAAAAGCAGATAAAAGCTGGTTCTGTTCCAGGAAATCTTCACCAAACAGCCACTTCCCATTAATGCCCAACGCTTCATGACTAAGAGCTACTTTTTTGAATGCAGCAATGTGACCACGTGATTGAGGATCTTGTTTTTATTATGTTGCTTAGGTTACTAAATGAAATGCACATGAAAAGGGCCTCAAATCAATCCTGTCATTGTTGTAGAAAGAATTGACGGGTTTCTGCTGATAAATTCATCTCGACTTCAGCAACATTTTGACATTGGCAGGGAGGCAGCGGACTGACCAAACGGGTTTGGTTATGATAGGAATAATAAACACATTTAGTTTTTTTCTTTAAAAAATGTTTGGTTACAATACAAAAATTTTAACACCCTCTTTTAACTCCATCTGCTTGGCCAGTTTTTCCTTCTTGCCATGAAAAATGAATAAATTGACTCATCCTTTGATAGTCTGTTTTGCATCTACAACTCCTGTGAAAAAGGACAAGCAAATTTCCCATCTAGTGGCTTTGGAGATGCATTGATCTATAACACTTAGATAGCTGGGGAATAATGGAAAAAAAGTGCTTTCTCAAAGATGTGACTATCAACTATTTTTTAATATATTTGCATTACCAAAACAACAAGAATTGTTTTTATTTTAAAAGTACCCAGTGAAAATTAGATACCTGATTTTTTTTCCTGTTCAGAATGCAGCACCAGAGGGAGTTACTTACAGACAGGTGTTTTCCTTTGATAATTACTCTAATGTTGCATTTGGGGTCAGAGAATGATAGATAAAATAATATCAAAGACTCAGAAGGAGAATGGGCTGAAGAGATCAGCTATTGGTTGGGGAGATCTGAATACTGAATGCTGAGATTACGATCATTCAAGAGAGCCAAGTGTGATCTAGTGGTGAAGATGCTGGACTGGGAACAGGGAGACCAAGATTCAAGATCTCCATTAGGCATGGAAGCTGGCTGGGTGACCAGTCACTCCCCCTCAGCCCTAAACCATCCAGCTGCAGGGTGGGGAAAACCACCTTCATTATATCATGGATTGATAAGCTTTACTGCAAAAAATAAGTGCTTTCTCAATTGCATCTCTCTCAACTTGGTCCAGCTTGACTGAAAACTGGCAAATAGAGGGAGAAAATGTAGAAGCAGTGACAGACTTTGTATTTCTAGGTGCGAAGATTACTGCAGAGGCTGACTGCAGTCAGGAAATCAGGAGACGCTTAATCCTTGGGAGAAGAGCAATGACAAATCTGAATAAAATAATCAAGAGCAGAGACATCACACTGACAACAAAGGTCCGCATAGTTAAAGCAATGGTGTTCCCTGTAGTAACATATGGCTGCGAGAGCTGGACCATAAGGAAGGCTGAGAGAAGGAAGATCGATGCTTTTGAACTGTGGTGTTGGAGGAAAATTCTGAGAGTGCCTTGGACTGCAAGATGATCAAACCAGTCCATCCTCCAGGAAATAAAGCCAGACTGCTCACTTGAGGGAATGATATTAAAGGCAAAACTGAAGTACTTTGGCCACGTAATGAGAAGACAGGACACCCTGGAGAAGATGCTGATGCTGGGGAGAGTGGAAGGCAAAAGGAAGAGGGGCCGACCAAGGGCAAGATGTACAGATGACATTCTAGAGGTGACGGACCCGTCCCTGTGGGAGCTGGGGGTGTTGACGACCGACAGGAAGCTCTGGCGTGGGCTGGTCCATGAAGTCACGAAGAGTCGGAAGCGACTAAACGAATAAACAACAACAACTTGGTCAATTCTCTTGGCCTCAACTCTGCTTGCCTTTTGAATATATGACCCACTGGATGGTTGCTTTTTTCCTCCTGACACCTCTGCATTTGCATGTTATTGTTGGGGGCTGGGTTAATGCTTGTTTTATTATGTGGCTTTTACTGACTTATTACTGTTTCTTGGTGATGGACCCTCTCCCTGAGTTGTATGCTAAAACAGAGTAAGTCATAAGCAATACATAAGTGCAATGCAACACAAGTGAACCCTGCAATGAAGTGGGACAGATGTTAAGGAGAACAACATTAGGGACTTTCAAACTTTAAAAACAATATGGAAGGGTGTCAGAGCAGAAGCCATGCTGGGTGGGAATTTTAGGAACTGCAGCCTCGGCAAGAGTGCCAGAATGCTGTGCATGCTCCAAGAATGAAAGAGGGTTCCTATCAATGCGAGCAGATTTAATGGAGTTAAAATTCATATCCGTAGGTATAAGATTCGGTTAAGGGCTTCCCTGAACTCTTCAGTGGTGTTGCTTAAAAAAAAAAATCAGTGACGTCGTTCTGGTTTCTCCTAACTGGCATTTTGAACACAGCACGGGGACAGCACACTTAACCGGAGGGCAAGGAAGCACCAATCATCATGGAATTAAAATTAAAAACGGAACTGATGATGAACACAACAAAGCCTCTTGCAAGCATCACAGTCTGGGTTGCTGGCAAGAAATGACACGTTTGGGTTTTGCTGCTTGCACGTGCCCGTAACATACGGAATGGCATTCCAAAAATGTCCTGCTTTTGAACCTGGATCGTTTATGTGCCATGACGTGCTCTGGTTACTCAACTCCAGTACTAGTTCTGCCTTAACAGCTATCAGTTCTCAACCCTCTGGGCAGATGGTTATCCCTGATGCCCAACGGCCACACTGAAAAACACGCTCTGTTTTAGTCGCATCTGATCAGCCACTGCAGCCTTGCAGAGCTTCGACATCGGAAGTTCTCTAGAAGGACAGGTTCCCAAGCAGGAGAAGTGGCTGTTTCTCATTCCGTTTGGATTGGAAGCTCAGCCTTAGGAGGAGCGACTGAGGGATTGCAAGCGGTCCGCCTTGAATAAAGACAGCTGCAGCAGAATATGACGGCATTGTGCAGACTTTGAAAGGAGGCCATATAGGCGCAGGTCAAGAGCTATTCCCTCTTGTTGCAGAAAACAGGACATGGAAGAAATGTCTTAAGCTCGGTGGGAAGAAGGTTCGGGATGAGCGTTGAGAAAAATGCCCTAGCGGTAAGAGCAGTTTGACAGTATACAATTGACAAATGCACGTTTGGGAAGAGACTAATTCTCCAGGATGCTTTAACCTGGATTCCTACACTAGTTAGAGAGTTGAACTCAATGATCTTATTGGGTCCCCTTGAATGATTCTACAATCTAACTCCAACACTGGAACAGCAGGCCACTCAATCTTTTTTAAGTACGCAAAGCACACCATGAATAGTAGCCCGACCGTGATCAGGCTGGCTGATGCTATTACCTACATATGATATAGATAGATACCACTCTATGCAAATCAGTTTTCTTAAGGTGGTTCCACAAACATGATTTAGCATTTGGCCAGAGTAAAATTTGACCTGCAGACCTGCTGAACCAGTCAAACGTTGCAATGCATTAAATCAGACGCCCAGAACAAAGAAATAAAGCAACATTGACGTGTACAGTACCTATACATATATCTATACCTATACCTATACCTATACCTATACCTATACATATACATATTTTAAGGAACTCATGGCATGTTACTGATTCACCAACTGACTCGGCAAAAACATGCCATAAATCAGTGTCTTTGAGCTGCCTAACCTGCCATCAGTCTGCTAATCCCCGAATTCTGGTATTGGTTTTATTGTGAGTTAACGAGCTCCTGTGAGAATGTGAGTCTAAAGATCATTGTCACTCACCCCAGCCAAGGCCACCATAACCAGCATGGCAAGATAAGAAGATCTTCCGAAAGTCACCATGATCCACCAGCTTGCTCTCTTAAGCATCTGTTTAATCAAACCTGCAAGGACACAGGTTTCCTCTCCACCCCTCTGCACTGAAACCTGAACAAGCCCAGTCTTCCCTGTCTGCCTTCAAAAGAGAACAGAGGGACTGATGGAATTCAGGACTTGCCTTTTATCTCCCATCAGTGTGCAATTCTTGGCTGGGATTCCACCCTGGGCACGCCCAACTCCAGCTGAAATGCACAGCTGGACACGCCTCTATGTACTGGCTCTGTTCCTGGACAAAGAGTCAATGAGGAGTAAAGGCCACCTCCCTGAAGCCTACCAAGGCAGAAAGCCAACTGGTATGTATTACTCCCAGGCTGACATCCATGGGAAGAGATCCCCCATTGCCAACAAGTTATGTAAGGGCAGAATGATGCCTTTGGCTGCAGACTGGGGGTTCAGAAGACTGGTTCCCTGGCTGTTCCCGAACTACAACTCTCATCTATTTTACCCTTGGCCATCTTGGTTTGGAATTATCAGGAGTTGTAGTACAACCACATTAGAGGGCAACTGGTTTTATCCTTGACAGCTAGGAGGCAAGGGGACAACTTGATACAAAATGGTAGGACCTAGTGGGAGAGGCTAGGAACTGGCTTTTGCCAGTTCCATCAACCACAACAGGATTAGTTTTGACACTGTATGAATGATCTACGAAGCCTACTATGAAATGCTAGGCCTTGTCCTAACAGCCAGGAACCACGCTGAGACAAGGAACAGGTCTCTAGTGTTTTATTGCTGCTACATAACAGGAAAATCCTAACAAACTGAAGAAGCGTGGGAAAAGCCCAGACATATAAACCCCAAAGGTTAAAGCGGTCCCGATCTGTGTCTCTTGGAATGGCTACCTAATTCCTCAGTGCTACGCATGTGCTTTACAGCCTGGATGGGAGCCCCCTGCTCGCCATCCTTACTCATGACAGGCCTTTTTTCAGATGTTGATCTCCCTGCTCCTAGCCATTCCCTCCCTTATTTATTCAGTTTTACTACTGTCAAGTTTAATTTTGGCTTATTGAAAATCAGCGGCAGTAGAAGACAGAATCAGTCCATTAGGAATGGCTGGAAACCCCAGCTGGATATCCATGTGATGTCTAGCTTGGGCAACCTTTAAGATGTCATTTAGTCTCTCAACCCCTGTTGAACACAGCTGTACCTTGAATTCTTGGCTAGGTTCACACATCATCCTAAGCTTATCTTTATTGTTTGGCTTTGCCATAAGCTATAAATCAGTAAAACGATTATAGTATATCCTATTTTTCCTGGTTACAACCAACAACTTACTCTTTTTTCTTTGTGCTTTGCTATTCATGGCAAAATACATTTCTAAGTAGTACCTCATTTTCTGATCCATTTGCATGGACTGCCTTTTCACTGTTATCTTAATAGGCAAGAATACTTCCCTTCTCATTTTCGCTCTTTATTGTCTTAGGAAAGTGGCTTTTTTCAGACTTTGTAGAGAGGTGGGCATTGGACATCTGAATACCCCAAAGTGTGAGAGGCTGGGTTTAGGCAACAAAAATCATTTGTCTCCCTGGATAAGAACCAGAATCCAAGTTTGTGCCTCATTTCTTTCCCTCCTCAAGGGGATATGAGTAGAACACTGTGTTTATTTTGCTCCATCGCTTTCCTGCAAACTGATGAATGTACTAGGAACATGTTTTTCAGAAGATGCTGCTCTTCTTTTGGCTGAGAAGTGACTCCATCAGTCCCCTTTGGAATAACTTCCCAAAACAAAGCAAAACACTTTGCCTTGAATGGCTTCAGATTTTTGTTTTCAGGTCATGTCTTGATGTGGCTGATCATCTTCTCCACTCCTTTCCCACAGAAGAAAGGGTCAGGGTTAGCACCAGGAGGGATATTGTCCCAGAGTACAGCCCATGGGAGAAAATAATATTAGGTACCAGCAGCCACAATGACAGAAACTGGAAAGCTCCCTCATGCTCAGTGGAAAGTTAACTAACTCTCACCCTAACCCTAAGTGTCCTATCTATCCAATAAGCTTGGGAACATACATGCTCAGATAAATGCCAATGAAGTATTTCTTCTTAAAAACTGACTCATGCCTATGGAACCAACTAATCAATTACTTGTTGCACAATTTGGCTGGGTGCGACGGTATATTTGCAAATATTCCAATAGCTCGGTTACAGGAAGAGAGCTGGTTTGGTGTCGTGGTTAAGGCATCAAGCTAGAAACCAGGAGACCGTGAGTTCTAGTCCTGCCTTAGACCCAAAGCCAGCTGGGTGACCTTGGGCCGGTCCCTTTCTCTCAGCCCTAGGAAGAAGATAAGGGCAAAACACTTCCAAAAATGTTGCCAAGAAAACTGCAGGGACTTGTCTGGGCAGTCACCAGGAGTCAAAACTGACTCAAAGGCACAATAAATAACTTAAAAATCTGTTACAGGAAGGGGACACCACCGAACACTGGCTAAGGTTCAACTGCACAAGGGGGAGGCTGCTGTGCTCCTTTCTCTTAACTTGGGTAGGTAGCAAACTCTGAGTTACAGCCTCCCTCCAAATCACATCTGAAAACCATGCTTTGAGGTTAGTTTGCAATCCTGGCTTGGAGGCCCAATGCAAAACTATTTGTGAGTTTGCATGTAAAGCCAAGCTATGGACAGTTAGAAACCAGGGAGTAACAAACTGAACAGGGCTTATAAAAGGGATATGAGAAAGCGTTCCCACTCACATCTACTGATTTTTCTGGTTATATGTACAACAGGGCAAAAATCAATTTAATTTTCAGTGTCTCTCCATTCTTAAAAACAGCAGTACCCATAGAAAGCACATGCTGCATTTATTCCTACTTATTTTCTCTCATCACTTCTTACGGATTGAAGTAATTTTATTTGTTGGGTGTGCAAGCAAAACATCTAACGCTGGGTTGCAACGTTGAAGAATATCAGCTTTCTGAAAAACAGATGTTATAAGAACACAAGCTTCTGCTGCTCGGAAGCAAATGAGGACTCCCTTCACTGTGAGAGGTGCAAGATTTCTGATTCTGCACAAAGGACACAGAGCTAATAGTGTACGTTCCCAAATGATGGTTTTTAGGGGGTGAGGTAGAGTCAATCCCAACAGTATTGTCTCCTGTTTTTCTTCCTTTTGACCATCCAGATCAGTGTTTCTCAACCTCAGCAACTTTAAGATGCATGGACTTCAACTCCCAGAATTCCCCAGCCAGGATGCTTTAAGATGTGAGGACTTCAACTTCATGCTGGGAAGCACGCTGGCTGAGGAATTCTGGGAGTTGAAGTCCACCCAGCTTAAAGTTGCTGAGGTTGAGAAACACTGATCTAGGTGACAAAATGTCTGCCCAATGCTTTTGCCATCAACTCTAATGTACTGGGTTTTTCCCCTTTGGGTCAACTCTTTTCTGCTAATGTTATCAAGCAAGATACTGTAGCTACATTGTCCCACAACCCCACAGCCCAGCCAAAACACACACATCCGAATCAACACTCTCCAAAGGAGAAAGAGATACTTCTAAGTATGTAAAAATTTTACTTGCAGATGAAAATGCTAAAATCACAGTGGCAACAGCCAGATTATTAACTATGGCTATAAAGACCAAGGTTTTAGTGACAAATCAATGAGTTGGGGTTTTAAGTGCATTATGCAATATTTATTCAGTATCTTATTTGTTAAACTATTTCATCATCTAATGCCAAGTTCAGATTATATTTGTAACTTGCTTTGGTGCCTTTTGGCTGTAAATAAAATTGATTGACTGATTGACTGATTAATTGATCAGCACCCTCCAAACATAGGCATGCAATACTGAATTCCAGCCTTTGGTTACATTTCACCAGAAGACAGCACTCTTGAAGACTTGGTGTCTTCTTGATGGGCTGGGGCTGAAGTCTTGACTAAGCTGGCCGGGGATTTCTGAAAATTGCATCCCAACCCATCTGGCTGAGGGAAAGCTGCTATTCCAATGCTGAAAAAAAAAATTTTTCCTTTGCTATTCCAAGTTTGAAACAAGTTTAAAGGCCTCCTGAGACCAAAATTGCTACCCTAGAATAACCATCACAGGGCTGTTAAAGCCAGATGTCCTGCTAACCTCCAGGAGATATTTGAGCTGTACAGAAATTTAAATACATAGACATTAAAATTAAGAAGTGCATCTACCAACAGCTTCAAAAGAAGCAAGCAAGTGAAACTTGCAGGCACAAAGCAACGGAACTGTCCAAAATGGAGGAATAAGTTCCAGCAGTTTGGGTCCAAGCATTCCACCTCTTCTCAAATGTTCTGAAGCTGGAGGCCAGAAGTGGAAGCATCATTGGAACGGCTAAAACTCAGTGACTGGAGCCAATGGTTCGCTTTTGCGATGAATCAGCAGGGGGCACACAAACGCTGTTTTTAAAAAAGCAGCAGAAGTCTTTTGAAAGGAAGAAGGAAATAAAATCCAAAATTCCTATGAAGACAATGCCTTCACCCTCAAAAAAATGTGTTTTGTTTCTTGCACTCTCAGGTAAGATTCAGAATATATTATAGAGCTCACTGGGAAAGGATGAATGTTCCCCTTTTCCCTTATATTTTGAACATCTGATATATGTATAGCAGAAATGCTTGCTTTTGACTGTCTGATTATTGAAAGCTGTAAGTGTAGACAAGCTAGCTAGCAAGAATAATATTGGCCCTTGTCAATAGTCCAGTTTTAATACAATGGTGGTTTTTTCCCATTCAATTGTGTCTGATTCTCGGAGACTGCCTGGAAAAGTGACAAGTCCCTGCGGTTTTCCTAGCAAGGTTTTTCAGAAGTGGTTTGCCATTGCCTCCTTCCTGGGGCTGAGAGAGAGCGGGCTTCATGCCTAAAGCAGGACCAGAACACTCGGTCTCCTGGTTTCCAGCCTGATGCCTTAACCACTACACCAAACTATAGTGACTAGTTTATTATTAAGGCATCCTAATTCCCTATCAGGCACTGAATTTGCTGAGTGTATATAATTCCACGTAATTTTCTTGACCATGGTGTTTTTCCCATTGTTGCCTTCTGGATGGTTTTCTCGACTTCCCAGCCTAATCTGCAGCCTTTGGGACTTCCTTGGCGTCTCTCATCCAAGCACTAACCAGGTTAGATCCTACTTGGCTTTTTTCCAAGATCGGCCAATGTCTATTCCTCCACCTTTTCACCTTGCATGAACCCAATCTGTATGCCCTGTTGACTTCCAAGGCATCAAGGCTCTTCTGGTCTATGTTCTCCACCCAGTGGCAGCCCCTTCCCTGGTGTGTTCTGAATCAGGTCTTCTCTTTTTCCCCTGCTATAAGTGCCCAGAAATGTGGTTAAATCTACTGAGTTGTGTGCCTCCTGATGTGGTTTGATTTGTTTACGGATCACAGCCTAAACAAATATTCTAGCCAAACACAAAAGGGTAATGTCTACAGGAACACCCTCTCATAAACCCAGCCCCGCTTGGTGCCTGCTGAGTCAGCCAGCCACAGAATTAAGCCCATCCTCTGAACAAACCATCGCAGTCATCAGTTACAACACGAAGTTCATACCCGACTACAGAGAGATGGATTACAATTGGTCAGTCCACAGCTAAATTTCTCCCCCCCCCTATTATTCCCCCCCACATGCCATCTCTCAAAATTTCAAAAAGGTTGGGGGATAAAATTCAATAGCAGTTTCACAGCAAAGGAAAAATAAATACATCCAAGAGGCAAGAAAAGGAGATATACCCATCTTCCGTTTCTTTTTGGGAAGGCTTGCAGGTAACACACCTGGTGAGTTAAGAATCCCAGATGTCTTGAAGCTCATTTAGGCTAAACCCGCCTGATGCAGGAAATCTGGAATTTTATTTATTTATTAAAGAAACGTATATGGCCGCCCCACTCATGGTGACTCCAGGCGGCTTACAGAAATAAAACCAGCATGGTCCCCATGTGGTTGTCCAGATTCTGCTCGAAGTTCTCCAGATGAAGGAGGAGCCTTCAAGGAGCCACATCCCTTTTTTTTCCTCCTAAAATTCAATGAATTCAATGAAAATCTACCCTCCTGTAACTTAAATCCTACTTATTTGTTCTTACTCTCTGGAGAGTTTCTCTGCTCTCAAAAGCAAACTTAGTTCTGCCTGGGAGTTGTCTGCAGGCCTGCCAACTGAGCCTAGCAAGCACTGAGGAATTTCCCAAGCCTTGCTGGGAAGGGAGACTCTGCAGAGTTGGTGTCTGTCTCACCAAACGTAAAATCCAGCTGTGAAAAGCTAGACTTGATTTCATCGCTGGATGGGATAGACTGACCCTCAGTCAGCAGAAAAAAGAAGGAAAAACAAAGCTGTCTTCCTAGGATGATGGGAAATACAGTCCGGTGTATTTAAAGAGTGCCAGGTTGGGGGAAATCTATTCCAAGTCAGCTTTCCAGAAGCAAAAGGCTCATAGCTCAATGGATGACCAAGTGCTTCTAAGACATTCTGAATTTGCTGTGTATTCTTGCGTGTGTGTGCGTGGGTCCCCCTCCCAATAAGGCTAGAACCTGAAATGAAAACCAAGGTAAAACCAGAGAGGTGGTGAGGGCAGGCCCACAGAGGTCTGCAGGGCAGAAAGGCTGGTTCTCCATTGCAAATTTAAAATGAATGCCGCTTCTCTAGGATGGATGGATGGATGGATGGATGGATGGATGGATGGATGGATGGAATACAGCAAGCCCACTTGCTGTTGGCATTTCCAATAAGAGGTGTCCGTTGTTGATCTGAAGAATACCAAAACATTCAGCAAAGCTTCAAGCTAGCCGTGGGAGTAGGTTGGCATTTCTCATGCAGCTTGCACTGCAAAGCAGGAAATACTGCCAAATTCAAATTGCAACTTTTTTTTTTTAGAAAAAGGGACCCTGGGCAACAGCTGAGTTGGTTCCACAGAGAGACAGTGTTCGCCGTGAATTGATTGCTATTGTTCTCTGTCCAGTTCGTCTCTAATACTTGGCCGTGGGGGCAGGGCAACCTTTTCAATAGGGAGCATCTGGTGACCCATCCTCCATTCCGTCCCTGCAGCATTCGAAGCTGGAACGACAGCTGGAATATATATTTGTTTCTTGCTTGGTTTCCCTCCCCCTTTTCCCGGCCCAGTGGAAACATCCACAAAACTGGTTTGTTTAAATGGAGCCTCTCAGGCTTGCTGACAAGTTCCTTATATGGGCAAGTCACGGCCTTGCGCTCCTCTCCCCGAAGGCTGGACGTTTCTGAAGTCCCTTGGATGATGCTGATGCTTTCGTGGTCAGAGCTCGAGAACTGGCTCGGCCTCCCACGAAATGGTTTGGGAAGTGGCTTTCTGGCTGCAGGCAGCTTGAGCTGGAGCAGAAAACAGCCATTATGTCGCTGCAAACAAACTGTGGAGGGCCGCAAGGAAACAGGGCGTTGAATCATCAAGAGCAAACAAGTTGACCGTAGGCTTCGGAATGGAACGCTGCTAATCTCCTTCCTTTCACTCGGATTCCATTGGGGTGGGGAATGTTTCCGCTTCTTATTGACTTCGACCTTCCCTTCTTCTAATTGGCCTCTGATGGAATTGATCAGTTGTCTGCATCTGCTTAGGTTCTCCATTCCTATCCAAGCAGAGTTATCTTCCTGCAGGAAGAAGGTGCCTGTTGTGGGTCTGATTAATTAGATGCTGAAGCCTAATTTTTTTCAATCAGCCTTGCTGGGGGTGGGACGTTTTATCTATGTTATTTTGATTTGTATCCCACTGTTTTTTTGTTCAGGTCAAGACAACATCCCTAGTGCTCCCTCCTCTTATTTTTCCTCACAACTGTCTACTTCTGCGTCTGATAGGACCCTGTATTTCCAACATGGCAGAATTGCGTTCCTTGAAGAAGAGGGTGCCTGCCATGTCTCTGAATGATGCCCTCTGCCCTTCCTGCTTTCCCAGCCTGTGTCCAGAGTCTTTGCCTCTGCAAAGGCAAAGACTGTGTTGTAACTGAACAGATCATTCAGTCATTCCCCAAGCTGAGTCTTAGTAGAATGATTCCCTTTGGAGAGGAAGCACCTGCTGCATCCCTGAAGGAGTCTGTGTTCTGCAGTGACCTCCTTTTCTACTGGGAGTCATGCCCAACTGTAGTGAGGTGCAAAAAAGTCCAAGCTGCTCTTGATTTCCTTCCAGTCAGCCCTAGCAAGGAATAAGCCAGCTCTCTCTCTCACCCTCTCCATCTGGGAAGCAAATAATTTGTTGATCTTCACGTGCTGCAGAAGCAAATTCTGTCAAGGCATACGTGGAATGCTGCCAGTCTTAATGAAGAAGTCACACACACACACACACACACACGTCTCCTTCTGCTTGCAAGGGCAGGTCATTTCTCATTTTCCTGGCTGGTAACCTTTGCAAATTTGGCAGGGAAGAAGGCAGTGGTGGTGGACAGTTGAGGACCGTTAGCATCTATGGTCACTCATTCTTCTAACCACGTGCAGCCCCACGTACAATCGATCATCTTGACCAAGGCATCTCATCCAAAATCACATTGCAGGCTCACCCTTGCAAAATGGGAGGGGCCAGAAGATGTAGAATCCTCCTCCTCCTCTTCCTCCTCTTCTCCCCCCCCTCCCCCTCCTCTTCCTCCTTCCTTCTCCTCTTTCCCCTTCTCCTTCCCCTTCCCCAGCTGGCACAAAAAAAAAGGTGCAAACACATGTATGCCGGTTTGCACAAACCCAGCTTTTGCTAACATGAAACACTCCTATACAATTTCTAATTTTAGCGCCAAGTCTTGCCCAGCTGCCTGTACAGAACCACGGATACCCCCGTTCATGATAGCTGTTTCCCTTGCTCCATAATCTCCCTTCACCACTCTCATTAATTCTATAAGCCACCTTCCATTTCTAATTATATCCCTATAGTGGGGATAAGAGCTGGCCCGTTGGGATTTTAATTACAGTCCCTCCCCGAATCATTTTTGCTTGCCTGTAGCTTAAATAGTTGCCAGCCTTGGACATCTTTATCTTGGTGGGTTTGAAATAGTTCTTCCCCAGTGAGGGCTTTGGCAGCCTGACCCTGTGCAGTTAAGAAGGCCAGTTTTAGCTTTGCATCCAGCCATCATAGGAGTGTGCTGTCAGACCTCAAGATTCAGCGGCATAATTGAAACGGAGCAAGTCTTTTATGAAAACGGCAGTTTACTTTTAGTTGTTAGGACCATTTTCACCGGGCAGGATACTGATGGAATAGCATCCTCGGAGGGGACTACATTTTTGATCCATTTCTCTCTGTTGGGTAAGGGTTTGCTTAACCTGATTACAGATAGTCCTCGCTTAACAACCATTTGTTTAGTGATGGTTCAGACTTATGACAATGCTGGGAAAACCAACTTACAACCAGTCCTCACACCTACGGCCATCACAGCATCCTGCAGTCACATTTCACCATTTTCGATCGTCTCAGCCAGCTTCCAGTGAGCAAAATCAATGGGGAACCATGTTATTCACTCAGTGACCATGTGGTCCGCTTAATGACCATGGTGATTCACTTAATGACTGTAGCAAAAAAGGTTGTAAAATTGGATTGGATTTGCTTAATGACTGCTTCACTTAGCAACTGAAATTCCAGTCCCAATTGTGGTCATTAAGTGAGGACTACCTGTACTGGCTTAATCTACTTTCTGGATTTTTACAATGCTCCTGAACCATAAGCTACTCACATTAAACCACAAAATCAACACATCAGGGTTAACACTAACCAAATCTGGTATGTTTGTGTGAATGCATCTGCTAGGTACCTGCTAGGACCTGACTAAGCTTATTGGATGAACACAACTTATCTCTGTGTGTCTATGCATGTGCACTATTTTTCCAGATACTGTAGGAAATGGTGGAATCCAAGCATGCATCTCCTGACCCTAGAGTGCCCTTTTAGACCATAAATAGCCAAGGTACTATGTATATGTGACCAAGCAGGATAGAAGAAATGCTGTGGACTAGTAACTTGATTGCAAAATTGATTGCTAGACCAATTAAGTTTAAGTTGATTGTCATTGGATATAAGCTTTATTTACTTACTTATTTATTTATTTATTTACTTACTTTTTTGGTACTTGTGCATTATTTTAATCTGGGATAGGTAACATGTAGCTCTCCATGTGCTGGATTGCAACCCCCATCACCCTCCCCCATTGGCCACATGGGTCAGGGATGCTGGAATCCAATACCTGCTCCATGCAGACCTTGATATATATGAATATTAGTGTCATGTTCCCCATTTCAATATTCTGTTAACATCGTAACGTTTCACATGTCAAACTGTTTTTCCGTGTATACCCGCCTTGCTCATGGCTGGGTTTTTTCCATTCCTGCGCTCTGCTTTGTTTTGGAACTTTGGAATGTATGTTTGGGTTTGCACTCCTGTTCAAGGTTACTTTCCCAGGCGCGTGTAACGGATCCTAGCACCTGGGAGGGGGTGCGTGCTGACGGGTGCTCGGGGCGGGACTGGGTTGGAAGCAAGGCTCTTAAGTTTGTATTTGGCGCGCTTTGGCTCATTCTCAGCTTTCTCTGTATTTGCATACTATTCCTTTAATAAATCAGTTATCTTTAAGCCCGAGCTTGTGAGACTGAGTATTTGGGATTAGGCAACCATTACAATTAGTGGCTATTGTCAACCGATAACAAAGAACACTCTTTGATCTGCTCCAGGGCTTTTAACAGCCCAGCAATTTTGTGAAACCGGCAGAGGGAGGAGTTCATGAATAGCACCACTCAAGGGTTGCATACGGCTATAAGGCTGAAGGATTATAGCTTATAGCTGATAGCTATCAGGCACAAGAGCAGGATCTGTAAAAAAGGTTGGTGGAAGACGGCTGTGGAGACCCAGCTGAAGTCTCCCACATCATGCCCGGTGTGGAGGAAGCAAGAGATCTTTCTGCCTCTGAGTTTAAATAGCTTTGTTGGTGGAAGGTTTAGGAGGCAAAGGGAAGGAAGTATGGCGTTTCAACCTCATACATGATTCACTCCCGGAACGATCTGCCACAGGATGTGGTGAGAGGCAGGCAGATGGTTTTCAAACCATCAAGAACGACGGGCTCTCATTTTGAGAAGGAAAAATTTCCACATAAGGGGGCAGAATATCTGGGAATAGCAGGTGCTGGGCGCGTGCAACCAGAGTTGGCCATTCCCTGGATATCTTCATCATTCTGTCAGCTGTCCACTTTGGGAAAACAGGACAGCAAAGGCAATTTTTACCTTCAGCGTTTCCATTCAGCCTTCACTTCCTATTTCCCATAAGGTATTTCATTGCCTTGCTTGGTGTGAAGCTCTCTTGAAATCCAGAATCAGCTTCTGAAGCTATCGGACCATCAGGAAGAGACATGAAGTCAACAGATACAGGCTGGGGCGAGCAAACAATGGTTCAAAGAAAATGTGCTCTGAAATCTTGACACTGACACTTGAAATGTTGGTCAGAAAACTCCAGAATTTCCTTGAGGACAATGCGGAAAGCAAGGCCTTGGGTGCTCAGCACAACAGGCGCCTCTGCAATCTACCCTACACTGGTGACTTTCATTAACGAAGCTTGTTTCGAATGAAGCTCATCACATATGTAGAGGAGAGACCAGAGAGATAGAGAGAGAAGAACTACAGTTCCCACAAAATATAAAACTTTGGTCAGGGTATCCATTCATTGTATCCAACCTCTCTGTCTTAGCGGGAGGGAAAGGATGAGGAGAAGATTTGGTTTCAGGTTCTCCTTGAGCCAAGGATCCATGGAGTGACCTCCAATAAGCATTTGTTCAAGCGTCCGTTTTCCCCTCTGTAAAATGGGAATGACCAAAGGGCGCATCTTCTTTAGGCAATGTAGAACTTGCGGACCTCATAAACATATTTCCACAAGAGCTGCTAGCACAGAGATTAATTAATCAACACATTTAGACCTCAAGAAATGTCAACGTTGATAGATAAAGGAAGAGAAGAGAGGCCCTTTTGTCTGACCTCCACCCTCTTTGTTTTCTAAAAATTTCCCACCCGCTTCCCAGCTATGCCCAAGAAGATACCTCAATCCATGCAGAGGAGGTGGGGAAAAGGAAGCAGGAATTGAGATGGACATGGAGAAGAGGCGAAATATACAACAGAGAAAAGGGGGGCAGAGCATGTAGGGAGAGAAGGCGGGGAGAAGAGTCCATGGTTAGCAAAGTTGGATTGGTTCATAACATCCATAAGACAGAAAAGGCAAGTTAACATTCCAAGCGGTTTATGGAGAGCAGATCTTACTTCCTACCTTGGCGTCTTTCACACAAGTCATCCCCATAACTTTTTTTTTAACACACTCTCCCTAGGAAACATTTTAAATAGGATTTAGGTTGCTACATTTCAACTGACAGCAACAACAGCAACAACAACAACAACAACAGAACTGGAAGTTTTCTTCATTTTTTTTTAAAACGGTGAGAGATTTTTCACTTTGGAGTGCATCTGAGCAGAAGAGGCATTGGAAGGAACAAAAAAGCATTCCGTGACATGCTGGCGGGGCGGGGGGGGGGGGAAGAGTAAAAATAAAATTGCAGTAAACAGAGCCTTAAATCAAAAAAGTCAATTCAAGCAACTCCCCCTCACACTGCTGGTATTAATGAAATCTGAAGCTATTTTTACCAGCTTTTGGCAAAACGCCTGTTTTGGTCATAACGGCAGAAGGAAGAAAAGCGTGCCAGTCAACGCTCGTCAGCAGTTTTATCCTGTCAGCTGCTTGAGTTGTGTGCGAAAGGAGCCCAAGGAAACACTTCCATTTTTGTGCAAGATTGTTGGTTTTCTCTCCCCCCAAAATGCTTTTTCCCCTCAAGTTTCTGACTGCAAACTGAGGGACACAGTGTAGGTGGGTCCATCCATTGATTTGCTTTTCTGAATCAAAACGAAAAACACAGTGAACTCGCTTGGACCAATACAGGTAGTCCTCACTTAGCGACCATTCGTTTAACGACTGTTAGAAGTTATGACAGCACTGACTTACAGTCAGTCCTCACACTTACAACTGTTGTAGCATTCCCACAGTCACATGATCAAAATTTGGGTGCTTAGCAACCCGCTTGCACTTGCAACTACTGCAGCATCCTGGGGTCACATGATAGCCATTCATGACCTTCCCAGCCGGCTTCCAACAAGCAAATGAATGGGGGAAGACTGATAAGCGTGATTCGCTTAACAACCACAATGATTTGCTTAATGACTACAGCAAAAAAGGTCATAAAATCGTGTATGATGACCACATCACTTAGCGACAGAAGTTCCGGTCCCAATTGTGGTCGTTAAGCGAGGACTGCCTGTATGTTGCATTCTACAGGGCACGTTTACTAATACTCGTGAAGGGATTTGCTTGCAGGAGGACAATTCAGAAATGTTACATTCAGCTTACACTGCATTATATGATAGAGCTTGGTGAAGCTTTGAGGAGTTGATCAGATCTCCAAATTGAATCAGGAAGCTGAATCAACTCGCGTGCTTCTGAATTGGACGAGCTTTCTGAAAGCCCTTGTTTTCTTCATGTTTTGGTTTTCCCATCCGAAGTGAGCAAAATGAATAGACTGGTTTCTCTTTTTAAGTTGGCTGGTGATCCTTAAAAACATATTAAGATCATCAGTTGACTTAAAAAGGAATCTTTATTCAGAACAATGGGCTGTGTCTCTGACAGTTCGAACAGGCTGTGTGTGTGTGTGTGTGTGTGTGTATTCTTTCCTCTCCTTTGCAGCATGCATCTGAGTAGTAGAGCCGTTCCTGGGATTCCCCCACCCTTACCATCTGGAAATGGTAGCTGAGATTGTTGCAGGCAATCCTAGGTCATCTTTGCCTCCCTCCCCGGGTGAAATTGCTCAGAGAGGGAATCAGTGCTGCCTCAGGCCGCCAAGTGCTGCACCAACCATGGCAATCCAATGTTCTTTTCTGAGACCCATTTGAGCCACGTGCCCGTCCTCCATCACAACTGCGCATGACTGCCTGAGCCCCAGATATTACTGGAATGCAGCAGCCAACCTCAGCCTGTAATCCTGCCAGCCGCAAAATGTTCCCCAAGGAAGTCCAATACAGATGCATGTTTTTGGTCCAGCAAGTCAGGGCATCCTCCCCCTTCCATCACCGATGCCTCTGAGGATGTGGAAAAAGCAAACGAGGGGTCCTCCTTCCCCTTCTGTAGAAGAACTGCGTGTTGCACTGTCTTCCCCACAGGCAAACCTTGTGCCCACAGGAACTCCTTCACCAGCTCTCCCCCCACCCCAGGAAGCCGTTCCTCCCTGTGTGTGCCTCCTGCTTTGCCTCCAGCAACTGTTCTCCCCCCACCCGAATCTGCAGCCCACCACATTCAGAATCCAGCTTTTAAGAGAAGCAAAGTCAGCTTCCTATGCAAGCAACGGCTTGTCACTCATGGTCCCAAGGTTAAGGAAGAACGTTCATGTGGTCACCCTGAACACCTTTTAGCAAGGAGCTAAGCCCTGTGCTGGAAAAGTGCTGCTCCTCAGCTAAAGCCCACATTCCACAGGCACCACTTCATCTTGGGAGAAACTCTTTCGGTCAAATCAGATCCACTAAGTGCATCCAGACCAGTTATGCTCCAGGGGCCAGTGGTCATCTTCAAATACCCTAAACGAATTCCTCTAATCCTGGAGTTTTCCAGTTGCGTTGTCTTTACAGCTTCCATTATCCCAGAGAGCTCTCGTTATCTCTAGCCACTGAGGAATATTGGAGGGCGCAGGGTTGGAGAAAGCTCTGACATCATCTGTTGTGGGTTAGGAGGGGGACTATCATCCACAGCAGGCATTCCAGTGCCTTCCAAATGCTTTGGATCACAGTTTCCATGGTTCTTTGCTAATAGCTGGGGGCAGGGGTGAAGTTCAAGCCATAAGGCAGTTCCTACATTGCTATCCTTGGCTGGCCCATGGATATGAAACTTGCTTTTCCAGGTTAATTATGCACCCCAAGGCAATTCGTTTACGATGAGTCTGCTCAGATGCTCAGCAATACCATCTATTTGTCTGGCCCAGAAGATTTTTCTCAGGCGGGTCTATCTCAACGGAACTTCCTTTGGGGTGATTGGGAGTCGACTCCCATAGAGGGAAGGGATTTTAATCGAGCCACAAAGACTCTGCCATTCCCACCTGCCTTTAATCCATTGATCTGGAAAGTTTGTGAGATTGTGTTCTGGGTATAGCACTATGTAATAAAGGAAGTTTATACTGCCAATTGCCAGGACCTTGTCAATGGTGCTGTGTAGATGGAAGTTTGCAGGATGCTGGAATATTTATTTATTTTATTTATTTCAATTTATTATAGCTGCTCAACTCCAACAGACACTTTTCTCCATGTGCCCAGGCTGTGAAAGGGTAGGATGCAAGAGTTTCCAGATAGTGAAAAACTCATATCTTGGGAAAATACAGGTAGTCCTCACTTAACGACCACATAGGGACCAGGAAACTGCTTGTGAAGCAGTGTGGCTGTTAAGTGAGTCACCATGTGAAAACCAGACCTGATTTTATGACCATATTATGGCAGGCAGTAAGTGAATCCAACTTCCCCAATGGACATTTTTTGCCATAAATGGGCAAAGAAGGACACAAATCGCAATCACATGACCATAGGACACTGCAGCTGGTCGTAAATGCGAGCTGGCTGCCAACTGCCTGAATTGCTAGCATGCGACTGAGGGGGTGGCGTGACATTTTGCGATGGTTGTAAATGTGAGCACAGGTCGTAAAGCCCTTTTTCTGAGGCTGTCGTAACTTTGGACCCTCATTAAATGAATGGTCATTAAGTGAAGACTACCTGTAAAGAGGTCCAAAACTTCTAGGTTTTGACAGCTTGTTATCCTTCTGATGAATTCCAGAGAGAAATTGGTTATTGGGCTACTTAACAGGGCACCGATTGGAAATCACAACCCTTCAGATGGGTGTGAATGGGTACTGTAAGCAACCGTGATTCACAGTGTCTTTTTCCTTCCTCCCGGGATTTAAGCTGAAGAAAATTCACAGCTGCTCGTTTGGAGAGCTGCCAAGAATGGCCCTGCAGGCATTCAAGGAGAGCTCTAACTAGACTCATTTCCAGTTTTCCAGTGAAACCGAGTTTGGCATAGAACAATTTGGGGTTCCACTATGATTCTAGGAATTCCACACCCTTTCCAGATGGAAAACCACCAGGGTAAAGGGAATTACTGTCATAGTTTTGCTTTTTAAAAAGCCTAGTTTGCCTTTCCTTTAGACCGTCTGCTTGTCTCTTCAGCTCAATGCAGAAACATTAAAGGCCAAGTACCCAGGACAATGGGATTATGACGAGGAGTGACACAATCCTATAAATGATAACAAAGGCTGAAGCTCAGCCTTTGCATTGATCTTCCTTCTTTCCTTCTTTCCTTCTTTCCTTCCTGCCTGCCTGCCTGCCTTCCTTCCCCCTTCCCTTCCCTTCCAGTCAGTCTTGACTCCTGGCAATTGCCTAGACTTGTCCCTGCAGTTTTCTGGGCAAGAGTTTTGGAAATGTTACCTTCTTACATTCTTCCTAGGGCTGAGAAGGAGGGACTGGCCCAAAGTCACCCAGCTGGCTTCATGCCTAAAACAGGACTAGGACCCACAATCTCCCAGTTTCTAGCCCAGTGCCTTAACCACTACTCCAGATTGGCTCTTATATATCGATGGATATTACTCATACATATATTAACTGTCTAATCTGTCTCCTTGGGTAGGCTGGATTTTTGTTTTAAAATTTATACTCAGGTTTTCCTGGAGCAACAGAGTACTGGTAGTTCTCAACTTATGACCATTCATTTAGCAACCATTCGAAGTTATGACAGCACTGAAAAAAGTGACTTATGACCAGTCCTCGCACTTATGGCTGTCACAGGGTCCCTGCAGTCACATGATTAAAATTTGGGTGCTGATGACTGGCATGTATTTATGACGGCTGCAGCATCCTGGGGTCACACGATTGCCATTGCAGCCTTCCCAGCTGGCTTCTGACAAGCAAAGACCATGGGAGAAGCTGGAATCGCTTAACAACCATATGATTCACTTAACAACTGTGGCAAAAAAGGCCATAAGATTGGGCGTGACTGACTTAACAACCGCCTCACTTAGTGATGGAAGTGCTGGTTCCGATTGTGGTCATAAGTCGAGGACTGCCTGTATACACATATAGAGGCAGGGCTGGGTGTGTGAATTTGTCTATGTGAGGTTGGGGGAATTAACTGTTGAATGGTTATGAATCTGCTCCACCCAAGCAGCCTCATGACTCACAGAAATGCATCACTGGAATAATCCTCTCTTCGCCGTTTCTTCTGGTCTGCCACGGCTAGTCAACTAAGTTCAGATCCAGAAGTTCTGCCGCACAGAATAACTGTTTTCACACAGCACACCTCCCCACCTTAGACCCAAACCTAGCAAAGGGCTTTTCACAAGACACTGATTTAGTTGCATGCTACAATTGGTTAGAGTTTTAGGTGCTCGTATGTGTGGTGCTAACCCAAATAATGGGTTAATTCAGCAAGCAAGTTCCTATTGTAAAAAGTGAACTGGTGATGTCATCTCTCATTAACACTGTGCCTATTTTAGCCAATCAAGGGCTGGCTAATTGCTTAGGAACGGAGAAGCAACGAGTGCGGTTGGTTTGCCAGAAATCCAATCTCCAAATCATGCTAAAAAAAGAATCATGCCCAAAGCTCTGGGAATGCAATGGCTTAGCATCCAGGAAAAACTGAACTAGATCAGCTGCTGGACTGACTTGGTATAATTATTATGTGTGTAAGAATTCAGTCATTCATTCTGAACCACAAGGAGGGGAATCTAAGTTCTTGTTTTAAAGGCAAAGGATTTTGCACATACTTCTTACATCCAAATCTTTGCAGCATAACTACCGCTTAGCCAGTTTCATGACTTAACCCATCCAACAGTATGTGCCAAACGCCCCCCCCCCGCCTTTTTTGTTCTCTTTTTACAAACAAAGCAGGAGCAGCTGTGCTTGTCTACTCCAGGATAGAGACAAGGAGAACTAGATCCAGCCCCATCAAGAGCCATAGACTAAGCATCTTGGAACATTTTCAGGCATCCAGCTCAGAGCTAGAGTTAATTCTGCAGAAGCCACTTTCACAAAGTGCTTGGCTCAGTCGATCATCCGCAAGCTAGACGTTTGTGTATCAGTGCGCTGCAGAAAACACAGAAGCAGGACGTAGTGGGAAAGGGGGCAACCTGATCTGGCAAGGAGATGCATTTGCCATTTAGCGACACCATAACCCTGTGGCTATTATAAAAACAAGCCTTTTGCCTTACTGCCAAAGGGTGTCAGTTTCACTCCAGGCGAAGGGCTTTAGGAAAACCCGTGCTACTTCTCCGAGAAACAGGTTTTGACTGCTCAAAATTCCTCCTCCAAACCATTAAGTTCCCTAGGTGTATAATTCTATATTCAAAACTCGCTGTTGGATGAGCCTAGACCAGGGTTTCTCAACCAGGGTTCCGTGGCACCCTAGGGTTCTGTGAGAGCTCACTAGGGGTTCCCTGGGAGATCAATGTTTATTTAAAAAATTATTTCAAATTCGGGCAACTTCCCGTTAAAAAGGTAAGTTTCATTCTTTATTTGTAGCTTAAGAACACAGTTGATGCAAATATACAAGCCTACACATGAAATGAATATAATGATTTTGTAACTTCTGGTCTGTATTTGAGCCTGAATGTGCAGGGGTTCCCCGAGGCCTGAAAAATATTTCAGGGGTTCCTCCAGGGTCAAAAGGTTGAGAAGGGCTGGCCTAGACCATTCTTTTGATCAAGTGAAGCTTTGTTTTTCATTTTAAGCTGCAAACTCTTGGGACAATTACACTCGGTTTTCAGCCCTTGATGGTGCACTGGCATTTTGGAAGAGTAAAAAAATTCTAACCTTGGCTACTGAACTTAGCACAGCTTGTGAAATTGTCCTTGATTCTCAGACACTTCTGCCTTCTGCTGAGATAGCCACTTTGCACTCATCAACCTGCACTTTATACCCAAACGCACCAACTCTCCCCAACTTGGTACTCTTTGGATAAGTTGAGATCGTAATTCCCAGAGCTCCCATCCACATGGCCCAGTGTGGCATCCATGAATGGAGAAACTTGGATTCAAATTCAACCTCAGCCAGGGACAATTGGGGCATGACTTGGGGGCAGTCGTAATATTTCAGCCCAGTTGACCTCAAAGGGTTCTGGTTTGGGGTTAAAAATGGGGAAATGGGGTGCTACTCATGTCGTCTTGAGCTTCTGGAGGAAAGCTGGGAGAGAAATCTATCAGGCAAGCAAATAAATTAAAGAGCAGCATTGCGCCACGGCCCATCAGATCGCTGATATTTCAGCTCAGTTCACACAATGCCCAACACCCGGATTTGCCCAAACCTGGTTTTTGATTAAACCACAACCTAGCTGGGTTCCCTGACTGCATTAAGCCTTCAACTATAGAGTGCACACTACAATGGCTGGGTCCGCCCAGGGCCGCAACTAGGGTCTGTGTCACCCGGGGCAAACATGGATTCTGCACCCATTTTGGCGCCTCCCCAGAGCTAATTTTGGCTCCCCACCAGCGTGGCGCCCAGGGCACATGCCCCTGCTGCCCCCCACAGTTGCGGCCCTGGGTCCGCCCAATACAGTAAGCCAAAACCAAGCCCAGCCACTGGTGCTTTTGCATGGATTCTGTGTTCCCTTCTCTCTGACTCTTTTAGAGATGTCCCTGTTCCAGACAAAAAAAGGTGTGTGTGTGTGTGTGTGTGTGTGTGTGTGTAAATACAGAGAGTCAGAGTACTACTCCGCATCTGGGAAAGGGGTGTGCAGTCCATGAAAACTGATGCCATCACTGGACATGATGGTGCCCCAAGTCTTGTCGCTGCCACAGACTTGGTTGGGATCCAGCCTCTATGGAGAAAGGGCATCCATTTGTGGGTCGCAGCAACCAACTCCCGAGCAGCCTCATGGGAGGTGTGGCCCTGAGCTGGCGGAGACCCCCTGGTTTTGGACAGAGGCTGGAATGTCCCCTTCCCCTTTCTTTCCCCCTCCCAACCTTCCGGGAGATTGTCCGCTCGGTCCAGAGAGAGGGAGGGGGGGTGGGAGAGGGAAGGAAACTGCCCCGGGCCGCCGTTAGTCAAAGTAGCGCTGCGTTTAACCGACGCCCCACGCCCCCAAGTTTCCAGCATCTCACACTGGACGGTGCACTTAAAACCCGCCACGCAACCAAGCTCTCCTTTAGGGACTGGAGAGGTTCCCACCTGCCGCCGGCTTTCTCTCGGGGCTGCCTCGCGCCCCACGGACGCCCCCCACCCCCAGCTGATGCCACCCCGCTCCCTTCGGCCCTCCATCCCCCGCCTCCCCGAACCTCTCCACCCCGCCCTCCGCTTCCCCGCCTCGGCTGCGCTCCCGCCGCTGCTCCCCAGCTTTTCCCAGGACCCCCTCCCGGCTCGGAGCCAGAGCGCCCAGTCGGAAGCGAGGGGGGGTGCTCTTTGGAAAGCCGGCTCGGCTGCCCACTCCCAGCAGGGCTCCCCACCGTTTTTTCCGGAATCCTACCTAGGTCGGCAGCGGAGAAATCAAACGGCGGCTCTGCAAATTCCCCGACGGCGAAGACGGCAGAGGGAGAGAGAGATCCGGGCTGGGCTGGGCTGGGCTGGGCTGGGCTGGGTCGGGCCGGGCATCCTCCTCCTCCTCCTCCTCCTCCTCCCCCGCGCGCTCCGCCCAGCGCATTGAAGAGCCGAAGGCCACGCAGAGCGGCTCGGGGGAGGAGTCCCCAGCTGGGTAGAGCCAGCGGGCCGGCCGGGCGACTGGCCGGATTGGCGATGCCGCTGTGCAAAGTCGCTGTGCGACCCCCCGCCCGCTCCATCCCACCCATTGCAGAGCGGGTTGCGCGCGCGCAAAGCCAGGCTGTTGGGCTCGAGAGTGGTTATTCTCCTGCGCACGCCAAGAAACCCCCCAGTTCGACCCTGAGCTGCACGCGGCTTCCCTAATGAAGCCAGCCCGGCCCCCACTTGCTCCTCCTTCGGATTCTCTCGGCTGGCCCTCGGAATGACTGCCCGTGCAGGTGGAGGGCTGGTTTTCCCGCCCCGCCGTGGATTCTGAAACAGTCGAAACAAGCAGTTCTAGGCTTGCAGAAATGTTTAAATTTGCAGAAATGTATATGTGTTCTTGCTTATACTGATGATCCCAATTTATGTACCCTTCTTAGGCAGTCAACTTGTTCACGAGTCAGATTATTCGTGGCCAGATAAGCCTTATGCCCGTGAACTACAGTGCCCTTCATCCTCAGGCCCTGTGGTTTGGGATGATGATACTCACACCTTCAGAGATGGAAGGGGGCTGTCCTGAAGCCCCCATCAGAGCATCCCTGTCTGTCCTCCTTCTGCTAGAACATAATAGATAACCTGAGGATACCTGACTGGGGAAAAATTAAAATAATACATTTGACTTTCACTTTCTCACCTCTTCATCATATTCATCTGGACTGTGTTGATATCCAAAGGGATGATTTTGTTTGGTCTTGTGCTATGGTGTTCCAGTGTATTTCTGTGTTTCTTGGTGGTAGCCAGAACACTGAAATACATCTCATTAAAAAAAAAAAAAGCTTCCCTTTTTATTGTTAATTTCAGGATGTTGGAAAGAGAACTGGGGAGAGTTGTAAAGTCTGAGTCACTTCTCCAAGGGGGAAGCAAATAAAGATAATCCAGCTGTAAGAGGAACATTTCTGGAGGAACAACATAACAAGCCCTGAGAATGATGGAAAAGCAAACAAATGATCTGACAAAGGTGGAACATCTTAGTATAAAAGGGCTCTCCAAAGTTGGTCACTCTTTCATGACTCCTTTTCTTCAAAAGATCTACAACACCCAACATTTCACATCTGGCCATTCCTGGCTGCAGCTGCTGGAAATTATAGTTCAGTTCAGGACAGATCATCATTGAGAACATCTGTCTGTGTGGTCCCTAAGAATGGATCCCACTTGATGGCACTTAATCAGTCAACCATTGAGGAGGTGCTGGTGCCTAAAGGCATCAAACCAGCCTTTCTCAACCCTGGAGGGACGCTTGAAATATTTTTCAGGCCTGGGGGAACCCCTGCACATTCAGACTCAAATATAGGCCTGAAGTTGCAAAATTACTACATTCGCTTCATGGGTACGCCTGTATAGATGCATTAACGGAACCCTGGGGTGCCACAGAACCCTGGCTGAGAAACCCTGCATTAAACTAATGCTCCACCCTGATGTTGCTATTACATTTCTGGGCTCAGATATCTGTGACAGACCTATCTGTTTCATACATGACTTTGCAGGGCAGTTTCACAATCCCAGCTGAAATTGACATCACTGAATGCCAGGGAATCTTGCCATAAAAGTCAGTTTCACTTGACAGATGAAAACACCAGTGTGATTTGCACAGCAGTAGACAGGTTCGCAAAGGATTCAGTGCAGTATTGTTCTTCCACTAGAAGTTGTGCATGTGTGTTCCACTAATAATAATAACCTCTTGGGGACACAATATTTGTCCAACGTTTTCTGAGACAACCCATGTCTTTGTCTGATCAAGAAGGCTTGCAGTGAAAAATTCTCCTTGTTTTGGCTCTGCAGACTCCTAAGAGCAATAGAAACTTTCTGAGATAGTTATATTGGTGTGCGAAATACCCATTTTTGAATTGTTTGTTTGAGAAGCTACCTTATCAGGGAAACTTGGAATATATTTGTGGTTACAGGCTTTTTCCTCTTTTCATTTGTTGGGTTGTGTTTTTTTCTTCTCCTTTTTTCTTGGTGTATGGTGAGCTGTTCATTTTACTTTATGTATGTTGGTTTGAAAATGGACTAATTCTTCTTTAAAAAAAAAAAGATTAAGAAGTCACCTTGCTTTCATCAACCTAGGTTGACGGGGAAAACCAATACATCCCCAAACGCCCATCGCCATATAATGATATAATGATTCTTTGTATTCTGCACATAATACCAATTATGCAATTTTACCAAGAAATTGTTTTTAAACATACCAGGGAGTTTTTCTTTGTGTTTAAGCCTGTTTTGCCCCTTTCCTTGATGTGTTGGGCACTCTGATTTCCATGGTGTGTATATCCTGGCTGATAGAGAAATGAATTCAATCACACCAAGGAGCTTCTGGATTGCAACAGACAGAAGATCCTTTTGCACATCGGTGTGAGGTGTAGTATCCCTTTAAATGCTGAGGCCGGACCGGGCCTAAGCCAGTTCAAACTTTATTACATTCTCCTTTTAAAGCCGACGTGGGTTTTCCCCTTCCTTTTCCAACCACGGGGTAAGGCTGCCATCTAGCGTCCAAGAAAAGGTGGTGCATCGCGTTTCATCGCACGTCGTCCCTTTTTCTGACTTTTGCCAGCATTTCATGAACGCGAAGCCCCAGCGGGCGGATCATCCACACAACCTTCCTCGCCTGGTTACTGGTTAACCCGTGTTTTGGCTTTGCACAATGCACTGAACTGGCCACTAACCCATAACTAACCCATACAGCAGGCTAAGTTCCAGCAAATGAACCATGGTTAGGATTAAATGACTTCGTTCTCATAAGCTGCTCCTGTTTTATGCGGCTTTGAGTTCTAATTTATTTATTTATCAAATTTGTCGTTGTCCTTATCGTGTGTGTCTTGGCATGATCAGCTCAAATGCTTTATGTGTTACTATTAAGAATAATAAAATGACTTATTATTATTTTTTTTTTTAAATATCCCCTGGAATCACAAAATCCTTGACTAGCAAGTAGTTTAGCAAACTTGCAGGCAGAAATTCAACTAGTCGAGCTAAGCCAGCAGGAGAGGGCGCTTGCCCGTTGAATGCAGGCCTGCTGAAGGCGGAGGGGAGGGCCTGGGCGGGTGGGCGGAGCCAGAACGACCGCGGGCGCAGCTCATTGGCCAAGCTCCACGGCTTGACGTCAATTCCGATTTTTTTAAAATCCCCCTTCTGTTATGCCCGCCCATTTCGGGCTCGCGCGCCGGACGGCTGGCTCCTCCCCTTCGGCCTGCGCCTTGTCCCCTCTCCTATCTGCGCATGCTCTTTGCTTTAAGCCGCCCAAACAAGAGCCGGCTTTTTTTTTCCTTAGCGCAGGCGCTCTGGGCCGGGCCTTCTGCCCCGCCTCCGCGCTCTCTCCAGAAAAGAGAAAATCCCCAAACCACAAAACCACTCTCCCGACCGTCACCCCCTTCGGCCCCGCCTCCTCGGCTGTCCCGATTGGCCCTCTCCTCTGTCGCATCCCGCCCTCCCCCGGCCGAGTTTTGTTTCGCGTCGCCCACCCTCTTCCTCCCGGAGGAGAGATTGGGCGGCTGGACTGGCCCGGCCGGCCTCCCGGCCCCGCCCCGCCCGAAGTGGGCGGGGAAACCCCGCGGAAAGGGCCGCCGCCATCTTGGATCGAGGGTGTCTGTGAGGGAAGAGGAGGGGCGGCGGCGACGAAAGAGGGAAGAAGACGCCGGAGGAGGAGGAGGCGGAGGAGACCCCCGTTGCCGCCGCCGCCGCCCGTTGCCGCCGTGCGCGCCGCCGCGGCTCCAGCCCGGGACGAGACGCTGCTGTGGCCGCCGCTGCCGCCTCCCCAGCCAAGCTGCCCAGTCACCAGCCCCTCGAGCCCAGGTAAATCTGGGCGGCCTAGTCCGGGCCTTCCGGCCCGGTCCTCCCGGGGGTTGCCTAGCAACAGGAAGGGACCGCCTCCCCCTTTCCGCGGGGGAAGCAGCGCCCGCGGGCGCCGCGGCCTGGCCTTCTCGTCCGGGGGAGGAGCTGGAGGAGGGGGGGCTGGATTGCGACCGCTCCCATCATTCCCAGCCCGTCCTTGCGCGGGAGCCCAGCCCCCTCCCTCCGTGCATGCCTATCCTGTGTGCTTCCGGGACCGCAGCCCCCATCACCCCCAGCCGGCCAGCCAGCCGGGCTGCTGCTTTGCAGAAAATGTGGGAAGCCCCCGCCCCACCCCGGTCCCATTCCTCCCTGACCGGCAGCGCGGCTCCGAAAGCTCCCCGCCGGCTTGTCCTTCCCGGCCCGGTGGCTCCACCGCTCAGCCCTCCCACCCGTCCCCTTAGGACCGGCTTCCATCATCCCCAGCCGGTAGGCCCAGCCCCTGAGCTCTCAGCCATTGCATTTTGCCCCAGACCCGGTGGGCCTGGGGCTTCCCGTGGGCCTGATGGGATAGGCCTGGGGTGGGGGGCGCTGAGCTAGGCTGGGGGTAGGGGAGAAGCCAGCCCTGGCGGTGCTGCGATCCTTCCCCATAGGTAAGTGTGTAGGGCAGGAAGCTGTGTGGACTTCAACTCCCACAATTCTGGAAAGGGGTGCACCTGTGCTTACAGTTTCTTTAAGCAGTGCTTTTGACCCTTTTCTTGGGTGTCTTGCAATCCAAGTCCTGCAGGTGTCAAGGACGTGTCTGCCTTCTTTCAGTGGAGAAAGTAAGGAAACTGTGTGTGGAGCAGTCTTATTTGTAAGCTGTGTACAACCCAGCTGTGTCGAAATGTGCAGTGAGTGCCATTTGTGTTGTACATATTCCATCAGAGCGGAGAATGAGCATTCTGAAGTAGGTCGGGGATTTTGGATAAGTCCTTCTAAGTAGGCAAAGTGTATGAATGCTCAAAGCAACCAACTTAGCCTTGAATCTGAACTGAAAAGGGTAAGGATTGCTGATACGGATGGCGCTGATTGTTTTTTAACATTCGCAGTGTCGAGCCTGCAGCTTTTAAATGACGTACCCGTAGTAGACCTTCAGTGACAGTTACGGGGCATTCGGTTCTGAATGCATAGGGTGAGCTGTGCACACCTCTTATCCTATAATCAGCATGTGTGTGTTTGTACAGTCGCCCTTCCTTGCAAGAATTTGGTGTGAATGTAATAAACTGTGTGTGCTTGTTTTTCAGATTAACAAAGCTGAGGCTCTTGCTAATAAAGAAAAGCCAGTTAAGAACTCTGTATACTTGTAAACTTGTTTTTCACTTTGCACATTTTCTACTCAGGATAAGAATGTTTTATGTAAGACTCCTGGAGAACTACTGCCATATTTAATGCGGATTATCCTGAATAGCTTTCACATTTGGGAGCGGTGCCTTTGCTAAAATTGCACCTTTTGGTTGCTGGCTCTTTTTTTGGCTCACTTTGTTTGCTTGGGGTGTTTCACACCTGCTGAAGTGTGAATCCTGTTAAATTCAAATTTTGTGTGGACAAAGGATTGTGCAGTAAAATATTGATACCGCCTTCTTTAACACCAGCCTCTGAGATGTGCAAACTTGTCATCCCAATTTTGGCTATAGCTACCTGGGCTGATGACAGTTATGTTCTCAAACATCTAGAAGGCATGATATTGGAAAAGTTGACCCAAGATCGATCTTGCATCCTTGGCATTGCATTTGCAGTCCCTGAAAACAAAAGGAATTACTATACAACCTCTGTAACAAGGCAAAGATGTACACGTGAGAGGATTCCCTGCAGTTGTAAAATGATTTTATTTTCAAGACTTGCTCTGGCTTGGTCATATCTAGGAAGCCTTGTCAGTTTTCCTGTGTGTGCTGTCTTTCCAGTGGCTGCAGCTAGACGAGGGGGTGGCTTGGTAATTTTCTTTCTTCAGTAAAGAACATTTAAGTCCTTTTTATTGTTTCCCATGGCAGGCTCTGAACTTTGTACACATACTTCTATATTGTCATGCAGACTTTCCAAAAGGACAGTGGCACTGTTACCATTGAAAAAAATAGTGCAGCACCCTAGCTTTAATAGAGAGAAAAGTTCACTGGAGTTACCTTGAGTGCCCCAAGGAGTTGGGACGGTAAGATGTGTGTGTAAATGTGCATTGACTTGGGTTGCATCCTGTTTAAACAGCAGTTAGGTATGCGGGCAGCATCCTTTGCAATCATTCATGCTGCTTACGACTTTTTCTCTGATTCCTTAAACCTGCAGTTGTATCAACAGGCATACATCTGGGTCTTTAGTCTAGTTATCATTGGAACAATCATATCCGAAGTGCATGTTACAGCCTTCTTGTCAGAATGACCAAGATGTGGAAGTGCTTAGGTGAAATTTTTCTGTTAGTGGCAGTATTTTGGTTAAAATGCAATGGCGATTCTAAGAGTTATGAATGAAATTGTGCCCCTGGGGGTGGGTGGGGGTGGGGGTGAGTGAAAGAGGACACATATTTGAAGGAGTTTCTTTAGCACTCTTTAAAGTATCATTTTAACCTAGAGGATGGTATACCTTTGTATTGTTAGTGATTGTTGCAAAGAATTAGCAAAACAGTGCCTTAAGATATTCCCAGTGTGGGCATGGCCTGAAATGGTGTTGTTCGTTCGTATGGTGGGCTGTCAGGTGGAACATTGGAGCGTTGCATTTGCCACACCGCAGCGTGCATGCTGTTCTGTGTAGAACTGATGAATTCAGATCAGATGATGGAACAGTATTGGTCACATGTTTACTGGAAGCTTACTCTTGGGAAATAACATCTTCTAAAGGGGTGGTGGTGACAAACCATCAGAGTGAGCTCAGGGGTTTTGTTCCAGTGGGAGAAGACCCAGCAGTCATTCATTCTGGCCTTTTGTCCAAGACAGATTCTTCATTTCTTAATTATCTCCTCTGATGCCAGCTTTATATTTTTCTTTGAAACCTACAAGAGGACAGATTTCACAATCTCCTTGAGCAATTTAACCTTTTTTGGCAATAATTAAACTTGGCCTTGCCCCCTTTAAAAAATAATAAACTTGCCACTGATTTTTCTCTCGCTGTCAGTTTTTTTGCTGCCTGCCCCATCCCAAGCAACATTTCATCTGCTTGCTTTAATTGGTTAACCAATTCGTTTCCAATGAATTTCCATTCACTGCTGTCTCTTCTTTCCTGCTTTCTGATATAAATTCAGTTAAAAGGTTAACCTCTCCTTTGACAACTGTGTAATGTCAGTTCTGCTTCATTATTTTAACTTGCTCATTTAAAAAAAATAACAGACTGGCTAACATAGATTAGACAGACTTCCGCATTGTGCTTTAATTCATGTTTTCTGTATGAAACCTAGAAAAAAGTAAGTACAGTACAGTACTGGAAGTTTTGAAAGCTAGCACAATAGCTGATTAACTAGACTTCAGGGAACCAAAAATAAGATGATGTGTTTTTAAAAAGGTTTTCCAAGGATTTCTAAATGCTTTGCAAATCTGGGCACAGTTGTGCTTCTTAGCAGTTACAAAGCCCTTTTTGCGATTTAGTCAGATGTAATTCAAAATCTTTTTTCAGGTTTAAACATTGCTGTTTATACTGAAGGTATCAAACTGAGTTTCCCTTGGAGGCTGCTCTCCAGCAGAGAGAGACTGAATAAAACATGGGGATCTAGAAACCAGAAGTTGGGAGGGAAGGGTCAACATGAATATATTCTGGCAAGTTTGCTATTTCCCTTCTTTCTTTCCTATCCCTCAAGCCTAGCAACAAATGTGATGGGTTGGGGAAAGATGAGAAATGTGGTAAGTTGATTTTCTTTGGAAATTAATTCATTCTGAGTTACTGGTCTTGCCAAAGAGCTACTATTTGACTGAGCTAGCTACTTGACTGAGAGTTCCCAGTTCAGTCAGAAACTTGGTTGGGGTAAAAGATGGGTTGGATTGTTGATTGTTGAAAGCTTGAAATTTTGTTCTTCTTTTCAGTTTATATTTAAACACTGCATTTCTGTGATGTCACATTTACAATATTGGATCGGTGTCTCAGTGCAGTATTATATATAAACTCAGTAATGATCTCAATGAAGCTAACAACTAGTATTTTGATGCTGGTAATGGAGAAGTGGGGTTCTTCTTCCAAAACGGTGAGGAAGTACAGAATACTAAAGTGTTTCCAAAAAGTCTTATGCCAGATTGGCTAGTGTAGAAAGTATTGAACTGGTAGATAAACAGACGAGCTTGGAAATCAGTTGTGCTGGCGTAAGCGGGATAGAGACCCTCTCTTTCCCCACCAACCCGTTTACTTAACTCATACTATATGAGGTTGTACCTTTAGCCATGAAACGAATGAGCAATCTTAAGACTTAGAAATAGGTAAGTGGCTTGGTGAATGCTTGGGAGTCTTTTCTGCTTTATGATCTTTTATTAAAGGGAGCAATTAGATGATTTCTCACAGGAAGGGGAGAAAAATAAGACGCTTAAAATAATGGGGAGTAGGCCACACAGTCCTCAGCCTGTTAGGAGTGTATGATTTTGGGTTAATTGCGCAACACGTTCTTCCACTAACTTGCCAGGAAATTGGGAAAGCGCACTTGGAGTATCTGTAATATCTAGGTGTGTCTGCTGTGGGAACAGCTTCCATGATATTTTATGAAGGAGCAGCGATCTGATGCTGAAGCAGGATTCTTAAAGGAGCGAATGTACTACTGATATTGCTGATTTGATGGCAAATCGTGAAGATTGTATGAACTTCAAAATATCAGTCCTCAAAGTCTCCATGATCCCCCTGTGCATTAGAAAGCATATGTGTGTGTGGTGTGTAAGGGAAAGAGATAAATTCTTACGTTGGATAAAATGGATGGATGAATAACCTTCAAATGTTTTAAATGATCTGTTGGGGTAATCAAAACGTTTAGTTGAACAAGGTAAGAACTTGAAGACGCGTTCACATCCCGGGTGAAGGCGTGGGTCCTTGACTCTAGTCAGTACAAATCCTGAAAGCAGTCCTTTTTATTCCATAGTGGAAGAAAGTAAGGCCCTATATTAGTGCTTTAAAGGGGAAAAATACAACTGATTTTAATATTGAATCTCCACATCATCATGTAAAGACAAACCATACTTGTAGTTGGATAGAGCTGTATGCAAACATTAACCAATGTACACATATAAAGAGGTCTTGCCCAGTACAAAAATAGGGCTTATGTAAGTGTTGATTGAGAGCCAGTTTGGTGTCGTGGTGAAGGCACCGGGCTAGAAACCAGGAGACTGGGAGTTCTAGTCCCACCTTAGGCACAAAGCCAGCTGGGTGACCTTGGGCCAGTCCCTCCCTCTCAGCCCTAGGAAGGAGGCAAGGGCAAGCCACTTCTGAAAAACCTGCCAAGAAGACTGCAGGGACTTGTCCAAGCAGTCTCTGAGAATCGGACACAACTGGATTTTAAAACAAAATTATTAAGGCTGGCATTTATTTCATCTCTGAGGAGCTATAAATTTTTGTTAGAATGGAATTCTTGAAGATGCATTCTCATAACCAGCTCTTCAATTAGCTGTCTTGGTAAGGCTTCATTACTCAAAAAACAGATATAAGGTGGTTTCCATAGTCAGGTAAATGATACATTTTTGACAAATCCCTTTGGTTTTAGCGCGATGAGATTTGGAATATGTACAATATGCTTATGATATGCTTATCCTTGGCCCAAGGTTGTAACGATGGTGGTGAATCTGTGCTGGATTTATATAAACTGTTAATCACAAAAGATTTCTTGGCAGTTTAATTTTAAAAGTTTTGGATGGGTGTTACTGCTCATTATGAAATAATGTCTGGAGTCCTTGTTTGCTCATCTGAAAACTGACCATGCAAATATAGTAGGTGATGAAACTTATCCACTTGTGGTACACGCTTAGCCAAATCTTAATGATTTAAGATGTTGCTTCAGCTTTCCTTTGCTAAAAAAAGTTCTAGATTATGCAGAAAATTATTTGTTCTGTGAGCCCTGGTAAATGAGTACTGGCTGGAGTTTGTTTCCTTGAAAATGAACAGAACCATTTTGTCTTTGGTTTATCCTGACACAGATTGCAGAATGCACATACTATCATTCACAGAGTTTTATGGGTGGAAATTTTTGAAAGATTTAAAGAAAAGGCACATTCTGAGCTGATTGTACATTTACATCTGTGTTGGTCAGGTCTGTTCAGGAATGTTGGGTTTGGGGGAAAAAACTGGCTTAAAAAAACATAGATTTGATAAACTTTCCTGTGAGGATGAAAATTGTCCCAGGGAATGGCATAGCAGGCGGAAACATGTTTCAGGGTTTTAGAAGTGAAAACAGGATTTAAATCCCAACTCTGCAAACTGCAAGTGGCTTTTAAAAATCCTTTAGAAAGCCATTTGTCTCCAGTTTAGTTTGCAACTCTAGTATTTCATTCTTTTAAATAATCAAAGATACATCTCAGTAAATGTACAAGGAGTCAGTTTACTGTAGGGTTTTGTGGCTGTTTTATCTTAATGATGGACTATGACTTGTGAACAAAACAGATGATTTGAGAGTGGATACCACAGGATCAGAGAAAAAAAATGTTAAACTGTCTCTCTTTTCTGTTCTAGTGCCACAATGGCAACTGCACCTTACAACTATTCCTACATCTTTAAATACATCATTATTGGTAAGTCTAAATATCCTTCACTTTTACAGATGCCTCATTATTTCTGCTGAAGCAGTCTTCCAGATATTTTTAACTGCAGCTGGTTTGGGATAATAGGAGTTGTGAAAAGACTGTGCTGGAGGGGCCCGACCTACAAATAGCAAGTAAAATGTTAAGAATGTATTTTCGGTACCTGTGGAAACATCCCTTGGATGCAAGGCTTGTTGGAAAGGTGGCATGCAAATTCACAGGACACTGGTGGTGTGTTGACTGTGGCTCTTTCAGTTCAGTGCTCTGAGTGTTTGGCCCCATTCACCAAGCAGGGCCCTCTGGTTTTTAATGCTTAGTCTGCTGCGCTCTTTATCTGCAGAAGCCTAGTCTTCTGTTGCAGAAGTAACCTCTCAGCCTGCAGATAGCTTTTTCAGTCGCAGAGTTTTGGATTTCAGAACCAGGAAGTGAGATAGAACAATTTGCCCTCAGTCACTTCCTTCAGTTGCTACTGTTGCACTGACATTTGATCCCTGTTTTATGTCCAGTATTTGATAAAGCTTGTACCGTTGGCTACACTGGGTAGTAACGTGATATAAGCAAAGAAGGGCTGGTGGAATATTCTCTTGGTGGTAAACATTACGTATTCTTGGAATGTGATTTTAGGCTCTGTTGACCTCCAGCTTCAAAAGAGAATATAGGCCCTGTGATTTGGGGTCTTTCTTAGCCTAAACATGGGATGCGTTCACACAGTATGATCAGACATGAGGTGACTTGTTTGGTTGTAGTGTGTTTATAAACCACGTTTAATGCTTAGCATGTTGTATAAATACAGGTTATATTCCAGAGCTGGAAATACAGATAGAGTATGCATGTTACTCATCCATGCTCTTTAGAGGAAATGCTTTTTTCTCCTTACTACCAGTTACAAATTCTGGAGTAGGAATATGAGAAGAGAGGGTGGGAAATATCTCCAGAGCCGTTTCCAGTATGAATACATACTAGTTTTTCTTTTCTTTTCCCTTTTCAAAAAAGCTTGCTTGGCGCTTCTATCCAGGAGGAACGCTGATTGTGGATTATCACACAGCCTGTGAAGGAAGTGGCTCTGTATTATTCCACAGTTGATTTTCTGTGATCGATATTAAGTCAAGGCAACAGTGGTAACCATTAATTTCTGAGATGTTAATCTCTTCTCTCCTTTTTTCGTTTTAAGGAGATATGGGTGTAGGAAAATCCTGCTTGCTCCATCAATTTACAGAAAAGAAGTGTAAGTGTGCACACCTATTTCTAATTGAAGAAGTAACCACAACATATCTCTATCCTCTCCACTTTCCCAACGTGTTAATTTTAGGCTCCGGTTACTAAAACTGGCTCATGGGATGGGGGTGGTTCTGGATTTCACTGAGGCAAAATGCCTCCAATTACATGAAATGTGATAATTATTGATTAATACTGTGGAGTTTTGTTCAGATATAGACTAGCAACCTAAGATTTATACTTCTGCTGATCACTAGAGCTGGGGAGGTCTGGATAGAGCACTTGCCTGCGAGAAACACGCAGTAGAACAAGTTGGAAATTAATAGCACTCCGTAAGGGGGAAAAAACCCTGGTAACAGCTGATTCGGAACAGCCTTTTGGTAGAGTGGCTGCCTTTCTGTTGGGATAGACGCTGTGGCAGCTGAGAAGGTGGGTTCAGTAAGTCTTCAGAAATGATGGATCTGCTCCACGTTCGTGGGAATCACTATGAATGGAAGTGTTGAGTCAGGTGGGTTGCGCTTTCTCAGTATTTTATTTTATTTCATTTTTGCTCACAGTTATGGCAGATTGTCCCCATACAATTGGCGTTGAGTTTGGTACCAGAATAATTGAAGTTAGCGGCCAGAAAATTAAGCTGCAGATCTGGGACACGGCGGGGCAAGAGAGATTCAGAGCTGTCACACGGAGCTACTACAGAGGAGCAGCGGGAGCCCTTATGGTCTACGATATCACTAGGTAAGGTGTCTTTCTGTGCTGGAGTTTCCCTTTGCCGTTGTTTGAACCCGGTACCGCCTGTCTCTTAACCAGCTGTGGTTGTTTAGCTGACACTACTTTAGTTGACGCTCCCCTCCTGAACAAAGCAGAGGTCGACCTATTGTATCAAACTGCTTCTAGCCAGATGTTAACGATTTTCTAACATTCCCAAATAGAATTTAAAGAAGGTCCTGCATACAGGCGCACAGTTTTGATAGACATGGTAGAAAAAGGTGTGGGGAGGGAAGAAGACCACAAACACCGAAGCTTCCTTTCATGGACCGGGTGGGAGGAGGCTGGACTTTCTCTTGCAGTGACCTTCCCAGAGACAATAAAATGAGCTGGGGTTCTGTAAACGTTACACCTTTGGTTTTTGATTTTTCTCTTGCAGAAGAAGTACATATAACCATTTAAGCAGCTGGCTGACAGATGCAAGGAATCTAACTAATCCAAATACTGTGAGTTTCACCATTAAGAAACCTTTGCATTAAACATAAGGTTGCTACACAGTGACAGTCTCCTCATCTCCATGTTCGTTTTTTCTTAAATATATTTAATATATTTGAACTGTGTTTTTGGGATACTGGTGGTGTGAAATTTAGAAACCGGAAGAGGGCAGTTGTTGAAGAAGAAAGGCCGCCTTGAATGTGTCAATTACATTTAAAACAAGCCATCTTGAAATCAGCTTTGGATTTCTCTCTTCACTTCAGGCCTGTCTTTGATTTTTCTGGTTAAATTGACCAAGGTGAGAAATCAAAAGCTGAAGCAAGAAATCCAAGCTCAGCCAGGATGACGAGTAGATACTTGGTCTTTGCTGTGGCTTTATAAAGCATCCGAGTTGCTAAGCTCTGGTTCAGAAATTTAAAATTATGTTGTGCATACAGGAAGCCTTCCAACCTGAATGGAATAGTGAGTGACTCTGGGAAGGAGAATAGAGGCCAAAGAGCCAGGGTGAAAAGCTGTCCCCTTTGTGTGGTGACTTTATCTTCTGTCCTAAAGTGCCCAGAAGGGGCTTCATCGGAGGAGACCACCCTTGGAAGTCTCCATGGGAAACTTACCCCGAGCCCTGCAGGACACACTATTGGGAAGTGGCAGATGCCAGCCAGGAGAATGGAGGATTTTCAACTGCCTCTTCTTCCCTGTCCCTGGAAGCCACCAGGCGGTGGAACAGCTGAACAGAGTCCACAGTGACCAAAAATTGTTGAAGGGAGACAGTTTTGAAAAGGAATGCTTTTCCCAACCCTGCATTCCAAGGGGGGCTCCTTCCCTTTTGCTCAGCACACACCGCGAAGGCTTCTCTTCCTGACTTGATGTGGCTGCTGCAGCAGTCATTCTTACTTCCTCATTGAGCCTGTCTGCCTTCATTTCATAATGAGCAGTTCCTTAAAACTGTTTCCTTACAATAACGAGAAACCAAAGTGTCAGTTAATTAAAGCTTCCATCCTTTAACTTCCGGGGTTGCCCTTCTGGCGATGCCTGATTCCCTAATTTTTAGCCTCTTGAAGAGAAGAATCGTGTTTATGAGCTCTGATCGTGCATGAAGGATCTGACAGGATCCTTTGGCACAGCAATGCTGCCCTTGACGGACTCTCCTTCTCCTCCTGTCGTCAGCCGCTTGACGCCTGTTAAGGGCCGTGTTTTGTATCTTGTTCTGGATGCAGGTGATCATCCTTATAGGAAATAAAGCAGATCTGGAGGCCCAGAGGGATGTGACATATGAAGAAGCCAAACAGTTCGCTGAAGAGAATGGTGCGTATGGATGCTCCAGAGGAACCCAAGCAGAGCGGAGTGTGAGCAGCGCTCGGCAGAAATACGGTGTTTAGAGCAGTGCAGATTTAGGCCCTCCAGGTGGTAGTAACCTGGTGATGTTGTACTCCTAGGTCTGGCTATTCAAGCTGTATCTGTGACCTCATTACCTTCAAGACTAGACCGTTCAGGACTTGCTGGTTGGTGAGGTCTGAAAGAGGAGGGTTTTGATTTCTGACCTCTGCTGAACTTGCATTTTGTTTCCCGACAGGCTTGCTGTTTCTTGAAGCGAGTGCAAAAACGTAAGTAGGCTGCTCCACATTTTAAAAAAAAATGGCTTCCATGGATGAATTCATCGCTTACCTGGCAAAGCAAGTTGTGTTAGTGTAATTCCTTGATTGTAACAGGAAAAAAAAGCCCTATGGTTCTCTTAACCTGAAAGAAGCAGGATGTCTATATAGACTGAGAATCTTTCCCCACTGCCCTGAATTTTTCCCTGGTGGCCCATGCCAAAAAAAAAAAAAAGACCAGTAGGGCTAATAGCAGTGAGAACTACTTATTTGGAGGCAGAGGGATATCCTGTCTTTGGACTAATTGTGCTAACCCCAGTGGCTAAAATTGAACTACAGGTAGTCCTCACTTAGCAACCATTCATTTAGTGACAGTTTGGACCTACAGTGGTGCTGGAAAAAACCACTTACGACCGGTTCTCACACTTATGACTGTTGCAGCATCCCCGCAGTCAGTTTGGGCGCTTGGCAACTGGTTCACGTTTATGACTGTCGCAGTATCCCATAGTCACACGATCGCCATTTTCGACCTTCCCGGCCGGCTTCTGGCAAGCAAAATAAATGGGAAACAGTGTGATTTGCTTAACAACCACGTGGTTCCCTTAATGCCCACAGTGATTTGCTTAATGACCGCCTCAAAAAGGTCATAAAATTGGGTCATGTTCACTTAATGACTGTTTTGCTTAGCAACTGAAATTCCGGTCTCAATTGTGATAATTAAGTGAGGACTACCTGTAGTAATGCTGGGGCTTCCATTGCTGCAAAACACGTGGAGTGCAGCTATGCAATCTGGGCGGATTTACCCGCCGTAAACGTTCCAAATTAATGCTGCTGCCTCGGCTTCTCCTTTCCCCAGAGGTGAGAATGTTGAAGACGCATTCCTAGAGGCCGCCAAGAAAATCTACCAGAATATCCAAGACGGGAGCCTGGATCTGAACGCCGCAGAGTCGGGGGTACAGCACAAGCCTTCAGCTCCACAGGGCGGCCGGCTAACCAGTGAACCCCAGCCCCAGAGAGAAGGCTGTGGCTGCTAGTGACCTCGGTTCCTTGGCTCTGTCTGTGACCTTTCACCTCTGTTAAGAGCAGTGCTTTTGGCTGCTTCAGTTTCCTCCGCACATCTTACCAGGTCTAATTAAAACTCCTGAGGCAAGATTTAACACAGTACTAAACGGCTAAAGATAAATAAGAGAAACTTAGATGTAATCAGGTTATCAAAGGCAAGTAGAGTCATATCCTATCCCTGCATGGTAAATCTAGACGTCTTTATTCCCCCCCCCCCGCCCCATGACTGATTGTCCTTGTGAATAGATGTCCCCGATTCATGATTTACAAAACAGAGCTCTGATGCTGGACCTCATGACTTTCTCTCTCTCTCTCTCTCTCTCTGCAGAGCTTTGTCTCTTGTAAGGTTTAACCTTGTTAGCTTCAGCTTTTCCTCCCAATCTGTAACTGGCCTATCCTTTTTAGTAACAAAAAAAAAAAAAGGAAAAAAAAAGATTTGCTATGAAACAATTTCCAAGGGTAGAACAGGATCCTGCGTAGAATCGCTTTTGTGGAAGGATTCCCTGTGAAACTCCAGTGGTGGTGGCGGCCGGGGACGGTGGGGGGAAAGACACTTGTTGCTGTGGTGTGTGTCTCCTCCATCTCAGCCTAGTACGCAAGATTTTATCTTGTACCCCCTATCTCTACGCTGCTGTTTCTCCCCATTTTTACCTTTACGGGCCCTTATTGACAAAACGTAAATATGAATAAATTGTGAAGCAACCAAGCTATACACTCAAATACATCCTGTGTGTGAGATTTTAATGAAGAAAAACCACCTCGATTACTGGCATTAGAAATTAAAGGTAACGTATCTGCACAGCTCAGCTGAGAACGGCCATGTCAGCCTGCTTAGCCACTGGCTTAACTCCATGACGTTCGGCATTCGGTGGTTGCACGGAGGACCCGGGGTCTTGGAGCAATGCACAAGGGTATCGCTACCCCGGTGTAAGACTTCTCTGCCCTCTCTGTGCCCTGTGAGCAACCTATTACTATTTTTGTTGTTACTCCAGGTCTTGTGTACTTGATGATGTGCTAACTTGCTTTCCCTCTCCTTTTGGTAAAAGTTCTGCATTTAATCCAGCTCCATTTCCTGCCTTGTTGTATAAGAAGGCAGGGCTGTATTGCACATCTCTATGCTTCTCGGAAGGGGTTTGTTCTGAACTGGACGGTCACAAGCATTACTCTTTAGGGACGTGGAACTCTACGGTGGCGTTACACACTACAGTTCACCTGGCTTGACTTCTGAGCCTCCTCCCACCTTCTTCCTCTCTGCTGGGATTACAAGCCTCTGCCCCTGAAAGAGAGCTTGGCCAGAGGGGCCGCATATAGGATGCAGAGTGGTCTTTCTGCTTAAGTTGGAGCCATGCATACACATAGAACTGTTCCCTCCATGGCAATCTGGCCTTTAAAAAAAAACAGGATAACATGGTTAAGCATGACTGGGGAAAGACGAGCATGTTTGATTCTATTGACCGCAGTGTTTCAATTACAGTGACTAGAAATCCCCTTGATGACACTAAACGAGGCCATGTTCCAGTGTGTAAAAGTGAAGGGGGATAACCAGCATAATGTACAGTCAACATTAAATAAAAGCCAAAACTGGGATGTGCAAATGGTTAGCATTTTGGGTAGCTTGTGCACTGTCCCTTGCTATGTGCCCTTTTTGTTTGCTCTAGTTAGTTTTCTTTTTCCCCTCCTGAAATCTGAGATTCTTAAAAGTAGATGGGTATTGCAGAATTTGCTGTTTGAATTGCACCGTGGGGGTGGGAGTGGGGTGGGGTTGCCCAGGGACCATGACCTGTTGACAGAATTTAAGTTTTGGGCAAAGGCAATCGCTTCCTGCAGCTTGTTGGCGGTGCAATACCCCCTTCTTATTCCCCATATTCAAGTTACAGTAGGTCTTCGTTTCTGTGACAGGACTTATTTGGGCTGCTGTACTCATTTAATGTAACAATGCTATTATCTAAATATTTGTAAATAAAGTACCTGTATCTAGACAAAACAACAGTAGTAATTCTTTGAAGATGCAGAATAAAAGGGTTGTGAATTGTAGGTCACCTGAAAATGAATGTTTTTTTTTTTTTAAGGGTGAAAAAAAGCCCTTCAGCTTCATAGATTGGACTTGCGTTCTTCTAACGCGTTATAAGGGTTTAATCTCGCGTTATAAGGGTTTAGACTTCAGTATTATTGAGAGGAAATCTACAGGAGCGTTTCTCACATTCAGAATTCGCTTTGATTTCACTAGCTCATTTTAATAAAGAGTCACTGGTTTTAAGGTAAAGCATAATTTCTTTGTTAAATATCCATGATGTGAGCCACCGCTGGCCTTTTTAAAACACTCCAGATCTCTTGGTAGGGATCACAAGGAAGATTCCACCTAACGGTTGGCAAATTGACAGGTACTAGATTCCCCCCTCCCCGGTTGAAGGGGAATTGCTTCTCTCCTACAGAGAAATGATGGATATGCTGACAGTGTCAACATTGGTGCACATGAACAGCTATCGTATGCCTAATCTACACTGTTTTACTAAATTCTGTGCTGCTTGAATGAATTAAGAAGGGAACAGATTTTGAGACGTTGAAACTGGTACACTGGTGTAATCCTCCAGTGTAAGGGATAACAAACATGAATACGTGAAAGTTCAAAAATTTCGTAAAAAATTTATTCACAAAATATTTTATCCAATAAAAAGCAATTTTACCAAACAACGGTTAAAAAGGAAATGTAAAAGAGCAGAAGACACAAACATCTTTTACATCCCCTCCAATCAAAAGGGATACAAAGCTATGGGTGTTGTTTTTCCACGTTGTAGAATTCTGCTGTACCAGATGGGAGGTGACTCGAAGACCGTTAACTTGTAAATAAATGAGGTAGTCTTCATAATCTTCAAATCCAGGTCATTGGCACAGGCTTCACCAGAACGTTTGTGCATGGTATTTTTCTATAACAGCAAAAAGTGATGTACGCACCCAGCAGCAAGTTGCATGTATCAACGAACACCTGCACCCCTTCCCTCTGCCCGGTAATTCCTCCTCGAGACAGCCACCAGGTATTTGTTTTAAGGAAGCAGCATTTTGCCTGGAACAGACAACTAGCTTGCCTCGGGCTCTCAGAATAATCTGCAGCAGCTTTGTACCTGGCTACCGCAACTGTCCAGTGCCACGCTGGATTTTTAAGATCTTTTCCTGACCAGAGTAGAAAACCCTTGTCACGCTACTGAGGAGGAATACATGTAAACTGTGACTTAAGTCTTCTAACTGGTCAATCAACGTTTAGAACAATTCATAGCCCAGGGGGTCTTCCCTCTCTTACCTGCTTTGCTGAAGCTATGCCTTGTCCTGATAAATCACTTGAGATTGTGCTGAAATATCTGCTGCTGTCCAGGAAGAAGGGGATCTGGTGGACTGGGGGGAAAAAAAAAAAAAAGCAAAACCTCAACTCCTAATATAGTACAACTATGATTTTTATTTCATGAAAGTCACAAGCTGAAGTGCTTTTTAAGTAGAAAACACTCGAAATGGACTTAAATAGTTTCTATTATCTTCATGTACAGATGTACCTTCAAGGGAAGTTGAGCTAGTCAAACTTTCTGAAGTGAATATATTCACTGCTCCCAGTGTAACCCCCTCCATCCATTCTGGGAAAGAAGGGTTTTAATCTTTCCCAAGTTGGTACCCTGCAAATATCCAGTGTATAAAAGAACACTGGTTTCTGACCTTTTAAAACATTCTCAAAGTGTAATTTCAATGCTGTTCTGTGCCAACATTAACAAGCTACCCTTAGCAGTTATTTTTCAGGTGGAAGACAATATAGGGACACCTTAGAAAAGTTCACTGGGACAGCATGTCACTTTGGAACCAGAGTCTTACAGGGTAAACTTCCCATATGTGCTGCTTTAAGTCACTAGTAAGCCCATGTTGCTGGGCAAACATACCTGGTTCTTGGCAAGATTCGACTCTTCGTGAAGAGAATCCGTGAATCCCGAGGAGTGTAACGATGGAAACAGGGAGTCGGTAGAAGTGCTGCTAACCAGCTCATCCAAGGCATCGACTTGCCTCTTCAGGCTATGGAGGGTGCCCTCAGTCTGTTGCTTCCCTTTAATTAACGCCTCCACTTGCTTCGACATGCACTGCCGGAGCTGAGCCTGAATGTGCACACTCAAGTTAACTATCGGCTAGGGAAATTGGGCTGCTTAGGACAGAGGACCACTAAGTGGGGCCTCTGCCGCTCGCTCTGGGTTAATCCAGAATGGACCTTCTAAATTGAAAGCAAGGAGTTCTCAAAAAAATGACTGGTACCCCGATATGTGGAACACCTCAGAGCAAGTTCAAATAGTTGTGGATCCCAATTAGTTCTTTTTCTATGGGGCAGATCTAACGTCTAGTGCCTTTACATCCTACCCAGTTAACTACTGTCCCTAAGACAGAGACACTGAAAATATTTGGCCTGTTCTTTCTATTCCCCATCCCAAGCAAGTTTGTAAAGCTGTTAGCTGTCCATTTGAGTCATCACTACCTTGAGACGATCTTCGTGGTGCTGCAGTTGTTCCCGGCGTGCTTTTCCACGCCACTGTTCATCCTCGAGAGAGAGAGAATTTGTGAGAGAAGAGTCCTTTGCAAGTAGCTTGAGGGGAAAGAGAAGGCACCTCTTGACGTCCCCTCACATTCATTCATGGCAAGGACTACGGTGGAATGTGGGGTAAAAGCAGCTGTTAATTATCGTGTGAGGGGTAAACGCAGTGATGCTGTGTACTGCCAGGCCGTAATGGCTATCGTGCAGCTGCAGCTACTTTGTTCAAGTGTGGACTCCTTACAAGCTCCAGCCAGTGCAGAGGTTTGAAAACAAGCTTCTAGATCTCATAATCTTGAGACTGGGCTGTGAGGACCAAAGACTGAAAATGGGAGAGTGGGGGAAAAGGGAGGATTGTTTGCAAACTGAACGTGGGAAAAGCTGCTTGGAGGTATGAACTTCTAATACGGGTGCAAAACATGCATACTGTTGCACAGAAGATGCAGACACTCCTCCTCCAGGTAGACGTTCATGCTATGTACAGAACAGGGACAGTATCCTGTGCGGCCTGTTGTTCTGATCCCTGGTTCAACTTCGCTTCTTAAGATACTTACCGAGATGTGGACTTGGGACAGGTCCAGTTTTTCACCCAAGGGCGGCATCCTGGCCTTGTTTTCAATGAATGGGTAGTTTTCCTTCAGGCTTTCAATGTCATCCCAAGGTCTTGCCTTCACTTCCAATTCAGCCTCTCTATCCTCCAATAACTCTGGAGGGGACTGGCTCAGATCCTTCAAACCGTTCCTCAGTCTGTCTTTCACTTCCAGCCTAACCAGCCTAGCTGTTCCCTTCAGCTCTTTCTGCTGTTTCTCCAGCTCCTCCTGATTCTTCACCTAAGCCGTAAGACGCAAGTGGCAAAAAGAACAGCCCTTCACCACAGAGGTCAAAGCATCAAGTGGCTTTGCATCTCTATGATCCCAGGGGGAAGCCCGATGGATGAGCTTACACGAGTCTGAGAGGAAGAGCTGAAACAGCTCTTAGGGATGCTTCCTTTTAAGTTGCCATTACTCATTTATAAATTGGCAGGACAACCCCCAGAGCCCCAACAGGCCTTTCCTCTGCTTTGTTCAAAGATCTCAGAGGCCGTGAGTATTATATCTGTGAGCAGAACATTTCAGGCGTTAATTCTAGGCTGTGGGAAGGAGTCCTTTATTTTGTCCAGAACGTGCTGCCAGACAACTTCACAGGGTGATCCTCGAGCATTTCCTCGTTCCCTGCTTTTTCTGCAATGCTTCACAAACGGATGGGGGAGTTTGTTCTCCCGGCAAGCACGCCAAGAGGGGGCAGCCCTCTTTCAGGGCAACAGGGAGGCTGTTTTGTCGAATCCAGATTGTTACCTGTAACTTGAGCCGCAGATGCTCTTCTTGGATCCGGCCAAGGTCCCTCATCAGCCGCTTGGCTCGCTGCTGATTCTCTCGGGCCACGTGGCCCAGCGAGGCTATTTCTTGCCGCAAGCTGTAGTTTTCTTGCTTTTGTTCCTAAAATTAAAACAGCTGGTTGAAGAAGCTGGATTTTTCTTTTCATCTCCCTTTGAATTAACAAATACATTCCTTGGAGCTGGTGGGGGAATACTCCATCATGATCTTTAATAATTTAGAGCTAGACATCCCTCCCCCCACCATGGCCATACCAGCTGGGGCTGATTGGAGTTGGGCGAAAACATCTGGAAGATACAAGTGTGTCTGGCCCTGCTTCAGATAATCTTATGTTGGTGGGATCCAATGGCTCCATGTTATGAAGAGAAGGCTTGGATTGTAAAACTGGAAATGACCAGCTGAAGTCCTACCACTGCCATGGAGTCATGAGGTGGTCTTGAATGAATCACCCTGTCACCTGTAGCCTCCCTAACAGGACTTACAGAGTTCGGAATAGGAATATCTAAGATAATGTTCTATAATCACTTCCAAGCATTCACAGTTTGGTAGAACTGGGGCCAAATCAAATGCACCTGATGTTCAAGAACCCATCTGAGGTCTCGCCAGGTCCCTTCTCTTCCACAACCGAATGGGTGAAGACAGCCATAGCACAGTAACTCACTTGAAGGGCTCCCTCAAGCTGGTCCCTCTGAGCCTTGATGGTCTCCTTCAGGGTTGCGATCTGCTTCTCTGCTTTTAGATGGTCCGCTTGGATCTGATCATGGAGCAACCTCTCCTCAGCTCTGGAGAGGTCGAGTTCCCTTTGGAGGGACGAGACCTCCCCCATCTTTTCTTGAAGCTTCTGTTCTTTTTCAGAGAGCTGCTGCCCTGCAATCAGAAGAGTCAGTTGGTTACCAGCCAACCTTATCAAGAGCCTCTGACTTGTGCTCAGTTACTGCTTTCCATCTGCTGAAGGACATTCCCAATGGAATTTATGATATCTGAATGCTACTCTCTCTGCAGATTGCTCAGAGCATTTGAAAGGATGCTGCAGAGGGAGTATTTTCAGTGGCTAAAACTCCGACTGAACTGTACAACTAGTTGCCCAGCGTTTGAGTGAGGACGTGAATCTTGATCTCCTTGATCCTTAGCTGCAATACCATGCTGACACTCTTACAATGGATCCACATTTTGTGTGAAAATACATCAACGTTCCCAGCCTTAGATCCAACTTACAGGTTTTGCGGAGTGCTTCTTCAAAGGCTGAAATGCGGGATTCCCCCCTCTGAAGCTTCCGGATCCGTTCTTCCATCTCTTGGACATTGGCAACAGCTTGCGCCAACTGACCCTGCTGCTCTGCCAGCTCTTGTTCTAGATGCCTTTTCTGATTCTTCAGGTTCTCAGTGCACTCTGCCAGCTTCTTTTCTTCATGCTGGACATCTTCCCTGAGATGCTGAAGGACCTGGATAAAAGTGACCTATCAAGAGTTACCCTGGGGTGGTAAGAGGCCACTGGAACAGGTGGGTGCTCTGGTTTCTTTCTTTCTCATGGCATGGTCTGAAATCTCCCCCTGCTTCAAGGTATTTTGCATGATCGGATTCATGAATTTTTAAAGTCTGGCATGTTTTCTTTTCAAACGTCCCTTGGCTGAAGACAGTCTTAATCTCGGAAATTCTAAAGAACTGGCTGGGAGAGTAGCTATTGTACAGAGATGCTACTGGATCACTGATCTGAGAACAACCATGGCCTCTCCTTCATCTGTGAGATTTCTTTTCTTCAAAGGAAGGATTCAGCTGGCAGACCAGGCAAACAACCCTGTTCTTCCAGAAGGGTTCATTCCAGCCTCCTATTTATTTATCATCCGTTACAATTTTGAAATTTCATAAGGCCTTCGCCTTAGCCAAGCTGGATGCTTAGCTCTCAGCAGTCCTTTTTAAAGGTTCTCTCATAACCTTCAGTTATGTCCATGTGATGATGGCTCAGTGGAAACTTTAAGCCATATACCGTAAACTCTCAGTTAACCGGAACTCAAGCAACCAGCACAAAAAATCAAACCAGAAAAAAACCGGCACTCTCAAGCAACCGGCAAAAAAAATATCTGTATCTCTCTGCTGCCATCTAGTGGGCATTAGGGTTTAATAGTAACTCTCAAGCAACCAGAAACTACATTTATCCGGCATCTACCAATCCCCATGGATGCTGGTTAACTGAGAGTCTACTGTATTATTCTACTGTGCCCTATATAAGGACTCTAGACAGACCCTTATATATATATGTTTTTGAAGAAATTTCCAGGTAGGGAGTGTGATTTCTATTTAATGATACTTCTTTCAGATAAGGACTTGAAAATATCCTCCCAAGTTGCCCAGTTTTGGGCTACCATCCGTTATGATACGCCACACCATTACTTCGGTTTAGAATTTCTTAAAATAGTATTTTATTTTGATTTATTTTATTATTTTTATTCTTAATTATTTTTAGATCATCATACTGTTTTTCTGTGATAGACAGCTAGAGAGAGAGAGAGGGATAGATAGATAGATAGATAGATGTAATACTACTATTATTAGATATTTTGATTGTATCTGGCCTTGGGGCTGTAATAAACTTGATAATGAAACAAAGGGAATGGATTAGATGAATGTACCTTCTCTTGTTGGGCCTGTTTTAGCTCCTGTTCCTCGATCTCCTTGCGAAGCTTGTGAAGCTGGTTTTCCTTTTCCCTTTGGGTTTCCTGTGCTTCCTGGCACTTCCTGGAAGATTCATGGAGGGCGTCTTTCAGGGCCTTCTGGCCCTGGAGTAGCTCCCCCTTTTCCTTTGCGGTGTCTTCCACGTCCTGCCATTCCAGAATGAGCAGTTGAAAGAGAAATATTAAGAGACCAGTTAATGCTGCAACTCAACCTCTTTGCTGGGGAAATTTCAGAAGCCTATAAAATAGGCTGCGGCTACAGACAAACCGGGGTCCACCTCCCAGGAGAAAAATTGCAAACGGGCTTTCTTTACCCCCTTTACTTTCCAATAGAAAATCAGGCCTCCATTTAGCAGTTTCCAGCCCAATTCTGGCTCAGCTATTACATCCTTGCCCTGACTTTGGATCCTGTGGCTACTGGGGAAAAGCGCGGCTCCTGGCTGCGATTCATTTCCCCATCCTTGTCACAGGATGGAAGACCTAAACAAAGCTCACCTGTTCCAACAGCTGAAGATGATGCCTGGAATCATTCAGTTCAGTCTTCAGAACGTTCAACTCCTCCTTTTTTCCTAAAGAAGATAGTTTTGCAGTATTTTGAGGAAAAGGCTAATCGCCAAGGAAAACTGAAAGGTATGGGAGAAGATTTGATAAAGAAGATCATAATCATAATCTGGATGACGTTACGTCCCAGACACTGATCTACATGTAAAATAATGACTTCAATAAAGAGATTTGGAGAAGTTTCCCATACCATGGAAATGCTTCTGTAACTCAGCAATGTCCTTGTTCAGAGCTATTTTCTGTTGGTGCAGTTGGTCAATTTCAAGCTGCAATTTTTGGAAATCCAAGACCAACTTCTCAGTGCTGGCAAGAACAGCTTTATTGTTATCTCCTGTAGAGGCTAATGTTCTGGCAAAAGAGGAAGTCACACTTTCACTTCACAAAATTAAAGCAGGGAGACAGGCGCAGCTTGGTGGACTGCTAAGAACGGAGTATGAAATCAGTCTGTTTCATTTCAAAGAACCTCAACCAGCTAATCAGTTAACATATTAGCAGGGGATATATTGTTCATGAGGGATGGGGTGGGAAAAATGGATACTGTGTTGTTGTTGTTTTTGTTGTTGTTGAAACTTTTAACAGGCTATTTTTCTCTACCAATCAAGATTTCTAAAATGAGTCACTTTTAAGTTGACGGTATCAGAAAGTGGAACTGTTTTACAGAAAGTCTTCCGGGCCCTATCCTATCCTTGGGCCCAAAGAAGGTATTTTAAATTCCTAGGATGAGCTTGGGCTCCCTGCAGGAACACCCTAGGATGGCACAGCACAATCTGGTAACTGTCCATTTCGTATTAAACCAAAACCAGTGGTTCCATAGTTCCTCTAATGCCTTGTACAAAGTAGGATTAAAAAACAGGCACATTCAAATAAGAATTTATAAGTAAGATCCTATAAAAGGACCTTTTGGGTTGCCTGCCTGCCTGCCTGCCTTTCTTCCTTCTTTTGCTGAGATCAGACATTTAAGAAAACACCTCTCTCCAAATTACCATTTTCACCTTTTAGTCTGGGCGAATTTCTCCTCTAGACTTTCAGAGTTGGCTTCCAGCTGTCGCTTCTCGTCATTCAGGGCCCTGATGCAGTTTTGCAGAAGATGGAGCTGAGAGGTCAGCCGCTCGGCTTCCTGCTGAGCCTCCTTGAGAAGCTGCCTCTGGTGGTCAACCTCCTCTCGTTGCTGTTGGGATGCTTGTTGGAGACTCTCCAATTCCAGCTTCTCCTGGGAATTAAAACATCTGTGGGATACAGCTGCCCAAAACGGAACTTCCCCATCCATTTGGAAAACATTCACCTAAATGCACCCTCACTGCTGCATGACAGGGCAGCAAGGACAAGCTTTTTTTATTTATTTATTTACTTACTTAATTTGTATGCTGTCCATTCCCGAAGGCTCTGGGTGGCTTATAATCAAAATCATCATAAAATAAGAACCACCACAAAAATAATACATCACCCAAATATAAACAAAAATGTGAACAACATTAAAAATTATAAAGTGGAAAATATAAAGTCACGCACTTTGGAAATCCGTAATTCTTGGGAGCTCCTCAAAGGGTATGTTTATGGATGGGTGGGGGTGATCTTTAGAAGCACATTAATTTGTTTTTATAAATACAGCACATTTCACACATTTCCCATGAAAGCCATGGGATTCTTTTAGAGGTGAGACACTTTAGGAGCAGTGCCCTATATTCTAGATTTAGGGAAATCAGGTATTGCTTTGAGGCAATGCATTAATTGCAAATGTCAGCTATTTCGAACACTATGCATAATTAAACCTGGCTTTTGGCTATAGTAGACAGTCAGTTCAAGCCCCTCAAAAGAGACCTGTAGGTTTTATTCTTATTTTTTTGTGGGATGCTTCCTGAATGCATTATTTACAGAGATGTTAGTATGGGTTACCCTGGGCGCAAAGGAGATAAATGAATGGAACTTCTACTGTACCTGCATTGCGTGAGATCAATCAACGGATCTGCAAGCAGCTCAGGGCAGAACTTCCTAAGTGGACCTAGCTGCAAAATGGGGCCTCTCTTACCTCCAGAACCAACATTTCCGTTTTTGCCAATTCATTCGTCTTTTGGCTGCGCTGGAATTTCAGGCTTTCGAGCTCTTCTTTTTCCAGATGTGCTGTTTCCAGCATGTGCTTCAGTTCTGATGATTGACAAGGGACAGAAAAGGGCAGATGAGCCAATTCACTCAGTAAAGCAAACGTGAAGCATTTTTCTACTTCCACTCAAGAATATAATGAGCAGGGATACAGCCAGTTGTTGGAGTTGCCTATGCTTGGGTCTTCCTTTGTTTATCACAGCTGTTTTCAACAATCAGGTCACATTTCTTTTTGGTTTTGCAGTCATATTGGTAGGTACAGGTAGTCCTCGAATTACGATCGTTTGTTTAATGACGGTCCGAAGTTATGATGGCCTCGAAGACAGGCCCATCGGGGAAGCTGGATTCTCTTAACAACTGCAGCGATTTGCTTAACAACTCTGGTGATTCTCTTAATGACCACTATAAAAATGATCATAAAATCAGGTCCGGTCATGTGGGTGACTCAACTTATGACCACAATGACTTATGATGGAAATACTGGTCCCAACTGTGGTCATAAGCAGAGGACTACCTGTATATACAAAGCTACAGATGTGGCAACAGTTTTTAAGCCGAACCTGTCTTATGCTTTTTTATCAGCCCCAGGATATCCTGTAGCTTTGTTTCTTCTTTTCGGATATTCTGCATTACGAGAGAAAGCTGGGATCTTTTCTCACTTAGCTGGGCATTAAGTTCGCCCTTCTGAACACTCAGGTCTTCTAGAAAAGTCTTCATTTCCTAGGAAAAGAATGAATAAAGAGTTAAAGGGTTTACTGCAAATCGCGCAAACAAGCAGCTCAGTTCAGATCTGGTCCCGGCCCAGTTTAGCTCGAAGGCAACAAGCATACCTGATTGTACCTTTACTTTCTGAATGAGGAATGCTGACTCAAAACATTCTCAAAATATGAGCATACGAAAACAATGGAATAGTTGGAACTACAAATCCTGGTAGAGACTTTCTGAATAAAACCCCCAAACAATTGGAAAGCAAGCGTCTAAAAAAGCTGTGACGAGATTGGAAAAAACCTTTATTAGTTGCCGTTTTTCAGCCACTTCAGCCTCTCCATTTGTGAGGGCCTCTGCAAAGTCGGCATTTTTCTCAGCAATGCCATCTTGGAGGAGGCGTAGCTCGTTCCTTTTCTGATCAAGCAATCTGTCCAAAACATGCAGCTCTTGCTGCTGAACAGCAGTCTGCAAAAATGAGAAGCAGTTCAGGTGGAAGAACAACTGAAGTCTCTATTTATCCCGCTTCAGGGCAGCCCAAGGTCTGTCATTTATTTTCTACCTGTCCTGGGTGGAAAGATGGGTAAGCACATTCTGTGGGTGCACAGGAGCTCCCTGACATTCATGACTTTCAAAAACTGAACCATTGGCTGGGCTGCTGGCCAGGTTGTGGTAAGTCCTGTGTGGCTCTTTCTAAGTTTAAATAGTAGCTATAGTTGCCCTAATATTACTAGTATTAGTGGACAATAAAAACCCTCTAATCGTTAACAGAGCCTTTTCCAGCCCCAACATAGTTTTCTATACGGCTGCACCCGAGTGGTAGCTGAGAATAGTCCCATCTCTGGAAAATGTGCATCAGGAAGGATTCTACTCACCTGATCCTTTAGTCTCTCTAGATCATGCTTTTTGCTCAGAAGAATGTTCTCTGCTTCTTTCAGAATCTGAAGGTGGTGATCTTCATTACCTTCTGCAACTTGGATATCTGTCTGCAGCTTCCGAAGGCTGGAGAAGGATGAAATTGGAACTTATTTATTCTGAAGGAGGGAGAAATGTTTAAACACACGGTGGCCCAGCTGCTGTTGACTGAAACTGCTAAGCAAGCCAGCACATTTGCCAGCCTAGAGCTGTCACCGGTTCATCTCAGCTTGGAGGCCTACCCACTCACAAAAGCCACAGCCTTATAGATGCCCAAGGTGTGTGTGCTAAGGGGAACGTTCAGAGCATGGCACGTTGGAGACTACTGAGAGAAGTAAAAAAAGAGGATGGGAAAAAATCTACTCAGGCGGTGGAGGTCTGATGCGCACCAGACACACCAGTCTAGAATACCTTTCAGTCAATATTCCTATCTTCTGGCTCAAGACTTGAAATTCAGAATCTTTCGCGGATACGATTTGGTTGATCTCTTTCAGAATCCCTTCTTGCTCCATCTTGTGCTGTTCCAAATCCTGGGCATCTGCGTGAAGCGACCTGAAAGGCAGTCATCAAAAACCTCTTGATCGCTTGCTTGTGAAAATAGATTCTTTCCGTTTTAATTTTTTTAAATCATGATTTAAACTTAAACCCTGTGCCAAGCGGTCAAATTCCAGAATCCACATATCTAACGGACACACACACACACACACACAACCAAATAACTTTTGAGCTTCTATTTCCTTGCCCAACCACAGATGGAGCACATCTGTCTTCCAGTTAGGCTGTCAGTCCCCTGAAATGGTCTATGCATTTGCTCTAGTCCCAATTGTCGTTCCGCTTAGCAGCCTCAGGAAAGAGGCTGTGATTAGGACACAGAGATAAACAGAAAAGTTTTCATTCTCTTTCGTTCACTTTCCTGAGTGGACCTTGACCAACAGTTTGGATCGTGTCTTTTTATTCTCCTCTTCGTATTTTTTTACCCTTCTTTGCACTTCTGCAAACAAACGGTTGGAAACCCAGGGGATGCTTTTACCCTCCCAGTCTAGGGTGCATGGGCAATCCTGTTTTGGCTTTTTGAGGATCCATGCTTGGAAAATGAATTTGCTGTTAGATTTATGGGGTACTGTTCTGCTGATTTAGACAAGCTCATGGAGAGGCTTATAATAAAATGCCTAAACATGCAATGAAATCAATACTGTAGTAAAACAGTAATGAAAGCAAGCAAGCATGGAGAAAGGCACCTAATTATCAAAACAATTAGATCGGTTACAGATTAAGAAAGCTGGGTGTGCGTAATATACGTGCTGCCTGCCACACCAGTTCCTCTCCCAGAGCAACTGTTGCACGCCTGCAAAAGCAAACAAGGCTGTTAGTTAATCCGGAAACAAGAACTCTTACAACGGCTTCATTCCCAGTCTCCTGAGCTACAACATGGCCCTGTTATGTTGGGCTGAAGAATGTGATCTTAAAGTCACTTGAGTTCACCTGAATTGCTGATCTGCTTTCACAAGCCTTACGGCCATCTCCTGAGTCCGTCGTTCAAGTTCCTCGGCTTCTTTCTCAGTCTGAGACAAAAGTTGCTTAGCATTGTGGTATCTCTGAATAGTGTCTTTGGTCTGGGGGGTGGGGGGAAGAGATTTAGTCATCACCCAATCTATGACTAGTCAAATTAGAATGATTCTATTCTATTACTTAGCACTCGGAAGCGCTAAGAAGGAATAGGGCAAACAACAGAGTGAAGTCACTAACAGGTATTTTGGATCACAAATATTTTTTAAACGACATCTTTAAAGATATCCTCAGGCTTCATTTCCAAATGGAGTGGTTGGAAATACCTGGGAATATGCTCTGTAGATGACTCGGACATCAGCATTGCGTCCTTAACAACATTTAACTGAAATACATGAGTTCATTTGTATGTTTCCACACAAACTGATAATCATGGAAATAACTTTTAGAAAAGGGTCCAGCTGCATTCAGAAAATCATGTAATATGACCTGTCCCTAAGCCTTGTTCTAACAGCTGCAAATGCCACTGCAGAATCCAAAAACTCAGATCAGCCACAGCATGAACTGGCAGTCATGGCAAATTCCTTCTCTTGATAAGGGTCCTAGTCAAACAGAAGAAAGCTACTGTGGCATTAGGATCAGCTCCAGAATTTGGCAGCTGACATGCACAATTCTTGCTGGAAATCTATTAAAAGTAAAGAAGACTAGACTAGACTGTGCATCAATATATTCTGAGTTCTGAGGAAATGAAATAAAAATCGGGAGTAAAAATTCCACTTCTAGGCTGCTAAATGCAAACAGGGCCCTCTCCTTTTTATTAATAGGCAAACAGAAGAATTTTGTGATAAATATTTTTCCCGTGATAGTCAACATTTTCTTTTCTATGCCAATTATCAAATCCCTGGGAATTCTGCCCCACCATGAATCAGGCAGCTCAGTGTAGCTGAAGCCTGGCAGGCTGGTGGCTCTAATACATCTTGTAACTCTGTCCCTTTATGCACTTCTTAATCTTTTTTTTTTTTAATTACCTTTCCTCGAGTATTTTCAAGCTCATTTTCAGCTTCAGCAAGAAGACTGTCTGCCTCTCTGAGTTCTGCCCGTCGCTTCAGAAGCGTCTTTTCCAAGCATTCAATTTCATCCATGATATTTTCATGGCACTGGATAGATTTCTCTAATTCCAGCTCGGCAATGAGGTCATCCCCATGCCCTTCGATGAAGTCTCTAAAGCAGAAAGAAAGAAATGAATGGAGACAGGTATCCAGAAATATTACCAGCTTTCTGCCCATGCTCAAATTATGCAGGAAAACTGAAGAGGTTACCCCGCTTCCTTACTCTCAACCTTAGCTAATTTGTTCCCACCCCTTAAATAGCAATTCTAGTGGCAAGCAGTCAAGCGTTCTGCAAGGAAGGGCAAAATATTCATTTAACTAATAAGTGACATCACGAGATTCACAAAGTTAACCAGACAACAGCTTGCTCTGTCGATCACAGAAGCGTCACGGGAAAAACTTTCAAAGAGCGTCTCCTAGTTCTTTCTTGCTTAATGGCATAAAAAGTGCCACGACTTGTAGCCCAGAGAAAAACCTCAGGATAGGTTTTGCTATAGAGCCTGCTCACTTGCGTTTATTTCTCTTCTGTGCCACCCGCCGCAGCTCTGCTACTTGGTACTCCAGCTCTTCCTTTTCCTTCACCAAGTCCTGGATGCCCTGGTTCAGTTCTTCCATCTCTTTATTACGTTCACGAGAAGCTCTAGGGGACCCATCTTTGTGTCGCTGAGACTTTAATGTCTCTAGGCTGTCTTCTAGCCTCAAGATATCATTTTCCTGCGAAAGGGGGATAGCAAGTGTGTAATCAGAGTCTCTGTTCCTCTGTATCACAGCCCAATCATCAACAGCGCTCAAAGGCTCAAGACATTTTGCATGTATACTTGTCACCGCCCTTATCATTCAATCACTTCCAGATTACTGATGGAGAGAATGGAGCTGTGAAAAAGGCTATTAGACTACGTTGATGGCTCCTGTCTCTCAGCCACAACATAAATCCGGGGATAACGAATTCCGTTTCAAAACCTGGTTATCTAATGAGCTGAGCCTCTTACCAAGTTACGATGGTCAGGGATGTTGCAATGAAGGATTCCCAGGGGAATAAACGGCACCGAATAGTTAGCAGGAAGAGGTCCGTAATGCAGCTGAGCTCCAGCAGGAGGTGAGCCGTAGATAACTGTTGTGGGAGCAGGCGGGCCTCCACTGGCTTGTGCGGAGGGAGGTGGCAGGCCATACAGCACCGTGCCCTGAGGCACTGGAGTACCATCCGGCAGCAGGGTATAAATGATGGAGCCAGGAGGCAGAACATAAGCAGCGGCGCTGGGCAGCTGTGTTTCACCCTCGCCTTGGTGCCCTTTGTTGTGAAACACAGCAAACACAATCCCAGTTAAACACTGAAGGACTCAGGTAGGAAACTTTTGTAGAACACGAAGACGCAAACAATAAAGAAGGGCACTCTTAGGAAAGTAAACAGCATGTAGAAAATTACTTCTGAGCTGATGGTTACAGGAGGCTGAGCCCTGCATGGCATGCGTTGTTCCTTGGTTTTGACCTGCCTGATTTTACTGCAACATAATGCAAGGTCTCAGTCATTTTGGAAGCCTAGGGTATAAGCTATGAATAAAATACCACAAATATTCCCTGTACAAGCAGGGTAACAATCAAGAAGCTGTTAAGTTGCATGCTGGCGCGCTTGTGCAGTGTACCAGTTCCTGCCCTTACCTACTTCCCAGTAACATACATAGCAGGGAGGAATTATGCTTGCTTCCCCCTTGGTAGCAACAGGAGATGCTACTATGCCTGGGCAAATGATCTGCCAGCCTTCTCTGGAAAGTAAGGGAATAACTTGCAAGGATAGTTAGTTGAACTGACTTACTACTAGAGGGAGGTTCTTGCAGGCCAGTTTGGACTGAGCTGTGCACAAAGCACTCTCTTGAAGCAGGGCAGTATCCTTTCTTGCTTTCAGTGAGCTTCCTGTCCTGTTTTATGATGGGGGTCGACGCGGGACCCTGTAAGATAACGCCTGAATCTTTGGTGCTCTGAGATGCCGGAGTAGATGCCTTGGAAACCAAAAATAAATGATGGCAAATAACCAACTGAGTTGAGACGAATGTTCCACAGAGGGAAGTCCCCCGATATAATGAGAGTGTTCCGGGAGAAAATAAGGGAGCAAAAGCTATTATTTCAGATCCAGGGAAGAATGGCTTGCAACAGACAGAAAGACATCCATGACACAACTCGGAACACTTCTATCGGAACAGGGCAATAGACACCTACGGTTTACTATGCTACAAAAGCTGATTTTGCACTGCAAATATGCAAACATCTGTATGCACAAGGGGTACAGAATGGAAAGAAGGGGCTACAGTAATTTTGTTATGGAAATCCTCCAAGTTATGGCAATTCACAAAGCTGTCTATAGAGGCTGTGGTTTTCCTTCTCCCTCTGAGATTTTTTTATCCCACCTTTATTATTTTTGTAAATAACTCAAGGCAGGGAACATGCCTAACACTCCTTCCTTCTCCTATTTTCCCCACAACAATAACCCTGTGAGGTGGGTTGGGCTGAGAAAGAGGGACTGGCCCAGGGTCACCCAGCTGGCTTTCAGGCCTAAGGCGGGACTAGAACTCTCCTACCAAGCCTGATTGGCTCTTGGGCTGAGAGGGAGGGACTGGCCCAAGGTCACCCAGCCGACTTGCATGCCTAAGGTGGGACTAGAACTCTCAGTCTCCTGGTTTCTAGCCTGGTGCCTTAATCACTAGACCAAACTGGCTGTCTTTGTGGACTGTGTCTCTTCTCCGTGTGGATATAACCAGGCAGCAGGGAAAATCTGTGAGGAAAGTGCACTCTCTTGAAGACGAATGGTGGAAAACAGAAACTGACTGGGCACAGAACAGCTCGGGCTTCCACTCAGAATATTTCTCTTTCCTTGACCTGGCAAGGTGGGGAGAAGTTTACAAGTAGCTAGCTTTCAGGCAAGGATTTAGCTTCATATAAAATGGTCTTTCCTAGCTCCAGATGTTTTTTATGAAAAATAAGCAGCCGCCCTGAAAATTACTCTGCTTGATGGATTTAAAGCTCCTTTCAAGGCAAACAATGTAATAGTTTTCATACTTGGGATGAGGTTGGCACAAAAAAGAGATGTTGACTCTGCTGGAGTGGAGTCATGATGCTAGCAATGGTATAGTTCTGCTGAGAGACAGCATGTCTGAGTCCATCAATTTCCTCTAGTATGCGTTCAATGTCAGCCCCGTTGCCTAAAAGGGAATTTAAAAGTTCAGGATGCTGTTCGAAGTAAGTTAGTAGGCTAGTTATCTTATCCTTTTAAGTTCGTCAATTATTCTATCGGTGCAACCTCTGTCACGAGATAGTGTAAGTTCATCAAAAGTTGGTGAAAAGCCATGAGAGAAAACAAACCTTTTTTAGCCTGATCTAAGGCACCACAGAGTCGGTCAGTTTCTGCCTTCTGTCGTTTCAGAAGTTCATTTAACTTCTCCATCTCCTCCTTTTGAAAATGCGAAGCAGCAGCCTCAGCGTTGTCGTTTTCCGATTCTAACTGCAATGTCAAAAACCATTTTCTGTTGAGAATTTTTTGCTTTCAAGGGTGCCCAAAACTAAGTCCTCGATGTCCACCGCTCTGCAGATTTTGGCACCCTGTCAAAAGTGTGAGCTGGGGTGGACAGATCGGAATCAACTGTAAAAGCAAGAAGCACCAGGCTCAAACACAGTATCTTGAGTCCTCTCCCTGGGCGGAGACCTGACTGATCCAGCCAAATGGTGGCATGGGTTCTCCCTGAGGGCCCCTCACCTGTATTTGATGAATCATCTCATCAAGTGTTCAGTTTTAAAGGGCTTTGGGAGACACCAAAACGGACATCGTACATCCCCCGCCCCATGGACGTTTCACTCCGGGCCTTTGGTCAACGTGAAAAGGAACATGAAGAATAACATACCTGTGCCTCCTTTTCCTTGAGAAGGTTCTGTAATAGTTCTATTTCTGTTTCTGCTCTGGCAAGATCCTTGGCAGCTTGAGTGGCCTGCATACAGGACTTCTCTGCTTCCTGAAGCTCCTTCAGTGAGGGAGAAAAAGGAAGGGAAAACACACACACACACAACCATTTTGGGCTGGCATTTTACAGATGGGAAAGTGTAACTGGTTTACAGAAGAACCCCTGCAGTTTTTCAATGTTCTCATTGGAAAGAAATCCCAGCTGCTCTTTTAAATCTCTCTACCTCTTGCTGGATCCACCAGCACTGATAATGCTTGCCTAACCCACCATCCTGGTTCTCAAACACAGGTTCCCTTTCAGTAAGCAGTGAGGATTTGGTTGTCACAGTTTGGAACTGCAATATTCTGGAAATGTTGTCATCGACAGCTAAAAAGAAAAAAGGAAAGCTGAACTCCAGCCAGAGGAACAGTTGCATCCTTTCCCTATTCCTCTTTCACAAATAGTTTTTTATTAAAAAAGATCTTCAGGTAAATTAAGTGCAGAGAGTCAATATTCTACCTCTTCCATTCAGGAAGAAACTTCTTCAAGGCGTTAATCCAGGGACAAAATGTATATGCCTAACGTTAGCATAATTAAGGCTTCTCAAGGCAATCAGCAAAACACTGAGATAAAATTATTCCTACGTGATTTTGAGATGTGCGTTTCTGCAGCAAGGTACCTCAGTACGTCCCTGGTTAATTCTGCATACAGTTCCATGAAGTGACTGGAGCTGGTCTTTGGCCGCACAGAGTTGGGCTGTGGCCTGTTTATCGGACGCCGAAATGGCTTCTTTTAACGCCTTCAGCTCTTCGTTGAGGCTGTGGAACTGCAGCTCTGCCCTTGCATCTTCCACCTTTTTCTGAAAAGGACACAAAGTGCCATTCAGTAGACTCGACCAAACCAACTCAAACCCAAGCCCAGCACTGAAGGCTACAATAAATAAAGTGCCGGGATTCACCTAGCTACTCTCCCTCCAACTGAATGCATTCGCGCTAAAAATCAAGCCAACAGCTAGATAACTTTTGTAGCAGAAGGGTGTTTCAGCAGAAGGAGCCCCACCTTCTTCTCCAAGTCTTCCAGCTGAGCAAGAATTCTTTCTTTCTCCTCGTCAGCTACTTGGAGCTGTTGATCAGTGAGGCCCTGGATTTCTTCCATGCTCTTCAACTTGCCAACGAGATGTTGGATCTCGCTCTCCAGCTGCTGAACCCTAGCCTCGTTCTGCCTCCTCTCCGACTTAATCTAGATAAATACAAGAAACAAAGGAAAGTCAATGAATGATACTGACGAGGTATCTTGTCAATATCAGGCATTTCCCACCCATACAGAGATCTGGGTTTGCTTTTTTTTAAATTAAAAAGTGGGTATGATGAAGAAGTAGGTGGCTGAAAACACTATTTTATTTAAAAAAACATGAAATTAAATTAATTAGCACAACTACTTCCCACCTACTTAACATTTTCCCTGTTGTATTATAAATAGCTTTAGGATCTCAAGCTGTGCAGTTTGGGTATTTTTAAAAAAAAAAAAGGGCTCTGGAGGTCTTCACAATCGTAATTCAAGAGCAAGGAAACAGGAGGACAATGAGGCAGTGAGAGGAAGTTCTGTTTAATTACATGCAGATAAGGGTTAATGATCAAGCCAGGGTTTTCAATGGAAAGTTGGATTCAGAAGACGAATTGGAAAAAAGTGCCCCGTGAAAGCGACATATCGTTACAGAAGATTTCTGCCAAGATACTGAGGGACCTTTCCTCCCGCTTGGTATAATATGCCATCTTCTTGCCTTGGCTTCTGCAGCTCTGTTGTAGGCCAGTTTGTACTTTTCTTGGGCTTCTTCCCGCTTAGCCTGCTGAGCAGCCATCTCTCTCTGGAGCGCTTGCTCTCTGGCCTGGGCAGACTCGGTTTCCTGCTGGGAATGAGCCAGGATCTCGGCAAACTGTTTCTGCAGATCTGCAAGGCTCTTCCCTAAAACATCCCTCGAGTTATGGCACCTGTTGCAGAAGCAAAGCAGCGAAGAGGGGAGAAGAAAAAAAATATTATGGAGATTTAAACAATGCCATCTCTCGGGTCCCAGGAAGTGCACCTTCTCTGTTGCAGCACTTGCACCCTGGAATGAGGCTCCTCCTGACTGCTGGCATTTCAGAGGGCTTTGAAGACCTGGCTCTTCACCCAGGTCTTTGGCAAGGATGAGGGTAGCTCCCTTTCAGGAGCTGGTATGTCGCTGTTGTAGCCCAGTTTTGCCATCTTAGCTTCTTCTTTTATTGCTGTATGGTTGTTGTTTTTTGCAAACGGCCCAGAGTCTTGGGCAGTGCATAAAATGGAATGAACGAATGAATGAATGAATAACTTCCTATTGGGGAAGGTGAGGATAAAGAAGAACTGGACAGCAAAAGTGGAAGCTGCCATATTTCTGAAGTTTGGCGGAGACTCGATTTCCCAGAAAGGACCCTAGATGACGTTTGCAAAGTGAACACTCTAAACGTCCAAAAGGAAGATGCCTCTCATCATATTAAGTGGACCCAGGAGCTCCACCTGGCTGCCCAGGACTAGTCAAGTATTTCCAGATGTACCTCCCCTTCCTATGAACTCATGCAGCTTCTGATTGTAACGCACCTGATTTCTGCCCCGGTCCTCAACTTTTGTTTGAGCTCGCTCACGCGAGCCGAGACTTCCTCGGGGTGAATTAAGCTATCAGCTGCATGATTCAGTTGCTCCTGAGTATCTTTCAGCTGCTGCCTCAAGAGGTTGTTGTCTTTCTGTGAGAAACATGTTTGAAAGGTCACGTTTCACCATCACAAAGTTGGAATTTATTTTACCTTTTAATTTCAATGATAGGATAAAACAGAGAGAAGCGTCACCAGAACATTAATTCTACTGCACGTTCACCAAGGTTTTTGTCATCCAGTTGCTTCGAGGAACACTTATTATAAGGAATAATAATTTCTCTCTGATACAAGTTTTGTTAATTTTTAACAGACCTGGATGATAAGAAAACACAGCTACGCGATTGACTTTCGCTGAGCATTTATCACAGTCTAATATCAGTTCTTTGAAGGAAAGGGAGCAGAGCCACAAATACTCCTTCAGAAGGAAAACAATTGGGAAGAATATTCTACCTGCAGTTGTTTGAGTTGGGAGAGCAGCTTATTATTCTCCTGTTCCCTCTCTTCGGACAATCCTGCTTTGGCCAAGGCGTTCTCCAGGGCCTGCCTTTCCTTGCTGAGTTGAGCTTGGAGGGCAGAACGTTCCACCTGTTCCGCCCAGTCAGAAAAACATGAAGTAGAAAACAAATGACAAGAGTGTTGTTTTAAGAAATGTGATGCAACCCCCCTCCAATTTAAGCTACTGAGTATTGATTTGCAAGAACATCTTTCTTCTAACGGCAAAAGGGCTCTTCGGATGAAGCTCCCGCTTCTCAGCTTCCATCAACCAAACTTGAGAACGCCTGAGTTGAAAGGAATCCGTCCAGAAAATCGGCTTTAACGCCTCATCAGCCTGGGGACATCTTTTCCCAGCAATGGTCCTAAAGCTGGAGAGCTACAGCGTTTTGATTTCAGAGAACAGGGGGAGAGGAACTTCTTTCTGTATGTGTTTGCCTACCTGAATGATTTGCTTTAACTTCTCGAGCTCCTCCTTCTGCTGACTGGCTTCAGCATCTCGGGCCTTCAGCTCAGCCTCCAGCTCAGCCTCGTAAGCACTAATCTCTCCTTGCGCCTCCTGCAGGGCCTCATTTAGTTCACGCTGCTCTTGGAGAGCCTGTTCCAGCTTTGCAGTTTCCTGCAATCAAAGGTACCCTTGGATTCTTCTCGTCCATCTGTTCACAACATCGCACAATGTGGATCGGACAGACAGGAAACAGGCACTATTTTCATGTGGGACGGAGAAAAGGAAGGGACCTAAGACCCCATCTGATAAAAACACATTTCTGAAGCCGGTAAGGATAAATATAACCTCTAATGGCAAATGCTTCCCAATCCTGCATGCTCCCAAAGTGTGCATATCGCTGGTAAGGAATAAATATGGAAGAGGAGCCCTGGATGGGAAGGCTGCTCAGCCTTCTGCTTCTGGATGCTTTTCCATGTGATGGGATTTAGGAAAAAGTCTAGAAAAGGAAAAGGAAAGAAAAGCTACGGGGTTGCTAAGTGATCAGCAGGATGGTCCGTGTGCCAGGCCTCCAGTGCTGGTGAAATTTGCCGTAATTTCTTTCAGGAAGCAGAGATGGGCAAAAGTGGCAGCATCACAATCCACCACACAGTTGGTTGAATGCCGTGCGGGGAGAGGGAGGGAGCAGACTCACAATATACGTCTTAACCCATCAGCAAGTGCCTCAGTTCACATAACAATAGGGCCACGCCCAGCACGTCTGCCCATGAAACAGAGAAAAACAGTATTTGGGGAAAACAGTTGTTTCCATAACTCACTTTTCTCAGGTTTTCAGCATCTATGGCAACTATTTCCAGCTGGTTCCTCTCGTTCTCTAACTCTTCCAGGCTTTTCAGCAAAGCTTCCTTTTCTTTCCGCAGCTCTTTGCATTCATCAGTGGCTTGCTTTGTCTGACTCTTAACATTCTCAAGGTATTCCTGCAACCCCACGATCACTTCTTCCAAGTCTTTCTTCAGTGCTTCGTTGGCCGCAATCTGGCCTGTGAAGAGCAAGAGAAGAAAAAAATATAGATTTTTTCTAAGTCCAGGGGATGACTATTTCAGCTGTGAAACTGAAAAGGACACCAGCGAGGCAAGAAAACTATTCCCAGTCACCTAAACTAAAAATAGTAACTGAATGAATTTTTAAAAAAGTATTTAGTGGAAATAGCTTCCGATTTTAGCATCTGACACGACTAAGTCCATCTGCATGTACCTAACAAGCAGTCTTGGTATCCTATAAACCTATTCAGAGGAGAGGACTGTCAGCTGAGCACCCATGGATTGGATATATGGATTGGAGTTTTCTGTTGGAGGGGGCCAGTGCTGTGGCTGGGTTTCAGATTTAATAATGTTGGCGTGCATGCAACCGCAAGTGTGGGCGAAAGGACGTGGCTTCTTACCTCAAATTTTATCTAGCTCTCAATCAAAGCTAGATCATACAATCCCACCTATTTACAACCAGACATTTAGCAATGCTCTAGATATTAAAGACAGTTCACAGTCTGCACCCCCATGATCCAGATGCTTCTTGCGACAAATCCTTTATGCTTATTGGTGTCTTTAAATGCCTGCATCCATGCATCTGAGGCGCACATGGTCAGCTTGCCATAAAAGCTTTGGACCTGTTTTGGGAGAAGAGTGCTTGCAAAGGAAGAGGTTACCATCTGTGAGTTGTTGCTCCAAGTCCCGGATTTCCTCGGTTTCATTTGCAATCCGGGACAGCACGTCATCTAGGCGGCTTTCAAGTTGCTTGTAACACCTCCTCATCATGTCGAGTTGCTGCTCTTTGCTTGCTTTCTGAGCCTTCATATGAGCCTAGAGGCAGAATGGACAGCTCAGAGCAATGCCAGAAAACAAGAAACTCAACAGCAAACCTAAATACCCATGATTTCAATTATAAAAGCTGTCAACATGACAACGCTGGCTTTTGCTTCTAGTTTCTCTTATAGTATTTTAGTCTCCTTGCATACTCTGGTTCTAAAAATAATTAAGCTATTATGGAAGGACAGAGTGTAGAATTATATGGTAGGTGCTCTTTAAGATCACAAAACCCATTCTAGCTTGAACTATGGGCTTTTCCCATACAACATCTCCTATCATGCTTAGTCTGATGGCACAGTCTATCTAAGCTGTCCTGATAGCATGTTTTACTACAGTGCTTCATTTGAACCAGCTTAGAAAATAGATAGTAAGTAAACTCTGCACACTTGATTCCCCCCAGTTGGGGCTTCAAGCTACCAATATCTATAGCTATCCTGCATTTGGCTATTTCTGTATCAATAGCAAAAAAGAAAAAGGATGGTTTGCACTGTGAATTTCTAAAATAAAAACAACAGTAGTGAAAAAACAAACAAACAATGAGGTATCTCGAAGGTTAGTCAGATGGTCCCTTTACAAAAATTGTGGTGAAAGGTAAAAGGTCCCCTGGGCAAGCAAGCACCAAGTCATGTTTGACCCTTTGGGGGGACGCTGCTTTCACGATGATTTCTTGGCAGACTATAGAGCGGGGTGGTTTGCCGTTGCCTTCCCCAGTTGTCACCTTCCCCAGCAAGCAAGCTGGGTGCTCATTTTACTGACCTCGGAAGGGTGGAAGGCTGAATAAAAAAAAAAAGGGGGGTATCTCAAAGGTTAGTTAGATGGTCACTTTACAAAAATTGTAACGCCCAGCAATTACTTCAAAAATGCAAAGTCATAATTACCACAATTCCAAGAATGAAATTATTTCAGGGTATGCTCTTCCAGATTCTCTGAAGCAATGCAGAACGGTTGAAGCAAGTTTCCCTTGAGCACGACCACACACTCACCAAACATCTCAGCCATTGTTGACACACCCACAATAATGCTAGACCTTTCTCCTTTTCAAAAGTCTACAGCTGGATGCTACTGACTCCCAGGCAGCTGCTGAAATGCCTCGAGGGAGTCTTTGGGTAGGAGGAGGGGGAAAAAGGAGGACACTTACACTGGTTTCTTTGTCTTGCCTTCTTTTCGGCAGGCCCCCCTCAGCATGTGAAATTCATTGTGGGGGGGGGGAAGCAGCTACAAAGGAAGTTGCTTAGCGGGGACACAGTTCCCTTAATCTCCTCTCTTGCCGCGCGCATTGGGACAGTTGCACTTTGGTGAGGAAGCGGTTTGAAACAAGCAAGCGCCAGAGACTGTGCAAGATTCTTTATGACATGTGGGCCAACCCCTGCTTGTCGGAGCTAACTGGGCTGTGTCCTGTTTGCTTTAAATCACAACACAGGAAGCTGCGTGGGCAGCCAATCCGCTTCAGGGTGTGCAGCAGGCAGCTCTGCTCCCCAAGAGGCGGGGCTCGGCCTTCGGAGGAAACAGCTTCCTTTTGTTTAGAAAGCACAAACAGGATGCCAGTTTTGGAGGGCTGAAATCTTGGGCTGCTGATCCGGCGGTGCTTTCCGCAGCAAGCTGCACAGCCTTGTGCACAAAAACAATTTGGGATGAGACATATTCACGCCCACGGAACTGAAAAGCTAGCTGTGCTACTCGCAAACGATTAATGAGGTGGAATGATTTGTGACACTCTGCGATTGCTAAAATAAAAGAATCTGGGTTAATAGAAGTTTGCTTTGCTAATGGAACTCTGGGTAGGTGTGACTGGACATCAGCTTCTTGCAGACCAGTCACCTGGACGTTTACCTGAACATAATAGCCAAGCTGACTCTTCCCCGAAGCTTTTGCAGTTCAACTGACAGATACAGATCGTTTTTCTATGCCGTGGGACCAAAAGGTTGAACACACACTTCGAAAGCACAATTCTGCAGGTTTATAATGGAGTAATGTTCTCCCTTGAATCCTCTTGCACCACAGGTCCCTTTTTGAGAAAGGCCCCCAAGCAAGTTACTGCATAGATAAATTCTACTAATAAATATGGCAGAAGCACCTGAATGACGTAGTTGCCAAAAATCGACAGAAACTGACTCAAAGCCGAGTTAGTGTTTCTTCAACATAATGGCTCCTTGTTGAAAAGAAAGCAACCCATTTTAAAATGGAAAGACATGCACACTCACATATCTTGGGTCTTCAGGATCCAGAGAATCTAGGAAACTCTGCAAGCCTTCTAACTCCTTTTCCTTGTCAGCCATTTCTCGCCTTTGCCTTTGCATCTGTCTCTCTAGTTCCAGAGCCTCCTCTTGTAACTGATTTAGGAGACAGATCTTGTTGCTTAGCTGCTGTCGAAAACAATCCTTTTCTGCTTCAGACACCTGGATTTGAACATGCAGGGAATATAATCAGCTCAACCTGGGAAAGAATGAGTGTGCCAGGCCTTCTCAGGCTAGAAGCTTAGGTGTAAAAACTTGGAATTCAGAAACTGGGGTACCCGGTCCTGCTTAGAAGTCAACCCTCCTGGGGACAATGGAAATTAATTCCAAATATAAGAGCACAGGGCTGCGGCCTTTGTGGATTTCTGGGTTGATCTCTCATCGTCTTATGCTCGGCAGTGTTGCTATAAATGATGAAAATGGAAGACAGAATGCTAAACCTGTTATTGTTGTTCCCATCCCAGATTAAGAGTTATTTTAATGTTTTGCTCCAAAAGCATCATGCCCCCGCTTCCCCAACTAAGCCTTAAACTGGAAGGTTTGACATTTATCCTTTATGCACAGAAAACAAAAAACATAATGGCTAAGGTTACATATCCCATTAAACCATTTTTATCTATGATTTACTGGGTTCACACAACACATTAATGGCAAACCAGACTCATTATTGTTTAGCAGGTTGAGCGAGCATAGCCAGACCGATCTTCCTGTTACTCATTTGTTCATACCTTTTTCTGGGCAACAGCATCTTGGACCTGTTTAAGCTCCTCGGTGACTTTTAAGACATCTTGCTCTGCCTTTGCTACTTCACTGTGCAGTGCAGCCAATTTTTCTTGGGCTGGAAAAATGAAAAACGAAGATTCAGTTGAAACTGATTTAAAAAAAAAGCAGGTGATCCAACATGGCGACTTGGAAGGGCATCTCTCTGCTGTTAGGAGAGCAGTCGTTGCAATGCAAGAGGTAAATAATTGCTGCCAAAGCTTTTAATACCCTTTTCTTTCGTGCACAGGCTTTGAGAGGCTCAGTGGATGAGGATCAGAAAAGGGTTAAAAAGACAGATCAAAAGAGCCAAGGAATTTTACTTTAGATCTGAATAACCCCTGAAACCATTTCAGTGCATCTTACTGAAATTGACCATGATGGCTAAACCTGTTGGGGGGGGGGAAGCTGCCAGTTTCATGCCATCGCCTATGTGATCTCACTGACTTTGCATTTATTTATAGTTCAGCATAAACTAAATGCTTCCGAGAGGTCAGCCAACACACAGAGGCCTAGGCTTCCTGCTCCTGGCTGCAAGGTAGGAAAAGGAAGGCAGTGGGTACCTCCTTCAATCTTTCTCTTTTTTTCCTCCAGCTGTTCATCAAGCAACTGGAGAAGATTCTGTTTCAGCTGCTGGGCTTCTCGCTGCTCCTCCTGTTCCAGGTGTCCCACTTGCATCTGCTGAGCCTTACTCGGGATGTAACCTTCCACAGCATACATGTTCCTTTTGTACCTGGCCTTCCCAATGTAAGGACTTTCACCTGGTACGTTGTCAAATTCAACATCCTGAAACAGGAGAAAGAGTGCAGAAGTCCATACTAGAAAGTCATCTACAAAGCCAGTACTGGGTAGTACGAAATAGTTCTCTTTTGATTCAACCAATGCATTTCACTCGTACAAGGATCTTACTACTAATTCTTATTGTATTAAACAAATGACTAACAGCTTCCTCCCCAAGTCCCCTTACACATTTGTGGATTTTACATTCTTCAGCCAGCCTGCACTTTGGGGAATCATTATATAAAATTCCCATTATATGTACTATCTTGCATAGGTGAAGGAGAGAAATAAGAACGTCCAAGAATCAAGAAAGGAGAGAGCCTCATTTTCGCTCAGTAGGTCTTCCCCAACCTTGATACCTCCCGTTTTACCTCCTGGAACTCCCTAGTCTGCATGGCCCATCCTTAGCATTTGGGGACTCGAGACATGCCCATCAGGAGGCAGCCAGGGTCAAGAAGTCTGTATTAGAGGCCCCAACTATGCTGAGCCTCGGAAGTGCAATACAAGCAAGCATTGTCCCTCCTGCTCTCTCCCAGGATGAAGAGATGGCCTGCAATTTCCTTAGGCTTCGTACTTCAAAAGCACAGGGAGTCCCATGTAAACACGGTCCAGTTACAAGAATGGCTCTTTTCATCACTCCTTCCATAAGCCTGGAGTTAAGCAGAGTAAGAAGTATTCACCCAAGGTGCCTAAGTCCCCTTTCTCTGGCCGTCCCACTGAGAATGACTAGAGTCCTGACTATCAGAAATTTGGCTCCCATACTAGCCAAATTTTTAGATCCCTAAAAATCAGAACACGCCACATCCACAAATTACCTCCACTGGATAATAGCCTAATGGCTCGAATTTGGCGTCGATTTTATAGAAAGCCAGTTCCTGTTCCAGCTCATACTGCTTCTGACAAGCTCGAGTCAATTCCACTGTTTTCTGCTTCAGCTAATGCAAAATGCAGGTTGTAAAGTGGTGTCAGTTTCAGGAAGACATAGATATGCGCGGTTTGTCAATGTCACAGCACGATAATGAACATGAATTAGGTAACGCATTGGTTCATGCATCATGCTAAGAAGCTATGGTTCAACCCATGGTTTGCTGAACAATCCATAGTGGGCTGGTTCACACAGCATGCTAAGCCAAAATCAGATCACATCATGGCTTAGTGTAATGCGTGTCCTGAGCCACAAATACACACAGAGGCTGTGACAGAGCAAGCAAACACCTGAGTGCGTTTGATGTATTTATATGGCCAGCTGTGGAACAGCTTATACTCTGTTTTCGCTTTTCATTGATGAGAATAGTTGTCCAAAAGGTTGGCTGCATCACAGCCGTTTACTACCTAGAACAAATCGCATAAAGATTTCTGAATATCATGTGTCCTATAAACATGCATGCTTGAGCACAAGAAAGTAATGGGTTGTGTATTTCTTAATTTTTTTTTAAGGATGACGGATTCAAGAGGCTCTCAGAAAATCATTCTAAATTTTCACATCAATGCTCTACTACCTGCTGTTTTCAGATTGCTCTGAACTGGCAAGAAAGAGGGATTTGTTCAGTTCGGCTATTTTTACTTTTTTTTTTTTTTTAAGGAGCTGAAAGAAAACAAACATGGTTCCCGTTGCTAAATAGCCTCCTTCAGAGTTCAGTGATGTTCTAGAGGTACTACTAAAATCTTACTTTGAAACTAGGCCGGTGGGGGAAGTAACCTTAGTCTTGATTTTCTCAAGAACTAATCAATGAACCATAGTTAATAAAAACACACTTGAGTATTGTATGGTGCTTCACATAAGGAAGTGAACTTCATATTTAGGTCTGCAACCAATCCATAACCTCAGAAAAGAAATTATGGCTGCCTAACATCCATACACATCTCTACCTCTACTAAAAACCTTAGTCACGCAGCTGTGGAATTAATCAATTGTAAGCAGTCCCAGCACGCAACCATTTTCTTATGGCTATGACATTAATGAAGAACCGGACACTTCCTTTTCTTTTCTTTTCTTACAGGTTTTCCTGCTGGATACCTGAAGAAGAAAGGTAGCAATCTTCCAAGAAGTAGCAGAAAGGAAAACTGAAGGGGGAAAAAAGAGAGAGAGAAAGGAAAAACGGCATAGATTGGAGTAAGGAGAAAAAACAGATTTTAATTTAGAAAAATACCCACATATCATGCAGCACCTTCAACTGATGTGATAAAATACATGATACAGGGGAAAAGAAGTTTTGAGCAAGCCATGTATCTTTTGAAATAAGTATCTGAAACAGGACTATGCAAGGGAGTCTGTAGGACAGCAGAAAAAAATGTACTCTTGTAAGCATACAAATAAGGGCCACCTTTAGCAGGGAACGAGGGTTCAGTAGCAGGAACTGGGTTGGGAAAAGAGAGGCAAGCAAAACTTATCATCTGGACAGGAGTACCTAATGTTGGAAAATACAGCATGCCTCGTCTTGACTATTTGGGCACTGAACTGTTTTTACAGCTGCTCTGTTTGTTCAGCTGATCTGACAATATGAATTGAAGCCATCCCCTGGAAATGTGGCTTCTTGTCCTATGGGCATTGCCCAGGCTGACTTTCCAACCAACTGTGCTGAACATTTCTGATTCTTTGGAACTGTTACAATCACACCCAAAGCTGGTTTTCTTGCAACCAAGGTGGTGGCAAATTGCTAAGGGCAACAGAATATTTCACGAGCATGGATTTCTATTCGGAGATAAAGAGTTAATTTAAGACTTTGAAAGTCAATGGTAAATCCCAGGTATGACAAAACTGTTTAGTAGTAAGTAGCAATATGAACAGCAGTTTAGCCTTTAATCAATAAACGATGATTAAATATATCGATGTAAAGCAAAAACGTGTTAGAAAATGGTTCGATTCGTTCCAATTTAAATGGACACACACCAATATCCTGATGGCCATTTTTAGGAAACCGAAAGGAAAGTCATTCTCAGATGGTTCAGCAGATGCCCATGTGTCTAGCTGCTGAATAAGGTCGTCCCCAAAGCAAATGGTCTGAACAGAAAACAGACAATGGTATTTGACACTACAGTAGAATTTTCTAAAACCAACATTGCTTTACCAGCTCATTTTTGGTATCCAGCTCGCTCTCCAGGTCTCTGTGGCTTCGTTTCTGCTGTTCGTGCTTCTGTTTTAAGGATTTATTCTGCTTCTCTTGCTGCTGCAGCTGCTCTAGCAAATCAGACTGCTTGTTTCTCAAGCGCTCCACCTCTTTTGTCATCTGCTCCAAGTTACATTCTAGATGTTGTACCTCTTCTGCAAAAACAGGCAAGCCAGGAAAAGGATGCCCCAGCTTCTTCTTGGCAGAAAAAGCGAATGAATGATAGACATTGGATTGGCAGACCAAAGTGGATACCCGTTTATAACCCAAAGGGAAAACAAGCAGGGGACTGGAGCCAAAGACACCTCTGGGGGCAGCATGATACATGGTGTGGGGCTATTATGGACAAGTTTTCTTCCCTCACGCAGACTATATGGAACTAGATCAGGACACAAAATGTTTATTTAATCATATTTATACCCCACTCATCTCACTATGTAAGTGACTCCAGGCGGCTTACAAATAAAAGGTCGTAAGCCATTCAACTCCCAGAACCAACCCTTTTCTGCACAAAATCATGCCCACAGCCCAAAATTATTTGGAACAGTTCATTCTCAGTTGCAATCCTAAATGCACCCACTTACGGGGGAGTTCCACCTAATGCAGTATGGCATATTTTTAGGAGACATGATCGGGTTGAATCATGGCTGTTTGTTCCAACTGGCGCTTATAATATTTACCTAAATTAAACCTCTCAAGAGCCTCTTCCCTGTCACAGTTTGTCACGGGCTGTCCCTCAAGATCTTCCAGCGACCTCAGGTGGAAAACGGTATAGAGACGGTAGTGAGGCAGGTTTACCACGGGATTGTCTGCCAGGAACAGGGAAGTCAAATCCTTAAGGGGCTTCAGTTTAGCTACTTCATGGAGCTGGAAAGAAATAACAGGACAGGAATTAGACATCGAGGTATAAGTTTTCTAGTACAGATAAATAATGCAACAGACCATTAAATGATACGTCAAGTGGCTCTTTTATGCTAAAACTGAACACAAGTAGGCATAACCTTTCAGCTATTGTACCAGTCATGACACATCATATTAACTCAATTTCTGGAATAGATACTACTGAAAAGAAGTCTGTAAGAATGCTACGCAAAGGCAAACTGAACTGAATTCTGAATTTAGGGAAACCTTTTTTTTTTAAAACCAAAACCAAAAACAAAACAAAACAAAACCCACTGCTTTTTCTACTACTTTCATAGAGATTTACTGCTATACAGTAATATTAATAGAACAAAAAAATAGAAATCAATGAAGAGCATTTCAAGGGCCACACAAAATGCTTCTTTGTGCAGAAGGGTACTGGGTTTTTTTTTTTTTTTTTGGTTTAGCTTTAGGGAAGGTTTCCCAGAAATTATGTGACTCCGTCCTTGTTTTCTAACAGAAAGCAAGAAGTATTTATGGGGACCTTCTGCAAAATCATACGATTCTGTAACTGGTCATCACATGGCTCTGAAAGCTGGCTCCTTTAGTAATAGTCAGTCAACAGTATTCCACAGAAGCAGAGCAGTTTTCAAAGATGATTACATGTTATATGATGGGAAGGGCTTAAACAAGGTAATCACCACAATAGCAATGATACTACCACCATCCCCCATTGATAAGCCTTGCTATGGGGGGAAATCACTTACTGATGAGATTTTATTTTTTCTCAAGTTCAGGATGCGAAGGGACCTGAGTTTTTTCCCTAGCCACACAGGGAGGTGTTCAATCTCATTCCCAGCCAGGTTCAGCTTCTGAAGGCTGTGCAAGTGTTCGATGCCTTCTATTTTACTGGACAACAAAGACATATTGACAATCAGGCATTTTAAGGGGAAGAACAGGTCCAGATTTTAACACTGTTAGTACTTATGCAAAGGAACATCTGAGATAACATTTTCCCATCCTATAGGCCAGGATTAGAAGACTTGAGAATAAACACCAAAGCTTAAATTAAAAACTAAGAAGTTACAAAAATGCAAGGGCATCTAAACTCATAGGAAGTTTAGTTTGTTATTACATATTCTTCCATGTATTTCCTTCTAATTAAATTCCCACAAAATCATATGCTACTTTGAGACTCAAGCTTGGTTTTCAAGTTACAGTATATTACTTTTCATCTTGAATCCAGCCTATTCAAAGTCTGTAGAAGTAAACTCCAATGAACTCAGTAACACTAGTTTCTGAGTAGGCATGCATATGAATGCATCCATTTCCTCTGATGCACAAATTTGATAGAGAACTTTTCACTTTACAATACTACTACTACACAAGAAGTACCAAGTTATTGAAAACTGAAATTCAGAGGGTTTATCAAGAGTTCATGTAAGAAGAATCTGAAAGTTTGTCCTCTTCATTTTGCGGTCATACAGCATGTTAGTCTCTGGTTGATGCAAGTTAAAAAATGGAAACAACCTTATCTGGTTTAAAAAAGAAGCTTAAGAAAAGCATGACAACTATGGATTCATGTTTATAGCATGAACAATTTTCAGTTCTCTTCATGGAAAAGACTGATTCTCTTTCCAGCACAGCTCCTTCCTCAGCCTTGGGCCATCCATATGAGTTGCATTTCAGTTCTTAATTCTTGGACAGAGATTTGAGGAACTAAACTTATCTGGAGCACACCAGATTATGCCTAATACATAATAATAAAGGAAGAGAAATATTCGGACTATCTACTTTGTAATTATTCTCTTCTTTTTTCTTGCTTACCTTATTTTGTTGAAAGAGAGATTGAGGTCCAGTAACTTCAGAAGTTTATCCAATTTTTCAATCTTTTCAATCAGGTTATGACTGAGATTTAGGACTTCTAGTTTACTACATTTCTCCAGATTTTCTATGTACTGAAAGTAATAAAAATATGCTAGTGAATTCATCTATTAAGCTCTGCAATAACATCATAAAGCATTAGAAAGTGTTTCTTTAGATTAGGTTAGTGCCTTCTAGTTTAGTTCAGCCACAGTTCCCATAATCTCTTGCCCTATTTGTCTGTGCTTGATGGTTGTTAAAGTACAAAAATATCAGAAAAGCACCAGGCTAGGTAAATACCTTAAATTTCTTTCCTCCATCTTTAGCAAGGGAAAGATTCAGAGCAGTTATGCGTGCCAGATTCTCTTGCTTGGCTAGCTTCTTAATAAGAGGCTCTGTTATGTATCTGATACCAGGACTGCCATCTGAAATCAACAATAAGACGTTTGAGGTGGTAAGTGATACAGAAAAGGTACAGCAGGGACAATCTGAAAATCAGCAAAGGCCATGGGGGTGAAGTCTGGTTGCTTTAGAATCCCTGAGACTTATGAAAAATCTGGTCAATAGCTTGGGTTATGTATATGTTTATTATGGTTCTTTCCTAGATGGTGCATTATGCTCCAATGGAGTCTCTAATTCACTTCCGTGCTCTGCCTTTTATTTATTTATCATATTTTTATCACCACCCATCTCCCACATATTAGATTATATGGAATATGTAGGCTCCTACAAAACACTAAGGGGAATTCAGGAGGGGAAGAGCTCACTCAACTCTTTGGTTTCCCTTCAGCACACTCAGTTGCACTTCCCAAGAATGGGCTGTGTCCTACAAGATGCTCAAAAGATGTACAGTATTATTTTTGACAGGTGCTTCCTAGCACCAGCATGGATGTCATTTAGGCACTAGGCACAGCACCTTTTCCCCAAATTTCAAAAGGCAATGGAATTTTTTTGTTGTTTTATCTGCTTTTCTGTTGTGTTATACCATGTAGATAATTTTATTCTTATTTATTTTATTAAACGTATAAGCCACCCAACTCCATTACCACTCTGGGTGCCATACAATATAAAAACTTTAAAATAAAACAATCCGTTCAATACAAAACAGAAAAAAGAACATCAGGAGAAGAGCACCACCATCCCCCCACATCAATTTCAAATGGTGTGAACTGCCCTGGAAACCTTATGATGGGGAAACGCAGGATATAAATGTATCGGATGAATTGGTAAGCCAAAATACAACATGGCAGTACTGTATATTCCACAAAAAACACCTAATAGCCATGGAATTGTTTAGATTTCCTAAGCAAAGTCACTGAAGTAAAGCTGCAACCTTTCAAATGATTTGTCACTGATTATGACAATACCTGCATCACTTTCTTGACCTACATCTCCTTGATACCTCTGCCCTGGTGCCAGGTGGGTAGGTGGAGATCCTTCTGCATTCAGCGGAGATGATGACCTGCTACCGGCGCTGGCAGGAGACTTCGGACTCCAAGTGCGGGACGGAGACATCTGTGGCTTCCCAAGTGATGTTTTTTCTGGTTGGCCTTTCCTCATCGCACAGACTTCTGCATGTCATAAGGCGAAAAGCTACAAGGACAGAGACCCACACTTTCCTTCAGTCTTTCCAAGGGCATAAGTAATTTTGCAGCTGCTTCACCATAAAACAAAAGAACTTGATGCCTTTTAAACCAGCTTCTCTCCAAAGTATTAACCTTCCCTGCACTAATTTTTCATAATAAGGGGAACCAATTAGAAGACACACTCCCCAGAGCAGTCTGGTTTTATGGCTCCATCTTTGCTTACTCATTGCACGCCTCTTTCCCGGAAGCTGTGGTTCCCCTTCAGCACATAAACACTTCAGCAGATGTTCGCTGTTTCTTTTACAGTTCCAAAGTAACAGGATCAGCTCAAGAAACCTCTTCAGTGTTTGCCCTGTACTTTGATTCCATCACTACCTCCATACAGTACAGGTGATTTCAGTTAATTACCTACCTTTAGGCCACTGATTAAAAGCACTGACTGCAAGTATCAAGATGACACCCTCATCTGTATCAGCAAAATAGGAGCTACTATTTGAAGATAAAGCCAGAGATCAAAGAGTTGAACATTTTGCTGCTGAAGCATTATTCATAATCTGTTCTCTTAGATTGATACTTATGAAAGCAGTGCCCCAAAATTTATTTTGTTATGTAGTATTTTTTAAAACATGCCTTTTGATGGTTTCTATATTCTTTCCTGTGGGCATGTTTCTACCGGTATACAAAAGAGCCAGTCACATTGCTGACAACTAGCTTAAACCAAAGTCCGGAAAAAAACAAGTCTCCTGTTAGTTCATTCTCAGATGAGAATGTGCTGTAATATAGTTAATAAATATCTGAAGGAAGGCAGCCCTTTTGTCTAGATATATCTGTTCAACATTATGAAATAATATTATATCACTAATACATTGTTTCTCTTCTGATTCTTTTCTTCCTTGGTATTGTACTTATCACCTCAGTAGGAGACAGCACTTCGCTGACATTGTTTAGGTTCAAAAACTGCTGTGGGTTTATACCTGGATAGGAGACCACCAGGAAATCCAGAGTTATAGGCTAGACAGGAAACTTGAAAAAAAAAGCCTAGAAGAAAACGATGACAAATAGCTTCTGTACAGAAGCAAAGAAAATTACATGGACAGGCCTATGAAGTCACAAGAAGTTGAGCCTGAATGAAGGAAGACTTTACTGGGTTTACCAGATTGTGAGATCCCTCTTATGCAGCACCCAGAAGTTAACAAGGAAAAAAAATATATACATGTAACATTTCATCATGTACAGGAACATGCTGTGTTTCCAGTTGTTGCTGGACTGCTCCCCCTAGGAGCCCCTACCAGCATATCCATTGGCAAGGAGTGCTGAAAACTATAGTTGTGCAATCAAACAAACAAACAAACATCCAAAAGACCAGAGTTTCTCCATTGCAACTGTAGCACATGAAGCAGAAAGCAACAGATTGTATCAGCCAATAACTGGGTTTGCCCAACCATAGAATCAGTCCCCCACCTTTAGCCCAGGGTGCTCTTTGAGACTTGCCCACGTGGATAATTTAGAGCTGTCATGCAAGAAAATCTGGTTAGTTCCATAAACCCCATTTAAACCACAAATAAGGGAACACAACCCATTTAAACCAGGAATAAGGGACCACAACCAAGATAGCCATTTATTATTTTGCACTTTCAGACAAGCACTGCCTTTGAAAACATTTAACCAGGGTTGGGGGGGGGAGAGTTCCTCTAATAAAGGGGGAAGGGAACAGCAAGTATGTTTCAAATCTGGGTCAATTTCCTTTACTATCACAGGGCAAGGCACGATGTATCAAAAACTCCTCCACTGTAACATTCAATCAGAACCTACAGAAAGCAAAGCAAACCACTCCTGGAAGTTTTTCTTAAAAAAACATAAACACTGGAAAAACATCATGAACGTTCATATAACGAATTAAAATCGAGGGCCGCCTGGCAAGATTGTAACATGGGGGGTGGGGAGAGAGATTTCTTTTGGGGAAACTACAAAAAAGAAGAAAGAGGGGCTTGAATTTGGTGCGGGGGGGACCCAGCAACCAGAAAAGAGCCACTGCTGCAAGAGGGGCGATCCCCATCAGCCCCCTAAAGCTGGCTGATGGGACTTGTAGTCCAAACGATCTCCTATACTGTACATATAAGCCCAATTTTCAGATTTTTTTTTTAAATTGGTATTTGAGCAGGGGAGGCAGCCTCCAACTGGAGAAGAGCTACAGCAGCCTCTAGGGCAAAAGGGGCGATCCCTGGCTGTCGGACGGGAGTTGTAGTCCAAAGGATCCCCAGGTGGGGGGAAGCCTGGAGAGACGGCATTGCACACGCACGCACCCCGCGCCCCCGCCTCGCCCTCACCTGCACGGCTGCGGCCCACCTGGCCGGGATGCGGAGCCTCGCGGGCCGCGCGTTGCTTCCCGCCGTCTCCATGGCAACCGCTCGGGGCACGGGCCAGGCCCTAGCCGAGGGGACAGCCGCGCGCGTGCGTCCGCCCTTCCCGCCCGTGCTCGGACCGCCCGCCCCCACCCCCTCGCTAAACGCCGGGTCTCTGATTGGCTGCAAACCGAGGGAGCCCTCGGATTGGCTGAGCGGCCTCCCTCCGCCTCCGAAGGGCGGGCCAGTTTAAAAGGCCTGCTGGTCTCGAGAGCTGAGGGAAAAAGCGAGTGCGCTGTTGCCGCGTCTTTTCTTCTCTCGAAAGAGGCGACGCTTGGGGGGCGCGGGAGAGTAAAAAAGTCGCCCCAACGGCGTCACCTTGAGTCCATGCCCTCTTAGTCTTAGGCAGTAAGGTCGCCTTTTGCTCTTTGAGGTAATTCTAGCCGAGACTCTTATTCTCACACGTTGTAGGATATAGGGGGTCGGGGGTCGGTCCTCAGGTGATACTACTCATGGCCTATTGTTTCCAGGGAGTAAGGTAACCTCCTGGGTCTGAGGTAATTTTAACCGCGGCCTTTACTCTTAGGAGTAAAATACCGGTTGGGGCTGAGGTAATGTCTCAGCTGAGTCTTACTTAAAGGATGCAACTACCACAGGTAACTCGAGATAAAGTTACCTCAGTCCCAGGAGCTGGCCCTTTTTTCTGGGAATAAAATTGGTAACTTTAGCCAAGGGCCCTATGCTTAGAAAGAGTAAAGTACCTCTGGGGCCTGAGGTAATCTTAGCCGCGTCCTGTTCACAAGGCTAAAATCACTGCAGGTAACCAAAGGTAAAAGTTAGCGACTCTCGCCCAGCCCAGCCCACCTCACAGGGTGGTTGTTGTGGGGAAAAGAGGAGGAGGAAGGCGTAGTAGGCCTGTTTCCTGCCTTGAGTTATTTATAAAAGTAACGAAGGGAGGATAAAAATTACTCCAGTCCCAGGAGCTGACCTTCCTCTGGGGAATAAGGCCAACCCCCAGGGCCTGAGGTAATCTCAGCCACCTCCTGTTAAAAGGTCTAAACCGCCACAGGTCAACAAAAGTTAAAGATGGAATTAGCTTTGAAGCTGAAGGTAAACGCGCCTCAGGCCCAGGCGCTGACTTGCCCCTCTGGGAGAAAGGCGAACTCCCGGGGCCTGAGGAAATGTTAGCCAAGGCTGGCATTTTGTGGAGCAGTAAAACACCTGTGGAGTGCGAGGTGATGCCTTAGCGGTGTCCTGTCCAAAGGAATGGCTCCCTCCAGTAACTAAAGGTGAAGGTTGACTAAAGTTACTTCAGTCCCTAGAGTTGACCTTACTTTCCTGAAATTAGGTGAACTCCCGGGGCCTGAGGAAATTTTAGCCAAGGGCTTTAGAAGAAATAACATCTGTTTTGTTTTATTAGTGTGTATGTGTGTGTGTGTGTATATATATATATATATATGCATGTGTGTGTATGTGCGTGTGTGTGTGTATATATATGTATATATATGTACATATATGTGTATATATATATGTATATGTATATATATGTGTATATATGTGTATATATATGTGTGTGTATATATATGTGTATATATATGCATATATAGATATATGTATGTATATGTATGTATATGTATATGTATGTATATGTATATGTATATATATATGTATAGATATGTGCATATATGTGTGTGTATATATATATGTATATGTATATATATGTATATATATGTGTATATATATGTGTATATATATGTGTGTATATGTATATATATATGTATATGTATATGCATATATAGATGTATGTGTGTATATGTATATATATATGTATATGTATATGCATATATAGATGTATGTATATATATATATATGTGTGTGTATGTATATATATATGTATATATAGATATGTGTATATATGTGTGAATATATATATGTATACATATATGTATACATATATGTATATAAATAAATTTTTAGCCAAGTCCCACTAAAATAACTACCTCCTCACATACCTAACATAACAGGTAAATATCTCTGTTCCTAGGAGTTTATCTTCCTCTCTGGAAATAAGGTATTCCCAGAGAGTAAACTTTTTTATTTCTGGGCCATTTTCTTTGAAGTTGTAAAGGTTCCAGTGAAATGTATCTTGTCGTCTTTCACTGATAAAGTGAAATATGTAAAAGCCTGTTAGTAAAATTATTTTATGGGGATTGCAGTCTCAACATCAGCTGGTTATTTGATGCTGTTTATCTTTGATTTTTAAAGGCTTGACTCCAGCATCTTAACTCACAAAAGACTCAGGTGTCAATCAGCTGTGTTGGTGTCAAAAAGTGGAACAGGAAGGACATGGAAAAGAAGAATGAATATTAAGTTCATCAAGAGTGCTGCTTAACCAAATGAATCAAAACTGACCTGTAGAAGATACCCTCCAGCAGTAAGTAAGCTTCATTAACTATCCATTATCTTATCATGGAGGTTATACCCATATTTACCAAGGAAGACTGGCAGGTACAGTTTGCAAGATGTAGTTTAATAACTTACTGCCAAAAACATTGGGTCTTGCTAAAGATTACTATACGGCTTATTTTAAAAAAGTTTTTTTAAAAAAAGAGTTCATAGTGATTATGGAACAATAGAAGTTACAAACTTAAAGGTACATAACAAATTAATGGATGGGAAGTGTAAATTAACTAAGTATATTGAAAAAAATTAAACACTTAATTATAACACCATTTGAAAAGTTCAGCTGCTAAGGCATCATGTAGTGTTAATTATAAATAATTTTTGCACATACTATACACTAAAGATTGTACTTCAGCATTAAATACCCAACCCATGGGGTCATATTCTCAAAATGGAATAAACCACAGGGAAAAGGTCATATTGGAAAAGAAATATGGGATAAAACAACTCATCTCTTGCAATCAAACATTGAACAGCACTGAGGGAGAGTCACATGGAAAGAGACAAAGGAACTCAGCTGTAAACCTCTTCCAATCCCTAAGGATCCTCACACTGGAAAAGAATCCCATGCAGGTAGCAGGTAATGCTGAAGCTAGTGCTGGCAGAGGTCTTCCAGTCCCTGAGATAGCGCTCTGTGAAACTCACACTGTGGGAGTCTGGGTGCTGATCAGCAGCCTTCCTCCCTCAGTCCCTGAGCAGACACTTTGTGAGACTCACACTGGAAATCCTCTCTGGGGTGGCACTGGGTTACCTTTTCAGTCCCTGATCAAACACTCTGGGAGAATCACGCTGGAGGAGATAACAGAGCTCAGCTTGGAACCTCTTCCAGTCCCTGAGGATCCCCCAAGTGAGATTCAAACTGGAAAAGAATCCCTTTGGCTCCCCTGCCTCGCTGCTTCGCACCTTTAGGCTACCAATCCTAACAGATGGCCGATGATGAACTTTCTGGGTGCAGTCCCTGGGCCGAGTGTGTCAATGAGGATGCATTGTTCCTGAGGCCATCTGCACACGCAGCAAACACCCACACGTGTTGGAGGTGACGCTGAGGCCCCTACTTGTAGAGGTATGTTCAGTCCCTGAGCTTCCACTCTGTGAAACTCAGACTGAAGGGGTCCGGGTTGCTATCAGCTGCCTTACTCATTCAGTCCCTGAGCAAACACTTTGTGAGACTCACACTGGAAATCCTCTCTGGGGTTTCCCTGGGTTCCCTTTTCAGTCCCTGAGCATGCACTGGAGGAGAATCACACTGGAGGAGACAACAGCGATTAGCTGGATGCCTCCCCCAGTCCCTGAGCACCCGCCATGTGACACTCAAACTGAAAGAGTCCATTTGGCTCACCTACCTCACTCGTTCACAGCGTCAAGCTACCACGCTTCACACATGAGCGTAGATGAGATTTTGGAGTCCGCGTCCCAGGAAAAAGAGGGCCCACTGTTCCTGAGTCCGTGTGCGTTCACTGCAGCCACCCACGCAGGATGCCGGTGATGCTGAGGCTGCTATTGGTAGAGGACTTTCAGTCCCTGAGTTAGCGCTCTGTGAGACTCACACTGTGGGAGTCTGGGTGCAGATCAGCAGCCTTTCTCCTTCAGTCCCTGAGCAGACACTTTGTGAGACTCACACTGGAAATCCGCTCTGGGGTGGCACTGGGTTACCTTTTCAGTCCCTGAGCAAGCACTGAGGGAGAATCACACTGGAGGAGACAACGGCATTAGCTGGATGCCTCCTCCAGTCCCTGAGGATCCCCCAAGTGACACTCAAACTGGAAGGGGATCCATTTGGCTCACCTGCCTCCCTCATTCACACCTTTAACCTACCACGCTTCAGACATAAACGTAGATGAGACTTTGGAGTGGAAGTCCAGGGACTGAGAGGGTTCACTGTTCCTGAGTCCATCTGCGCTCACTGCAGACACCCACGCAGGATGCCGGTGATGCTGAGGCTGCTACTGGTAGAGGTCTTTCAGTCCCTGAGTTAGCGCTCTGTGAGACTCACACTGTGGGAGTGTGGGTGCAGATCAGCAGCCTTTCTCCTTCAGTCCCTGAGCAGACACTTTGTGAGACTCACACTGGAAATCCTCTCTGGGGTGCAGCTGGGTTACCTTTTCAGTCCCTGAGCAAGCACTGAGGGAGAATCACACTGGAGGAGACAATGGCATTAGCTGGATGCCTCCTCCAGTCCCTGAGGATCCCCCAAGTGACACTCAAACTGGAAGGGGATCCATTTGGCTCACCTGCCTCCCTCATTCACACCTTTAACCTACCACGCTTCAGACATAAGCGTAGATGAGACTTTGGAGTGGAAGTCCAGGGACCGAGAGGGTTCACTGTTCCTGAGTCCATCTGCGCTCACTGCAGACACCCACGCAGGATGCCGGTGATGCTGAGGCTGCTACTGGTAGAGGTCTTTCAGTCCCTGAGTTAGCGCTCTGTGAGACTCACACTGTGGGAGTGTGGGTGCAGATCAGCAGCCTTTCTCCTTCAGTCCCTGAGCAGACACTTTGTGAGACTCACACTGGAAATCCTCTCTGGGGTGCAGCTGGGTTACCTTTTCAGTCCCTGAGCAAGCACTGAGGGAGAATCACACTGGAGGAGGCAACGGCATTAGGTGGATGCCTCCACCAGTCCCTGAGCATCCCCCAAGTGACACTCAAACTGGAGGATAATCCGTTTGGCTCACCTGCGTCCCTCATTCACACCTTTAGGTATGATGCTAGTAGAGGCTGTATTTCTTACCAGAAAAAAAGGAAAAGAATTCAGCCCAGTTTATTGTTAGGCGTGGCCGTGAATTAAGAAATCAGGGAATAGTTTTCGGGCCTGGAGTAAAGTTAGCCCTGGCCATGGTTCTTAGAACCAGAAAGGAAAGGAATGCCATCCAGTTTAATGGTAGGAGTGGCCGTGAGTTGCGAAATCAGTGACTAGTTTTCAGGCCTGGCGTAATGTTAGCCCTGGCCATGGTTTTGAGAACCAGAAAGGAAAGAATGCGGTACACTTTAATGTTAGGAGTGGCCGTGACTGCAGAATTAAGTGACTACCTGTCTGGCCTGGCGTAATGTTAGCCCTGGCCATGGTTCGTAGAACCAGGAAGAAAAGAACGCGGCCCAGTTTAATGTTAGATGTGGATGTGAATGTAGAATTAAGTGACTAGCTGTCTGGCCTGGCGTAATGTTTGCCCTGGCCATGGTTCATAGAACCAGAAAGGAAAGAATCTTGCCCAGTTAAATGTTAGGCATGGCCATGAATGTAGAATTCAGTGACCACCTCTCTGGCCTGGCGTAATGCTAGCCCTGGCCATAGTTCTTAGAACCAGAAAGGAAAGAATGCGGCCCAGTTTAATGTTAGATTTGGCCCTGAATGTAGAATTACGTGACTAGCTCTCTGGGCTGGCGTAATGTTAGCCCTGCCCATGGTTCTTAGAACCAGAAAGAAAAGAATGCGGCCCAGTTTAACGTTAGGCATGGCCGCGAATGTAGAATTAAGTGACTAGCTCTCTGGCCTGGCGTAATGTTAGCCCAGGCCATGGTTCTTCGAACCAGAAAGGAAAGAATTTGGCCCAGCTTAATGTTAGGCATGGCCGTCAATGTAGAATTAAGTGACCACCTCTCTGGCCTGGCGTAATGTTAGCCCTGGCCATGGTTCTTAGAACCAGAAAGAAAAGAATGCGGCCCAGTTTAATGTTAGGCATGGCCGTGAATGTAGAATTAAGTGACTAGCTCTCTGGCCTGGTGTAATGTTAGCCCTGGCCATGGTTCCTAGAACCAGAAAGGAAAGAATTCAGCCCAGTTTAATGTTAGATGTGGGCCTGAATGCAGAATTAAGTCACTAGCTCTCTGGCCTGGCGTAATGTTAGCCCTGGCCATGGTTTTTAGATCCAAAAAGGAAAGAATGCGGCCCAGTATAATGTTAGATGTGGCCCTGAATGTAGAATTAAGTGACTAGCTCTCTGGCCTGGCGTAATGTTAGCCCTGGCCATGGTTCTTAGAACCAGAAAGGAAAGAATGCGGGCCAGTTTAATGTTAGGCATGGCCGTGAATGTAGAATTAAGTCACTAGCTCTCTGGCCTGGCAAAATGTTAGCCCTGGCCATGGTTCTTAGAACCAGAAAGGAAAGAATGCGGCCCAGTTGAATGTTAGGTGTCGCCCTAAATGTAGAATTAAGTGACTAGCTCTCTGGCCTGGCGTAATGTTAGCCTGGCCATGGTTCTTAGAACAAGAAAGGAAAGAATGCGGCCCAGTTTAATGTTAGGCATGGCCGTGAATGTAGAATTAAGTGACCACCTCTCTGGCCTGGCATAATGTTAGCCCTGGCCATGGTTCTTAGAACCAGAAAGAAAAGAATGCGGCCCAGTTTAATGTTAGGCATGGCCCTGAATGTAGAATTCAGTGACCAGCTCTCTGGCCTGGCGTAATGTTAGCCCTGGCCATGGTTCGTAGAACCAGAAAGGAAAGAATGCGGCCCAGTTTAATGTTAGATGTGGCCCTAAATGTAGAATTAAGTGACTAGCTCTCTGGCCTGGTGTAATGTTAGCCCTGGCCATGGTTCTTAGAACCAGAAAGAAAAGAATCCGGCCCAGTTTAATGTTAGGCATGGCCGTGAATGTAGAATTAAGTGACCACCTCTCTGGCCTGGCGTAATGTTAGCCCTGGCCATGGTTCTTAGAACCAGGAAGGAAAGAATGCGGCCCAGTTTAATTTTAGATGTGGCCGTTCATCTAGAATTAAGTGACTAGCTCTCTGGCCTGGCGTAATGTTAGCCCTGGCCATGGTTCTTAGAACCAGAAAGGAAAGAATGCGGCCCAGTTTAATGTTAGGCATGGCCGTGAATGTAGAATTAAGTGACCACCTCTCTGGCCTGGCGTAATGTTAGCCCTGGCCATGTTTCTTAGAACCAGAAAGAAAAGAATGCGGCCCAGTTTAATGTTAGGCATGGCCGTGAATGTAGAATTAAGTGACCACCTCTCTGGCCTGGCGTAATGTTAGCCCTGGCCATGGTTCTTAGAACCAGGAAGAAAAGAATGCGGCCCAGTTTAATTTTAGATGTGGCCGTGAATCTAGAATTAAGTGACTAGGTCTCTGGCCTGGCGCAATGTTAGCCCTGGCCATGGTTCTTCAAACTAGGAAGAAAAGAATGCGGCCCGGTTTAATGTTAGGAGTGGCCGTGAATGTAGAATTAAGTGACCACCTCTCTGGCCTGGCATAATGTTAGCCCTGGCCATGGTTCTTAGAACCAGAAAGGAAAGAATGCGGCCCAGCTTAATGTTAGATGTGGCCGTGAATGTAGAATTAAGTGACCACCTCTCTGGCCTGGCATAATGTTAGCCCTGGCCATGGTTCTTAGAACCAGAAAGGAAAGAATGCGGGCCAGTTTAATGTTAGATGTGGGCCTGAATCTAGAATTAAGTGACTAGCTCTCTGGCCTGGCGTAATGTTAGCCCTGCCCATGGTTCTTAGAACCAGAAAGAAAAGAATGCGGCCCAGCTTAATGTTAGATGTGGCCGTGAATGTAGAATTAAGTGACCACCTCTCTGGCCTGGCATAATGTTAGCCCTGGCCATGGTTCTTAGAACCAGAAAGGAAAGAATGTGGCCCAGCTTAATGTTAGATGTGGCCGTGAATGTAGAATTAAGTGACCACCTCTCTGGCCTGGCATAATGTTAGCCCTGGCCATGGTTCTTAGAACCAGAAAGGAAAGAATGCGGGCCAGTTTAATGTTAGATGTGGGCCTGAATGTAGACTTAAGTGACTAGCTCTCTGGCCTGGCGTAATGTTAGCCCTGGCCATGGTTCTTAGAACCAGAAAGAAAAGAATCCGGCCCAGTTTAATGTTAGATGTGGATGTGAATGTAGAATTAAGTGACTAGCTGTCTGGCCTGGCGTAATGTTTGCCCTGGCCATGGTTCATAGAACCAGAAAGGAAAGAATCTGGCCCAGTTAAATGTTAGGCATGGCCATGAATGTAGAATTCAGTGACCACCTCTCTGGCCTGGCGTAATGCTAGCCCTGGCCATAGTTCTTAGAACCAGAAAGGAAAGAATGCGGCCCAGTTTAATGTTAGATGTGGCCCTGAATGTAGAATTACGTGACTAGCTCTCTGGGCTGGCGTAATGTTAGCCCTGCCCATGGTTCTTAGAACCAGAAAGAAAAGAACGCGGCCCAGTTTAACGTTAGGCATGGCCGCGAATGTAGAATTAAGTGACTAGCTCTCTGGCCTGGCGTAATGTTAGCCCTGGCCATGATTTTTAGATCCAAAAAGGAAAGAATGCGGCCCAGTATAATGTTAGATGTGGCCCTGAATGTAGAATTAAGTGACTAGCTCTCTGGCCTGGCGTAATGTTAGCCCTGGCCATGGTTCTTAGAACCAGAAAGGAAAGAATGCGGGCCAGTTTAATGTTAGGCGTGGCCGTGAATGTAGAATTAAGTGACCACCTCTCTGGCCTGGCGTAATGTTAGCCCTGGCCATGATTTTTAGATCCAAAAAGGAAAGAATGCGGCCCAGTATAATGTTAGATGTGGCCCTGAATGTAGAATTAAGTGACTAGCTCTCTGGCCTGGCGTAATGTTAGCCCTGGCCATGGTTCTTAGAACCAGAAAGGAAAGAATGCGGGCCAGTTTAATGTTAGGCGTGGCCGTGAATGTAGAATTAAGTCACTAGCTCTCTGGCCTGGCAAAATGTTAGCCCTGGCCATGGTTCTTAGAACCAGAAAGGAAAGAATGCGGCCCAGTTGAATGTTAGGTGTCGCCCTAAATGTAGAATTAAGTGACTAGCTCTCTGGCCTGGCGTAATGTTAGCCCTGGCCATGGTTCTTAGAACCAGAAAGGAAAGAATGCGGCCCAGTTTAATGTTAGGCATGGCCGTGAATGTAGAATTAAGTGACCACCTCTCTGGCCTGGCATAATGTTAGCCCTGGCCATGGTTCTTAGAACCAGAAAGAAAAGAATGCGGCCCAGTTTAATGTTAGGCATGGCCCTGAATGTAGAATTCAGTGACCAGCTCTCTGGCCTGGCGTAATGTTAGCCCTGGCCATGGTTCGTAGAACCAGAAAGGAAAGAATGCGGCCCAGTTTAATGTTAGATGTGGCCCTAAATGTAGAATTAAGTGACTAGCTCTCTGGCCTGGTGTAATGTTAGCCCTGGCCATGGTTCTTAGAACCAGAAAGAAAAGAATCCGGCCCAGTTTAATGTTAGGCATGGCCGTGAATGTAGAATTAAGTGACCACCTCTCTGGCCTGGCGTAATGTTAGCCCTGGCCATGGTTCTTAGAACCAGGAAGGAAAGAATGCGGCCCAGTTTAATTTTAGATGTGGCCGTTCATCTAGAATTAAGTGACTAGCTCTCTGGCCTGGCGTAATGTTAGCCCTGGCCATGGTTCTTAGAACCAGAAAGGAAAGAATGCGGCCCAGTTTAATGTTAGGCATGGCCGTGAATGTAGAATTAAGTGACCACCTCTCTGGCCTGGCGTAATGTTAGCCCTGGCCATGTTTCTTAGGACCAGAAAGAAAAGAATGCGGCCCAGTTTAATGTTAGGCATGGCCGTGAATGTAGAATTAAGTGACCACCTCTCTGGCCTGGCGTAATGTTAGCCCTGGCCATGGTTCTTAGAACCAGGAAGAAAAGAATGCGGCCCAGTTTAATTTTAGATGTGGCCGTGAATCTAGAATTAAGTGACTAGGTCTCTGGCCTGGCGCAATGTTAGCCCTGGCCATGGTTCTTCGAACTAGGAAGAAAAGAATGCGGCCTGGTTTAATGTTAGGAGTGGCCGTGAATGTAGAATTAAGTGACCACCTCTCTGGCCTGGCATAATGTTAGCCCTGGCCATGGTTCTTAGAACCAGAAAGGAAAGAATGCGGCCCAGCTTAATGTTAGATGTGGCCGTGAATGTAGAATTAAGTGACCACCTCTCTGGCCTGGCATAATGTTAGCCCTGGCCATGGTTCTTAGAACCAGAAAGGAAAGAATGCGGGCCAGTTTAATGTTAGATGTGGGCCTGAATCTAGAATTAAGTGACTAGCTCTCTGGCCTGGCGTAATGTTAGCCCTGCCCATGGTTCTTAGAACCAGAAAGAAAAGAATGCGGCCCAGCTTAATGTTAGATGTGGCCGTGAATGTAGAATTAAGTGACCACCTCTCTGGCCTGGCATAATGTTAGCCCTGGCCATGGTTCTTAGAACCAGAAAGGAAAGAATGCGGCCCAGCTTAATGTTAGATGTGGCCGTGAATGTAGAATTAAGTGACCACCTCTCTGGCCTGGCATAATGTTAGCCCTGGCCATGGTTCTTAGAACCAGAAAGGAAAGAATGCGGGCCAGTTTAATGTTAGATGTGGGCCTGAATGTAGACTTAAGTGACCACCTCTCTGGCCTGGCATAATGTTAGCCCTGGCCATGGTTCTTAGAACCAGAAAGGAAAGAATGCGGCCCACTTTAATGTTAGGCATGGCCGTGAATGTAGAATTAAGTGACCACCTCTCTGGCCTGGCGTAATGTTAGCCCTGGCCATGGTTCTTAGAACCAGAAAGAAAAGAATGCTGCCCAGTTTAATGTTAGGGTTGGCCGTGAATGTAGAATTAAGTGACTAGCTCTCTGGCCTGGCGTAATGTTAGCCCTGCCCATGGTTCTTAGAACCAGAAAGAAAAGAATGCGGCCCAGTTTAATGTAAGGCATGGCCGTGAATGTAGAATTAAGTGACCACCTCTCTGGCCTGGCGTAATGTTAGCCCTGGCCATGGTTCTTAGAACCAGAAAGGAAAGAATGCGGCCCACTTTAATGTTAGGCATGGCCGTGAATGTAGAATTAAGTGACCACCTCTCTGGCCTGGCGTAATGTTAGCCCTGGCCATGGTTCTTAGAACCAGAAAGAAAAGAATGCTGCCCAGTTTAATGTTATGGTTGGCCGTGAATGTAGAATTAAGTGACTAGCTCTCTGGCCTGGCGTAATGTTAGCCCTGCCCATGGTTCTTAGAACTAGAACGAAAAGAATGCGGCCCAGTTTAATGTAAGGCATGGCCGTGAATGTAGAATTAAGTGACCACCTCTCTGGCCTGGCGTAATGTTAGCCCTGGCCATGGTTCTTAGAACCAGAAATGAAAGAATGCGGCCCAGTTTAATGTTAGACATGGCCGTGAATGTAGAATTAAGTAACTAGCTCTCTGGCCTGGCGTAATGTTAGCCCTGGCCATGGTTCTTAGAACCAGAAAGAAAAGAATGCGGCCCAGTTTAATGTTAGGCATGGCCGTGAATGTAGAATTAAGTGACCAGCTCTCTGGCCTGGCGTAATGTTAGCCCTGGCCATGGTTCGTAGAACCAGAAAGGAAAGAATGCGGCCCAGTTTAATGTTAGATGTGGCCCTAAATGTAGAATTAAGTGACTAGCTCTCTGGCCTGGTGTAATGTTAGCCCTGGCCATGGTTCTTAGAACCAGAAAGAAAAGAATCCGGCCCAGTTTAATGTTAGGCATGGCCGTGAATGTAGAATTAAGTGACCACCTCTCTGGCCTGGCGTAATGTTAGCCCTGGCCATGGTTCTTAGAACCAGGAAGGAAAGAATGCGGCCCAGTTTAATTTTAGATGTGGCCGTTCATCTAGAATTAAGTGACTAGCTCTCTGGCCTGGCGTAATGTTAGCCCTGGCCATGGTTCTTAGAACCAGAAAGGAAAGAATGCGGCCCAGTTTAATGATAGGCATGGCCGTGAATGTAGAATTAAGTGACCACCTCTCTGGCCTGGCGTAATGTTAGCCCTGGCCATGTTTCTTAGAACCAGAAAGAAAAGAATGCGGCCCAGTTTAATGTTAGGCATGGCCGTGAATGTAGAATTAAGTGACCACCTCTCTGGCCTGGCGTAATGTTAGCCCTGGCCATGGTTCTTAGAACCAGGAAGAAAAGAATGCGGCCCAGTTTAATTTTAGATGTGGCCGTGAATCTAGAATTAAGTGACTAGGTCTCTGGCCTGGCGCAATGTTAGCCCTGGCCATGGTTCTTCGAACTAGGAAGAAAAGAATGCGGCCCGATTTAATGTTAGGAGTGGCCGTGAATGTAGAATTAAGTGACCACCTCTCTGGCCTGGCATAATGTTAGCCCTGGCCATGGTTCTTAGAACCAGAAAGGAAAGAATGCGGCCCAGCTTAATGTTAGATGTGGCCGTGAATGTAGAATTAAGTGACCACCTCTCTGGCCTGGCATAATGTTAGCCCTGGCCATGGTTATTAGAACCAGAAAGGAAAGAATGCGGGCCAGTTTAATGTTAGATGTGGGCCTGAATCTAGAATTAAGTGACTAGCTCTCTGGCCTGGCGTAATGTTAGCCCTGCCCATGGTTCTTAGAACCAGAAAGAAAAGAATGCGGCCCAGCTTAATGTTAGATGTGGCCGTGAATGTAGAATTAAGTGACCACCTCTCTGGCCTGGCATAATGTTAGCCCTGGCCATGGTTCTTAGAACCAGAAAGGAAAGAATGCGGCCCAGCTTAATGTTAGATGTGGCCGTGAATGTAGAATTAAGTGACCACCTCTCTGGCCTGGCATAATGTTAGCCCTGGCCATGGTTCTTAGAACCAGAAAGGAAAGAATGCGGGCCAGTTTAATGTTAGATGTGGGCCTGAATGTAGACTTAAGTGACTAGCTCTCTGGCCTGGCGTAATGTTAGCCCTGGCCATGGTTCTTAGAACCAGAAAGAAAAGAATGCGGCCCAGCTTAATGTTAGATGTGGCCGTGAATGTAGAATAAAGTGACCACCTCTCTGGCCTGGCGTAATGTTAGCCCTGGCCATGGTTCTTAGAACCAGAAGGGAAAGAATGCGGCCCAGTTTAATGTTAGGCATGGCCGTGAATGTAGAATTAAGTGACCACCTCTCTGGCCTGGCGTAATGTTAGCCCTGGCCATGGTTCTTAGAACCAGGAAGAAAAGAATGCGGCCCAGTTTAATTTTAGATGTGGCTGTGAATCTAGAATTAAGTGACTAGGTCTCTGGCCTGGCGCAATGTTAGCCCTGGCCATGGTTCTTCGAACTAGGAAGAAAAGAATGCAGCCCGGTTTAATGTTAGGAGTGGCCGTGAATGTAGAATTAAGTGACTAGCTCTCTGGCCTGGCGTAATGTTAGCCCTGGCCATGGTTCTTAGAACCAGAAAGGAAAGAATGCGGCCCAGCTTAATGTTAGATGTGGCCGTGAATGTAGAATTAAGTGACCACCTCTCTGGCCTGGCGTAATGTTAGCCCAGGCCATGGTTCTTAGATCCAGAAAGAAAAGAATGCGGCCCAGTTTAATGTTAGGCGTGGCCCTGAATGTAGAATTCAGTGACCAGCTCTCTGGCCTGGCGTAATGTTAGCCCTGGCCATGGTTCTTAGAACCAGAAAGGAAAGAATGCGGCCCAGCTTAATGTTAGATGTGGCCGTGAATGTAGAATTAAGTGACCACCTCTCTGGCCTGGCGTAATGTTAGCCCTGGCCATGGTTCTTAGAACCAGAAGGGAAAGAATGCGGCCCAGTTTAATGTTAGACGTGGGCCTGAATGTAGAAATAAGTGACTAGCTCTCTGGCCTGGCGTAATGTTAGCCCTGCCCATGGTTCTTAGAACCAGAAAGAAAATAATGCGGCCCAGTTTAATGTTAGGCATGGCCGTGAATGTAGAATTAAGTGACTAGCTCTCTGGCCTGGCGTAATGTTAGCCCTGGCCATGGTCCTTAGAACCAGAAAGGAAAGAATGCGGCCCACTTTAATGTTAGATGTGGCCCTAAATGTAGAATTAAGTGACTAGCTCTCTGGCCTGGTGTAATGTTAGCCCTGGCCATGGTTCTTAGAACCAGAAAGAAAAGAATCCGGCCCAGTTTAATGTTAGGCATGGCCGTGAATGTAGAATTAAGTGACCACCTCTCTGGCCTGGCGTAATGTTAGCCCTGGCCATGGTTCTTAGAACCAGAAAGAAAAGAATGCGGCCCAGTTTAATGTTAGGCATGGCCGTGAATGTAGAATTAAGTGACCACCTCTTTGGCCTGGCGTAATGTTAGCCCTGGCCATGGTTCTTAGAACCAGGAAGAAAAGAATGCGGCCCAGTTTAATTTTAGATGTGGCTGTGAATCTAGAATTAAGTGACTAGGTCTCTGGCCTGGCGCAATGTTAGCCCTGGCCATGGTTCTTCGAACTAGGAAGAAAAGAATGCGGCCCGGTTTAATGTTAGGAGTGGCCGTGAATGTAGAATTAAGTGACTAGCTCTCTGGCCTGGCGTAATGTTAGCCCTGGCCATGGTTCTTAGAACCAGAAAGAAAAGAATGCGGCCCAGTTTAATGTTAGGCGTGGCCCTGAATGTAGAATTCAGTGACCAGCTCTCTGGCCTGGCGTAATGTTAGCCCTGGCCATGGTTCTTAGAACCAGAAAGGAAAGAATGCGGCCCAGCTTAATGTTAGATGTGGCCGTGAATGTAGAATAAAGTGACCACCTCTCTGGCCTGGCGTAATGTTAGCCCTGGCCATGGTTCTTAGAACCAGAAGGGAAAGAATGCGGCCCAGTTTAATGTTAGGCATGGCCGTGAATGTAGAATTAAGTGACCACCTCTCTGGCCTGGCGTAATGTTAGCCCTGGCCATGGTTCTTAGAACCAGGAAGAAAAGAATGCGGCCCAGTTTAATTTTAGATGTGGCTGTGAATCTAGAATTAAGTGACTAGGTCTCTGGCCTGGCGCAATGTTAGCCCTGGCCATGGTTCTTCGAACTAGGAAGAAAAGAATGCGGCCCGGTTTAATGTTAGGAGTGGCCGTGAATGTAGAATTAAGTGACTAGCTCTCTGGCCTGGCGTAATGTTAGCCCTGGCCATGGTTCTTAGAACCAGAAAGGAAAGAATGCGGCCCAGTTTAATGTTAGATGTGGGCCTGAATGTAGAATTAAGTGACTAGCTCTCTGGCCTGGCGTAATGTTAGTCCTGCCCATGGTTCTTAGAACCAGAAAGAAAAGAATGCGGCCCAGTTTAATGTTAGGCATGGCCGTGAATGTAGAATTAAGTCACCACCTCTCTGGCTTGGCGTAATGTTAGCCCTGGCCATGGTTCTTAGAACCAGGAAGGAAAGAATGCGGCCCAGTTTAATTTTAGATGTGGCCGTGAATCTAGAATTAAGTGACTAGGTCTCTAGCCTGGCGCAATGTTAGCCCTGGCCATGGTTCTTCGAACTAGGAAGAAAAGAATGCGGCCCGGTTTAATGTTAGGAGTGGCCGTGAATGTAGAATTAAGTGACTAGCTCCCTGGCCTGGCGTAATGTTAGCCCTGGCCATGGTTCTTAGAACCAGAAAGGAAAGAATGCGGCCCAGTTTAATGTTAGATGTGGGCCTGAATGTAGAATTAAGTGACTAGCTCTCTGGCCTGGCGTAATGTTAGCCCTGGCCATGGTTCTTAGAACCAGAAAGAAAAGAATGCGGCCCAGCTTAATGTTAGATGTGGCCGTGAATGTAGAATTAAGTGACCACCTCTCTGGCCTGGCATAATGTTAGCCCTGGCCATGGTTCTTAGAACCAGAAAGGAAAGAATGCGGGCCAGTTTAATGTTAGATGTGGGCCTGAATGTAGAATTAAGTGACTAGCTCTCTGGCCTGGCGTAATGTTAGCCCTGGCCATGGTTCTTCGAACTAGGAAGAAAAGAATGCGGCCCAGTTTAATGTTAGGCATGGCCGTGAGTGTAGAATTAAGTGACCACCTCTCTGGCCTGGCATAATGTTAGCGCTGGCCATGGTTCTTAGAACCAGAAAGGAAAGAATGCGGGCCAGTTTAATGTTAGATGTGGGCCTGAATGTAGAATTAAGTGACTAGTTCTCTGGCCTGGCGTAATGTTAGCCCTGCCCATGGTTCTTAGAACCAGAAAGGAAAGAATGCGGCCCACTTTAATGTTAGGCATGGCCGTGAATGTAGAATTAAGTGACTAGCTCTCTGGCCTGGCGTAATGTTAGCCCTGGCCATGGTTCTTAGAACTAGAAAGGAAAGAATCTATCCCAGTTTAATGTATGGCATGGCCGTGAATGTAGAATTAAGTGACCCTGTCTCTGGCCTGGAATAATGTCAGCCCTGGCCATGGTTCTTAGAACCAGAAAGAAAAGAATGCGGCCCAGTTTAATGTTAGGCATGTCCATTAATGTAGAATTCAGTGACCACCTCTCTGGCCTCGCATAATGTTAGCCCTGGCCATGGTTCTTAGAACTAGGAAGAAAAGAATGCGGCCCAGTTTAATGTTAGGCATGGCCGTGAATGTAGAATTAAGTGACTAGCTCTCTGGCCTGGCGTAATGTTAGCCCTGGCCATGGTTCTTAGAACCAGAAAGCAAAGAATGCGGCCCAGTTGAATGTTAGGTGTCGCCCTAAATGTACAATTAAGTGACTAGGTCTCTGGCCTGGCGTAATGTTAGCCTGGCCATGGTTTTTAGAACAAGAAAGGAAAGAATGCGGCCCACTTTAATGTTAGGCATGGCCGTGAATGTAGAATTAAGTGACCACCTCTCTGGCCTGGCGAAATGTTAGCCCTGGCCATGGTTCTTAGAACCAGAAAGAAAAGAATGCGGCCCAGTTTAATGTTAGGCATGGCCGTGAATGTAGAATTAAGTGACTAGCTCTCTGGCCTGGCGTAATGTTAGCCCTGCCCATGGTTCTTAGAACCAGAACGAAAAGAATCCGGCCCAGTTTAATGTTAGGCATGGCCGTGAATGTAGAATTAAGTGACCACCTCTCTGGCCTGGCGTAATGTTAGCCCTGGCCATGGTTCTTAGAACCAGAAATGAAAGAATGCGGCCCAGTTTAATGTTAGACATGGCCGTGAATCTAGAATTAAGTAACTAGCTCTCTGGCCTGGCGTAATGTTAGCCCTGGCCATGGTTCTTAGAACCAGAAAGAAAAGAATGCGGCCCAGTTTAATGTTAGGCATGGCCCTGAATGTAGAATTCAGTGACCAGCTCTCTGGCCTGGCGTAATGTTAGCCCTGGCCATGGTTCTTAGAACAAGAAAGGAAAGAATGCGGCCCAGTTTAATGTTAGATGTGGGCCTGAATGTAGAATTAAGTGACTAGCTCTCTGGCCTGGCGTAATGTTAGCCCTGCCCATGGTTCTTAGAACCAGAAAGAAAAGAATGCGGCCCAGTTTAATGTTAGGCATGGCCGTGAATGTAGAATTAAGTTACCACCTCTCTGGCCTGGCGTAATGTTATCCCTGGCCATGGTTCTTAGAACCAGAAATGAAAGAATGCGGCCCAGTTTAATGTTAGACATGGCCGTGAATGTAGAATTAAGTAACTAGCTCTCTGGCCTGGCGTAATGTTAGCCCTGGCCATGGTTCTTCGAACCAGGAAGAAAAGAATGCGGCCCAGTTTAATGTTAGGAGTGGCCGTGAATCTAGAATTAAGTGACTAGCTCTCTGGCCTGGCGTAATGTTAGCCCTGGCCATGGTTCTTAGAACCAGAAAGGAAAGAATGCGGTGCACTTTAATGTTAGGAGTGGCCGTGACTGTAGAATTAAGTGACTACCTGTCTGGCCTGGCGTAATGTTAGCCCTGGCCATGGTTCGTAGAACCAGGAAGAAAAGAACGCGGCCCAGTTTAATGTTAGATGTGGATGTGAATGTAGAATTAAGTGACTAGCTGTCTGGCCTGGTGTAATATTAGCCCTGGCCATGGTTCTTAGAACCAGAAAGAAAAGAATGCGGCCCAGTTTAATGTTAGGCATGGCCGTGAATGTAGAATTAAGTGACTAGCTCTCTGGCCTGGCGTAATGTTAGCCCTGGCCATGGTTCTTAGAACCAGAAAGGAAAGAATCTATCCCAGTTTAATGTAAGGCATGGCCGTGAATGTAGAATTAAGTGACCACCTCTCTGGCCTGGAATAATGTCAGCCCTGGCCATGGTTCTTACAACCAGAAAGGAAAGAATGCGGCCCAGTTGAATGTTAGGTGTCGCCCTAAATGTAGAATTAAGTGACTAGCTCTCTGGCCTGGCCTAATGTTAGCCTGGCCATGGTTGTTAGAACCAGAATGGAAAAGAATGTGGCTCTGTTTAATGTTAGGCTTAGATTAGTTGTGGGAGTGTGACCCTGGGACAGAGAGGGTTCACTTTTACTGAGTCCATCTGCGCACACTTCAGACAGCCACGCAGGATGCCAGTGGTGCTGAGGCTGCTAGTGGTAGAGGTCTTCCAGTCCCTGAGATAGCGCTCTGTGTAACTCTCACTGTGGGAGTCTGGGTGCTGATCAGCAGCCTTCCTCCCTCGGTCCCTGAGCAGACACTTTGTGAGACTCACACTGGAAATCCTCTCTGGGGTGGCACTGGGTTACCTTTTCAGTCCCTGATCAAACACTGTGGGAGAATCACACTGGAGGAGATAACAGAGCTCAGCTTGGAACCTCTTCCAGTCCCTGAGGATCCCCCAAGTGAGATTCAAACTGGAAAAGAATCCCTTTGGCTCCCCTGCCTCGCTGCTTCGCACCTTTAGGCTACCAATCCTAACAGATGGCCGATGATGAACTTTCTGGGTGCAGTCCCTGGGCCGAGTGTGTCAATGAGGATGCATTGTTCCTGAGGCCATCTGCACACGCAGCAAACACCCACACGTGTTGGAGGTGACGCTGAGGCCCCTACTTGTAGAGGTATGTTCAGTCCCTGAGCTTCCACTCTGTGAAACTCAGACTGAAGGGGTCCGGGTTGCTATCAGCTGCCTTACTCATTCAGTCCCTGAGCAAACACTTTGTGAGACTCACACTGGAAATCCTCTCTGGGGTTTCCCTGGGTTCCCTTTTCAGTCCCTGAGCATGCACTGGAGGAGAATCACACTGGAGGAGACAACAGCGATTAGCTGGATGCCTCCCCCAGTCCCTGAGCACCCGCCATGTGACACTCAAACTGAAAGAATCCATTTGGCTCACGTACCTCACTCGTTCACAGCGTCAAGCTACCACGCTTCACACATGAGCGTAGATGAGATTTTGGAGTCCGCGTCCCAGGAAAAAGAGGGCCCACTGTTCCTGAGTCCGTGTGCGTTCACTGCAGCCACCCACGCAGGATGCCGGTGATGCTGAGGCTGCTATTGGTAGAGGACTTTCAGTCCCTGAGTTAGCGCTCTGTGAGACTCACACTGTGGGAGTCTGGGTGCAGATCAGCAGCCTTTCTCCTTCAGTCCCTGAGCAGACACTTTGTGAGACTCACACTGGAAATCCGCTCTGGGGTGGCAGTGGGTTACCTTTTCAGTCCCTGAGCGTGCACTGGAGGAGAATCACACTGGAGGAGACAACGGCATTAGCTGGATGCCTCCTCCAGTCCCTGAGGATCCCCCAAGTGACACTCAAACTGAAAGATAATCCCTTCGGCTCACTTGTCTCACCCGTTCACACCGTTAAGCTACCACGCTTCAGACATGAGCGTAGATGAGATTTTGGAGTTTGCGTCCCAGGAAAAAGAGTGTTCGCTGTTCCTGAGTCCATCTGCGCGCTCTGCTGACACCCACACAGGTAGCAGGGAATGCCGAAGCTAGTGCTGGTAGAGGTGTTCCAGTCCCTGAGTTAGCACTCTGTGTAACTCACACTGTGGGAGTCTGGGTGCTGATCAGCAGCCTTCCTCCTTCAGTCCCTGAGCAGACACTTTGGGGGACTCACACTGGAAATCCTCTCTTGGGTGGCACTGGGTTACCTTTTCAGTCCCTGATCAAACACTGTGGGAGAATCACGCTGGAGGAGATAACGGAGCTCAGCTTGGAACCTCTTCCAGTCCCTGAGGATCCCCCAAGTGAGATTCAAACTGGAAAAGAATCCCTTTGGCTCCCCTGCCTCGCTGCTTCGCACCTTTAGGCTACCAATCCTAACAGATGGCCGATGATGAACTTTCTGGGTGCAGTCCTGGGGCCGAGTGTGTCAATGAGGATGCATTGTTCCTGAGGCCATCTGCACACGCAGCAAACACCCACACGTATTGGAGGTGACGCTGAGGCCCCTACTTGTAGAGGTATGTTCAGTCCCTGAGCTTCCACTCTGTGAAACTCACACTGAAGGGGTTTGCGTGGCGATCAGCTGCCATTCCCATTCAGTCCCTGAGTAGACAGTTTGGCGACTCACACTGGAAATCCTCTCCGGGGTTGCCCTGGGTTACCTTTTCAATCCCTGAGCGTGCACTGGAGGAGAATCACACTGGAAGAGACAACGGCATTAGCTGGATGCCTCCTCCAGTCCCTGAGGATCCCCCAAGTGACACTCAAACTGGAAGGGAATCCATTTGGCTCACCTGCCTCCCTCATTCACACCTTTAACCTACCACGCTTCAGACATAAACGTAGATGAGACTTTGGAGTGGAAGTCCAGGGACCGAGAGGGTTCACTGTTCCTGAGTCCATCTGCGCTCACTGCAGACACCCACGCAGGATGCCGGTGATGCTGAGGCTGCTACTGGTAGAGGTCTTTCAGTCCCTGAGTTAGCGCTCTGTGAGACTCACACTGTGGGAGTGTGGGTGCAGATCAGCAGCCTTTCTCCTTCAGTCCCTGAGCAGACACTTTGTGAGACTCACACTGGAAATCCTCTCTGGGGTGCAGCTGGGTTACCTTTTCAGTCCCTGAGCAAGCACTGAGGGAGAATCACAATGGAGGAGGTAACGGCATTAGCTGGATGCCTCCACCAGTCCCTGAGCATCCCCCAAGTGACACTCAAACTGGAGGATAATCCGTTTGGCTCACCTGCGTCCCTCATTCACACCTTTAGGTATGATGCTAGTAGAGGCTGTATTTCTTACCAGAAAAAAAGGAAAAGAATTCAGCCCAGTTTATTGTTAGGCGTGGCCGTGAATTAAGAAATCAGGGAATAGTTTTCGGGCCTGGAGTAAAGTTAGTCCTGGCCATGGTTCTTAGAACCAGAAAGGAAAGGAATGCCACCCAGTTTAATGGTAGGAGTGGCCGTGAGTTGCGAAATCAGTGACTAGTTTTCAGGCCTGGCGTAATGTTAGCCCTGGCCATGGTTTTGAGAACCGGAAAGGAAAGAATGCGGTGCACTTTAATGTTAGGAGTGGCCGTGACTGTAGAATTAAGTGACCACCTCTCTGGCCTGGCATAATGTTAGCCCTGGCCATGGTTCTTAGAACCAGGAAGAAAAGAATGCGGCCCAGTTTAATTTTAGATGTGGCCGTGAATCTAGAATTAAGTGACTAGGTCTCTAGCCTGGCGCAATGTTAGCCCTGGCCATGGTTCTTCGAACTAGGAAGAAAAGAATGCGGCCCGGTTTAATGTTAGGAGTGGCCGTGAATGTAGAATTAAGTGACTAGCTCCCTGGCCTGGCGTAATGTTAGCCCTGGCCATGGTTCTTAGAACCAGGAAGAAAAGAATGCGGCCCAGTTTAATTTTAGATGTGGCCGTTCATCTAGAATTAAGTGACTAGCTCTCTGGCCTGGCGTAATGTTAGCCCTGGCCATGGTTCTTAGAACCAGAAAGGAAAGAATGCGGCCCAGTTTAATGTTAGGCATGGCCGTGAATGTAGAATTAAGTGACCACCTCTCTGGCCTGGCGTAATGTTAGCCCTGGCCATGGTTCTTAGAACCAGAAAGAAAAGAATGCGGCCCAGTTTAATGTTAGGCATGGCCGTGAATGTAGAATTAAGTGACCACCTCTCTGGCCTGGCGTAATGTTAGCCCTGGCCATGGTTCTTAGAACCAGGCAGAAAAGAATGCGGCCCGGTTTAATTTTAGATGTGGCCGTGAATCTAGAATTAAGTGACTAGGTCTCTGGCCTGGCGCAATGTTAGCCCTGGCCATGGTTCTTCGAACTAGGAAGAAAAGAATGCGGCCCGGTTTAATGTTAGGAGTGGCCGTGAATGTAGAATTAAGTGACTAGCTCTCTGGCCTGGCGTAATGTTAGCCCTGCCCATGGTTCTTAGAACCAGAAAGAAAAGAATGCGGCCCAGCTTAATGTTAGATGTGGCCGTGAATGTAGAATTAAGTGACCACCTCTCTGGCCTGGCATAATGTTAGCCCTGGCCATGGTTCTTAGAACCAGAAAGGAAAGAATGCGGCCCAGTTTAATGTTAGATGTGGGCCTGAATGTAGAATTAAGTGACTAGCTCTCTGGCCTGGCGTAATGTTAGCCCTGGCCATGGTTCTTAGAACCAGAAAGAAAAGAATCCGGCCCAGTTTAATGTTAGGCATGGCCGTGAATGTAGAATTAAGTGACTAGCTCTCTGGCCTGGCGTAATGTTAGCCCTGCCCATGGTTCTTAGAACCAGAAAGAAAAGAATGAGGCCCAGTTTAATGTTAGGCGTGGTTTGAATGTAGAATTAAGTCACTAGCTCTCTGGCCTGGCGTAATGTTAGCCCTGGCCATGGTTCTTAGAACCAGAAAGGAAAGAATGCGGGCCAGTTTAATATTAGGCGTGGTTTGAATGTAGTATTAAGTCACTAGCTCTCTGGCCTGGCAAAATGTTAGCCCTGGCCATGGTTCTTAGAACCAGAAAGGAAAGAATTCAGCCCAGTTGAATGTTAGGTGTCGCCCTAAATGTAGAATTAAGTGACTAGCTCTCTGGCCTGGTGTAATGTTAGCCCTGGCCATGGTTCTTAGAACCAGAAAGGAAAGAATCTGGCCCAGTTTAATGTAAGGCATGGCCGTGAATGTAGAATTAAGTGACCACCTCTCTGGCCTGGCATAATGTTAGCCCTGGCCATGGTTCTTAGAACCAGAAAGGAAAGAATGCGGCCCAGCTTAATGTTAGATGTGGCCGTGAATGTAGAATTAAGTGACCACCTCTCTGGCCTGGCATAATGTTAGCCCTGGCCATGGTTCTTAGAACCAGAAATGAAAGAATGCGGCCCAGTTTAATGTTAGACATGGCCGTGAATGTAGAATTAAGTAACTAGCTCTCTGGCCTGGCGTAATGTTAGCCCTGGCCATGGTTCTTAGAACCAGAAAGGAAAGAATGCGGCCCAGTTTAATGTTAGATGTGGGCCTGGATGTAGATTTAAGTCACTAGCTCTCTGGCCTGGCGTAATGTTAGCCCTGGCCATGGTTCTTAGAACCAGGAAGAAAAGAATGCGGCCCAGTTTAATTTTAGATGTGGCTGTGAATCTAGAATTAAGTGACTAGGTCTCTGGCCTGGCGCAATGTTAGCCCTGGCCATGGTTCTTCGAACTAGGAAGAAAAGAATGCGGCCCGGTTTAATGTTAGGAGTGGCCGTGAATGTAGAATTAAGTGACTAGCTCTCTGGCCTGGCGTAATGTTAGCCCTGGCCATGGTTCTTAGAACCAGAAAGGAAAGAATGCGGCCCAGTTTAATGTTAGGCATGGCCGTGAATGTAGAATTAAGTGACCACCTCTCTGGCCTGGCGTAATGTTAGCCCTGGCCATGGTTCTTAGAACCAGGAAGAAAAGAATGCGGCCCAGTTTAATTTTAGATGTGGCCGTTCATCTAGAATTAAGTGACTAGCTCTCTGGCCTGGCGTAATGTTAGCCCTGGCCATGGTTCTTAGAACCAGAAAGGAAAGAATGCGGCCCAGTTTAATGTTAGGCATGGCCGTGAATGTAGAATTAAGTGACCACCTCTCTGGCCTGGCGTAATGTTAGCCCTGGCCATGGTTCTTAGAACCAGAAAGAAAAGAATGCGGCCCAGTTTAATGTTAGGCATGGCCGTGAATGTAGAATTAAGTGACCACCTCTCTGGCCTGGCGTAATGTTAGCCCTGGCCATGGTTCTTAGAACCAGGAAGAAAAGAATGCGGCCCGGTTTAATTTTAGATGTGGCCGTGAATCTAGAATTAAGTGACTAGGTCTCTGGCCTGGCGCAATGTTAGCCCTGGCCATGGTTCTTCGAACTAGGAAGAAAAGAATGCGGCCCGGTTTAATGTTAGGAGTGGCCGTGAATGTAGAATTAAGTGACTAGCTCTCTGGCCTGGCGTAATGTTAGCCCTGCCCATGGTTCTTAGAACCAGAAAGAAAAGAATGCGGCCAAGCTTAATGTTAGATGTGGCCGTGAATGTAGAATTAAGTGACCACCTCTCTGGCCTGGCATAATGTTAGCCCTGGCCATGGTTCTTAGAACCAGAAAGGAAAGAATGCGGCCCAGTTTAATGTTAGATGTGGGCCTGAATGTAGAATTAAGTGACTAGCTCTCTGGCCTGGCGTAATGTTAGCCCTGGCCATGGTTCTTAGAACCAGAAAGAAAAGAATCCGGCCCAGTTTAATGTTAGGCATGGCCGTGAATGTAGAATTAAGTGACTAGCTCTCTGGCCTGGCGTAATGTTAGCCCTGCCCATGGTTCTTAGAACCAGAAAGAAAAGAATGAGGCCCAGTTTAATGTTAGGCGTGGTTTGAATGTAGAATTAAGTCACTAGCTCTCTGGCCTGGCGTAATGTTAGCCCTGGCCATGGTTCTTAGAACCAGAAAGGAAAGAATGCGGGCCAGTTTAATATTAGGCGTGGTTTGAATGTAGTATTAAGTCACTAGCTCTCTGGCCTGGCAAAATGTTAGCCCTGGCCATGGTTCTTAGAACCAGAAAGGAAAGAATTCAGCCCAGTTGAATGTTAGGTGTCGCCCTAAATGTAGAATTAAGTGACTAGCTCTCTGGCCTGGTGTAATGTTAGCCCTGGCCATGGTTCTTAGAACCAGAAAGGAAAGAATCTGGCCCAGTTTAATGTAAGGCATGGCCGTGAATGTAGAATTAAGTGACCACCTCTCTGGCCTGGCATAATGTTAGCCCTGGCCATGGTTCTTAGAACCAGAAAGGAAAGAATGCGGCCCAGCTTAATGTTAGATGTGGCCGTGAATGTAGAATTAAGTGACCACCTCTCTGGCCTGGCATAATGTTAGCCCTGGCCATGGTTCTTAGAACCAGAAATGAAAGAATGCGGCCCAGTTTAATGTTAGACATGGCCGTGAATGTAGAATTAAGTAACTAGCTCTCTGGCCTGGCGTAATGTTAGCCCTGGCCATGGTTCTTAGAACCAGAAAGGAAAGAATGCGGCCCAGTTTAATGTTAGATGTGGGCCTGGATGTAGATTTAAGTCACTAGCTCTCTGGCCTGGCGTAATGTTAGCCCTGGCCATGGTTCTTAGAACCAGGAAGAAAAGAATGCGGCCCAGTTTAATTTTAGATGTGGCTGTGAATCTAGAATTAAGTGACTAGGTCTCTGGCCTGGCGCAATGTTAGCCCTGGCCATGGTTCTTCGAACTAGGAAGAAAAGAATGCGGCCCGGTTTAATGTTAGGAGTGGCCGTGAATGTAGAATTAAGTGACTAGCTCTCTGGCCTGGCGTAATGTTAGCCCTGGCCATGGTTCTTAGAACCAGAAAGGAAAGAATGCGGCCCAGTTTAATGTTAGGCATGGCCGTGAATGTAGAATTAAGTGACCACCTCTCTGGCCTGGCGTAATGTTAGCCCTGGCCATGGTTCTTAGAACCAGGAAGAAAAGAATGCGGCCCAGTTTAATTTTAGATGTGGCCGTTCATCTAGAATTAAGTGACTAGCTCTCTGGCCTGGCGTAATGTTAGCCCTGGCCATGGTTCTTAGAACCAGAAAGGAAAGAATGCGGCCCAGTTTAATGTTAGGCATGGCCGTGAATGTAGAATTAAGTGACCACCTCTCTGGCCTGGCGTAATGTTAGCCCTGGCCATGGTTCTTAGAACCAGAAAGAAAAGAATGCGGCCCAGTTTAATGTTAGGCATGGCCGTGAATGTAGAATTAAGTGACCACCTCTCTGGCCTGGCGTAATGTTAGCCCTGGCCATGGTTCTTAGAACCAGGAAGAAAAGAATGCGGCCCGGTTTAATTTTAGATGTGGCCGTGAATCTAGAATTAAGTGACTAGGTCTCTGGCCTGGCGCAATGTTAGCCCTGGCCATGGTTCTTCGAACTAGGAAGAAAAGAATGCGGCCCGGTTTAATGTTAGGAGTGGCCGTGAATGTAGAATTAAGTGACTAGCTCTCTGGCCTGGCGTAATGTTAGCCCTGCCCATGGTTCTTAGAACCAGAAAGAAAAGAATGCGACCCAGCTTAATGTTAGATGTGGCCGTGAATGTAGAATTAAGTGACCACCTCTCTGGCCTGGCATAATGTTAGCCCTGGCCATGGTTCTTAGAACCAGAAAGGAAAGAATGCGGCCCAGTTTAATGTTAGATGTGGGCCTGAATGTAGAATTAAGTGACTAGCTCTCTGGCCTGGCGTAATGTTAGCCCTGGCCATGGTTCTTAGAACCAGAAAGAAAAGAATCCGGCCCAGTTTAATGTTAGGCATGGCCGTGAATGTAGAATTAAGTGACTAGCTCTCTGGCCTGGCGTAATGTTAGCCCTGCCCATGGTTCTTAGGACCAGAAAGAAAAGAATGAGGCCCAGTTTAATGTTAGGCGTGGTTTGAATGTAGAATTAAGTCACTAGCTCTCTGGCCTGGCGTAATGTTAGCCCTGGCCATGGTTCTTAGAACCAGAAAGGAAAGAATGCGGGCCAGTTTAATATTAGGCGTGGTTTGAATGTAGTATTAAGTCACTAGCTCTCTGGCCTGGCAAAATGTTAGCCCTGGCCATGGTTCTTAGAACCAGAAAGGAAAGAATTCAGCCCAGTTGAATGTTAGGTGTCGCCCTAAATGTAGAATTAAGTGACTAGCTCTCTGGCCTGGTGTAATGTTAGCCCTGGCCATGGTTCTTAGAACCAGAAAGGAAAGAATCTGGCCCAGTTTAATGTAAGGCATGGCCGTGAATGTAGAATTAAGTGACCACCTCTCTGGCCTGGCATAATGTTAGCCCTGGCCATGGTTCTTAGAACCAGAAAGGAAAGAATGCGGCCCAGCTTAATGTTAGATGTGGCCGTGAATGTAGAATTAAGTGACCACCTCTCTGGCCTGGCATAATGTTAGCCCTGGCCATGGTTCTTAGAACCAGAAATGAAAGAATGCGGCCCAGTTTAATGTTAGACATGGCCGTGAATGTAGAATTAAGTAACTAGCTCTCTGGCCTGGCGTAATGTTAGCCCTGGCCATGGTTCTTAGAACCAGAAAGGAAAGAATGCGGCCCAGTTTAATGTTAGATGTGGGCCTGGATGTAGATTTAAGTCACTAGCTCTCTGGCCTGGCGTAATGTTAGCCCTGGCCATGGTTCTTCGAACCAGGAAGAAAAGAATGCGGCCCAGTTTAATGTTAGGAGTGGCCGTGAATCTAGAATTAAGTGACTAGCTCTCTGGCCTGGCGTAATGTTAGCCCTGGCCATGGTTCTTAGAACCAGAAAGAAAAGAATGCGGTGCACTTTAATGTTAGGAGTGGCCGTGACTGTAGAATTAAGTGACTACCTGTCTGGCCTGGCGTAATGTTAGCCCTGGCCATGGTTCGTAGAACCAGAAAGAAAAGAATGCTGCCCAGTTTAATGTTAGGGTTGGCCGTGAATGTAGAATTAAGTGACTAGCTCTCTGGCCTGGCGTAATGTTAGCCCTGCCCATGGTTCTTAGAACCAGAACGAAAAGAATGCGGCCCAGTTTAATGTAAGGCATGGCCGTGAATGTAGAATTAAGTGACCACCTCTCTGGCCTGGCGTAATGTTAGCCCTGGCTATGGTTCTTAGAACCAGAAATGAAAGAATGCGGCCCAGTTTAATGTTAGGCATGGCCGTGAATGTAGAATTAAGTGACTAGCTCTCTGGCCTGGCATAATGATAGCCCTGGCCATGGTTCTTAGAACCAGAAAGGAAAGAATGCGGCCCAGCTTAATGTTAGATGTGGCCGTGAATGTAGAATAAAGTGACCACCTCTCTGGCCTGGCGTAATGTTAGCCCTGGCCATGGTTCTTAGAACCAGAAGGGAAAGAATGCGGCCCAGTTTAATGTAAGGCATGGCCGTGAATGTAGAATTAAGTGACCACCTCTCTGGCCTGGCGTAATGTTAGCCCTGGCCATGGTTCTTAGAACCAGGAAGAAAAGAATGCGGCCCAGTTTAATTTTAGATGTGGCTGTGAATCTAGAATTAAGTGACTAGGTCTCTGGCCTGGCGCAATGTTAGCCCTGGCCATGGTTCTTCGAACTAGAAAGAAAAGAATGCGGCCCGGTTTAATGTTAGGAGTGGCCGTGAATGTAGAATTAAGTGACTAGCTCTCTGGCCTGGCGTAATGTTAGCCCTGGCCATGGTTCTTAGAACCAGAAAGGAAAGAATGCGGCCCAGTTTAATGTTAGATGTGGGCCTGAATGTAGAATTAAGTGACTAGCTCTCTGGCCTGGCGTAATGTTAGTCCTGCCCATGGTTCTTAGAACCAGAAAGAAAAGAATGCGGCCCGGTTTAATGTTAGGCATGGCCGTGAATGTAGAATTAAGTGACCACCTCTCTGGCTTGGCGTAATGTTAGCCCTGGCCATGGTTCTTAGAACCAGGAAGGAAAGAATGCGGCCCAGTTTAATTTTAGATGTGGCCGTGAATCTAGAATTAAGTGACTAGGTCTCTAGCCTGGCGCAATGTTAGCCCTGGCCATGGTTCTTCGAACTAGGAAGAAAAGAATGCGGCCCGGTTTAATGTTAGGAGTGGCCGTGAATGTAGAATCAAGTGACTAGCTTCTTGGCCTGGCGTAATGTTAGCCCTGGCCATGGTTCTTAGAACCAGAAAGGAAAGAATGCGGCCCAGTTTAATGTTAGATGTGGGCCTGAATGTAGAATTAAGTGACTAGCTCTCTGGCCTGGCGTAATGTTAGCCCTGCCCATGGTTCTTAGAACCAGAAAGAGAAGAATGCGGCCCAGCTTAATGTTAGATGTGGCCGTGAATGTAGAATTAAGTGACCACCTCTCTGGCCTGGCATAATGTTAGCCCTGGCCATGGTTCTTAGAACCAGAAAGGAAAGAATGCGGCCCAGCTTAATATTAGATGTGGCCGTGAATGTAGAATTAAGTGACCACCTCTCTGGCCTGGCGTAATGTTAGCCCTGGCCATGGTTCTTCGAACCAGAAAGAAAAGAATGCGGCCCAGTTTAATGTTAGGCGTGGCCCTGAATGTAGAATTCAGTGACCAGCTCTCTGGCCTGGCGTAATGTTAGCCCTGGCCATGGTTCTTAGAACCAGAAAGGAAAGAATGCGGCCCAGTTTAATGTTAGATGTGGGCCTGAATGTAGAATTAAGTGACTAGCTCTCTGGCCTGGCGTAATGTTAGTCCTGCCCATGGTTCTTAGAACCAGAAAGAAAAGAATGCGGCCCAGTTTAATGTTAGGCATGGCCGTGAATGTAGAATTAAGTCACCACCTCTCTGGCTTGGCGTAATGTTAGCCCTGGCCATGGTTCTTAGAACCAGGAAGGAAAGAATGCGGCCCAGTTTAATTTTAGATGTGGCCGTGAATCTAGAATTAAGTGACTAGGTCTCTAGCCTGGCGCAATGTTAGCCCTGGCCATGGTTCTTCGAACTAGGAAGAAAAGAATGCGGCCCGGTTTAATGTTAGGAGTGGCCGTGAATGTAGAATTAAGTGACTAGCTCCCTGGCCTGGCGTAATGTTAGCCCTGGCCATGGTTCTTAGAACCAGAAAGGAAAGAATGCGGCCCAGTTGAATGTTAGGTGTCGCCCTAAATGTAGAATTAAGTGACTAGCTCTCTGGCCTGGCCTAATGTTAGCCTGGCCATGGTTCTTAGAACCAGAAAGGAAAAGAATGTGGCTCTGTTTAATGTTAGGCTTAGATTAGTTGTGGGAGTGTGACCCTGGGACAGAGAGGGTTCACTTTTACTGAGTCCATCTGCGCACACTTCAGACAGCCACGCAGGATGCCAGTGGTGCTGAGGCTGCTAGTGGTAGAGGTCTTCCAGTCCCTGAGATAGCGCTCTGTGTAACTCTCACTGTGGGAGTCTGGGTGCTGATCAGCAGCCTTCCTCCCTCGGTCCCTGAGCAGACACTTTGTGAGACTCACACTGGAAATCCTCTCTGGGGTGGCACTGGGTTACCTTTTCAGTCCCTGATCAAACACTGTGGGAGAATCACACTGGAGGAGATAACAGAGCTCAGCTTGGAACCTCTTCCAGTCCCTGAGGATCCCCCAAGTGAGATTCAAACTGGAAAAGAATCCCTTTGGCTCCCCTGCCTCGCTGCTTCGCACCTTTAGGCTACCAATCCTAACAGATGGCCGATGATGAACTTTCTGGGTGCAGTCCCTGGGCCGAGTGTGTCAATGAGGATGCATTGTTCCTGAGGCCATCTGCACACGCAGCAAACACCCACACGTGTTGGAGGTGACGCTGAGGCCCCTACTTGTAGAGGTATGTTCAGTCCCTGAGCTTCCACTCTGTGAAACTCAGACTGAAGGGGTCCGGGTTGCTATCAGCTGCCTTACTCATTCAGTCCCTGAGCAAACACTTTGTGAGACTCACACTGGAAATCCTCTCTGGGGTTTCCCTGGGTTCCCTTTTCAGTCCCTGAGCATGCACTGGAGGAGAATCACACTGGAGGAGACAACAGCGATTAGCTGGATGCCTCCCCCAGTCCCTGAGCACCCGCCATGTGACACTCAAACTGAAAGAATCCATTTGGCTCACGTACCTCACTCGTTCACAGCGTCAAGCTACCACGCTTCACACATGAGCGTAGATGAGATTTTGGAGTCCGCGTCCCAGGAAAAAGAGGGCCCACTGTTCCTGAGTCCGTGTGCGTTCACTGCAGCCACCCACGCAGGATGCCGGTGATGCTGAGGCTGCTATTGGTAGAGGACTTTCAGTCCCTGAGTTAGCGCTCTGTGAGACTCACACTGTGGGAGTCTGGGTGCAGATCAGCAGCCTTTCTCCTTCAGTCCCTGAGCAGACACTTTGTGAGACTCACACTGGAAATCCGCTCTGGGGTGGCAGTGGGTTACCTTTTCAGTCCCTGAGCGTGCACTGGAGGAGAATCACACTGGAGGAGACAACGGCATTAGCTGGATGCCTCCTCCAGTCCCTGAGGATCCCCCAAGTGACACTCAAACTGAAAGATAATCCCTTCGGCTCACTTGTCTCACCCGTTCACACCGTTAAGCTACCACGCTTCAGACATGAGCGTAGATGAGATTTTGGAGTTTGCGTCCCAGGAAAAAGAGTGTTCGCTGTTCCTGAGTCCATCTGCGCGCTCTGCTGACACCCACACAGGTAGCAGGGAATGCCGAAGCTAGTGCTGGTAGAGGTGTTCCAGTCCCTGAGTTAGCACTCTGTGTAACTCACACTGTGGGAGTCTGGGTGCTGATCAGCAGCCTTCCTCCTTCAGTCCCTGAGCAGACACTTTGGGGGACTCACACTGGAAATCCTCTCTTGGGTGGCACTGGGTTACCTTTTCAGTCCCTGATCAAACACTGTGGGAGAATCACGCTGGAGGAGATAACAGAGCTCAGCTTGGAACCTCTTCCAGTCCCTGAGGATCCCCCAAGTGAGATTCAAACTGGAAAAGAATCCCTTTGGCTCCCCTGCCTCGCTGCTTCGCACCTTTAGGCTACCAATCCTAACAGATGGCCGATGATGAACTTTCTGGGTGCAGTCCTGGGGCCGAGTGTGTCAATGAGGATGCATTGTTCCTGAGGCCATCTGCACACGCAGCAAACACCCACACGTATTGGAGGTGACGCTGAGGCCCCTACTTGTAGAGGTATGTTCAGTCCCTGAGCTTCCACTCTGTGAAACTCACACTGAAGGGGTTTGCGTGGCGATCAGCTGCCATTCCCATTCAGTCCCTGAGTAGACAGTTTGGCGACTCACACTGGAAATCCTCTCCGGGGTTGCCCTGGGTTACCTTTTCAATCCCTGAGCGTGCACTGGAGGAGAATCACACTGGAAGAGACAACGGCATTAGCTGGATGCCTCCTCCAGTCCCTGAGGATCCCCCAAGTGACACTCAAACTGGAAGGGAATCCATTTGGCTCACCTGCCTCCCTCATTCACACCTTTAACCTACCACGCTTCAGACATAAACGTAGATGAGACTTTGGAGTGGAAGTCCAGGGACCGAGAGGGTTCACTGTTCCTGAGTCCATCTGCGCTCACTGCAGACACCCACGCAGGATGCCGGTGATGCTGAGGCTGCTACTGGTAGAGGTCTTTCAGTCCCTGAGTTAGCGCTCTGTGAGACTCACACTGTGGGAGTGTGGGTGCAGATCAGCAGCCTTTCTCCTTCAGTCCCTGAGCAGACACTTTGTGAGACTCACACTGGAAATCCTCTCTGGGGTGCAGCTGGGTTACCTTTTCAGTCCCTGAGCAAGCACTGAGGGAGAATCACAATGGAGGAGGTAACGGCATTAGCTGGATGCCTCCACCAGTCCCTGAGCATCCCCCAAGTGACACTCAAACTGGAGGATAATCCGTTTGGCTCACCTGCGTCCCTCATTCACACCTTTAGGTATGATGCTAGTAGAGGCTGTATTTCTTACCAGAAAAAAAGGAAAAGAATTCAGCCCAGTTTATTGTTAGGCGTGGCCGTGAATTAAGAAATCAGGGAATAGTTTTCGGGCCTGGAGTAAAGTTAGTCCTGGCCATGGTTCTTAGAACCAGAAAGGAAAGGAATGCCACCCAGTTTAATGGTAGGAGTGGCCGTGAGTTGCGAAATCAGTGACTAGTTTTCAGGCCTGGCGTAATGTTAGCCCTGGCCATGGTTTTGAGAACCGGAAAGGAAAGAATGCGGTGCACTTTAATGTTAGGAGTGGCCGTGACTGTAGAATTAAGTGACCACCTCTCTGGCCTGGCATAATGTTAGCCCTGGCCATGGTTCTTAGAACCAGGAAGAAAAGAATGCGGCCCAGTTTAATTTTAGATGTGGCCGTGAATCTAGAATTAAGTGACTAGGTCTCTAGCCTGGCGCAATGTTAGCCCTGGCCATGGTTCTTCGAACTAGGAAGAAAAGAATGCGGCCCGGTTTAATGTTAGGAGTGGCCGTGAATGTAGAATTAAGTGACTAGCTCCCTGGCCTGGCGTAATGTTAGCCCTGGCCATGGTTCTTAGAACCAGAAAGGAAAGAATGCGGCCCAGTTTAATGTTAGATGTGGGCCTGAATGTAGAATTAAGTGACTAGCTCTCTGGCCTGGCGTAATGTTAGCCCTGCCCATGGTTCTTAGAACCAGAAAGAAAAGAATGCGGCCCAGCTTAATGTTAGATGTGGCCGTGAATGTAGAATTAAGTGACCACCTCTCTGGCCTGGCATAATGTTAGCCCTGGCCATGGTTCTTAGAACCAGAAAGGAAAGAATGCGGCCCAGCTTAATGTTAGATGTGGCCGTGAATGTAGAATTAAGTGACCACCTCTCTGGCCTGGCGTAATGTTAGCCCTGGCCATGGTTCGTAGAACCAGAAAGAAAAGAATGCGGCCCAGTTTAATGTTAGGCGTGGCCCTGAATGTAGAATTCAGTGACCAGCTCTCTGGCCTGGCGTAATGTTAGCCCTGGCCATGGTTCTTAGAACCAGAAAGGAAAGAATGCGGCCCAGCTTAATGTTAGATGTGGCCGTGAATGTAGAATAAAGTGACCACCTCTCTGGCCTGGCGTAATGTTAGCCCTGGCCATGGTTCTTAGAACCAGAAAGAAAAGAATGCGGCCCAGTTTAATGTTAGGCATGGCCGTGAATGTAGAATTAAGTGACCACCTCTCTGGCCTGGCGTAATGTTAGCCCTGGCCATGGTTCTTAGAACCAGGAAGAAAAGAATGCGGCCCAGTTTAATTTTAGATGTGGCTGTGAATCTAGAATTAAGTGACTAGGTCTCTGGCCTGGCGCAATGTTAGCCCTGGCCATGGTTCTTCGAACTAGGAAGAAAAGAATGCGGCCCGGTTTAATGTTAGGAGTGGCCGTGAATGTAGAATTAAGTGACTAGCTCTCTGGCCTGGCGTAATGTTAGCCCTGGCCATGGTTCTTAGAACCAGAAAGGAAAGAATGCGGCCCAGTTTAATGTTAGGCATGGCCGTGAATGTAGAATTAAATGACCACCTCTCTGGCCTGGCGTAATGTTAGCCCTGGCCATGGTTCTTAGAACCAGGAAGAAAAGAATGCGGCCCAGTTTAATTTTAGATGTGGCCGTTCATCTAGAATTAAGTGAGTAGCTCTCTGGCCTGGCGTAATTTTAGCCCTGGCCATGGTTCTTAGAACCAGAAAGGAAAGAATGCGGCCCAGTTTAATGTTAGGCATGGCCGTGAATGTAGAATTAAGTGACCACCTCTCTGGCCTGGCGTAATGTTAGCCCTGGCCATGGTTCTTAGAACCAGAAAGAAAAGAATGCGGCCCAGTTTAATGTTAGGCATGGCCGTGAATGTAGAATTAAGTGACCACCTCTCTGGCCTGGCGTAATGTTAGCCCTGGCCATGGTTCTTAGAACCAGGAAGAAAAGAATGCGGCCCGGTTTAATTTTAGATGTGGCCGTGAATCTAGAATTAAGTGACTAGGTCTCTGGCCTGGCGCAATGTTAGCCCTGGCCATGGTTCTTCGAACTAGGAAGAAAAGAATGCGGCCCGGTTTAATGTTAGGAGTGGCCGTGAATGTAGAATTAAGTGACTAGCTCTCTGGCCTGGCGTAATGTTAGCCCTGCCCATGGTTCTTAGAACCAGAAAGAAAAGAATGCGGCCCAGCTTAATGTTAGATGTGGCCGTGAATGTAGAATTAAGTGACCACCTCTCTGGCCTGGCATAATGTTAGCCCTGGCCATGGTTCTTAGAACCAGAAAGGAAAGAATGCGGCCCAGTTTAATGTTAGATGTGGGCCTGAATGTAGAATTAAGTGACTAGCTCTCTGGCCTGGCGTAATGTTAGCCCTGGCCATGGTTCTTAGAACCAGAAAGAAAAGAATCCGGCCCAGTTTAATGTTAGGCATGGCCGTGAATGTAGAATTAAGTGACTAGCTCTCTGGCCTGGTGTAATATTAGCCCTGCCCATGGTTCTTAGAACCAGAAAGAAAAGAATGAGGCCCAGTTTAATGTTAGGCGTGGTTTGAATGTAGAATTAAGTCACTAGCTCTCTGGCCTGGCGTAATGTTAGCCCTGGCCATGGTTCTTAGAACCAGAAAGGAAAGAATGCGGGCCAGTTTAATATTAGGCGTGGTTTGAATGTAGTATTAAGTCACTAGCTCTCTGGCCTGGCAAAATGTTAGCCCTGGCCATGGTTCTTAGAACCAGAAAGGAAAGAATTCAGCCCAGTTGAATGTTAGGTGTCGCCCTAAATGTAGAATTAAGTGACTAGCTCTCTGGCCTGGTGTAATGTTAGCCCTGGCCATGGTTCTTAGAACCAGAAAGGAAAGAATCTGGCCCAGTTTAATGTAAGGCATGGCCGTGAATGTAGAATTAAGTGACCACCTCTCTGGCCTGGCATAATGTTAGCCCTGGCCATGGTTCTTAGAACCAGAAAGGAAAGAATGCGGCCCAGCTTAATGTTAGATGTGGCCGTGAATGTAGAATTAAGTGACCACCTCTCTGGCCTGGCATAATGTTAGCCCTGGCCATGGTTCTTAGAACCAGAAATGAAAGAATGCGGCCCAGTTTAATGTTAGACATGGCCGTGAATGTAGAATTAAGTAACTAGCTCTCTGGCCTGGCGTAATGTTAGCCCTGGCCATGGTTCTTAGAACCAGAAAGGAAAGAATGCGGCCCAGTTTAATGTTAGATGTGGGCCTGGATGTAGATTTAAGTCACTAGCTCTCTGGCCTGGCGTAATGTTAGCCCTGGCCATGGTTCTTAGAACCAGGAAGAAAAGAATGCGGCCCAGTTTAATGTTAGGAGTGGCCGTGAATCTAGAATTAAGTGACTAGCTCTCTGGCCTGGCGTAATGTTAGCCCTGGCCATGGTTCTTAGAACCAGAAAGAAAAGAATGCGGTGCACTTTAATGTTAGGAGTGGCCGTGACTGTAGAATTAAGTGACTACCTGTCTGGCCTGGCGTAATGTTAGCCCTGGCCATGGTTCGTAGAACCAGAAAGAAAAGAATGCTGCCCAGTTTAATGTTAGGGTTGGCCGTGAATGTAGAATTAAGTGACTAGCTCTCTGGCCTGGCGTAATGTTAGCCCTGCCCATGGTTCTTAGAACCAGAACGAAAAGAATGCGGCCCAGTTTAATGTAAGGCATGGCCGTGAATGTAGAATTAAGTGACCACCTCTCTGGCCTGGCGTAATGTTAGCCCTGGCTATGGTTCTTAGAACCAGAAATGAAAGAATGCGGCCCAGTTTAATGTTAGGCATGGCCGTGAATGTAGAATTAAGTGACTAGCTCTCTGGCCTGGCATAATGATAGCCCTGGCCATGGTTCTTAGAACCAGAAAGGAAAGAATGCGGCCCAGCTTAATGTTAGATGTGGCCGTGAATGTAGAATAAAGTGACCACCTCTCTGGCCTGGCGTAATGTTAGCCCTGGCCATGGTTCTTAGAACCAGAAGGGAAAGAATGCGGCCCAGTTTAATGTAAGGCATGGCCGTGAATGTAGAATTAAGTGACCACCTCTCTGGCCTGGCGTAATGTTAGCCCTGGCCATGGTTCTTAGAACCAGGAAGAAAAGAATGCGGCCCAGTTTAATTTTAGATGTGGCTGTGAATCTAGAATTAAGTGACTAGGTCTCTGGCCTGGCGCAATGTTACCCCTGGCCATGGTTCTTCGAACTAGAAAGAAAAGAATGCGGCCCGGTTTAATGTTAGGAGTGGCCGTGAATGTAGAATTAAGTGACTAGCTCTCTGGCCTGGCGTAATGTTAGTCCTGCCCATGGTTCTTAGAACCAGAAAGGAAAGAATGCGGCCCAGTTTAATGTTAGATGTGGGCCTGAATGTAGAATTAAGTGACTAGGTCTCTGGCCTGGCGTAATGTTAGTCCTGCCCATGGTTCTTAGAACCAGAAAGAAAAGAATGCGGCCCAGTTTAATGTTAGGCATGGCCGTGAATGTAGAATTAAGTGACCACCTCTCTGGCTTGGCGTAATGTTAGCCCTGGCCATGGTTCTTAGAACCAGGAAGGAAAGAATGCGGCCCAGTTTAATTTTAGATGTGGCCGTGAATCTAGAATTAAGTGACTAGGTCTCTAGCCTGGCGCAATGTTAGCCCTGGCCATGGTTCTTCGAACTAGGAAGAAAAGAATGCGGCCCGGTTTAATGTTAGGAGTGGCCGTGAATGTAGAATCAAGTGACTAGCTTCCTGGCCTGGCGTAATGTTAGCCCTGGCCATGGTTCTTAGAACCAGAAAGGAAAGAATGCGGCCCAGCTTAATGTTAGATGTGGCCGTGAATGTAGAATTAAGTGACCACCTCTCTGGCCTGGCATAATGTTAGCCCTGGCCATGGTTCTTAGAACCAGAAAGGAAAGAATGCGGCCCAGCTTAATGTTAGATGTGGCCGTGAATGTAGAATTAAGTGACCACCTCTCTGGCCTGGCGTAATGTTAGCCCTGGCCATGGTTCTTAGAACCAGAAAGAAAAGAATGCGGCCCAGTTTAATGTTAGGCGTGGCCCTGAATGTAGAATTCAGTGACCAGCTCTCTGGCCTGGCGTAATGTTAGCCCTGGCCATGGTTCTTAGAACCAGAAAGGAAAGAATGCGGCCCAGCTTAATGTTAGGCATGGCCGTGAATGTAGAATTAAGTGACCACCTCTCTGGCCTGGCGTAGTTAGCCCTGGCCATGGTTCTTAGAACCAGGAAGAAAAGAATGCGGCCCAGTTTAATTTTAGATGTGGCTGTGAATCTAGAATTAAGTGACTAGGTCTCTGGCCTGGCGCAATGTTAGCCCTGGCCATGGTTCTTCGAACTAGGAAGAAAAGAATGCGGCCCGGTTTAATGTTAGGAGTGGCCGTGAATGTAGAATTAAGTGACTAGCTCTCTGGCCTGGCGTAATGTTAGCCCTGGCCATGGTTCTTAGAACCAGAAAGGAAAGAATGCGGCCCAGTTTAATGTTAGGCATGGCCGTGAATGTAGAATTAAGTGACCACCTCTCTGGCCTGGCGTAATGTTAGCCCTGGCCATGGTTCTTAGAACCAGGAAGAAAAGAATGCGGCCCAGTTTAATTTTAGATGTGGCCGTTCATCTAGAATTAAGTGACTAGCTCTCTGGCCTGGCGTAATGTTAGCCCTGGCCATGGTTCTTAGAACCAGAAAGGAAAGAATGCGGCCCAGTTTAATGTTAGGCATGGCCGTGAATGTAGAATTAAGTGACCACCTCTCTGGCCTGGCGTAATGTTAGCCCTGGCCATGGTTCTTAGAACCAGAAAGAAAAGAATGCGGCCCAGTTTAATGTTAGGCATGGCCGTGAATGTAGAATTAAGTGACCACCTCTCTGGCCTGGCGTAATGTTAGCCCTGGCCATGGTTCTTAGAACCAGGAAGAAAAGAATGCGGCCCGGTTTAATTTTAGATGTGGCCGTGAATCTAGAATTAAGTGACTAGGTCTCTGGCCTGGCGCAATGTTAGCCCTGGCCATGGTTCTTCGAACTAGGAAGAAAAGAATGCGGCCCGGTTTAATGTTAGGAGTGGCCGTGAATGTAGAATTAAGTGACTAGCTCTCTGGCCTGGCGTAATGTTAGCCCTGCCCATGGTTCTTAGAACCAGAAAGAAAAGAATGCGGCCCAGCTTAATGTTAGATGTGGCCGTGAATGTAGAATTAAGTGACCACCTCTCTGGCCTGGCATAATGTTAGCCCTGGCCATGGTTCTTAGAACCAGAAAGGAAAGAATGCGGCCCAGCTTAATGTTAGATGTGGCCGTGAATGTAGAATTAAGTGACTAGCTCTCTGGCCTGGCGTAATGTTAGCCCTGGCCATGGTTCTTAGAACCAGAAAGAAAAGAATCCGGCCCAGTTTAATGTTAGGCATGGCCGTGAATGTAGAATTAAGTGACTAGCTCTCTGGCCTGGCGTAATGTTAGCCCTGCCCATGGTTCTTAGAACCAGAAAGAAAAGAATGAGGCCCAGTTTAATGTTAGGCGTGGTTTGAATGTAGTATTAAGTCACTAGCTCTCTGGCCTGGCAAAATGTTAGCCCTGGCCATGGTTCTTAGAACCAGAAAGGAAAGAATTCAGCCCAGTTGAATGTTAGGTGTCGCCCTAAATGTAGAATTAAGTGACTAGCTCTCTGGCCTGGTGTAATGTTAGCCCTGGCCATGGTTCTTAGAACCAGAAAGGAAAGAATCTGGCCCAGTTTAATGTAAGGCATGGCCGTGAATGTAGAATTAAGTGACCACCTCTCTGGCCTGGCATAATGTTAGCCCTGGCCATGGTTCTTAGAACCAGAAAGGAAAGAATGCGGCCCAGCTTAATGTTAGATGTGGCCGTGAATGTAGAATTAAGTGACCACCTCTCTGGCCTGGCATAATGTTAGCCCTGGCCATGGTTCTTAAAACCAGAAATGAAAGAATGCGGCCCAGTTTAATGTTAGACATGGCCCTGAATGTAGAATTAAGTAACTAGCTCTCTGGCCTGGCGTAATGTTAGCCCTGGCCATGGTTCTTAGAACCAGAAAGGAAAGAATGCGGCCCAGTTTAATGTTAGATGTGGGCCTGGATGTAGATTTAAGTCACTAGCTCTCTGGCCTGGCGTAATGTTAGCCCTGGCCATGGTTCTTCGAACCAGGAAGAAAAGAATGCGGCCCAGTTTAATGTTAGGAGTGGCCGTGAATCTAGAATTAAGTGACTAGCTCTCTGGCCTGGCGTAATGTTAGCCCTGGCCATGGTTCTTAGAACCAGAAAGAAAAGAATGCGGTGCACTTTAATGTTAGGAGTGGCCGTGACTGTAGAATTAAGTGACTACCTGTCTGGCCTGGCGTAATGTTAGCCCTGGCCATGGTTCGTAGAACCAGAAAGAAAAGAATGCTGCCCAGTTTAATGTTAGGGTTGGCCGTGAATGTAGAATTAAGTGACTAGCTCTCTGGCCTGGCGTAATGTTAGCCCTGGCCATGGTTCTTAGAACCAGAACGAAAAGAATGCGGCCCAGTTTAATGTAAGGCATGGCCGTGAATGTAGAATTAAGTGACCACCTCTCTGGCCTGGCGTAATGTTAGCCCTGGCTATGGTTCTTAGAACCAGAAATGAAAGAATGCGGCCCAGTTTAATGTTAGGCATGGCCGTGAATGTAGAATTAAGTGACTAGCTCTCTGGCCTGGCATAATGATAGCCCTGGCCATGGTTCTTAGAACCAGAAAGGAAAGAATGCGGCCCACTTTAATGTTAGATGTGGCCCTGAATGTAGAATTAAGTGACTAGCTCTCTGGCCTGGCGTAATGTTAGCCCTGGCCATGGTTCTTCGAACTAGGAAGAAAAGAATGCGGCCCAGTTTAATGTTAGGCATGGCCGTGAGTGTAGAATTAAGTGACCACCTCTCTGGCCTGGCGTAATGTTAGCCCTGGCCATGGTTCTTAGAACCAGAAAGGAAAGAATGCGGGCCAGTTTAATGTTAGATGTGGGCCTGAATGTAGAATTAAGTGACTAGCTCTCTGGCCTGGCGTAATGTTAGTCCTGCCCATGGTTCTTAGAACCAGAAAGGAAAGAATGCGGCCCAGCTTAATGTTAGATGTGGCCGTGAATGTAGAATTAAGTGACCACCTCTCTGGCCTGGCGTAATGTTAGCCCTGGCCATGGTTCTTAGAACCAGAAAGAAAAGAATGCGGCCCAGTTTAATGTTAGGCGTGGCCCTGAATGTAGAATTCAGTGACCAGCTCTCTGGCCTGGCGTAATGTTAGCCCTGGCCATGGTTCTTAGAACCAGAAAGGAAAGAATGCGGCCCAGCTTAATGTTAGATGTGGCCGTGAATGTAGAATTAAGTGACCACCTCTCTGGCCTGGCATAATGTTAGCCCTGGCCATGGTTCTTAAAACCAGAAATGAAAGAATGCGGCCCAGTTTAATGTTAGACATGGCCGTGAATGTAGAATTAAGTAACTAGCTCTCTGGCCTGGCGCAATGTTAGCCCTGCCCATGGTTCTTAGAACCAGAAAGAAAAGAATGCGGCCCAGTTTAATGTTAGGCATGGCCGTGAATGTAGAATTAAGTGACTAGCTCTCTGGCCTGGCGTAATGTTAGCCCAGGCCATGGTTCTTCGAACCAGAAAGGAAAGAATCTGGCCCAGCTTAATGTTAGGCATGGCCGTCAATGTAGAATTAAGTGACCATCTCTCTGGCCTGGCGTAATGTTAGCCCTGGCCATGGTTCTTAGAACCAGAAAGAAAAGAATGCGGCCCAGTTTAATGTTAGGCATGGCCCTGAATGTAGAATTCAGTGACCAGCTCTCTGGCCTGGCGTAATGTTAGCCCTGGCCATGGTTCTTAGAACAAGAAAGGAAAGAATGCGGCCCAGTTTAATGTTAGATGTGGGCCTGAATGTAGAATTAAGTGACTAGCTCTCTGGCCTGGCGTAATGTTAGCCCTGCCCATGGTTCTTAGAACCAGAAAGAAAAGAATGCGGCCCAGTTTAATGTTCGGCATGGCCGTGAATGTAGAATTAAGTTACCACCTCTCTGGCCTGGCGTAATGTTATCCCTGGCCATGGTTCTTAGAACCAGAAATGAAAGAATGCGGCCCAGTTTAATGTTAGACATGGCCGTGAATGTAGAATTAAGTAACTAGCTCTCTGGCCTGGCGTAATGTTAGACCTGGCCATGGTTCTTCGAACCAGGAAGAAAAGAATGCGGCCCAGTTTAATGTTAGGAGTGGCCGTGAATCTAGAATTAAGTGACTAGCTCTCTGGCCTGGCGTAATGTTAGCCCTGGCCATGGTTCTTAGAACCAGAAAGGAAAGAATGCGGTGCACTTTAATGTTAGGAGTGGCCGTGACTGTAGAATTAAGTGACTACCTGTCTGGCCTGGCGTAATGTTAGCCCTGGCCATGGTTCGTAGAACCAGGAAGAAAAGAACGCGGCCCAGTTTAATGTTAGATGTGGATGTGAATGTAGAATTAAGTGACTAGCTGTCTGGCCTGGTGTAATATTAGCCCTGGCCATGGTTCTTAGAACGAGAAAGAAAAGAATGCGGCCCAGTTTAATGTTAGGCATGGCCGTGAATGTAGAATTAAGTGACTAGCTCTCTGGCCTGGCGTAATGTTAGCCCTGGCCATGGTTCTTAGAACCAGAAAGGAAAGAATCTATCCCAGTTTAATGTAAGGCATGGCCGTGAATGTAGAATTAAGTGACCACCTCTCTGGCCTGGAATAATGTCAGCCCTGGCCATGGTTCTTACAACCAGAAAGGAAAGAATGCGGCCCAGTTGAATGTTAGACGTGGGCCTGAATGTAGAAATAAGTGACTAGCTCTCTGGCCTGGCGTAATGTTAGCCCTGCCCATGGTTCTTAGAACCAGAAAGGAAAGAATGCGGTGCACTTTAATGTTAGGAGTGGCCGTGACTGTAGAATTAAGTGACTACCTGTCTGGCCTGGCATAATGATAGCCCTGGCCATGGTTCTTAGAACCAGAAAGGAAAGAATGCGGCCCACTTTAATGTTAGATGTGGCCCTAAATGTAGAATTAAGTGACTAGCTCTCTGGCCTGGTGTAATGTTAGCCCTGGCCATGGTTCTTAGAAACAGAAAGAAAAGAATCCGGCCCAGTTTAATGTTAGGCATGGCCGTGAATGTAGAATTAAGTGACCACCTCTCTGGCCTGGCGTAATGTTAGCCCTGGCCATGGTTCTTAGAACCAGAAAGAAAAGAATGCGGCCCAGTTTAATGTTAGGCATGGCCGTGAATGTAGAATTAAGTGACCACCTCTTTGGCCTGGCGTAATGTTAGCCCTGGCCATGGTTCTTAGAACCAGGAAGAAAAGAATGCGGCCCAGTTTAATTTTAGATGTGGCTGTGAATCTAGAATTAAGTGACTAGGTCTCTGGCCTGGCGCAATGTTAGCCCTGGCCATGGTTCTTCGAACTAGGAAGAAAAGAATGCGGCCCGGTTTAATGTTAGGAGTGGCCGTGAATGTAGAATTAAGTGACTAGCTCTCTGGCCTGGCGTAATGTTAGTCCTGCCCATGGTTCTTAGAACCAGAAAGGAAAGAATGCAGCCCAGCTTAATGTTAGATGTGGCCGTGAACGTAGAATTAAGTGACCACCTCTCTGGCCTGGCGTAATGTTAGCCCTGGCCATGGTTCTTCGAACCAGAAAGAAAAGAATGCGGCCCAGTTTAATGTTAGGCGTGGCCCTGAATGTAGAATTCAGTGACCAGCTCTCTGGCCTGGCGTAATGTTAGCCCTGGCCATGGTTCTTAGAACCAGAAAGGAAAGAATGCGGCCCAGTTTAATGTTAGATGTGGGCCTGAATGTAGAATTAAGTGACTAGCTCTCTGGCCTGGCGTAATGTTAGTCCTGCCCATGGTTCTTCGAACCAGAAAGAAAAGAATGCGGCCCAGTTTAATGTTAGGCGTGGCCCTGAATGTAGAATTCAGTGACCAGCTCTCTGGCCTGGCGTAATGTTAGCCCTGGCCATGGTTCTTAGAACCAGAAAGGAAAGAATGCGGCCCAGTTTAATGTTAGATGTGGGCCTGAATGTAGAATTAAGTGACTAGCTCTCTGGCCTGGCGTAATGTTAGTCCTGCCCATGGTTCTTAGAACCAGAAAGAAAAGAATGCGGCCCAGTTTAATGTTAGGCATGGCCGTGAATGTAGAATTAAGTCACCACCTCTCTGGCTTGGCGTAATGTTAGCCCTGGCCATGGTTCTTAGAACCAGGAAGGAAAGAATGCGGCCCAGTTTAATTTTAGATGTGGCCGTGAATCTAGAATTAAGTGACTAGGTCTCTAGCCTGGCGCAATGTTAGCCCTGGCCATGGTTCTTCGAACTAGGAAGAAAAGAATGCGGCCCGGTTTAATGTTAGGAGTGGCCGTGAATGTAGAATTAAGTGACTAGCTCCCTGGCCTGGCGTAATGTTAGCCCTGGCCATGGTTCTTAGAACCAGAAAGGAAAGAATGCGGCCCAGTTGAATGTTAGGTGTCGCCCTAAATGTAGAATTAAGTGACTAGCTCTCTGGCCTGGCCTAATGTTAGCCTGGCCATGGTTCTTAGAACCAGAAAGGAAAAGAATGTGGCTCTGTTTAATGTTAGGCTTAGATTAGTTGTGGGAGTGTGACCCTGGGACAGAGAGGGTTCACTTTTACTGAGTCCATCTGCGCACACTTCAGACAGCCACGCAGGATGCCAGTGGTGCTGAGGCTGCTAGTGGTAGAGGTCTTCCAGTCCCTGAGATAGCGCTCTGTGTAACTCTCACTGTGGGAGTCTGGGTGCTGATCAGCAGCCTTCCTCCCTCGGTCCCTGAGCAGACACTTTGTGAGACTCACACTGGAAATCCTCTCTGGGGTGGCACTGGGTTACCTTTTCAGTCCCTGATCAAACACTGTGGGAGAATCACACTGGAGGAGATAACAGAGCTCAGCTTGGAACCTCTTCCAGTCCCTGAGGATCCCCCAAGTGAGATTCAAACTGGAAAAGAATCCCTTTGGCTCCCCTGCCTCGCTGCTTCGCACCTTTAGGCTACCAATCCTAACAGATGGCCGATGATGAACTTTCTGGGTGCAGTCCCTGGGCCGAGTGTGTCAATGAGGATGCATTGTTCCTGAGGCCATCTGCACACGCAGCAAACACCCACACGTGTTGGAGGTGACGCTGAGGCCCCTACTTGTAGAGGTATGTTCAGTCCCTGAGCTTCCACTCTGTGAAACTCAGACTGAAGGGGTCCGGGTTGCTATCAGCTGCCTTACTCATTCAGTCCCTGAGCAAACACTTTGTGAGACTCACACTGGAAATCCTCTCTGGGGTTTCCCTGGGTTCCCTTTTCAGTCCCTGAGCATGCACTGGAGGAGAATCACACTGGAGGAGACAACAGCGATTAGCTGGATGCCTCCCCCAGTCCCTGAGCACCCGCCATGTGACACTCAAACTGAAAGAATCCATTTGGCTCACGTACCTCACTCGTTCACAGCGTCAAGCTACCACGCTTCACACATGAGCGTAGATGAGATTTTGGAGTCCGCGTCCCAGGAAAAAGAGGGCCCACTGTTCCTGAGTCCGTGTGCGTTCACTGCAGCCACCCACGCAGGATGCCGGTGATGCTGAGGCTGCTATTGGTAGAGGACTTTCAGTCCCTGAGTTAGCGCTCTGTGAGACTCACACTGTGGGAGTCTGGGTGCAGATCAGCAGCCTTTCTCCTTCAGTCCCTGAGCAGACACTTTGTGAGACTCACACTGGAAATCCGCTCTGGGGTGGCAGTGGGTTACCTTTTCAGTCCCTGAGCGTGCACTGGAGGAGAATCACACTGGAGGAGACAACGGCATTAGCTGGATGCCTCCTCCAGTCCCTGAGGATCCCCCAAGTGACACTCAAACTGAAAGATAATCCCTTCGGCTCACTTGTCTCACCCGTTCACACCGTTAAGCTACCACGCTTCAGACATGAGCGTAGATGAGATTTTGGAGTTTGCGTCCCAGGAAAAAGAGTGTTCGCTGTTCCTGAGTCCATCTGCGCGCTCTGCTGACACCCACACAGGTAGCAGGGAATGCCGAAGCTAGTGCTGGTAGAGGTGTTCCAGTCCCTGAGTTAGCACTCTGTGTAACTCACACTGTGGGAGTCTGGGTGCTGATCAGCAGCCTTCCTCCTTCAGTCCCTGAGCAGACACTTTGGGGGACTCACACTGGAAATCCTCTCTTGGGTGGCACTGGGTTACCTTTTCAGTCCCTGATCAAACACTGTGGGAGAATCACGCTGGAGGAGATAACAGAGCTCAGCTTGGAACCTCTTCCAGTCCCTGAGGATCCCCCAAGTGAGATTCAAACTGGAAAAGAATCCCTTTGGCTCCCCTGCCTCGCTGCTTCGCACCTTTAGGCTACCAATCCTAACAGATGGCCGATGATGAACTTTCTGGGTGCAGTCCTGGGGCCGAGTGTGTCAATGAGGATGCATTGTTCCTGAGGCCATCTGCACACGCAGCAAACACCCACACGTATTGGAGGTGACGCTGAGGCCCCTACTTGTAGAGGTATGTTCAGTCCCTGAGCTTCCACTCTGTGAAACTCACACTGAAGGGGTTTGCGTGGCGATCAGCTGCCATTCCCATTCAGTCCCTGAGTAGACAGTTTGGCGACTCACACTGGAAATCCTCTCCGGGGTTGCCCTGGGTTACCTTTTCAATCCCTGAGCGTGCACTGGAGGAGAATCACACTGGAAGAGACAACGGCATTAGCTGGATGCCTCCTCCAGTCCCTGAGGATCCCCCAAGTGACACTCAAACTGGAAGGGAATCCATTTGGCTCACCTGCCTCCCTCATTCACACCTTTAACCTACCACGCTTCAGACATAAACGTAGATGAGACTTTGGAGTGGAAGTCCAGGGACCGAGAGGGTTCACTGTTCCTGAGTCCATCTGCGCTCACTGCAGACACCCACGCAGGATGCCGGTGATGCTGAGGCTGCTACTGGTAGAGGTCTTTCAGTCCCTGAGTTAGCGCTCTGTGAGACTCACACTGTGGGAGTGTGGGTGCAGATCAGCAGCCTTTCTCCTTCAGTCCCTGAGCAGACACTTTGTGAGACTCACACTGGAAATCCTCTCTGGGGTGCAGCTGGGTTACCTTTTCAGTCCCTGAGCAAGCACTGAGGGAGAATCACAATGGAGGAGGTAACGGCATTAGCTGGATGCCTCCACCAGTCCCTGAGCATCCCCCAAGTGACACTCAAACTGGAGGATAATCCGTTTGGCTCACCTGCGTCCCTCATTCACACCTTTAGGTATGATGCTAGTAGAGGCTGTATTTCTTACCAGAAAAAAAGGAAAAGAATTCAGCCCAGTTTATTGTTAGGCGTGGCCGTGAATTAAGAAATCAGGGAATAGTTTTCGGGCCTGGAGTAAAGTTAGTCCTGGCCATGGTTCTTAGAACCAGAAAGGAAAGGAATGCCACCCAGTTTAATGGTAGGAGTGGCCGTGAGTTGCGAAATCAGTGACTAGTTTTCAGGCCTGGCGTAATGTTAGCCCTGGCCATGGTTTTGAGAACCGGAAAGGAAAGAATGCGGTGCACTTTAATGTTAGGAGTGGCCGTGACTGTAGAATTAAGTGACCACCTCTCTGGCCTGGCATAATGTTAGCCCTGGCCATGGTTCTTAGAACCAGGAAGAAAAGAATGCGGCCCAGTTTAATTTTAGATGTGGCCGTGAATCTAGAATTAAGTGACTAGGTCTCTAGCCTGGCGCAATGTTAGCCCTGGCCATGGTTCTTCGAACTAGGAAGAAAAGAATGCGGCCCGGTTTAATGTTAGGAGTGGCCGTGAATGTAGAATTAAGTGACTAGCTCCCTGGCCTGGCGTAATGTTAGCCCTGGCCATGGTTCTTAGAACCAGAAAGGAAAGAATGCGGCCCAGTTTAATGTTAGATGTGGGCCTGAATGTAGAATTAAGTGACTAGCTCTCTGGCCTGGCGTAATGTTAGCCCTGCCCATGGTTCTTAGAACCAGAAAGAAAAGAATGCGGCCCAGCTTAATGTTAGATGTGGCCGTGAATGTAGAATTAAGTGACCACCTCTCTGGCCTGGCATAATGTTAGCCCTGGCCATGGTTCTTAGAACCAGAAAGGAAAGAATGCGGCCCAGTTTAATGTTAGATGTGGGCCTGAATGTAGAATTAAGTGACTAGCTCTCTGGCCTGGCGTAATGTTAGCCCTGGCCATGGTTCTTAGAACCAGAAAGAAAAGAATCCGGCCCAGTTTAATGTTGGGCATGGCCGTGAATGTAGAATTAAGTGACTAGCTCTCTGGCCTGGCGTAATGTTAGCCCTGCCCATGGTTCTTAGAACCAGAAAGAAAAGAATGAGGCCCAGTTTAATGTTAGGCGTGGTTTGAATGTAGAATTAAGTCACTAGCTCTCTGGCCTGGCGTAATGTTAGCCCTGGCCATGGTTCTTAGAACCAGAAAGGAAAGAATGCGGGCCAGTTTAATATTAGGCGTGGTTTGAATGTAGTATTAAGTCACTAGCTCTCTGGCCTGGCAAAATGTTAGCCCTGGCCATGGTTCTTAGAACCAGAAAGGAAAGAATTCAGCCCAGTTGAATGTTAGGTGTCGCCCTAAATGTAGAATTAAGTGACTAGCTCTCTGGCCTGGTGTAATGTTAGCCCTGGCCATGGTTCTTAGAACCAGAAAGGAAAGAATCTGGCCCAGTTTAATGTAAGGCATGGCCGTGAATGTAGAATTAAGTGACCACCTCTCTGGCCTGGCATAATGTTAGCCCTGGCCATGGTTCTTAGAACCAGAAAGGAAAGAATGCGGCCCAGCTTAATGTTAGATGTGGCCGTGAATGTAGAATTAAGTGACCACCTCTCTGGCCTGGCACAATGTTAGCCCTGGCCATGGTTCTTAGAACCAGAAATGAAAGAATGCGGCCCAGTTTAATGTTAGACATGGCCGTGAATGTAGAATTAAGTAACTAGCTCTCTGGCCTGGCGTAATGTTAGCCCTGGCCATGGTTCTTAGAACCAGAAAGGAAAGAATGCGGCCCAGTTTAATGTTAGATGTGGGCCTGGATGTAGATTTAAGTCACTAGCTCTCTGGCCTGGCGTAATGTTAGCCCTGGCCATGGTTCTTCGAACCAGGAAGAAAAGAATGCGGCCCAGTTTAATGTTAGGAGTGGCCGTGAATCTAGAATTAAGTGACTAGCTCTCTGGCCTGGCGTAATGTTAGCCCTGGCCATGGTTCTTAGAACCAGAAAGAAAAGAATGCGGTGCACTTTAATGTTAGGAGTGGCCGTGACTGTAGAATTAAGTGACTACCTGTCTGGCCTGGCGTAATGTTAGCCCTGGCCATGGTTCGTAGAACCAGAAAGAAAAGAATGCTGCCCAGTTTAATGTTAGGGTTGGCCGTGAATGTAGAATTAAGTGACTAGCTCTCTGGCCTGGCGTAATGTTAGCCCTGCCCATGGTTCTTAGAACCAGAACGAAAAGAATGCGGCCCAGTTTAATGTAAGGCATGGCCGTGAATGTAGAATTAAGTGACCACCTCTCTGGCCTGGCGTAATGTTAGCCCTGGCTATGGTTCTTAGAACCAGAAATGAAAGAATGCGGCCCAGTTTAATGTTAGGCATGGCCGTGAATGTAGAATTAAGTGACTAGCTCTCTGGCCTGGCATAATGATAGCCCTGGCCATGGTTCTTAGAACCAGAAAGGAAAGAATGCGGCCCAGCTTAATGTTAGATGTGGCCGTGAATGTAGAATAAAGTGACCACCTCTCTGGCCTGGCGTAATGTTAGCCCTGGCCATGGTTCTTAGAACCAGAAGGGAAAGAATGCGGCCCAGTTTAATGTAAGGCATGGCCGTGAATGTAGAATTAAGTGACCACCTCTCTGGCCTGGCGTAATGTTAGCCCTGGCCATGGTTCTTAGAACCAGGAAGAAAAGAATGCGGCCCAGTTTAATTTTAGATGTGGCTGTGAATCTAGAATTAAGTGACTAGGTCTCTGGCCTGGCGCAATGTTAGCCCTGGCCATGGTTCTTCGAACTAGAAAGAAAAGAATGCGGCCCGGTTTAATGTTAGGAGTGGCCGTGAATGTAGAATTAAGTGACTAGCTCTCTGGCCTGGCGTAATGTTAGCCCTGGCCATGGTTCTTAGAACCAGAAAGGAAAGAATGCGGCCCAGTTTAATGTTAGATGTGGGCCTGAATGTAGAATTAAGTGACTAGGTCTCTGGCCTGGCGTAATGTTAGTCCTGCCCATGGTTCTTAGAACCAGAAAGAAAAGAATGCGGCCCAGTTTAATGTTAGGCATGGCCGTGAATGTAGAATTAAGTGACCACCTCTCTGGCTTGGCGTAATGTTAGCCCTGGCCATGGTTCTTAGAACCAGGAAGGAAAGAATGCGGCCCAGTTTAATTTTAGATGTGGCCGTGAATCTAGAATTAAGTGACTAGGTCTCTAGCCTGGCGCAATGTTAGCCCTGGCCATGGTTCTTCGAACTAGGAAGAAAAGAATGCGGCCCGGTTTAATGTTAGGAGTGGCCGTGAATGTAGAATCAAGTGACTAGCTTCCTGGCCTGGCGTAATGTTAGCCCTGGCCATGGTTCTTAGAACCAGAAAGGAAAGAATGCGGCCCAGTTTAATGTTAGATGTGGGCCTGAATGTAGAATTAAGTGACTAGCTCTCTGGCCTGGCGTAATGTTAGCCCTGCCCATGGTTCTTAGAACCAGAAAGAAAAGAATGCGGCCCAGCTTAATGTTAGATGTGGCCGTGAATGTAGAATTAAGTGACCACCTCTCTGGCCTGGCATAATGTTAGCCCTGGCCATGGTTCTTAGAACCAGAAAGGAAAGAATGCGGCCCAGCTTAATGTTAGATGTGGCCGTGAATGTAGAATTAAGTGACCACCTCTCTGGCCTGGCGTAATGTTAGCCCTGGCCATGGTTCTTAGAACCAGAAAGAAAAGAATGCGGCCCAGTTTAATGTTAGGCGTGGCCCTGAATGTAGAATTCAGTGACCAGCTCTCTGGCCTGGCGTAATGTTAGCCCTGGCCATGGTTCTTAGAACCAGAAAGGAAAGAATGCGGCCCAGCTTAATGTTAGATGTGGCCGTGAATGTAGAATAAAGTGACCACCTCTCTGGCCTGGCGTAATGTTAGCCCTGGCCATGGTTCTTAGAACCAGAAAGAAAAGAATGCGGCCCAGTTTAATGTTAGGCATGGCCGTGAATGTAGAATTAAGTGACCGCCTCTCTGGCCTGGCGTAGTTAGCCCTGGCCATGGTTCTTAGAACCAGGAAGAAAAGAATGCGGCCCAGTTTAATTTTAGATGTGGCTGTGAATCTAGAATTAAGTGACTAGGTCTCTGGCCTGGCGCAATGTTAGCCCTGGCCATGGTTCTTCGAACTAGGAAGAAAAGAATGCGGCCCGGTTTAATGTTAGGAGTGGCCGTGAATGTAGAATTAAGTGACTAGCTCTCTGGCCTGGCGTAATGTTAGCCCTGGCCATGGTTCTTAGAACCAGAAAGGAAAGAATGCGGCCCAGTTTAATGTTAGGCATGGCCGTGAATGTAGAATTAAGTGACCACCTCTCTGGCCTGGCGTAATGTTAGCCCTGGCCATGGTTCTTAGAACCAGGAAGAAAAGAATGCGGCCCAGTTTAATTTTAGATGTGGCCGTTCATCTAGAATTAAGTGACTAGCTCTCTGGCCTGGCGTAATGTTAGCCCTGGCCATGGTTCTTAGAACCAGAAAGGAAAGAATGCGGCCCAGTTTAATGTTAGGCATGGCCGTGAATGTAGAATTAAGTGACCACCTCTCTGGCCTGGCGTAATGTTAGCCCTGGCCATGGTTCTTAGAACCAGAAAGAAAAGAATGCGGCCCAGTTTAATGTTAGGCATGGCCGTGAATGTAGAATTAAGTGACCACCTCTCTGGCCTGGCGTAATGTTAGCCCTGGCCATGGTTCTTAGAACCAGGAAGAAAAGAATGCGGCCCGGTTTAATTTTAGATGTGGCCGTGAATCTAGAATTAAGTGACTAGGTCTCTGGCCTGGCGCAATGTTAGCCCTGGCCATGGTTCTTCGAACTAGGAAGAAAAGAATGCGGCCCGGTTTAATGTTAGGAGTGGCCGTGAATGTAGAATTAAGTGACTAGCTCTCTGGCCTGGCGTAATGTTAGCCCTGCCCATGGTTCTTAGAACCAGAAAGAAAAGAATGCGGCCCAGCTTAATGTTAGATGTGGCCGTGAATGTAGAATTAAGTGACCACCTCTCTGGCCTGGCATAATGTTAGCCCTGGCCATGGTTCTTAGAACCAGAAAGGAAAGAATGCGGCCCAGTTTAATGTTAGATGTGGGCCTGAATGTAGAATTAAGTGACTAGCTCTCTGGCCTGGCGTAATGTTAGCCCTGGCCATGGTTCTTAGAACCAGAAAGAAAAGAATCCGGCCCAGTTTAATGTTAGGCATGGCCGTGAATGTAGAATTAAGTGACTAGCTCTCTGGCCTGGCGTAATGTTAGCCCTGCCCATGGTTCTTAGAACCAGAAAGAAAAGAATGAGGCCCAGTTTAATGTTAGGCGTGGTTTGAATGTAGTATTAAGTCACTAGCTTTCTGGCCTGGCAAAATGTTAGCCCTGGCCATGGTTCTTAGAACCAGAAAGGAAAGAATTCAGCCCAGTTGAATGTTAGGTGTCGCCCTAAATGTAGAATTAAGTGACTAGCTCTCTGGCCTGGTGTAATGTTAGCCCTGGCCATGGTTCTTAGAACCAGAAAGGAAAGAATCTGGCCCAGTTTAATGTTAGGCATGGCCGTGAATGTAGAATTAAGTGACTAGCTCTCTGGCCTGGCATAATGATAGCCCTGGCCATGGTTCTTAGAACCAGAAAGGAAAGAATGCGGCCCACTTTAATGTTAGATGTGGCCCTAAATGTAGAATTAAGTGACTAGCTCTCTGGCCTGGCGTAATGTTAGCCCTGGCCATGGTTCTTCGAACTAGGAAGAAAAGAATGCGGCCCAGTTTAATGTTAGGCATGGCCGTGAGTGTAGAATTAAGTGACCACCTCTCTGGCCTGGCATAATGTTAGCCCTGGCCATGGTTCTTAGAACCAGAAAGGAAAGAATGCGGGCCAGTTTAATGTTAGATGTGGGCCTGAATGTAGAATTAAGTGACTAGCTCTCTGGCCTGGCGTAATGTTAGTCCTGCCCATGGTTCTTAGAACCAGAAAGGAAAGAATGCGGCCCAGCTTAATGTTAGATGTGGCCGTGAATGTAGAATTAAGTGACCACCTCTCTGGCCTGGCGTAATGTTAGCCCTGGCCATGGTTCTTAGAACCAGAAAGAAAAGAATGCGGCCCAGTTTAATGTTAGGCGTGGCCCTGAATGTAGAATTCAGTGACCAGCTCTCTGGCCTGGCGTAATGTTAGCCCTGGCCATGGTTCTTAGAACCAGAAAGGAAAGAATGCGGCCCAGCTTAATGTTAGATGTGGCCGTGAATGTAGAATTAAGTGACCACCTCTCTGGCCTGGCATAATGTTAGCCCTGGCCATGGTTCTTAAAACCAGAAATGAAAGAATGCGGCCCAGTTTAATGTTAGACATGGCCGTGAATGTAGAATTAAGTAACTAGCTCTCTGGCCTGGCGCAATGTTAGCCCTGCCCATGGTTCTTAGAACCAGAAAGAAAAGAATGCGGCCCAGTTTAATGTTAGGCATGGCCGTGAATGTAGAATTAAGTGACTAGCTCTCTGGCCTGGCGTAATGTTAGCCCAGGCCATGGTTCTTCGAACCAGAAAGGAAAGAATCTGGCCCAGCTTAATGTTAGGCATGGCCGTCAATGTAGAATTAAGTGACCACCTCTCTGGCCTGGCGTAATGTTAGCCCTGGCCATGGTTCTTAGAACCAGAAAGAAAAGAATGCGGCCCAGTTTAATGTTAGGCGTGGCCCTGAATGTAGAATTCAGTGACCAGCTCTCTGGCCTGGCGTAATGTTAGCCCTGGCCATGGTTCTTAGAACAAGAAAGGAAAGAATGCGGCCCAGTTTAATGTTAGATGTGGGCCTGAATGTAGAATTAAGTGACTAGCTCTCTGGCCTGGCGTAATGTTAGCCCTGCCCATGGTTCTTAGAACCAGAAAGAAAAGAATGCGGCCCAGTTTAATGTTCGGCATGGCCGTGAATGTAGAATTAAGTTACCACCTCTCTGGCCTGGCGTAATGTTATCCCTGGCCATGGTTCTTAGAACCAGAAATGAAAGAATGCGGCCCAGTTTAATGTTAGACATGGCCGTGAATGTAGAATTAAGTAACTAGCTCTCTGGCCTGGCGTAATGTTAGACCTGGCCATGGTTCTTCGAACCAGGAAGAAAAGAATGCGGCCCAGTTTAATGTTAGGAGTGGCCGTGAATCTAGAATTAAGTGACTAGCTCTCTGGCCTGGCGTAATGTTAGCCCTGGCCATGGTTCTTAGAACCAGAAAGGAAAGAATGCGGTGCACTTTAATGTTAGGAGTGGCCGTGACTGTAGAATTAAGTGACTACCTGTCTGGCCTGGCGTAATGTTAGCCCTGGCCATGGTTCGTAGAACCAGGAAGAAAAGAACGCGGCCCAGTTTAATGTTAGATGTGGATGTGAATGTAGAATTAAGTGACTAGCTGTCTGGCCTGGTGTAATATTAGCCCTGGCCATGGTTCTTAGAACCAGAAAGAAAAGAATGCGGCCCAGTTTAATGTTAGGCATGGCCGTGAATGTAGAATTAAGTGACCACCTCTCTGGCCTGGCGTAGTTAGCCCTGGCCATGGTTCTTAGAACCAGGAAGAAAAGAATGTGGCCCAGTTTAATTTTAGATGTGGCTGTGAATCTAGAATTAAGTGACTAGGTCTCTGGCCTGGCGCAATGTTAGCCCTGGCCATGGTTCTTCGAACTAGGAAGAAAAGAATGCGGCCCGGTTTAATGTTAGGAGTGGCCGTGAATGTAGAATTAAGTGACTAGCTCTCTGGCCTGGCGTAATGTTAGCCCTGGCCATGGTTCTTAGAACCAGAAAGGAAAGAATGCGGCCCAGTTTAATGTTAGGCATGGCCGTGAATGTAGAATTAAGTGACCACCTCTCTGGCCTGGCGTAATGTTAGCCCTGGCCATGGTTCTTAGAACCAGGAAGAAAAGAATGCGGCCCAGTTTAATTTTAGATGTGGCCGTTCATCTAGAATTAAGTGACTAGCTCTCTGGCCTGGCGTAATGTTAGCCCTGGCCATGGTTCTTAGAACCAGAAAGGAAAGAATGCGGCCCAGTTTAATGTTAGGCATGGCCGTGAATGTAGAATTAAGTGACCACCTCTCTGGCCTGGCGTAATGTTAGCCCTGGCCATGGTTCTTAGAACCAGAAAGAAAAGAATGCGGCCCAGTTTAATGTTAGGCATGGCCGTGAATGTAGAATTAAGTGACCACCTCTCTGGCCTGGCGTAATGTTAGCCCTGGCCATGGTTCTTAGAACCAGGAAGAAAAGAATGCGGCCCGGTTTAATTTTAGATGTGGCCGTGAATCTAGAATTAAGTGACTAGGTCTCTGGCCTGGCGCAATGTTAGCCCTGGCCATGGTTCTTCGAACTAGGAAGAAAAGAATGCGGCCCGGTTTAATGTTAGGAGTGGCCGTGAATGTAGAATTAAGTGACTAGCTCTCTGGCCTGGCGTAATGTTAGCCCTGCCCATGGTTCTTAGAACCAGAAAGAAAAGAATGCGGCCCAGCTTAATGTTAGATGTGGCCGTGAATGTAGAATTAAGTGACCACCTCTCTGGCCTGGCATAATGTTAGCCCTGGCCATGGTTCTTAGAACCAGAAAGGAAAGAATGCGGCCCAGTTTAATGTTAGATGTGGGCCTGAATGTAGAATTAAGTGACTAGCTCTCTGGCCTGGCGTAATGTTAGCCCTGGCCATGGTTCTTAGAACCAGAAAGAAAAGAATCCGGCCCAGTTTAATGTTAGGCATGGCCGTGAATGTAGAATTAAGTGACTAGCTCTCTGGCCTGGCGTAATGTTAGCCCTGCCCATGGTTCTTAGAACCAGAAAGAAAAGAATGAGGCCCAGTTTAATGTTAGGCGTGGTTTGAATGTAGTATTAAGTCACTAGCTTTCTGGCCTGGCAAAATGTTAGCCCTGGCCATGGTTCTTAGAACCAGAAAGGAAAGAATTCAGCCCAGTTGAATGTTAGGTGTCGCCCTAAATGTAGAATTAAGTGACTAGCTCTCTGGCCTGGTGTAATGTTAGCCCTGGCCATGGTTCTTAGAACCAGAAAGGAAAGAATCTGGCCCAGTTTAATGTAAGGCATGGCCGTGAATGTAGAATTAAGTGACCACCTCTCTGGCCTGGCATAATGTTAGCCCTGGCCATGGTTCTTAGAACCAGAAAGGAAAGAATGCGGCCCAGCTTAATGTTAGATGTGGCCGTGAATGTAGAATTAAGTGACCACCTCTCTGGCCTGGCATAATGTTAGCCCTGGCCATGGTTCTTAGAACCAGAAATGAAAGAATGCGGCCCAGTTTAATGTTAGACATGGCCGTGAATGTAGAATTAAGTAACTAGCTCTCTGGCCTGGCGTAATGTTAGCCCTGGCCATGGTTCTTAGAACCAGAAAGGAAAGAATGCGGCCCAGTTTAATGTTAGATGTGGGCCTGGATATAGATTTAAGTCACTAGCTCTCTGGCCTGGCGTAATGTTAGCCCTGGCCATGGTTCTTCGAACCAGGAAGAAAAGAATGCGGCCCAGTTTAATGTTAGGAGTGGCCGTGAATCTAGAATTAAGTGACTAGCTCTCTGGCCTGGCGTAATGTTAGCCCTGGCCATGGTTCTTAGAATCAGAAAGAAAAGAATGCGGTGCACTTTAATGTTAGGAGTGGCCGTGACTGTAGAATTAAGTGACTACCTGTCTGGCCTGGCGTAATGTTAGCCCTGGCCATGGTTCGTAGAACCAGAAAGAAAAGAATGCTGCCCAGTTTAATGTTAGGGTTGGCCGTGAATGTAGAATTAAGTGACTAGCTCTCTGGCCTGGCGTAATGTTAGCCCTGGCCATGGTTCTTAGAACCAGAACGAAAAGAATGCGGCCCAGTTTAATGTAAGGCATGGCCGTGAATGTAGAATTAAGTGACCACCTCTCTGGCCTGGCGTAATGTTAGCCCTGGCTATGGTTCTTAGAACCAGAAATGAAAGAATGCGGCCCAGTTTAATGTTAGGCATGGCCGTGAATGTAGAATTAAGTGACTAGCTCTCTGGCCTGGCATAATGATAGCCCTGGCCATGGTTCTTAGAACCAGAAAGGAAAGAATGCGGCCCACTTTAATGTTAGATGTGGCCCTAAATGTAGAATTAAGTGACTAGCTCTCTGGCCTGGCGTAATGTTAGCCCTGGCCATGGTTCTTCGAACTAGGAAGAAAAGAATGCGGCCCAGTTTAATGTTAGGCATGGCCGTGAGTGTAGAATTAAGTGACCACCTCTCTGGCCTGGCATAATGTTAGCCCTGGCCATGGTTCTTAGAACCAGAAAGGAAAGAATGCGGGCCAGTTTAATGTTAGATGTGGGCCTGAATGTAGAATTAAGTGACTAGCTCTCTGGCCTGGCGTAATGTTAGTCCTGCCCATGGTTCTTAGAACCAGAAAGGAAAGAATGCGGCCCAGCTTAATGTTAGATGTGGCCGTGAATGTAGAATTAAGTGACCACCTCTCTGGCCTGGCGTAATGTTAGCCCTGGCCATGGTTCTTAGAACCAGAAAGAAAAGAATGCGGCCCAGTTTAATGTTAGGCGTGGCCCTGAATGTAGAATTCAGTGACCAGCTCTCTGGCCTGGCGTAATGTTAGCCCTGGCCATGGTTCTTAGAACCAGAAAGGAAAGAATGCGGCCCAGCTTAATGTTAGATGTGGCCGTGAATGTAGAATTAAGTGACCACCTCTCTGGCCTGGCATAATGTTAGCCCTGGCCATGGTTCTTAAAACCAGAAATGAAAGAATGCGGCCCAGTTTAATGTTAGACATGGCCGTGAATGTAGAATTAAGTAACTAGCTCTCTGGCCTGGCGCAATGTTAGCCCTGCCCATGGTTCTTAGAACCAGAAAGAAAAGAATGCGGCCCAGGTTAATGTTAGGCGTGGCCGTGAATGTAGAATTAAGTGACTAGCTCTCTGGCCTGGCGTAATGTTAGCCCAGGCCATGGTTCTTCGAACCAGAAAGGAAAGAATCTGGCCCAGCTTAATGTTAGGCATGGCCGTCAATGTAGAATTAAGTGACCACCTCTCTGGCCTGGCGTAATGTTAGCCCTGGCCATGGTTCTTAGAACCAGAAAGAAAAGAATGCGGCCCAGTTTAATGTTAGGCGTGGCCCTGAATGTAGAATTCAGTGACCAGCTCTCTGGCCTGGCGTAATGTTAGCCCTGGCCATGGTTCTTAGAACAAGAAAGGAAAGAATGCGGCCCAGTTTAATGTTAGATGTGGGCCTGAATGTAGAATTAAGTGACTAGCTCTCTGGCCTGGCGTAATGTTAGCCCTGCCCATGGTTCTTAGAACCAGAAAGAAAAGAATGCGGCCCAGTTTAATGTTCGGCATGGCCGTGAATGTAGAATTAAGTTACCACCTCTCTGGCCTGGCGTAATGTTATCCCTGGCCATGGTTCTTAGAACCAGAAATGAAAGAATGCGGCCCAGTTTAATGTTAGACATGGCCGTGAATGTAGAATTAAGTAACTAGCTCTCTGGCCTGGCGTAATGTTAGACCTGGCCATGGTTCTTCGAACCAGGAAGAAAAGAATGCGGCCCAGTTTAATGTTAGGAGTGGCCGTGAATCTAGAATTAAGTGACTAGCTCTCTGGCCTGGCGTAATGTTAGCCCTGGCCATGGTTCTTAGAACCAGAAAGGAAAGAATGCGGTGCACTTTAATGTTAGGAGTGGCCGTGACTGTAGAATTAAGTGACTACCTGTCTGGCCTGGCGTAATGTTAGCCCTGGCCATGGTTCGTAGAACCAGGAAGAAAAGAACGCGGCCCAGTTTAATGTTAGATGTGGATGTGAATGTAGAATTAAGTGACTAGCTGTCTGGCCTGGTGTAATATTAGCCCTGGCCATGGTTCTTAGAACCAGAAAGAAAAGAATGCGGCCCAGTTTAATGTTAGGCATGGCCGTGAATGTAGAATTAAGTGACCACCTCTCTGGCCTGGCGTAGTTAGCCCTGGCCATGGTTCTTAGAACCAGGAAGAAAAGAATGTGGCCCAGTTTAATTTTAGATGTGGCTGTGAATCTAGAATTAAGTGACTAGGTCTCTGGCCTGGCGCAATGTTAGCCCTGGCCATGGTTCTTCGAACTAGGAAGAAAAGAATGCGGCCCGGTTTAATGTTAGGAGTGGCCGTGAATGTAGAATTAAGTGACTAGCTCTCTGGCCTGGCGTAATGTTAGCCCTGGCCATGGTTCTTAGAACCAGAAAGGAAAGAATGCGGCCCAGTTTAATGTTAGGCATGGCCGTGAATGTAGAATTAAGTGACCACCTCTCTGGCCTGGCGTAATGTTAGCCCTGGCCATGGTTCTTAGAACCAGGAAGAAAAGAATGCGGCCCAGTTTAATTTTAGATGTGGCCGTTCATCTAGAATTAAGTGACTAGCTCTCTGGCCTGGCGTAATGTTAGCCCTGGCCATGGTTCTTAGAACCAGAAAGGAAAGAATGCGGCCCAGTTTAATGTTAGGCATGGCCGTGAATGTAGAATTAAGTGACCACCTCTCTGGCCTGGCGTAATGTTAGCCCTGGCCATGGTTCTTAGAACCAGAAAGAAAAGAATGCGGCCCAGTTTAATGTTAGGCATGGCCGTGAATGTAGAATTAAGTGACCACCTCTCTGGCCTGGCGTAATGTTAGCCCTGGCCATGGTTCTTAGAACCAGGAAGAAAAGAATGCGGCCCGGTTTAATTTTAGATGTGGCCGTGAATCTAGAATTAAGTGACTAGGTCTCTGGCCTGGCGCAATGTTAGCCCTGGCCATGGTTCTTCGAACTAGGAAGAAAAGAATGCGGCCCGGTTTAATGTTAGGAGTGGCCGTGAATGTAGAATTAAGTGACTAGCTCTCTGGCCTGGCGTAATGTTAGCCCTGCCCATGGTTCTTAGAACCAGAAAGAAAAGAATGCGGCCCAGCTTAATGTTAGATGTGGCCGTGAATGTAGAATTAAGTGACCACCTCTCTGGCCTGGCATAATGTTAGCCCTGGCCATGGTTCTTAGAACCAGAAAGGAAAGAATGCGGCCCAGTTTAATGTTAGATGTGGGCCTGAATGTAGAATTAAGTGACTAGCTCTCTGGCCTGGCGTAATGTTAGCCCTGGCCATGGTTCTTAGAACCAGAAAGAAAAGAATCCGGCCCAGTTTAATGTTAGGCATGGCCGTGAATGTAGAATTAAGTGACTAGCTCTCTGGCCTGGCGTAATGTTAGCCCTGCCCATGGTTCTTAGAACCAGAAAGAAAAGAATGAGGCCCAGTTTAATGTTAGGCGTGGTTTGAATGTAGTATTAAGTCACTAGCTTTCTGGCCTGGCAAAATGTTAGCCCTGGCCATGGTTCTTAGAACCAGAAAGGAAAGAATTCAGCCCAGTTGAATGTTAGGTGTCGCCCTAAATGTAGAATTAAGTGACTAGCTCTCTGGCCTGGTGTAATGTTAGCCCTGGCCATGGTTCTTAGAACCAGAAAGGAAAGAATCTGGCCCAGTTTAATGTAAGGCATGGCCGTGAATGTAGAATTAAGTGACCACCTCTCTGGCCTGGCATAATGTTAGCCCTGGCCATGGTTCTTAGAACCAGAAAGGAAAGAATGCGGCCCAGCTTAATGTTAGATGTGGCCGTGAATGTAGAATTAAGTGACCACCTCTCTGGCCTGGCATAATGTTAGCCCTGGCCATGGTTCTTAGAACCAGAAATGAAAGAATGCGGCCCAGTTTAATGTTAGACATGGCCGTGAATGTAGAATTAAGTAACTAGCTCTCTGGCCTGGCGTAATGTTAGCCCTGGCCATGGTTCTTAGAACCAGAAAGGAAAGAATGCGGCCCAGTTTAATGTTAGATGTGGGCCTGGATATAGATTTAAGTCACTAGCTCTCTGGCCTGGCGTAATGTTAGCCCTGGCCATGGTTCTTCGAACCAGGAAGAAAAGAATGCGGCCCAGTTTAATGTTAGGAGTGGCCGTGAATCTAGAATTAAGTGACTAGCTCTCTGGCCTGGCGTAATGTTAGCCCTGGCCATGGTTCTTAGAATCAGAAAGAAAAGAATGCGGTGCACTTTAATGTTAGGAGTGGCCGTGACTGTAGAATTAAGTGACTACCTGTCTGGCCTGGCGTAATGTTAGCCCTGGCCATGGTTCGTAGAACCAGAAAGAAAAGAATGCTGCCCAGTTTAATGTTAGGGTTGGCCGTGAATGTAGAATTAAGTGACTAGCTCTCTGGCCTGGCGTAATGTTAGCCCTGGCCATGGTTCTTAGAACCAGAACGAAAAGAATGCGGCCCAGTTTAATGTAAGGCATGGCCGTGAATGTAGAATTAAGTGACCACCTCTCTGGCCTGGCGTAATGTTAGCCCTGGCTATGGTTCTTAGAACCAGAAATGAAAGAATGCGGCCCAGTTTAATGTTAGGCATGGCCGTGAATGTAGAATTAAGTGACTAGCTCTCTGGCCTGGCATAATGATAGCCCTGGCCATGGTTCTTAGAACCAGAAAGGAAAGAATGCGGCCCACTTTAATGTTAGATGTGGCCCTAAATGTAGAATTAAGTGACTAGCTCTCTGGCCTGGCGTAATGTTAGCCCTGGCCATGGTTCTTCGAACTAGGAAGAAAAGAATGCGGCCCAGTTTAATGTTAGGCATGGCCGTGAGTGTAGAATTAAGTGACCACCTCTCTGGCCTGGCATAATGTTAGCCCTGGCCATGGTTCTTAGAACCAGAAAGGAAAGAATGCGGGCCAGTTTAATGTTAGATGTGGGCCTGAATGTAGAATTAAGTGACTAGCTCTCTGGCCTGGCGTAATGTTAGCCCTGCCCATGGTTCTTAGAACCAGAAAGAAAAGAATGCGGCCCAGTTTAATGTTCGGCATGGCCGTGAATGTAGAATTAAGTTACCACCTCTCTGGCCTGGCGTAATGTTATCCCTGGCCATGGTTCTTAGAACCAGAAATGAAAGAATGCGGCCCAGTTTAATGTTAGACATGGCCGTGAATGTAGAATTAAGTAACTAGCTCTCTGGCCTGGCGTAATGTTAGACCTGGCCATGGTTCTTCGAACCAGGAAGAAAAGAATGCGGCCCAGTTTAATGTTAGGAGTGGCCGTGAATCTAGAATTAAGTGACTAGCTCTCTGGCCTGGCGTAATGTTAGCCCTGGCCATGGTTCTTAGAACCAGAAAGGAAAGAATGCGGTGCACTTTAATGTTAGGAGTGGCCGTGACTGTAGAATTAAGTGACTACCTGTCTGGCCTGGCGTAATGTTAGCCCTGGCCATGGTTCGTAGAACCAGGAAGAAAAGAACGCGGCCCAGTTTAATGTTAGATGTGGATGTGAATGTAGAATTAAGTGACTAGCTGTCTGGCCTGGTGTAATATTAGCCCTGGCCATGGTTCTTAGAACCAGAAAGAAAAGAATGCGGCCCAGTTTAATGTTAGGCATGGCCGTGAATGTAGAATTAAGTGACCACCTCTCTGGCCTGGCGTAGTTAGCCCTGGCCATGGTTCTTAGAACCAGGAAGAAAAGAATGTGGCCCAGTTTAATTTTAGATGTGGCTGTGAATCTAGAATTAAGTGACTAGGTCTCTGGCCTGGCGCAATGTTAGCCCTGGCCATGGTTCTTCGAACTAGGAAGAAAAGAATGCGGCCCGGTTTAATGTTAGGAGTGGCCGTGAATGTAGAATTAAGTGACTAGCTCTCTGGCCTGGCGTAATGTTAGCCCTGGCCATGGTTCTTAGAACCAGAAAGGAAAGAATGCGGCCCAGTTTAATGTTAGGCATGGCCGTGAATGTAGAATTAAGTGACCACCTCTCTGGCCTGGCGTAATGTTAGCCCTGGCCATGGTTCTTAGAACCAGGAAGAAAAGAATGCGGCCCAGTTTAATTTTAGATGTGGCCGTTCATCTAGAATTAAGTGACTAGCTCTCTGGCCTGGCGTAATGTTAGCCCTGGCCATGGTTCTTAGAACCAGAAAGGAAAGAATGCGGCCCAGTTTAATGTTAGGCATGGCCGTGAATGTAGAATTAAGTGACCACCTCTCTGGCCTGGCGTAATGTTAGCCCTGGCCATGGTTCTTAGAACCAGAAAGAAAAGAATGCGGCCCAGTTTAATGTTAGGCATGGCCGTGAATGTAGAATTAAGTGACCACCTCTCTGGCCTGGCGTAATGTTAGCCCTGGCCATGGTTCTTAGAACCAGGAAGAAAAGAATGCGGCCCGGTTTAATTTTAGATGTGGCCGTGAATCTAGAATTAAGTGACTAGGTCTCTGGCCTGGCGCAATGTTAGCCCTGGCCATGGTTCTTCGAACTAGGAAGAAAAGAATGCGGCCCGGTTTAATGTTAGGAGTGGCCGTGAATGTAGAATTAAGTGACTAGCTCTCTGGCCTGGCGTAATGTTAGCCCTGCCCATGGTTCTTAGAACCAGAAAGAAAAGAATGCGGCCCAGCTTAATGTTAGATGTGGCCGTGAATGTAGAATTAAGTGACCACCTCTCTGGCCTGGCATAATGTTAGCCCTGGCCATGGTTCTTAGAACCAGAAAGGAAAGAATGCGGCCCAGTTTAATGTTAGATGTGGGCCTGAATGTAGAATTAAGTGACTAGCTCTCTGGCCTGGCGTAATGTTAGCCCTGGCCATGGTTCTTAGAACCAGAAAGAAAAGAATCCGGCCCAGTTTAATGTTAGGCATGGCCGTGAATGTAGAATTAAGTGACTAGCTCTCTGGCCTGGCGTAATGTTAGCCCTGCCCATGGTTCTTAGAACCAGAAAGAAAAGAATGAGGCCCAGTTTAATGTTAGGCGTGGTTTGAATGTAGTATTAAGTCACTAGCTTTCTGGCCTGGCAAAATGTTAGCCCTGGCCATGGTTCTTAGAACCAGAAAGGAAAGAATTCAGCCCAGTTGAATGTTAGGTGTCGCCCTAAATGTAGAATTAAGTGACTAGCTCTCTGGCCTGGTGTAATGTTAGCCCTGGCCATGGTTCTTAGAACCAGAAAGGAAAGAATCTGGCCCAGTTTAATGTAAGGCATGGCCGTGAATGTAGAATTAAGTGACCACCTCTCTGGCCTGGCATAATGTTAGCCCTGGCCATGGTTCTTAGAACCAGAAAGGAAAGAATGCGGCCCAGCTTAATGTTAGATGTGGCCGTGAATGTAGAATTAAGTGACCACCTCTCTGGCCTGGCATAATGTTAGCCCTGGCCATGGTTCTTAGAACCAGAAATGAAAGAATGCGGCCCAGTTTAATGTTAGACATGGCCGTGAATGTAGAATTAAGTAACTAGCTCTCTGGCCTGGCGTAATGTTAGCCCTGGCCATGGTTCTTAGAACCAGAAAGGAAAGAATGCGGCCCAGTTTAATGTTAGATGTGGGCCTGGATATAGATTTAAGTCACTAGCTCTCTGGCCTGGCGTAATGTTAGCCCTGGCCATGGTTCTTCGAACCAGGAAGAAAAGAATGCGGCCCAGTTTAATGTTAGGAGTGGCCGTGAATCTAGAATTAAGTGACTAGCTCTCTGGCCTGGCGTAATGTTAGCCCTGGCCATGGTTCTTAGAATCAGAAAGAAAAGAATGCGGTGCACTTTAATGTTAGGAGTGGCCGTGACTGTAGAATTAAGTGACTACCTGTCTGGCCTGGCGTAATGTTAGCCCTGGCCATGGTTCGTAGAACCAGAAAGAAAAGAATGCTGCCCAGTTTAATGTTAGGGTTGGCCGTGAATGTAGAATTAAGTGACTAGCTCTCTGGCCTGGCGTAATGTTAGCCCTGGCCATGGTTCTTAGAACCAGAACGAAAAGAATGCGGCCCAGTTTAATGTAAGGCATGGCCGTGAATGTAGAATTAAGTGACCACCTCTCTGGCCTGGCGTAATGTTAGCCCTGGCTATGGTTCTTAGAACCAGAAATGAAAGAATGCGGCCCAGTTTAATGTTAGGCATGGCCGTGAATGTAGAATTAAGTGACTAGCTCTCTGGCCTGGCATAATGATAGCCCTGGCCATGGTTCTTAGAACCAGAAAGGAAAGAATGCGGCCCACTTTAATGTTAGATGTGGCCCTAAATGTAGAATTAAGTGACTAGCTCTCTGGCCTGGCGTAATGTTAGCCCTGGCCATGGTTCTTCGAACTAGGAAGAAAAGAATGCGGCCCAGTTTAATGTTAGGCATGGCCGTGAGTGTAGAATTAAGTGACCACCTCTCTGGCCTGGCATAATGTTAGCCCTGGCCATGGTTCTTAGAACCAGAAAGGAAAGAATGCGGGCCAGTTTAATGTTAGATGTGGGCCTGAATGTAGAATTAAGTGACTAGCTCTCTGGCCTGGCGTAATGTTAGTCCTGCCCATGGTTCTTAGAACCAGAAAGGAAAGAATGCGGCCCAGCTTAATGTTAGATGTGGCCGTGAATGTAGAATTAAGTGACCACCTCTCTGGCCTGGCGTAATGTTAGCCCTGGCCATGGTTCTTAGAACCAGAAAGAAAAGAATGCGGCCCAGTTTAATGTTAGGCGTGGCCCTGAATGTAGAATTCAGTGACCAGCTCTCTGGCCTGGCGTAATGTTAGCCCTGGCCATGGTTCTTAGAACCAGAAAGGAAAGAATGCGGCCCAGCTTAATGTTAGATGTGGCCGTGAATGTAGAATTAAGTGACCACCTCTCTGGCCTGGCATAATGTTAGCCCTGGCCATGGTTCTTAAAACCAGAAATGAAAGAATGCGGCCCAGTTTAATGTTAGACATGGCCGTGAATGTAGAATTAAGTAACTAGCTCTCTGGCCTGGCGCAATGTTAGCCCTGCCCATGGTTCTTAGAACCAGAAAGAAAAGAATGCGGCCCAGGTTAATGTTAGGCGTGGCCGTGAATGTAGAATTAAGTGACTAGCTCTCTGGCCTGGCGTAATGTTAGCCCAGGCCATGGTTCTTCGAACCAGAAAGGAAAGAATCTGGCCCAGCTTAATGTTAGGCATGGCCGTCAATGTAGAATTAAGTGACCACCTCTCTGGCCTGGCGTAATGTTAGCCCTGGCCATGGTTCTTAGAATCAGAAAGAAAAGAATGCGGCCCAGTTTAATGTTAGGCATGGCCCTGAATGTAGAATTCAGTGACCAGCTCTCTGGCCTGGCGTAATGTTAGCCCTGGCCATGGTTCTTAGAACAAGAAAGGAAAGAATGCGGCCCAGTTTAATGTTAGATGTGGGCCTGAATGTAGAATTAAGTGACTAGCTCTCTGGCCTGGCGTAATGTTAGCCCTGCCCATGGTTCTTAGAACCAGAAAGAAAAGAATGCGGCCCAGTTTAATGTTCGGCATGGCCGTGAATGTAGAATTAAGTTACCACCTCTCTGGCCTGGCGTAATGTTATCCCTGGCCATGGTTCTTAGAACCAGAAATGAAAGAATGCGGCCCAGTTTAATGTTAGACATGGCCGTGAATGTAGAATTAAGTAACTAGCTCTCTGGCCTGGCGTAATGTTAGACCTGGCCATGGTTCTTCGAACCAGGAAGAAAAGAATGCGGCCCAGTTTAATGTTAGGAGTGGCCGTGAATCTAGAATTAAGTGACTAGCTCTCTGGCCTGGCGTAATGTTAGCCCTGGCCATGGTTCTTAGAACCAGAAAGGAAAGAATGCGGTGCACTTTAATGTTAGGAGTGGCCGTGACTGTAGAATTAAGTGACTACCTGTCTGGCCTGGCGTAATGTTAGCCCTGGCCATGGTTCGTAGAACCAGGAAGAAAAGAACGCGGCCCAGTTTAATGTTAGATGTGGATGTGAATGTAGAATTAAGTGACTAGCTGTCTGGCCTGGTGTAATATTAGCCCTGGCCATGGTTCTTAGAACGAGAAAGAAAAGAATGCGGCCCAGTTTAATGTTAGGCATGGCCGTGAATGTAGAATTAAGTGACTAGCTCTCTGGCCTGGCGTAATGTTAGCCCTGGCCATGGTTCTTAGAACCAGAAAGGAAAGAATCTATCCCAGTTTAATGTAAGGCATGGCCGTGAATGTAGAATTAAGTGACCACCTCTCTGGCCTGGAATAATGTCAGCCCTGGCCATGGTTCTTACAACCAGAAAGGAAAGAATGCGGCCCAGTTGAATGTTAGACGTGGGCCTGAATGTAGAAATAAGTGACTAGCTCTCTGGCCTGGCGTAATGTTAGCCCTGCCCATGGTTCTTAGAACCAGAAAGGAAAGAATGCGGTGCACTTTAATGTTAGGAGTGGCCGTGACTGTAGAATTAAGTGACTACCTGTCTGGCCTGGCATAATGATAGCCCTGGCCATGGTTCTTACAACCAGAAAGGAAAGAATGCGGCCCACTTTAATGTTAGATGTGGCCCTAAATGTAGAATTAAGTGACTAGCTCTCTGGCCTGGTGTAATGTTAGCCCTGGCCATGGTTCTTAGAAACAGAAAGAAAAGAATCCGGCCCAGTTTAATGTTAGGCATGGCCGTGAATGTAGAATTAAGTGACCACCTCTCTGGCCTGGCGTAATGTTAGCCCTGGCCATGGTTCTTAGAACCAGAAAGAAAAGAATGCGGCCCAGTTTAATGTTAGGCATGGCCGTGAATGTAGAATTAAGTGACCACCTCTTTGGCCTGGCGTAATGTTAGCCCTGGCCATGGTTCTTAGAACCAGGAAGAAAAGAATGCGGCCCAGTTTAATTTTAGATGTGGCTGTGAATCTAGAATTAAGTGACTAGGTCTCTGGCCTGGCGCAATGTTAGCCCTGGCCATGGTTCTTCGAACTAGGAAGAAAAGAATGCGGCCCGGTTTAATGTTAGGAGTGGCCGTGAATGTAGAATTAAGTGACTAGCTCTCTGGCCTGGCGTAATGTTAGTCCTGCCCATGGTTCTTAGAACCAGAAAGGAAAGAATGCAGCCCAGCTTAATGTTAGATGTGGCCGTGAACGTAGAATTAAGTGACCACCTCTCTGGCCTGGCGTAATGTTAGCCCTGGCCATGGTTCTTCGAACCAGAAAGAAAAGAATGCGGCCCAGTTTAATGTTAGGCGTGGCCCTGAATGTAGAATTCAGTGACCAGCTCTCTGGCCTGGCGTAATGTTAGCCCTGGCCATGGTTCTTCGAACTAGGAAGAAAAGAATGCGGCCCGGTTTAATGTTAGGAGTGGCCGTGAATGTAGAATTAAGTGACTAGCTCTCTGGCCTGGCGTAATGTTAGCCCTGGCCATGGTTCTTAGAACCAGAAAGGAAAGAATGCGGCCCAGTTTAATGTTAGGCATGGCCGTGAATGTAGAATTAAGTGACCACCTCTCTGGCCTGGCGTAATGTTAGCCCTGGCCATGGTTCTTAGAACCAGGAAGAAAAGAATGCGGCCCAGTTTAATTTTAGATGTGGCCGTTCATCTAGAATTAAGTGACTAGCTCTCTGGCCTGGCGTAATGTTAGCCCTGGCCATGGTTCTTAGAACCAGAAAGGAAAGAATGCGGCCCAGTTTAATGTTAGGCATGGCCGTGAATGTAGAATTAAGTGACCACCTCTCTGGCCTGGCGTAATGTTAGCCCTGGCCATGGTTCTTAGAACCAGAAAGAAAAGAATGCGGCCCAGTTTAATGTTAGGCATGGCCGTGAATGTAGAATTAAGTGACCACCTCTCTGGCCTGGCGTAATGTTAGCCCTGGCCATGGTTCTTAGAACCAGGAAGAAAAGAATGCGGCCCGGTTTAATTTTAGATGTGGCCGTGAATCTAGAATTAAGTGACTAGGTCTCTGGCCTGGCGCAATGTTAGCCCTGGCCATGGTTCTTCGAACTAGGAAGAAAAGAATGCGGCCCGGTTTAATGTTAGGAGTGGCCGTGAATGTAGAATTAAGTGACTAGCTCTCTGGCCTGGCGTAATGTTAGCCCTGCCCATGGTTCTTAGAACCAGAAAGAAAAGAATGCGGCCCAGCTTAATGTTAGATGTGGCCGTGAATGTAGAATTAAGTGACCACCTCTCTGGCCTGGCATAATGTTAGCCCTGGCCATGGTTCTTAGAACCAGAAAGGAAAGAATGCGGCCCAGTTTAATGTTAGATGTGGGCCTGAATGTAGAATTAAGTGACTAGCTCTCTGGCCTGGCGTAATGTTAGCCCTGGCCATGGTTCTTAGAACCAGAAAGAAAAGAATCCGGCCCAGTTTAATGTTAGGCATGGCCGTGAATGTAGAATTAAGTGACTAGCTCTCTGGCCTGGCGTAATGTTAGCCCTGCCCATGGTTCTTAGAACCAGAAAGAAAAGAATGAGGCCCAGTTTAATGTTAGGCGTGGTTTGAATGTAGTATTAAGTCACTAGCTTTCTGGCCTGGCAAAATGTTAGCCCTGGCCATGGTTCTTAGAACCAGAAAGGAAAGAATTCAGCCCAGTTGAATGTTAGGTGTCGCCCTAAATGTAGAATTAAGTGACTAGCTCTCTGGCCTGGTGTAATGTTAGCCCTGGCCATGGTTCTTAGAACCAGAAAGGAAAGAATCTGGCCCAGTTTAATGTAAGGCATGGCCGTGAATGTAGAATTAAGTGACCACCTCTCTGGCCTGGCATAATGTTAGCCCTGGCCATGGTTCTTAGAACCAGAAAGGAAAGAATGCGGCCCAGCTTAATGTTAGATGTGGCCGTGAATGTAGAATTAAGTGACCACCTCTCTGGCCTGGCATAATGTTAGCCCTGGCCATGGTTCTTAGAACCAGAAATGAAAGAATGCGGCCCAGTTTAATGTTAGACATGGCCGTGAATGTAGAATTAAGTAACTAGCTCTCTGGCCTGGCGTAATGTTAGCCCTGGCCATGGTTCTTAGAACCAGAAAGGAAAGAATGCGGCCCAGTTTAATGTTAGATGTGGGCCTGGATATAGATTTAAGTCACTAGCTCTCTGGCCTGGCGTAATGTTAGCCCTGGCCATGGTTCTTCGAACCAGGAAGAAAAGAATGCGGCCCAGTTTAATGTTAGGAGTGGCCGTGAATCTAGAATTAAGTGACTAGCTCTCTGGCCTGGCGTAATGTTAGCCCTGGCCATGGTTCTTAGAATCAGAAAGAAAAGAATGCGGTGCACTTTAATGTTAGGAGTGGCCGTGACTGTAGAATTAAGTGACTACCTGTCTGGCCTGGCGTAATGTTAGCCCTGGCCATGGTTCGTAGAACCAGAAAGAAAAGAATGCTGCCCAGTTTAATGTTAGGGTTGGCCGTGAATGTAGAATTAAGTGACTAGCTCTCTGGCCTGGCGTAATGTTAGCCCTGGCCATGGTTCTTAGAACCAGAACGAAAAGAATGCGGCCCAGTTTAATGTAAGGCATGGCCGTGAATGTAGAATTAAGTGACCACCTCTCTGGCCTGGCGTAATGTTAGCCCTGGCTATGGTTCTTAGAACCAGAAATGAAAGAATGCGGCCCAGTTTAATGTTAGGCATGGCCGTGAATGTAGAATTAAGTGACTAGCTCTCTGGCCTGGCATAATGATAGCCCTGGCCATGGTTCTTAGAACCAGAAAGGAAAGAATGCGGCCCACTTTAATGTTAGATGTGGCCCTAAATGTAGAATTAAGTGACTAGCTCTCTGGCCTGGCGTAATGTTAGCCCTGGCCATGGTTCTTCGAACTAGGAAGAAAAGAATGCGGCCCAGTTTAATGTTAGGCATGGCCGTGAGTGTAGAATTAAGTGACCACCTCTCTGGCCTGGCATAATGTTAGCCCTGGCCATGGTTCTTAGAACCAGAAAGGAAAGAATGCGGGCCAGTTTAATGTTAGATGTGGGCCTGAATGTAGAATTAAGTGACTAGCTCTCTGGCCTGGCGTAATGTTAGTCCTGCCCATGGTTCTTAGAACCAGAAAGGAAAGAATGCGGCCCAGCTTAATGTTAGATGTGGCCGTGAATGTAGAATTAAGTGACCACCTCTCTGGCCTGGCGTAATGTTAGCCCTGGCCATGGTTCTTAGAACCAGAAAGAAAAGAATGCGGCCCAGTTTAATGTTAGGCGTGGCCCTGAATGTAGAATTCAGTGACCAGCTCTCTGGCCTGGCGTAATGTTAGCCCTGGCCATGGTTCTTAGAACCAGAAAGGAAAGAATGCGGCCCAGCTTAATGTTAGATGTGGCCGTGAATGTAGAATTAAGTGACCACCTCTCTGGCCTGGCATAATGTTAGCCCTGGCCATGGTTCTTAAAACCAGAAATGAAAGAATGCGGCCCAGTTTAATGTTAGACATGGCCGTGAATGTAGAATTAAGTAACTAGCTCTCTGGCCTGGCGCAATGTTAGCCCTGCCCATGGTTCTTAGAACCAGAAAGAAAAGAATGCGGCCCAGGTTAATGTTAGGCGTGGCCGTGAATGTAGAATTAAGTGACTAGCTCTCTGGCCTGGCGTAATGTTAGCCCAGGCCATGGTTCTTCGAACCAGAAAGGAAAGAATCTGGCCCAGCTTAATGTTAGGCATGGCCGTCAATGTAGAATTAAGTGACCACCTCTCTGGCCTGGCGTAATGTTAGCCCTGGCCATGGTTCTTAGAATCAGAAAGAAAAGAATGCGGCCCAGTTTAATGTTAGGCATGGCCCTGAATGTAGAATTCAGTGACCAGCTCTCTGGCCTGGCGTAATGTTAGCCCTGGCCATGGTTCTTAGAACAAGAAAGGAAAGAATGCGGCCCAGTTTAATGTTAGATGTGGGCCTGAATGTAGAATTAAGTGACTAGCTCTCTGGCCTGGCGTAATGTTAGCCCTGCCCATGGTTCTTAGAACCAGAAAGAAAAGAATGCGGCCCAGTTTAATGTTCGGCATGGCCGTGAATGTAGAATTAAGTTACCACCTCTCTGGCCTGGCGTAATGTTATCCCTGGCCATGGTTCTTAGAACCAGAAATGAAAGAATGCGGCCCAGTTTAATGTTAGACATGGCCGTGAATGTAGAATTAAGTAACTAGCTCTCTGGCCTGGCGTAATGTTAGACCTGGCCATGGTTCTTCGAACCAGGAAGAAAAGAATGCGGCCCAGTTTAATGTTAGGAGTGGCCGTGAATCTAGAATTAAGTGACTAGCTCTCTGGCCTGGCATAATGTTAGCCCTGGCCATGGTTCTTAGAACCAGAAAGGAAAGAATGCGGTGCACTTTAATGTTAGGAGTGGCCGTGACTGTAGAATTAAGTGACTACCTGTCTGGCCTGGCGTAATGTTAGCCCTGGCCATGGTTCGTAGAACCAGGAAGAAAAGAACGCGGCCCAGTTTAATGTTAGATGTGGATGTGAATGTAGAATTAAGTGACTAGCTGTCTGGCCTGGTGTAATATTAGCCCTGGCCATGGTTCTTAGAACGAGAAAGAAAAGAATGCGGCCCAGTTTAATGTTAGGCATGGCCGTGAATGTAGAATTAAGTGACTAGCTCTCTGGCCTGGCGTAATGTTAGCCCTGGCCATGGTTCTTAGAACCAGAAAGGAAAGAATCTATCCCAGTTTAATGTAAGGCATGGCCGTGAATGTAGAATTAAGTGACCACCTCTCTGGCCTGGAATAATGTCAGCCCTGGCCATGGTTCTTACAACCAGAAAGGAAAGAATGCGGCCCAGTTGAATGTTAGACGTGGGCCTGAATGTAGAAATAAGTGACTAGCTCTCTGGCCTGGCGTAATGTTAGCCCTGCCCATGGTTCTTAGAACCAGAAAGGAAAGAATGCGGTGCACTTTAATGTTAGGAGTGGCCGTGACTGTAGAATTAAGTGACTACCTGTCTGGCCTGGCATAATGATAGCCCTGGCCATGGTTCTTACAACCAGAAAGGAAAGAATGCGGCCCACTTTAATGTTAGATGTGGCCCTAAATGTAGAATTAAGTGACTAGCTCTCTGGCCTGGTGTAATGTTAGCCCTGGCCATGGTTCTTAGAAACAGAAAGAAAAGAATCCGGCCCAGTTTAATGTTAGGCATGGCCGTGAATGTAGAATTAAGTGACCACCTCTCTGGCCTGGCGTAATGTTAGCCCTGGCCATGGTTCTTAGAACCAGAAAGAAAAGAATGCGGCCCAGTTTAATGTTAGGCATGGCCGTGAATGTAGAATTAAGTGACCACCTCTTTGGCCTGGCGTAATGTTAGCCCTGGCCATGGTTCTTAGAACCAGGAAGAAAAGAATGCGGCCCAGTTTAATTTTAGATGTGGCTGTGAATCTAGAATTAAGTGACTAGGTCTCTGGCCTGGCGCAATGTTAGCCCTGGCCATGGTTCTTCGAACTAGGAAGAAAAGAATGCGGCCCGGTTTAATGTTAGGAGTGGCCGTGAATGTAGAATTAAGTGACTAGCTCTCTGGCCTGGCGTAATGTTAGTCCTGCCCATGGTTCTTAGAACCAGAAAGGAAAGAATGCAGCCCAGCTTAATGTTAGATGTGGCCGTGAACGTAGAATTAAGTGACCAGCTCTCTGGCCTGGCGTAATGTTAGCCCTGGCCATGGTTCTTAGAACCAGAAAGGAAAGAATGCGGCCCAGTTTAATGTTAGATGTGGGCCTGAATGTAGAATTAAGTGACTAGCTCTCTGGCCTGGCGTAATGTTAGTCCTGCCCATGGTTCTTAGAACCAGAAAGAAAAGAATGCGGCCCAGTTTAATGTTAGGCATGGCCGTGAATGTAGAATTAAGTCACCACCTCTCTGGCTTGGCGTAATGTTAGCCCTGGCCATGGTTCTTAGAACCAGGAAGGAAAGAATGCGGCCCAGTTTAATTTTAGATGTGGCCGTGAATCTAGAATTAAGTGACTAGGTCTCTAGCCTGGCGCAATGTTAGCCCTGGCCATGGTTCTTCGAACTAGGAAGAAAAGAATGCGGCCCGGTTTAATGTTAGGAGTGGCCGTGAATGTAGAATTAAGTGACTAGCTCCCTGGCCTGGCGTAATGTTAGCCCTGGCCATGGTTCTTAGAACCAGAAAGGAAAGAATGCGGCCCAGTTGAATGTTAGGTGTCGCCCTAAATGTAGAATTAAGTGACTAGCTCTCTGGCCTGGCCTAATGTTAGCCTGGCCATGGTTCTTAGAACCAGAAAGGAAAAGAATGTGGCTCTGTTTAATGTTAGGCTTAGATTAGTTGTGGGAGTGTGGCCCTGGGACAGAGAGGGTTCACTTTTACTGAGTCCATCTGCGCACACTTCAGACAGCCACGCAGGATGCCAGTGGTGCTGAGGCTGCTAGTGGTAGAGGTCTTCCAGTCCCTGAGATAGCGCTCTGTGTAACTCTCACTGTGGGAGTCTGGGTGCTGATCAGCAGCCTTCCTCCCTCGGTCCCTGAGCAGACACTTTGTGAGACTCACACTGGAAATCCTCTCTGGGGTGGCACTGGGTTACCTTTTCAGTCCCTGAGCAAGCACTGTGGGAGAATCACACTGGAGGAGATAACAGAGCTCAGCTTGGAACCTCTTCCAGTCCCTGAGGATCCCCCAAGTGAGATTCAAACTGGAAAAGAATCCCTTTGGCTCCCCTGCCTCGCTGCTTCGCACCTTTAGGCTACCAATCCTAACAGATGGCCGATGATGAACTTTCTGGGTGCAGTCCCTGGGCCGAGTGTGTCAATGAGGATGCATTGTTCCTGAGGCCATCTGCACACGCAGCAAACACCCACACGTGTTGGAGGTGACGCTGAGGCCCCTACTTGTAGAGGTATGTTCAGTCCCTGAGCTTCCACTCTGTGAAACTCAGACTGAAGGGGTCCGGGTTGCTATCAGCTGCCTTACTCATTCAGTCCCTGAGCAAACACTTTGTGAGACTCACACTGGAAATCCTCTCTGGGGTTTCCCTGGGTTCCCTTTTCAGTCCCTGAGCATGCACTGGAGGAGAATCACACTGGAGGAGACAACAGCGATTAGCTGGATGCCTCCCCCAGTCCCTGAGCACCCGCCATGTGACACTCAAACTGAAAGAATCCATTTGGCTCACGTACCTCACTCGTTCACAGCGTCAAGCTACCACGCTTCACACATGAGCGTAGATGAGATTTTGGAGTCCGCGTCCCAGGAAAAAGAGGGCCCACTGTTCCTGAGTCCGTGTGCGTTCACTGCAGCCACCCACGCAGGATGCCGGTGATGCTGAGGCTGCTATTGGTAGAGGACTTTCAGTCCCTGAGTTAGCGCTCTGTGAGACTCACACTGTGGGAGTCTGGGTGCAGATCAGCAGCCTTTCTCCTTCAGTCCCTGAGCAGACACTTTGTGAGACTCACACTGGAAATCCGCTCTGGGGTGGCAGTGGGTTACCTTTTCAGTCCCTGAGCGTGCACTGGAGGAGAATCACACTGGAGGAGACAACGGCATTAGCTGGATGCCTCCTCCAGTCCCTGAGGATCCCCCAAGTGACACTCAAACTGAAAGATAATCCCTTCGGCTCACTTGTCTCACCCGTTCACACCGTTAAGCTACCACGCTTCAGACATGAGCGTAGATGAGATTTTGGAGTTTGCGTCCCAGGAAAAAGACTGTTCGCTGTTCCTGAGTCCATCTGCGCGCTCTGCTGACACCCACACAGGTAGCAGGGAATGCCGAAGCTAGTGCTGGTAGAGGTGTTCCAGTCCCTGAGTTAGCACTCTGTGTAACTCACACTGTGGGAGTCTGGGTGCTGATCAGCAGCCTTCCTCCTTCAGTCCCTGAGCAGACACTTTGGGGGACTCACACTGGAAATCCTCTCTTGGGTGGCACTGGGTTACCTTTTCAGTCCCTGATCAAACACTGTGGGAGAATCACGCTGGAGGAGATAACAGAGCTCAGCTTGGAACCTCTTCCAGTCCCTGAGGATCCCCCAAGTGAGATTCAAACTGGAAAAGAATCCCTTTGGCTCCCCTGCCTCGCTGCTTCGCACCTTTAGGCTACCAATCCTAACAGATGGCCGATGATGAACTTTCTGGGTGCAGTCCTGGGGCCGAGTGTGTCAATGAGGATGCATTGTTCCTGAGGCCATCTGCACACGCAGCAAACACCCACACGTATTGGAGGTGACGCTGAGGCCCCTACTTGTAGAGGTATGTTCAGTCCCTGAGCTTCCACTCTGTGAAACTCACACTGAAGGGGTTTGCGTGGCGATCAGCTGCCATTCCCATTCAGTCCCTGAGTAGACAGTTTGGCGACTCACACTGGAAATCCTCTCTGGGGTTGCCCTGGGTTACCTTTTCAATCCCTGAGCGTGCACTGGAGGAGAATCACACTGGAAGAGACAACGGCATTAGCTGGATGCCTCCTCCAGTCCCTGAGGATCCCCCAAGTGACACTCAAACTGGAAGGGAATCCATTTGGCTCACCTGCCTCCCTCATTCACACCTTTAACCTACCACGCTTCAGACATAAACGTAGAGGAGACTTTGGAGTGGAAGTCCAGGGACCGAGAGGGTTCACTGTTCCTGAGTCCATCTGCGCTCACTGCAGACACCCACGCAGGATGCCGGTGATGCTGAGGCTGCTACTGGTAGAGGTCTTTCAGTCCCTGAGTTAGCGCTCTGTGAGACTCACACTGTGGGAGTGTGGGTGCAGATCAGCAGCCTTTCTCCTTCAGTCCCTGAGCAGACACTTTGTGAGACTCACACTGGAAATCCTCTCTGGGGTGCAGCTGGGTTACCTTTTCAGTCCCTGAGCAAGCACTGAGGGAGAATCACAATGGAGGAGGTAACGGCATTAGCTGGATGCCTCCACCAGTCCCTGAGCATCCCCCAAGTGACACTCAAACTGGAGGATAATCCGTTTGGCTCACCTGCGTCCCTCATTCACACCTTTAGGTATGATGCTAGTAGAGGCTGTATTTCTTACCAGAAAAAAAGGAAAAGAATTCAGCCCAGTTTATTGTTAGGCGTGGCCGTGAATTAAGAAATCAGGGAATAGTTTTCGGGCCTGGAGTAAAGTTAGTCCTGGCCATGGTTCTTAGAACCAGAAAGGAAAGGAATGCCACCCAGTTTAATGGTAGGAGTGGCCGTGAGTTGCGAAATCAGTGACTAGTTTTCAGGCCTGGCGTAATGTTAGCCCTGGCCATGGTTTTGAGAACCGGAAAGGAAAGAATGCGGTGCACTTTAATGTTAGGAGTGGCCGTGACTGTAGAATTAAGTGACCACCTCTCTGGCCTGGCATAATGTTAGCCCTGGCCATGGTTCTTAGAACCAGAAAGGAAAGAATGCGGCCCAGCTTAATGTTAGATGTGGCCGTGAATGTAGAATTAAGTGACCACCTCTCTGGCCTGGCGTAATGTTAGCCCTGGCCATGGTTCTTAGATCCAGAAAGAAAAGAATGCGGCCCAGTTTAATGTTAGGCGTGGCCCTGAATGTAGAATTCAGTGACCAGCTCTCTGGCCTGGCGTAATGTTAGCCCTGGCCATGGTTCTTAGCACCAGAAAGGAAAGAATGCGGCCCAGCTTAATGTTAGATGTGGCCGTGAATGTAGAATTAAGTGACCACCTCTCTGGCCTGGCGTAATGTTAGCCCTGGCCATGGTTCTTAGAACCAGAAAGAAAAGAATGCGGCCCAGTTTAATGTTAGGCATGGCCGTGAATGTAGAATTAAGTGACCACCCCTTTGGCCTGGCGTAATGTTAGCCCTGGCCATGGTTCTTAGAACCAGGAAGAAAAGAATGCGGCCCAGTTTAATTTTAGATGTGGCTGTGAATCTAGAATTAAGTGACTAGGTCTCTGGCCTGGCGCAATGTTAGCCCTGGCCATGGTTCTTCGAACTAGGAAGAAAAGAATGCGGCCCAGTTTAATGTTAGGAGTGGCCGTGAATGTAGAATTAAGTGACTAGCTCTCTGGCCTGGCGTAATGTTAGTCCTGCCCATGGTTCTTAGAACCAGAAAGGAAAGAATGCGGCCCAGCTTAATGTTAGATGTGGCCATGAATGTAGAATTAAGTGACCACCTCTCTGGCCTGGCGCAATGTTAGCCCTGGCCATGGTTCTTCGAACTAGGAAGAAAAGAATGCGGCCCGGTTTAATGTTAGGAGTGGCCGTGAATGTAGAATTAAGTGACTAGCTCCCTGGCCTGGCGTAATGTTAGCCCTGGCCATGGTTCTTAGAACCAGAAAGGAAAGAATGCGGCCCAGTTTAATGTTAGACGTGGGCCTGAATGTAGAAATAAGTGACTAGCTCTCTGGCCTGGCGTAATGTTAGCCCTGCCCATGGTTCTTAGAACCAGAAAGAAAATAATGCGGCCCAGTTTAATGTTAGGCATGGCCGTGAATGTAGAATTAAGTGACTAGCTCCCTGGCCTGGCGTAATGTTAGCCCTGGCCATAGTTCTTAGAACCAGAAAGGAAAGAATGCGGCCCACTTTAATGTTAGATGTGGCCCTAAATGTAGAATTAAGTGACTAGCTCTCTGGCCTGGTGTAATGTTAGCCCTGGCCATGGTTCTTAGAAACAGAAAGAAAAGAATCCGGCCCAGTTTAATGTTAGGCATGGCCGTGAATGTAGAATTAAGTGACCACCTCTCTGGCCTGGCGTAATGTTAGCCCTGGCCATGGTTCTTAGAACCAGAAAGAAAAGAATGCGGCCCAGTTTAATGTTAGGCATGGCCGTGAATGTAGAATTAAGTGACCACCTCTTTGGCCTGGCGTAATGTTAGCCCTGGCCATGGTTCTTAGAACCAGGAAGAAAAGAATGCGGCCCAGTTTAATTTTAGATGTGGCTGTGAATCTAGAATTAAGTGACTAGGTCTCTGGCCTGGCGCAATGTTAGCCCTGGCCATGGTTCTTCGAACTAGGAAGAAAAGAATGCGGCCCGGTTTAATGTTAGGAGTGGCCGTGAATGTAGAATTAAGTGACTAGCTCTCTGGCCTGGCGTAATGTTAGTCCTGCCCATGGTTCTTAGAACCAGAAAGGAAAGAATGCGGCCCAGCTTAATGTTAGATGTGGCCGTGAACGTAGAATTAAGTGACCACCTCTCTGGCCTGGCGTAATGTTAGCCCTGGCCATGGTTCTTAGAACCAGAAAGAAAAGAATGCGGCCCAGTTTAATGTTAGGCGTGGCCCTGAATGTAGACTTCAGTGACCAGCTCTCTGGCCTGGCGTAATGTTAGCCCTGGCCATGGTTCTTAGAACCAGAAAGGAAAGAATGCGGCCCAGTTTAATGTTAGATGTGGGCCTGAATGTAGAATTAAGTGACTAGCTCTCTGGCCTGGCGTAATGTTAGTCCTGCCCATGGTTCTTAGAACCAGAAAGAAAAGAATGCGGCCCAGTTTAATGTTAGGCATGGCCGTGAATGTAGAATTAAGTCACCACCTCTCTGGCTTGGCGTAATGTTAGCCCTGGCCATGGTTCTTAGAACCAGGAAGGAAAGAATGCGGCCCAGTTTAATTTTAGATGTGGCCGTGAATCTAGAATTAAGTGACTAGGTCTCTAGCCTGGCGCAATGTTAGCCCTGGCCATGGTTCTTCGAACTAGGAAGAAAAGAATGCGGCCCGGTTTAATGTTAGGAGTGGCCGTGAATGTAGAATTAAGTGACTAGCTCCCTGGCCTGGCGTAATGTTAGCCCTGGCCATGGTTCTTAGAACCAGAAAGGAAAGAATGCGGCCCAGTTTAATGTTAGATGTGGGCCTGAATGTAGAATTAAGTGACTAGCTCTCTGGCCTGGCGTAATGTTAGCCCTGCCCATGGTTCTTAGAACCAGAAAGAAAAGAATGCGGCCCAGCTTAATGTTAGATGTGGCCGTGAATGTAGAATTAAGTGACCACCTCTCTGGCCTGGCATAATGTTAGCCCTGGCCATGGTTCTTAGAACCAGAAAGGAAAGAATGCGGGCCAGTTTAATGTTAGATGTGGGCCTGAATGTAGAATTAAGTGACTAGCTCTCTGGCCTGGCGTAATGTTAGCCCTGGCCATGGTTCTTAGAAACAGAAAGAAAAGAATCCGGCCCAGTTTAATGTTAGATGTGGGCCTGAATGTAGAATTAAGTGACTAGCTCTCTGGCCTGGCGTAATGTTAGCCCTGCCCATGGTTCTTCGAACTAGGAAGAAAAGAATGCGGCCCAGTTTAATGTTAGGCATGGCCGTGAGTGTAGAATTAAGTGACCACCTCTCTGGCCTTGCATAATGTTAGCCCTGGCCATGGTTCTTAGAACCAGAAAGGAAAGAATGCGGGCCAGTTTAATGTTAGATGTGGGCCTGAATGTAGAATTAAGTGACCAGCTCTCTGGCCTGGTGTAATGTTAGCCCTGGCCATGGTTCTTAGAAACAGAAAGAAAAGAATCCGGCCCAGTTTAATGTTAGGCATGGCCGTGAATGTAGAATTAAGTGACCACCTCTCTGGCCTGGCGTAATGTTAGCCCTGTCCATGGTTCTTAGAACCAGAAAGAAAAGAATGCGGCCCAGTTTAATGTTAGGTATGGCCGTGAATGTAGAATTAAGTGACCACCTCTCTGGCCTGGCGTAAAGTTAGCCCTGGCCATGGTTCTTCGAACTAGGAAGAAAAGAATGCGGCCCGGTTTAATGTTAGGAGTGGCCCTGAATGTAGAATTACGTGACTAGCTCTCTGGGCTGGCGTAATGTTAGCCCTGCCCATGGTTCTTAGAACCAGAAAGAAAAGAATGCGGCCCAGTTTAATGTTAGGCATGGCCGTGAATGTAGAATTAAGTGACTAGCTCTCTGGCCTGGTGTAATGTTAGCCCTGGCCATGGTTCCTAGAACCAGAAAGGAAAGAATTCAGCCCAGTTTAATGTTAGATGTGGGCCTGAATGCAGAATTAAGTCACTAGCTCTCTGGCCTGGCGTAATGTTAGCCCTGGCCATGGTTTTTAGATCCAAAAAGGAAAGAATGCGGCCCAGTATAATGTTAGATGTGGCCCTGAATGTAGAATTAAGTGACTAGCTCTCTGGCCTGGCGTAATGTTAGCCCTGGCCATGGTACTTAGAACCAGAAAGGAAAGAATGCGGCCCCGTTTAATGTTAGGCATGGCCGTGAATTGAGAAATCAGTGTCTAGCTCTCTGGACTGGCGTAATGTTAGCCCTGACCATGGTTCTTAGAACCAGAAAGGAAAGAATCTGGCCCAGTTTAATGTTAGGCATGGCCGTGAATGTAGAATTAAGTGACCACCTCTCTGGCCTGGCGTAATGTTAGCACTGGCCATGGTTCTTAGAACCAGAAAGGAAAGAATCTGGCCCAGTTTAATGTTAGGCATGGCCGTAAATGTAGAATTAAGTGACCAGCTCTCTGGCCTGGCATAATGTTAGCCCTGGCCATGGTTCTTAGAACCAGAAAGAAAAGAATGAGGCCCAGTTTAATGTTAGGCGTGGTTTGAATGTAGAATTAAGTCACTAGCTCTCTGGCCTGGCATAATGTTAGCCCTGGCCATGGTTCATAGAACCAGAAAGGAAAGAATCTGGCCCAGCTTAATGTTAGGCATGGCCGTCAATGTAGAATTAAGTGACCACTTCTCTGGCCTGGCGTAATGTTAGCCCTGGCCATGGTTCTTAGAACCAGAAAGAAAAGAATCCGGCCCAGTTTAATGTTAGGCATGGCCGTGAATGTAGAATTAAGTGACTAGCTCTCTGGCCTGGCGTAATGTTAGCCCTGGCCATGGTTCTTAGAACCAGAAAGAAAAGAATCCGGCCCAGTTTAATGTTAGGCATGGCCGTGAATGTAGAATTAAGTGACTAGCTCTCTAACCTGGCGTAATGTTAGCCCTGGCCATGGTTCTTAGAACCAGAAAGGAAAGAATGCGGGCCAGTTTAATGTTAGGCGTGGTTTGAATGTAGAATTAAGTCACTAGCTCTCTGGCCTGGCAAAATGTTAGCCCTGGCCATGGTTCTTAGAACCAGAAAGGAAAGAATGCGGCCCAGTTGAATGTTAGGTGTCGCCCTAAATGTAGAATTAAGTGACTAGCTCTCTGGCCTGGCGTAATGTTAGCCTGGCCATGGTTCTTAGAACAAGAAAGGAAAGAATGCGGCCCACTTTAATGTTAGGCATGGCCGTGAATGTAGAATTAAGTGACTAGCTCTCTGGCCTGGCGTAATGTTAGCCCTGGCCATGGTTCTTAGAACCAGAAAGGAAAGAATGCGGCCCAGTTTAATGTTAGGCATGGCCGTGAATGTAGAATTAAGTGACCACCTCTCTGGCCTGGCATAATGTTAGCCCTGGCCATGGTTCTTAGAACCAGAAAGAAAAGAATGCGGCCCAGTTTAATGTTAGGCATGGCCCTGAATGTAGAATTCAGTGACCAGCTCTCTGGCCTGGCGTAATGTTAGCCCTGGCCATGGTTCGTAGAACCAGAAAGGAAAGAATGCGGCCCAGTTTAATGTTAGATGTGGCCCTAAATGTAGAATTAAGTGACTAGCTCTCTGGCCTGGTGTAATGTTAGCCCTGGCCGTGGTTCTTAGAACCAGAAAGAAAAGAATCCGGCCCAGTTTAATGTTAGGCATGGCCGTGAATGTAGAAATTAAGTGACCACCTCTCTGGCCTGGCGTAATGTTAGCCCTGGCCATGGTTCTTAGAACCAGGAAGGAAAGAATGCGGCCCAGTTTAATTTTAGATGTGGCCGTTCATCTAGAATTAAGTGACTAGCTCTCTGGCCTGGCGTAATGTTAGCCCTGGCCATGGTTCTTAGAACCAGAAAGGAAAGAATGCGGCCCAGTTTAATGTTAGGCATGGCCGTGAATGTAGAATTAAGTGACCACCTCTCTGGCCTGGCGTAATGTTAGCCCTGGCCATGGTTCTTAGAACCAGAAAGAAAAGAATGCGGCCCAGTTTAATGTTAGGCATGGCCGTGAATGTAGAATTAAGTGACCACCTCTCTTGCCTGGCGTAATGTTAGCCCTGGCCATGGTTCTTAGAACCAGGAAGAAAAGAATGCGGCCCAGTTTAATTTTAGATGTGGCCGTGAATCTAGAATTAAGTGACTAGGTCTCTGGCCTGGCGCAATGTTAGCCCTGGCCATGGTTCTTCGAACTAGGAAGAAAAGAATGCGGCCCGGTTTAATGTTAGGAGTGGCCGTGAATGTAGAATTAAGTGACTAGCTCTCTGGCCTGGCGTAATGTTAGCCCTGCCCATGGTTCTTAGAACCAGAAAGAAAAGAACGCGGCCCAGCTTAATGTTAGATGTGGCCGTGAATGTAGAATTAAGTGACCACCTCTCTGGCCTGGCATAATGTTAGCCCTGGCCATGGTTCTTAGAACCAGAAAGGAAAGAATGCGGCCCAGTTTAATGTTAGATGTGGGCCTGAATGTAGAATTAAGTGACTAGCTCTCTGGCCTGGCGTAATGTTAGCCCTGCCCATGGTTCTTAGAACCAGAAAGAAAAGAATGAGGCCCAGTTTAATGTTAGGCGTGGTTTGAATGTAGAATTAAGTCACTAGCTCTCTGGCCTGGTGTAATGTTAGCCCTGGCCATGGTTCTTAGAACCAGAAAGGAAAGAATGCGGGCCAGTTTAATATTAGGCGTGGTTTGAATGTAGTATTAAGTCACTAGCTCTCTGGCCTGGCAAAATGTTAGCCCTGGCCATGGTTCTTAGAACCAGAAAGGAAAGAATTCAGCCCAGTTGAATGTTAGGTGTCGCCCTAAATGTAGAATTAAGTGACTAGCTCTCTGGCCTGGTGTAATGTTAGCCCTGGCCATGGTTCTTAGAACCAGAAAGGAAAGAATCTGGCCCAGTTTAATGTAAGGCATGGCCGTGAATGTAGAATTAAGTGACCACCTCTCTGGCCTGGCATAATGTTAGCCCTGGCCATGGTTCTTAGAACCAGAAAGGAAAGAATGCGGCCCAGCTTAATGTTAGATGTGGCCGTGAATGTAGAATTAAGTGACCACCTCTCTGGCCTGGCATAATGTTAGCCCTGGCCATGGTTCTTAGAACCAGAAATGAAAGAATGCGGCCCAGTTTAATGTTAGACATGGCCGTGAATGTAGAATTAAGTAACTAGCTCTCTGGCCTGGCGTAATGTTAGCCCTGGCCATGGTTCTTAGAACCAGAAAGGAAAGAATGCGGCCCAGTTTAATGTTAGATGTGGGCCTGGATGTAGATTTAAGTCACTAGCTCTCTGGCCTGGCGTAATGTTAGCCCTGGCCATGGTTCTTCGAACCAGGAAGAAAAGAATGCGGCCCAGTTTAATGTTAGGAGTGGCCGTGAATCTAGAATTAAGTGACTAGCTCTCTGGCCTGGCGTAATGTTAGCCCTGGCCATGGTTCTTAGAACCAGAAAGAAAAGAATGCGGTGCACTTTAATGTTAGGAGTGGCCGTGACTGTAGAATTAAGTGACTACCTGTCTGGCCTGGCGTAATGTTAGCCCTGGCCATGGTTCGTAGAACCAGAAAGAAAAGAATGCTGCCCAGTTTAATGTTAGGGTTGGCCGTGAATGTAGAATTAAGTGACTAGCTCTCTGGCCTGGCGTAATGTTAGCCCTGCCCATGGTTCTTAGAACCAGAACGAAAAGAATGCGGCCCAGTTTAATGTAAGGCATGGCCGTGAATGTAGAATTAAGTGACCACCTCTCTGGCCTGGCGTAATGTTAGCCCTGGCTATGGTTCTTAGAACCAGAAATGAAAGAATGCGGCCCAGTTTAATGTTAGGCATGGCCGTGAATGTAGAATTAAGTGACTAGCTCTCTGGCCTGGCATAATGATAGCCCTGGCCATGGTTCTTAGAACCAGAAAGGAAAGAATGCGGCCCACTTTAATGTTAGATGTGGCCCTAAATGTAGAATTAAGTGACCAGCTCTCTGGCCTGGCGTAATGTTAGCCCTGGCCATGGTTCTTAGAACCAGGAAGAAAAGAATGCGGCCCAGTTTAATTTTAGATGTGGCCCTAAATGTAGAATTAAGTGAAGAGCTCTCTGGCCTGGTGTAATGTTAGCCCTGGCCATGGTTCTTAGAACCAGAAAGAAAAGAATGCGGCCCAGTTTAATGTTAGGCATGGCCGTGAATGTAGAATTAAGTGACTAGCTCTCTGGCCTGGCGTAATGTTAGCCCTGGCCATGGTTCTTAGAACCAGAAAGGAAAGAATGCGGCCCAGTTTAATGTTAGATGTGGCCCTAAATGTAGAATTAAGTGAAGAGCTCTCTGGCCTGGTGTAATGTTAGCCCTGGCCATGGTTCTTAGAACCAGAAAGAAAAGAATGCGGCCCAGTTTAATGTTAGGCATGGCCGTGAATGTAGAATTAAGTGACTAGCTCTCTGGCCTGGCGTAATGTTAGCCCTGGCCATGGTTCTTAGAACCAGAACGAAAAGAATGCGGCCCAGTTTAATGTAAGGCATGGCCGTGAATGTAGAATTAAGTGACCACCTCTCTGGCCTGGCATAATGTTAGCCCTGGCTATGGTTCTTAGAACCAGAAATGAAAGAATGCGGCCCAGTTTAATGAGGCATGGCCGTGAATGTAGAATTAAGTGACTAGCTCTCTGGCCTGGCGTAATGTTAGCCCTGCCCATGGTTCTTAGAACCAGAACGAAAAGAATGCGGCCCAGTTTAATGTAAGGCATGGCCGTGAATGTAGAATTAAGTGACCACCTCTCTGGCCTGGCGTAATGTTAGCCCTGGCTATGGTTCTTAGAACCAGAAATGAAAGAATGCGGCCCAGTTCAATGTTAGGCATGGCCGTGAATGTAGAATTAAGTGACCACCTCTCTGGCCTGGCATAATGATAGCCCTGGCCATGGTTCTTAGAACCAGAAAGGAAAGAATGCGGCCCACTTTAATGTTAGATGTGGCCCTAAATGTAGAATTAAGTGACCAGCTCTCTGGCCTGGCGTAATGTTAGCCCTGGCTATGGTTCTTAGAACCAGAAATGAAAGAATGCGGCCCAGTTTAATGTTAGGCATGGCCGTGAATGTAGAATTAAGTGACTAGCTCTCTGGCCTGGCGTAATGTTAGCCCTGGCCATGGTTCTTAGAACCAGAAAGGAAAGAATGCGGCCCAGTTTAATGTTAGATGTGGCCCTAAATGTAGAATTAAGTGAAGAGCTCTCTGGCCTGGCGTAATGTTAGCCCTGGCCATGGTTCTTAGAACCAGGAAGGAAAGAATGCGGCCCAGTTTAATTTTAGATGTGGCCGTTCATCTAGAATTAAGTGACTAGCTCTCTGGCCTGGCGTAATGTTAGCCCTGGCCATGGTTCTTAGAACCAGAAAGGAAAGAATGCGGCCCAGCTTAATGTTAGATGTGGCCGTGAATGTAGAATTAAGTGACCACCTCTCTGGCCTGGCGTAATGTTAGCCCTGGCCATGGTTCTTACAACCAGAAGGGAAAGAATGCGGCCCAGTTTAATGTTAGATGTGGGCCTGAATGTAGAATTAAGTGACTAGCTCTCTGGCCTGGCCTAATGTTAGCCCTGGCCATGGTTCTTAGAACTAGGAAGGAAAAGAATGTGGCTCTGTTTAATGTTAGGCTTAGATTAGTTGTGGGAGTGTGACCCTGGGACAGAGAGGGTTCACTTTTACTGAGTCCATCTGCGCACACTTCAGACAGCCACGCAGGATGCCAGTGGTGCTGAGGCTGCTAGTGGTAGAGGTCTTCCAGTCCCTGAGATAGCGCTCTGTGTAACTCTCACTGTGGGAGTCTGGGTGCTGATCAGCAGCCTTCCTCCCTCGGTCCCTGAGCAGACACTTTGTGAGACTCACACTGGAAATCCTCTCTGGGGTGGCACTGGGTTACCTTTTCAGTCCCTGAGCAAGCACTGTGGGAGAATCACACTGGAGGAGATAACAGAGCTCAGCTTGGAACCTCTTCCAGTCCCTGAGGTTCCCCCAAGTGAGATTCAAACTGGAAAAGAATCCCTTTGGCTCCCCTGCCTCGCTGCTTCGCACCTTTAGGCTACCAATCCTAACAGATGGCCGATGATGAACTTTCTGGGTGCAGTCCCTGGGCCGAGTGTGTCAATGAGGATGCATTGTTCCTGAGGCCATCTGCACACGCAGCAAACACCCACACGTGTTGGAGGTGACGCTGAGGCCCCTACTTGTAGAGGTATGTTCAGTCCCTGAGCTTCCACTCTGTGAAACTCAGACTGAAGGGGTCCGGGTTGCTATCAGCTGCCTTACTCATTCAGTCCCTGAGCAAACACTTTGTGAGACTCACACTGGAAATGCTCTCTGGGGTTTCCCTGGGTTCCCTTTTCAGTCCCTGAGCATGCACTGGAGGAGAATCACACTGGAGGAGACAACAGCGATTAGCTGGATGCCTCCCCCAGTCCCTGAGCACCCGCCATGTGACACTCAAACTGAAAGAGTCCATTTGGCTCACCTACCTCACTCGTTCACAGCGTCAAGCTACCACGCTTCACACATGAGCGTAGATGAGATTTTGGAGTCCGCGTCCCAGGAAAAAGAGGGCCCACTGTTCCTGAGTCCGTGTGCGTTCACTGCAGCCACCCACGCAGGATGCCGGTGATGCTGAGGCTGCTACTGGTAGAGGACTTTCAGTCCCTGAGTTAGCGCTCTGTGAGACTCACACTGTGGGAGTCTGGGTGCAGATCAGCAGCCTTTCCCCTTCAGTCCCTGAGCAGACACTTTGTGCGACTCACACTGGAAATCCGCTCTGGGGTGGCAGTGGGTTACCTTTTCAGTCCCTGAGCGTGCACTGGAGGAGAATCACACTGGAGGAGACAACGGCATTAGCTGGATGCCTCCTCCAGTCCCTGAGGATCCCCCAAGTGACACTCAAACTGAAAGATAATCCCTTCGGCTCACTTGTCTCACCCGTTCACACCGTTAAGCTACCACGCTTCAGACATGAGCGTAGATGAGATTTTGGAGTTTGCGTCCCAGGAAAAAGACTGTTCGCTGTTCCTGAGTCCATCTGCGCGCTCTGCTGACACCCACACAGGTAGCAGGGAATGCCGAAGCTAGTGCTGGTAGAGGTGTTCCAGTCCCTGAGTTAGCACTCTGTGTAACTCACACTGTGGGAGTCTGGGTGCTGATCAGCAGCCTTCCTCCTTCAGTCCCTGAGCAGACACTTTGGGGGACTCACACTGGAAATCCTCTCTTGGGTGGCACTGGGTTACCTTTTCAGTCCCTGATCAAACACTGTGGGAGAATCACGCTGGAGGAGATAACAGAGCTCAGCTTGGAACCTCTTCCAGTCCCTGAGGATCCCCCAAGTGAGATTCAAACTGGAAAAGAATCCCTTTGGCTCCCCTGCCTCGCTGCTTCGCACCTTTAGGCTACCAATCCTAACAGATGGCCGATGATGAACTTTCTGGGTGCAGTCCTGGGGCCGAGTGTGTCAATGAGGATGCATTGTTCCTGAGGCCATCTGCACACGCAGCAAACACCCACACGTATTGGAGGTGACGCTGAGGCCCCTACTTGTAGAGGTATGTTCAGTCCCTGAGCTTCCACTCTGTGAAACTCACACTGAAGGGGTTTGCGTGGCGATCAGCTGCCATTCCCATTCAGTCCCTGAGCAGACACTTTGGGGGACTCACACTGGAAATCCTCTCCGGGGTGCAGCTGGGTTACCTTTTCAGTCCCTGAGCATGCACTGAGGGAGAATCACACTGGAGGAGGCAACGGCATTAGCTGGATGCCTCCACCAATCCCTGAGCATCCCCCAAGTGACACTCAAACTGGAAGGGGATCCATTTGACTCAGTTGCGTCCCTCTTTTACACCTTTAGGCTACCAAGCCTGAGACGTGGCCGATGATGATCTTTCTGTGTGAAGTTCCTTGGCCGATTGGGTCAATGAGGATACATCGTTCCTGGAGTTACCGTGTAAACTGATGGTTCCCTTATTGAGACACTGGAAGGTAGGAGTAATTTTGTGTCTTGCCATGTTTGCTGTAGCCATTGTTCTCAGAAATATGTTAATTTCTGTGGCCTTGTGGAAATTTAACTCTGGTAGAAAATCATATACATGTTTTAAGTCTGAAGTCCCTACTGTAATGGTATCCTGGATTATGGTTCCTAGTACACCAACCTAAATATTTCTCTATTTAAACTGTTGTTGATGATCCTAAAATTACCTATTTTAGGTTTGGGGGCTTACCTAAATCTTAGCATTCTTTATTTTAGATTTTAGATTTATTTTAGATTTTAGATGATTTTAGGCTGGGCTTTCTGTCTGATTTAATGTTTTTAGCTGTTTTTATGTTTTTTTTAGTTTTATACACTGCCCAGATTCCCCTGGAATTGGGCGGCCAATACATTTAACTAGGAAGGAAGGAAGGAAGGAGCACCAATTCTTTGAGTCAGAAAGTGATGTTATGTGCTGTTTTCTTTTGATATTGGTCAATTGACTAATCAATAAAGTTATTCCTCATATGCTCTGTCTTGTAGTGCTAGGTCTGGTCATTAATTTCTTAAACATTTAAATACATTTTCTGGTGTGCTGTAATGGTCTCCGTGCCATGGTTCTTAGAACCAGAAAGTAGAATTATGTAAACTTAGCTACGACAATCCTAAAAACCTCTCTTTCAGGTTTGGGTGTCTCTTTAAATGTTAGGCACAACACAATACTAAGCGGTCTTTTGCAATGCTATTTTGGCCATAAATCTCTGAAATGTATAAATTATTTTTGTGGCTGGTATAATGTGAACCATGGCCTGTGAAACACTCGCATCAAGAATGATGATGTCTGTCTGTTGTCCCAAACCTTTGACTTCTTTTTGTCCCTGAATTACCACCAAATGCGATTCATACTTGGGAGCGTTCCGTGTATTAAATGTATTATTTGAGATGTGCCATAGGTTGAGCCCTGACTTACTGTTTTTCTTGTCAATTAGGTGTGATCCTCATGGCACAGAAGGTGATTTGTCTATTGCCTGATGCGATACATCATTTCCACGTCACCGTCTCTCCTCCAACCTAACCGCAAGAGATACCTGTCGTCATATTCATCTGTTTCAGCATTGAAGCCATGTTTTCCTCCTTCTGAGAGAAGTCTTTGGATGGCAGCGAAATTCCCTCTGACCTGTTCTGGAAGAAACTAAGAAACTTTTAGTTTCTTTTACACCTCAGCCTTTTTAACCAACAATCTCATTTCAATAAGTTAACCATTTAAGTCCTCATGGCCGTTGATTGCTTGGTTTTGTAGCTTTTACGATTATGTGACCATTTTATCTTCCTTAAAATACTGGATAATACTTTTATGTATTTTATCTTTTGGACTGTATTGTTATTAACTGAATTGTTTTGGAAACTGTTGCAGCTGGGTTATGCTGGGAGGATGTGATTTATGTTAAAGAAATAATAAAGTATGTAAAACTACTTACAAGGCCTCTGACTGTGTTTGTGATCATGCGGTCACTGGCGTGGATCTGCCCAGTTGCTTTTGGCGACAGGGCACGTCTGCTCTTTCCTGAAGCCACTGGGTATCACCCTTCGTGGTGCTTTTGGGGTTTTGTGTGTTCAGAAATATCCTGGGTATTTCAGCCTTGTTTGTGATAATGAACAGAGTTCAGCCATCAGGGCCGTGCCAAATATCCCAGAGGAACGCATCTTGGTGCAGCTGTGATGAAGAGCCAGTCAGTACTTGCTGTTTCGCTAGGCCCATGCCCACAGTCGCTGTAGCTTTTTGTTTTGCCTGGGTTTCTGGCTTGTGCATGACTTCTCAGGATGAATTTACCTCTCAAGTGCACAGTTCAGTCCCTGAGCACTGCTCAGTTGCTGCCTCAGGAGATTCTTCTGCAAGAAACATGTTTGGGCTCTACCATGATAGATGCCCAATGAAATGGTTTTTCCTTCTTCCATTGGTAAAACATAAAAGCCTCATTTTCTGGCATAAATGTCTCGTGTTATTCGACTGCTCCAGGGAATGAAAACGGGGAAATCAGGCCTGTTTGTGGCTGCCCTGACGTTATGCTGGACTTGGGCCCTTTGCTCCTGTCTTCTAAAACGGGGTGTGTGTGTGTGTGTGTGTGTCACATTTTCAGGGCAGAATCTGTTAAAAGTATCATCTGTCTACTGTGTCTATCTAGGAACCTTTTCTGCTTTACCTTAGAAAAAGCACCGTGCTTTTTTTCCCCTCCCTTGGTCTCGCACAGAACCCCATCAACTTCTTGAGAAATCCTAAAGTTCTGCGGAAGGCAACTGGAAAGAGCTGTTCGAAGGAACTGTTCTGGGAGGGGATGTTGCAAGACTTTTACGTCTTACGCTTTACGATGCACCCTGCCCAAAGTCATCCCAGCGGGTGGCGTAAACATAAACAAAATTCATAAATTACTTACGGCTGACGTTTCTGTGGTGCTCCGCTCCAAAAGGCTGTGGCCTGGTGAGAGTCCCTCCAGGAGACGTCCGCTGGCGAAAATACCTCCTGTCCTTTGATTGCTCAAGGGAACTGTTACTACAAGGCACGCTGTAGTATTTTCTCTCCAGTCCAGGGCTTGTTAGTTTCTAACAGGCCTGGATGACAAGAAAACACAGCTACGTGACTGACGTTCACCAAACATGGATCACAGACGAATTGTTCTTTGAAGGTTGTTCAAAAGGAAAACAATTGGGAAAAACATCTACTTGCAAGGCTTGAGTTGGGAGAGCAGTTTACGATGCTCCTGTTCCCTCTCTTGGGACAAGGGCAGTCGGGCTTTGCCCGAGGCACTCTCCGGGGCCTGCTTGGGGTGTGGGCTGTTCCACCCGCTCCCCTCCCCAAATAGAAAAGAAGATGTAGAAAACGAATTGGAAGGATGTTTTTCTTCTAGAAACCAAACCGAAACGAAACAAACCACCCACCTCCCAAATGAAACTGAGTATTACTGAACATAGCTTTACCAGCAACTCCTTGACTCGCAGCACCCTTTTGCAGACGGAGTCTTCATTCTGAGATGTTGCTATAATTATATTCCTTTATTTTCCAAATTCTGCGGCCACCTTTCTGTCCGTTTGAGCAGAAAGGAGGAACGGCGTTCTCCGTGACCTGTTCTTTGAAATGTGGCCACAGGAGGGCAGCATTCCCTGCTTTTGCTAGCCAGAGTGCCCTACATCTTAAAAATGAAATTTTAGCTCCCCGGGACTAACATTTATATTCCATACGGCTTACTTTGTGGCCGCCTTGAGCTTTCCTCGAAGCAAAAATGTGGAATGGAAAAAGCCACCACGGGGCTTCTCTGCCGGGTGTTATGGCGCGTGCTGGCCACAGGAGGGCAGACTTTTCTGCTTTTACTAAGTTTGGTTTTAATGCGTTCCCTTCTCACTTGTATTCCTTTATTCAGTGTGTACTTTGAGTGCCCTTAGGAATAAAAAGCCGAGTTTGTATTGTATTTTTTTTTTTAAATATACTTTTGCAAATAATAAAGTTCTTACCAAAGAAGAAGAAGAAGAAGAAGGAATAAAAAGCCGAGCTGTACGAATCACAAGTCACTAGAATTCTTGGCCAGGGGTTGTGGCGAAAGGCGTCCACAAGAGGGCAGAATTTCCTGCTTCTACCGGCTCGGCTTGAGGGCGAAGGGAGTACAGGTTTTCTGTACATAAAGGCGGAGCCTCTACCACGCGACCGATCACAACTCCCAATTTTGAGCTGGAGGGCAGGCTCGGAGTAGAGGAGCCTGCAAAAGGGGTGATCCCCATCCCCTCCCCCACCCTACCTGGCTGCCTGATGGGGCTTGTAGTCCAAAGGTCGAGCGAAACCTGGAGAGATGGCATGCCAGACAAGACGCGTGCACAAGATTGTAGTGGTTAATGATTTCTTTAGCAAGCAGCCTTTTCCAGTAACTGTTACAGTATTTGTTTAAACTTGCAAAATCTTGGGAGGGTATTATTCTTAATATGCAAATAAAGCAGCGGACCCCTTTCCACACATCCGAACTTCAGGAGTTGGCTAAAAATATTCTTCTTGAATCCCTAGGGCAGGGCATGCCTCTCACATCTTTGGGTGAGGACCTATAAGCTCTCATTTATAATCCAAACGATAATGCCACTTATAATGCCTAAATGGACTAATCCATTAGGTTCAAAGAGATCCAGCTGAACTTCAGCATGAGTCCAGATTGATTGCCCACACCACTGTGATCACAATGAATTAAAAAAAGAAAAAGGAAAAATAACTCATTTGTGCCAGATATACACACCACTCACATTTAGGAACAGTATGAATTTTATATTTTATACTTACATTTATATGTTATGTAATATATCTTGTTTTTATTGTATTTTAATTCTTTTTAGCTTTATAGTAAACTGCCCAGAGTCCCTCTTTTTGAGGGAGATGGGCGGTGACGAAATTTGAGAAATAAATAAATAAATAAATAAATAAATAAATAAATAAATGACGATTCCAGATGTGAATAGTATTCCTTCACCAAAATAGCATTGTTTGGATCGATCTGCGAGATGCAGACACAGAAAAGCTTCAGGGAACTTGGAGGGTTGAGCCTCCATGTTCGTTCTGGACTAAGCCACTTGCATCTAGACATGATTCAAAAATCTGTTTTTGACCATTAAAACTGTCACGATTTGTGCTTTGAAAAATGATCTCCATATTTATGATTCTTTATCCTTATACTCTACTCCTTGGAGAAGCTTCAACTTTTTTTGCCAGTTTGAGTTCAGGGACAAACTTTTTGGGGTGCCCCTTCTTTTGGAGAACACTATCCTAGAGAGTGATATTCTAGAGGTGACGGACCCGTCCCTGGGGGAGCTGGGGGTGTTGACGACCGACAGGAAGCTCTGGCGTGGGCTGGTCCATGAAGTCACGAAGAGTCGGAAGCGACTGAACGAATAAATCCTAGAGAGGCTTACTGTTGCCACCATATTGTCCCTGTAACACAAAGCAAATAACTTTTTTTTACAATTTTTCTAGCTGTACCTGAAATCATTTTATCATGCTTTCCTAAGTTGTACGTAGGTTTTTAAAAATCTTTTATTTGCAAGCACAAGATATTTTGCTCGGACTCCACATGCATAAGGGAAAAAGCCAGGAAGTAACAAAAGCTCAAATCTATACCTGTTGCCCTGTTGTGTTACATGACAATATCAGATTAATGAGGGTTCAAGTTTTGTTAAATTATATCCCCCAAATCTGGAAACTTTTCAATTTGTGAAGAACTTTGGATATGTTTATATCAAAATATTTGGAAATATTTGGATATATCTAAAAATATTTGGAGATATTGCAACTTGGACTGTTGCAAAAAAGATTATTATGTGTTCACAGAAAAGCACTTGTGTCCCTGACACAAATGTTGACTTAACAAAATTTGGCAACTCTCAGCCTTTGAATCAGCTGGGCATTAGAAGAGAAGCAAGACAGGATAATGTGATTCTGTTCCATTCATTGTTCAAAAATTGAATCATAACGCTAAAAAAAATGAGGAAACATACAACTTCAATAGTCTAACATACAGTATGTATATGTGTGTGTGTGTTGGCATATCTTTTTGTGTGTGTGTGTTGTGTATATATGCATGTGTGTACACATTTTTACACATTTTTAGTTTAAATTGCTTATACTGCATTTTCTAGTTTTTTCTCTCTCTCTTTTTTCTCCTTTTTGTAGTTTAGGATAGGATTTTTTTTCCTTCTCCCCTTTGTCACTATATAGCTTTTTCTTATATAATAGCTTAGGTTTCTTTTTTATATATGCTATATAATTTTTTCCCATATAATAGTAATATAGTTATATAGCTATTTTTAAATTACATAGAATAGTGCAAATGACTAAGCTTTTTTAAAAAAATATTTGTAGTGTTTTCAAGCTTAATAAAATTCTTTGTATGTGTTTATTGTTGTGGGTTTCTTTTTCTTGTTTGAGTTAATGCTTATTTTATGCTGTACAGAGTCACGTTCTTTGAGCAGGGCAGCCTTATAAATCTTGAAAACAAACAAACAAGATAGATTGTAGTAATATTGAGAATGATCTTAACGGCAGCGGGGTGGGGGGAGGTAAAACAAAAGTCAGTGTGATGGCTGTGACCACACAGTCGAAGTTCCACCACTTTCTAATGTGTGTTGCAGAGAGCTTCTGTTGTGTAGTCCATGCTGTCTTCCTGACTTTTTCAACCCCACAGCAAGCGACTCTGAATCTGTAACGACCAAGCAAAAAGGGGGAAAAAAATCTCTTGTCCTTTTAAATGTTTTAATGAATACAGTCAGTCCACTTGCTAGAGTATAGAATAGCGTCAGTGCCCATGTGCTGGGAAAGAGTGGGTTGATCTGTTTCCTGCTGAACCTAGAAGACCACAAAGTCTGGAAGGAGCTGGTATTGAAATGATAAGGTGGCTTTTGGTGTTCAGGATGAACTGGACATTGGAATTTTGCATGATCCAATGGAATGAAACCTTAGGAAGTTCTCCTGCACATGGCTGCTTAATTTAGCCTCAATGTTGCTTGTCTTATTGTTCTGGAGAACAATTAGATGTTGATATGCAACACACAACAGGGTTGCATAGGTGATGCTTCAATGAATATTTTTGTCTTGGAAGTGGGGGACGCTTCTGGACTGGATTATTTTCTGACAAAGTCTCTGGAGTTACCCGGTCAACGGGATAGCATGACTCTGGCAAACTGAGAGGGCAGTCGCATGCCTTGGGACTTAGTTTAATCTAATCAACAGGTGAGACCAACAGCGAGCATTAATTCAATTAATGGTGCAGCAGCCAGCAATGAAACTCTGACATATCTCCTGTCCTCTGAAGTGTTTGTTTTATTTCTAGTGGCTGTCCAAGCAACCAGCTTTGCTTTAAAAAAACAAACAAACAGAAAAGTTTCCTGAGACAAGATATTGAGTTAATGTCAACATCAAAATGTATGTTGAACAAAGAATCATTATATTCAAGCTCCTCACTAACAGGTTGGAATTCATAGCCTTCTAGCTTAGTGTTATGGATCGTTCATATTTGAAGTCATGCGTTACCCTTGTGTGGGGCATATTAGTGCTCTCTAATAGCAGATAATTTGCGAGTCTTGGTTTAAGATTTACTGGAATTAAGACGCCAATAGAGATGTAATCAGGATAAAATAACATATTGTTTAAAAAACCCTTCACTCAAAGAGACAGCGACTTCATCAGTTAAATAAAAAGGTGGGGGGAAAGGCAGCACCTATGCTTTTCTATGTTTGTTTGTGTTTCCTTTTCCTTTTTTAGTGCTTTAGCGTCTGACAAACAAAAGAGGCAGAATAAAGAGCACATTTCAAGAAATCTCTGCAGACCTTTCTAAGCAGGAAAGTTTTGCTTCACTTCCTGACACTTTTACAAACTCAAGTGCCGGAGGGCGTCTCCCTTGGCAGTAGGGTCTGCTGAGCCTCATCTCTGGTCTGAGCAAAACATTCTGGGGTCACAAGTTCAGTTTCATTTTTCCAGAATAGAAAAGGGGACTTTCTATAAGGAACTGAATAGCCTCTTTGGTGAGCTGATGAATGATTAACTTCTAGATCAATTTGCTCAAAAATTTCATCGGTGGACTTAAACAAGGACATTCAGAGGTTGGTTCCCCCAGCCTGCACAATCATGATTCATCTAGGCATTTTTTTATTTCTGATCCTTTATGGAAGAGGTTTGGCTCAAGACCAAACGTAAGTAAAAAGCAGTTATGGTTTGTAGCAAAGGCATGTAGGAATTAGACCAAAACTGTAAATGTTTGGAATTTCAACAGGCTCATTAAAACAGGACTTACCTGAGGATTAACTTGCTTAATGGTAGTAGAGCTGATGTAAACATGACAAAGTCTTGAGTCCACCCATTGTGGCTTTACTATACAAATGTTGAGCTGGGTTACAGTTCTGGCTTTGGATTTTGAAGCCCCATGTAGCCTTTCCCCAACCCTACAAGGTATGGAGGAAACCTCCATTTCCCTGGGTCTCTGCTTTGTGAGGCTAACAAAGGGCAAAGATATTGCAGAATTCCTCCCTAAGGCTGCCCACATCAGTAATCAGTAGTATTTTATAGAGATGACTTCTTCTATCTTAGAAGGTGTTTGGAAATGCAAGGCTGAAATTGTAAGGGATGCTGAATTTTTCTTCTTTCCATCCCAGGATTTAGGACTAATTTTGCCTGAATGGGATCACTGTTCCACCACCATTTACCTGCAAATATTTTCCCTTCAAGAGGTGCCCAGATATAACAGCTCTTGGTTTTCTGCTCCTGAATGAACCCCAACTCTTGTTTGTTTTTCCTAAACAGGACAGTGACCACTTGGGCTCTGTGTTTTCATTCTCAGACAATATTACCTTTTGGTTTGATTTTTCCTATTTATGTAAATGGCTATGTCTTGACTTTATTGTTTATGTAATCTGTAATCCCTCTTGAAAGCTTTCATGCCAAATGCAGGTAAGAAGTTAATACATCAGCCTTTCTCAACCTTTTGACCCTGGAGGGACCCTTGAAATAATTTTCAGGCCTCGGGGAACCCCTGCACATTCAGGCTCAAATATAGGCCAGAGGTTACACAATTATTAGGCCTGTCTATATGCATTAACAGTGTTCTTAAACTAAAAATAAAGAATGAAGCTTACCTCTTTAATGTGAAGTTGCCTGAATTTGAAATAATTTTTTAAATAAATCATGATCTCCCAGGGAACCCCTCGTTCCCTCTTGCAGAACCCTGGTTGAGAAACCCTTTAATAGATAAATAGAAATAGATGGATGGGTGGCATGCAACAGAAGATTCAAGGCAGATTAATAAGCTATTCAGACTCAAGTAATACGCTAGCAATTCATCTAACCTGTCTGCAGATGAAGAACTTGCTGACTTTGGAAAGATTTAGCCCCGCTAAGGCTGTAGACCACAAGACATTTTCTTCCTAATGTTCTCCTTGTCATCCAGTTATTTAATGCAGTGTGCATTTTCAATATTACCCAGTGTTTATGAACTGCAATTAAAAAAATCTTTCAATAAATTGATATCAGCATTAAAAAGTTTAGTGGTGAAGGTTTGCTTTTTTTTTTAAAGAAAGTATGTGCATGGACAGTGGTGGGTCTGTGCATGTATTGTGGATATTTCATTTAGTCTGGAAAAAAAAGTTTGCAGTGGAAGTATAACAATTTGATAAGACTGAAAAGCATTATTCTGTTCACTTCAGCTTTGATGTCTTTATGCCAGCTGATTCAATTACTCTTTCCCATCGTGATGACTGGAGTCTGCAGAGAAAAACATACCAGGGGTGAAATTAATTGGATCCATTCATTTAGTCCTGTTAATTTCATAGTCTTTTCTTCAGGCAAGATGTTTATTTTGCATTTCAACAATTTTCAGTTATTAGAGAGTAATCACTGTTTCTTAACAAAGCTTAAAAGGTGTTAGATGGTAACACCTGCCTGGCTTATGAAGAAAATAAACCCTTAAAGTAGTGCTTTAATATAAAATTAACCCAGTGAATGGTTTGCGACAATCCCCATAGGTTCTGCCATAGGTACAATCCAGTATTGCTTGTAAGACAAATTCATAATTAATCTGATAGTGAACCACGAAGAATGTTGACTGCTTGGACTGTAACTGCTGATTTCCAGAAAGTGTGAATGTTTAGGCTGTACCAGTGTCTTCAAAAGCCAACCAGTTGCTGGGATGATAAAATCTGCTTGTATTACCAATGGCAGCACAGCCCTCCAAGGTAAACGGGCACCTAGAGATGCCTTCTGTAAGCTACAATGGACAGAAACTATCATGTCTTTCTATTACAGATACGTCATTTCAGCCCCAAAATTTATCAGTGTTGGAGCCTCTGAACAAGTAGTAATTCAAGCCTATGGATATACCCAAGAATTCTCTGTTACAATCTCTATCAAAAGCTATCCGGATAAAAAAATTACTTATGCCTTTGGGACTGCACAGCTGACCCCAGCTAATAATTTCCAAGGGTCTGTAACTTTAACGGTATGTAATGAAGCATCTCTGGCCCATGGATCTACCTGGCTTATTTGTCCTGCTTGTTCTTAAAAGTATTTCCACCCCAAATCTAGGTTCATCCAAAGGATTTAAGAACCACAGATCCACAGAAACCAGTAGAATTTGTATTTCTTGAGGGGACTTCAGCCCATTTTACAAGACAGAAGAAAATGCTCCTTACTTATGATAATGGATTTTTATTCATTCAGACTGACAAGCCTATTTACACCCCTGATCAATCAGGTGACGTACTTTCCTTTGCCTTGCTTTTAAAAGTTTGATCCCACTTCTAGATTATTTTAATTAAAAACAAAATACGAAACAAAACCCACAAGAACGGGAAGCCAAGAAGTTTTATAATCACTTGGACAGATTAAAAATGTACCTAAAAAGAATGCTGCAAAGTTTCATTTTACCTGTTCTCTTTTAAAAGCATTTTGGGGTTTTATAATATTGTTAGTATTTTGGAGTTTATACATCTCCCAGGGAACTCTGATTTTAAAGCAGCCAGATACTTCATTTTTATATTATGGTTGATCACACAGTCAGCCAGATGTTTAGGACAGATGTATTGAGTCCTTCTCAAGGTCCTAGGATAAGCAAATGTTGTTGTTTAATAATATTAAAGGTATCGTCGCAGGATGAAATCTGTTCCAAGTAAAGCTGCCTTTTGCAATTGACTGATGGTGATTTTGTCAGTGCTGATGGTGTTCCAGTGGTGCTCCAGATGTTTTGGAATTGCCCCCAAGGCACCTATTACTATTGGGACTATCTTTGCTTTCTTTTGCCACAGTTGTTCTACTTCTATTTTCAGGTCTTTATATTTTGTGACTTTTTCCAGTTCTTTCTCTTCTTTTCTGCTGTCTCCAGGTACTGCAATGTCCACTATCTGAACCTTTTTGTCTTTCTTATCAACAGTTGTTAGGTCTGGGGCATTGTATGGCAGGTGCTTGTCTGTTTGAATTCTAAAGTCCCAGAGCACTTGAGCTTCTTCATTTTGTATTACTTTGTCTATTTTGTCTTCCCACCAGTTCTTGCTTGCAGGCAAGGGGTATTTCTTGCAGATATTCCAATGCACCAGTGTTGCTACTTGTTCATGCCATTGTTTATAGTCAGTCTGTGTGATCTTCTTGCAGCAGCTAACTAGATGGTCCACTGTTTCTTCAGCTTCTTTGCAGAGATGGCATTTTCTGTCTGTTGCTGTCTTCTCAATTCTGGCTTTATATGCATTCGTTCTTAAGGCTTGGTCTTGTGCAGCCAGAATAAGCCCCTCTGCCACCTCCTCCTCCGCCTCCTCCCCCTTCGCATTCTCCGTCTCCTTCTTCCCTGGCTGCCAATTCTTTAGCTGGTGTTGGCCTTCATTCACACTGAGTTCTTCCCAAGAACCTAGTGTGGCCTTTTGCAATTGACAGATGGAAATTTTGTCAATGCGCAGATATTCTAAGTGCCATCCAAGGCTTTCTGGTATGGCACCCAGTATGCCGATAACCACTGGGATCATCATGGCCAGTTTATGTCACAATCTTTCATCTTTGATTTTCAGATCTTGATTCTTTGTGATCTTCTCCAGTTGCTTGTCTTCTGCACCAGACTTGTACGTGTTCCTTCTTACTCTGCGATGGAATGAGACCCGTACATCCAGAGCATCTCCTAAAATGTGCTTTTGATCTTACTTTCCCCATGATAAAAGTGGATCCTTTCGGTGGCTGGGAAGGAATGCGATCTCTCAGGGTTCATCGTATTGCCTCTTCCCAAAGAAGACCTTGTGGGATTTGTGTTTAGAAACCCTTTTGATTAGAATGCCAGTCTTTGATATATCTGCATGCTTTGGGCATTGCAGTTGCGGCTGCTGTTATGGATTGATGATGATAATTGTTAGCTGACTGGAAGAGCCTAAATTGTGTAGAAGCTGTAGGGCTAGCACTTTGTTGCAGCTAATTAATTTAAATTACATTTCAAATTGTCTTCACAGTCAAAGTCCGAGTCTACTCCTTGAACGAAGAATTGAGGCCAGCACGGCGTTCAGCTGTCTTAACTTTTGTGGTTAGTCCATCCTAATCAAATTTCAGCATGCATTTATTCACATTTTAAGTGTAAGCTAAGCAGAACAATATATGGTAAGGACCTGCTTCTCACCAAGGCTATATTAATATCTTCACCTTCTTTTCCAGACCATAGAGTAGACCATTATTTATAGCTTAGAGATAAAAGAGAATCTGGGACTAAGGCTGGAAACAGACTGGAGGTTATTAAGTGTGATTTGCTGGAGTTTAAGGATTTGGGGCTGCCATGGAGTTTTTCCAAGATATTCTACATCACAACAGGAATGAATAGTACATCAGCACTCAATAAAACCCCACAAATGTTCTGTGCTATTTTCTCTCTCATAAAGGACCCAGATGGAGTAGAAGTGGATATTATACATGAAGAAGATGCCACAGGAATTGTCTCGTTTCCTGAATTCAAAATTCCTCCATACCCTAAGTAGATCTATTAACATTTTAACTATCATGAAGTGCAGTAAATATTTGTTTGCAAGTGGAATGTACAGACATGTGGGTGAAATGCCCATGGAATCAAATTTAAAATTTGTATACACAGAATCCAAAATGATGGATTTAAGGCAACTTTCCACAATTAAAATGTCTTCCTTTTATGACAAACTGCATCTTGACATCATCTGCAGTTAGTAGGGACATTGGCCATGCAGACTGGAGATAAGTCCCTATTTTTAGTGGACATTGGTGTGGGGAAGTGCTTCCCTCCTTGATGCCTACTAGATATTTGTAGTTGCAATCAAATCACTCACTTTGGGTTCCTGAAAATACTTAGCATAGTGCTGAAAACAATCAGTTGGATTATGAAATCCCCTTAAAATCAAAACCAAATTTCGATGTGAAGGGAAAAGGATTTGATTTTAATTCTCCTGTTGTATATGGAGAAGGAATTCAGCAGTCCTAGGTTGCTAACCGTGGTCCATAGGAATCAGTGAGTCAGACAAGATCAGTAATCTATTGAGTGGTTTTTAATATTCAAAAGCAGATCATAGTGATCCATCATAGGGTAAATGATCTTTAATTTTGCCTCCTGGCTGTGGTCTTTATCTGAAACCACACCCTTCCCTGCCACCTGCATGGGGAGAGCAGAAGCTTTTAATGTTTTTCAGAACTGCTCTGAGAATACATAGAAGATGCCTACACAGTTACATGCAAGGACATAACAAAGCATCATTATCGTGACAGACTAGGATGTGGTTAAGCGAATGAGCAAAAGGCCTTAAAACCTGAGCTGCAAGGCATCTGACGGCCACTAGATGGCAGCAAAGCATTAGGTTTTGTATTCCAGCTCTGGTCGACCTCCCCTATTTTGGAGAGATTCTGCCTGAAAGGCTGCTTGAAGATCTAAAATTATTTAACTGCATTACTGGATCTCTAATTATTTAAATGTTATCAACTTTTTTGGGGGGAAGGTATGGCACTTGGACGATTCAAGCCAAGTATGAGAAAGAATTCACAACCTCTGCGGCAGCAAAATTTCAAGTTAAAGAATACGGTAATCTTGATAAATTTACTGGGCCGTTACTATACTTACATTACTGTTGCCATTACCATTACCATTACCATTACCATCATCTTTTTTCATCCCACCTTTTTAAATATATAACTCAAGGCAGTGAACATACCTAATTCTCCTGCCTCCTATTTCTCCCACAACAACCCTGTGAGGTGGGTTGGGCTGAGAGAGAGCCTGTGATGAAGGAAGTGACTCAATGGGAGCAGTTTCAGACAAAAAGTTTTGAGTAAAATAATATGGCCCCCATCTGAGGTTGCTTGGAAGCAGCAGTAACTGATTTCCCCATGTAACTTGTCAATGTTATAAGCCAGTGAGAAGCATTTCCCACCATGTAGATTCCCTAGGGTCCAGCTGATTAAAAAAAAGAAGAAAAGAGTGTTTTTTATATTTGTCATTGAATGGTTAGGATGGAACTGTCTTCTCTTTCACATTTCAGCAATGCCAAGGTTTTCTGTCGAAATTATTCCAGAAAGCAGCTTTATTAGCTCAAAGCATTTTGAACGTTTCAAGATTGCTATCCATGCTCGGTAAGGCCAGATCATCAATTTTACGTATTGAGTTGAGTTGAGATGAGTTGATTTTATCTGTCATGGTGGGCCCAGATTCAGCATCAGTCATGCTAGAGAGTGCATTTTATCCATGATGTTCCACAGACTGGAGGAAGCAAACACTGGAAGGAAGACAGAGTGGATTAGATGATCATGGAGGAAAGGATGGGTGATGGGTTTACAGTATCATATCGCCACTACTTTTTTTGTAGACCTGGTTATTCCTCTAGCTGGGAGCTCAGCACATGAGTGCTAAGGTCCATTGCTCTCTGTGTCCTGTTCTGCTTGCCTGAATTTCAGAGAAGGTCTTGTAGATGTTAGTGGCTGAAAGACGCTCTGAAAAAAAAAAAAGTCAAGTGTCCCCTCCCTCGTCTGTAGTCCTTGGTTTAATGAAAATTCCCTGCGTCTGCAAAGTATGTAACACAAATGTTTTGGTAAATTAGGAAAGCCAGTTTGGTGGAGTGGTTAAGGAACCAGGCTAGAAACTGGGAGAACTTGACTTCTAGTCCTGCCTTAGGCATGAAGCCAACTGGGTGGTCGTGGGCCAGTCGCTTTCTCTCAGCCCTAGGAAGGAGGCAATGGCCAACTACTTCCAAAAAACCTTGCCAAGAAAACTGCAGGGACTTGTCCAGGCAGTCGCCAGGAGTCAACACTGTCTCAAAGGCACCAGAAACAAACACAAACAAACAACACAATCAACAACCCACTAATTTGGCCTGAAGGTGCTCCCTTGTATATGGAAGATGCTTCCTCTCTACCTGAGATCAACAAGGCCCTCATGTACACTTAGTTTCGCATGACCCATACAGTGTTATGTGACAGGCTGATGGCTGTATTGTCTTGGTCTCTGTTTTCAAGGTATTTTTACAAGAAGAAATTGAGTGAAGCAGAGGTTTATGTCCGTTTTGGAATCATTGAAGGAACGACAAAAACGATGTTACCCAAATCATTGCGTCTCGTTGAGGTAAGCTTGGAATGAAAACAACCAGATCAAGCCTATTCCAGTCCCAGGGATGCTTCTGAGTTCTAGATTTAGCCCCGGGTTTATCTTGGCAGATGGTGATATCTGTGTTTCCATTTTGAATGTGCATTGTGAGGGTCAGAAGAGAAAAGCAACACACCGGGGCCGAAGTTTAGCAAATGGGACATCATCCAATTTGGCTCCAAAATCCACACCACCTCCATACATGCCTTGTTTTCCATAAAAGGCAATCCTGTAAACCGTTCGTTAGCAGGGCTGTGTTACTTTACATGTTAATTGTTTAAAAACACTACTGAGCAGGTTGTTGTTTTAAACACTAAAAGAAATAAGGCCTAGGTTCAGCCTGTTTTGGAACTCACACATCCACCTATTAATATTAAAGTGAATCAGGGCAAATTTGGAAACACGCTACTTGGAGGCAAAACAGGACTTTTCATATGGTGCTAATGCTTTTAATGCTCTACTGTGGCTAACATGGATGTGAAGGCTGTGATCGCTTTCTGGCTCTGTGTGTTTGTTGTTTATTCATTCAGTCGCTTCCGACTCTTCGTGACTTCATGGACCAGCCCACGCCAGAGCTTCCTGTCGGTCGTCAACATCCCCAGCTCCCCCAGGGACGAGTCCGTCACCTCTAGAATATCATCCATCCACCTTGCCCTTGGTCGGCCCCTCTTCCTTTTGCCCTCCACTCTCCCCAGCATCAGCATCTTCTCCAGGGTGTCCTGTCTTCTCATTACGTGGCCAAAGTATTTCGGTTTTGCCTTCAATATCATTCCCTCCAGTGAGCAGTCTGGCTTTATTTCCTGGAGGATGGACTGGTTTGATCTTCTGGCAGTCCAAGGCACTCTCAGAATTTTCCTCCAACACCACAGTTCCAAAGCATCGATCTTCCTTTGTTGTCAGTGTGATGTTTCTGCTCTTCACTATTTTATCGAGATTTGTCATTGCTCTTCTCCCAAGGATTAAGCGTCTTCTGATTTCCTGGCTGCAGTCAGCATCTGCAGTAATCTTCGCACCTAGAAATACAAAGTCTTTCACTGCTTCTACATTTTCTCCCTCTGTTTGCTGGCTCTGTGTGCAGTGCAGGAAAACCTGTCCTGTTATAATGCAGATATGACTTATCTGCTGTTGGCAATCCCAAGAATTTTGCCTAGTTCAACTTGGGTAGTTTCCAGAAATGATCTGTGTGAATAAAGGATGAAGCCCACTGATGGTGCTGAGCAAAATGTATTGTGCAAATGTTCAGAACTTCAGGCATTCTAGAGCTTTAAATCTGAAAACAGTTCCCTACTCGGCCCAAAGTATGCAGTGAGCTGACAATCCTTCTTCTATGCAATCCCTTCCTCTTTGCTAACCAAGAGCCAAAGTGCATGTCATGTCAGAACTGTAGTGTTGGCTCCATTCCTTGTTCCAAGGGAAGTTTCTAAAACTTCCTTAAAACCAGCTGTGCAGCCCAGTGTGAGATCCAAACTGGTAGAGGAACCTTCAATTATTAATATTCTTTCAGAATCAAGAAATGGAGCCAATACACAGTCAAACTACTTCCTTCCTTCCTTAGCTCCCCACCCCATCTTCCTTTTCTTTAGAATTCGTATCCATGAATCTTGACCTGTGTTCTTCCAAAAAAGCTTAAACCTCATTAATAGATACGTTTCTACTTGGTTATTAGCACATTTAATCTACTAGTCTATTCCATAAACCAGCTATATCTTGGTGACTTGCTTTTAGTCAAAACTTCCTACCCATTTCCCTCTCAAATGAGAGAATCTTTGAAGCATGCCCAACTTCTGCTGTTTCTGGGAATTCAGCTTGAAATATTTTCTATTATTTGATTAGTTGCCAATATATTCTCCAGTTAGGGAAACCATGGAATTCTTTAAAATGTTTCATTCTTAAATTCTGCTGGAAGTGTATTGCCTTCTTGCCAGGAACCATAACTGGATAAATTCTTGCCGATTTTTGAATCCTCTTTTCTCAGAATTCAAGAGTTTTCATTCCCCAAATTGGGTCTACAAATAAAAGGTGTAAGATACAGTATGTAAAATACCTTGTGCTTTTTGAAAGTTAAGTATTCTGTGTGGGCACATTCCGGAGTGTTCCTGAGAGCGGGAATCTAACCTGAGCGAGGATTAGTGACACAGGTTTTGTAACTATAACAGAAAGGATATTTAACTTACAGGAAATATATTGTGGGGATTAGCAAAACCTAGCACCTACATCCTATTGGGAGGACAGTTAAGTTCAAAGAGCAGGTGAAACTTGACGATCTTTTAGACAAAATGCTGGTAAAGAACTATATGAGGCCGCTATTTTGAGGTTAGCCTCGATGGTCTGTTTTTAACGCTGTCCCCAAACTGTGGAATACATTAATTCGGCATTTTCCTTCTGGCTGATTGCTATAACCTTGGGATAGCTCTTACCACCTCCCCTTTCATTGCCCCTGTGTTATAAATGTTGAAATCATTAGCTTCAATATGTAATAGTTGACATCGCTGGGTTCAGAACTGTAATACCTGAAATCACTGGGTTCCAGAGGGTAATATAGTCTAATGCCTTGCCTTGCTCCCAATCATCAGATGGAGGATGGCGTTGCAGAGCTTTATTTGAATAGCGAACTAGCTATCCGTGAAATGGGATACACAGACCTCGCAGATGTTGATGGTGCCACACTTTATATTGCCGCTTCGGTACTGGAAACAAGAGGTAATTCTATCTCATAGGGAAGGATGAAGTGAAGAACTAAATAAAGGTCAGGCTAGTGGCGCTCGTATTTGGGAAGTGCTGAGGAGGAACACGCAACTCACGTGTTTTATTTCCATAAGCCTTTGACCCCAGCTGATTGATTAAGGGCATTCATCTTGGGTTCTGGACTGGACTTATTTATTTTGCAGCTGAAGTTGTTTCACTGAGTTGTCATGGAGACCTCTGGGCTGTGCTCCTTTTCATCAGCACCATTCAAAATGTTGCCAACAGCTTGTGAGGTCATTCAATTACACCGTTTTTCCTTCTGTTTGTATTCTGCATCATCAAAGTCCTCCGGGACTGGATGATAAATCCTGTTAAATAAATAAGGAAGGTTTCCCTGGTCAAAGGAAGAGAAGACATTCGTTTCTTAACAGGGCTGAGCCCTCAGGATTTGGGGAAGGGTTTCTCCGAACTTGAGGAGCAGGTTCAGAAAGGCAGTTCTTGGTCGGCCAGATGGCTGGCTTGGGTAGGTAGGACCAATCCAGATCCTGCTTGTAACAGTGGCTTTCCTGAATGACCTCACAAGCTGTTGGCAACATATTGACAACACACCAGTGATTAGCTTGCTGTAGGCCCCAATTCAGGACACCCTAGGTGGTAGCATTCTTTATAACCCTGATTGTAGAGCACTGTGAAATCTTGGTTCAGGGTGTTTACAACTTGAGGCACAAGACTATCTTCTCAAATCTGTCCTGCAAACATAAAATCCCTTCTTTTGACAGGTGGCCACAGTGAGGAAAGTGAATTAACAACTATTAAATATTCCTTGTCTCCTTACAAGTTGGATTTGATTGCCACTCCTCTTTTTGTGAAGCCTGGGCTTCCTTATTTTATTAAGGTTAGTCAAACTTGCTGAAGTTTCCAGTTGGGGCCTGCTTCTTCGTCATCCTATGTGGTTCTTTCTTAGCCAACATAGGGCAGGTTTCTCTCTTGTTGAAAGCAATCTGCCAGCGGTCTCAGATAAAATACGATAAAATAATACAGAATATTGGGAAATAATAAAAATATTCAATTAAATAATCAGGTAAGATCATCCCCTTGGCATTTGACCCCAGCCTGATCTAGATAGGAGGCTCTCGGTCGGATAGCTTTCATTATAAACTTGGCAGTCTTTCTTACTCCTTTGTAAGGAGGTACAGTATGATAGCCTGTTGATGGGGATAATAAGGAATTATTATTATTATTAGCACTGAAGTTTAAGATCAGGTAATAAACAACCATTTTTGTGTAAATAGGTGCGGGTGAGAGATGCATTGGGTGAATTGATTGGAAATGTGCCAGTTGTTCTTACTGCTACTGCCTTGAATGACCAAATGAAGGAGACCAAATTAATTCCAGAAGGCTCAGAGTCTGGGCGCAGCATAACAAGTCCAAATGATGGAACAAGTATATTTTCAGTTAACGTTCCTCCTAACAGCAAAATATTGGAGTTCAAAGTGAGTGAAATATTCTCTTCCTTGTCAGCATGTAACTTAAGACTGTGCACTTGGGCTAATATGCAGTGATGTTTACACTAATGTGGAATGAACACAGGACTCAAAGCACAAATAATCAAGGCTGACTGCAGTCTTAATGATGCAGGGTGCACCAGCGGGGTCCTCTTCAAGATGGTGGGTGCCTCCCCTGCAGACAGAAGAAAAGCACTGATATTTATACATTATAGAAAAGGAAAGGATATAATCATCCATATTTATATGATGATGCAGGCTTATATACATATTCATAAGCAATAGATCTCAAGTTATTTTCTGTCGTACTTATCTACTCTGAAGAAAGCCATTGTCTTAGTGGGAATACGGGGATTCGTGGGTTTCTATAGGAATGCCCTGATAAAAGTTAGCAAAAGCTGCAGAAGCTGGTGTGATTTAGCTTCCAAGGTTGTTGCCGCACACCTTTATGTTTCAATTTGGTTTAAACAGGACCATTCATCTGAAAACTTTTTTTCCTCATACTAGCATGCATGCTTGCATACATTAGAGTAGTGTGCAAAGCTTTTCACATTTCACACTGGTAGATTTGATGGCTGGATTTCCTTGATTTAACACACTGAGCAGCAAAGAAGTAAATTCACTGTCTAGATCCACACAGAATAATCTCAGGCTGGCTCAGATAGTATTCTGAAACTTCACAGCAAATGTGTGTGAAAAATGGGATCTGCATCAAATTAAGTCTAAGACAGCAACCCCTTATTAATTTAAGATACCATATTAAAGTTTCAAGAAAGTGAAGTAGTCATGTCTTTCTCCTAAGTACTTGTAGAAGAATAACACCCCCAGCACCCCAAATGTTTTTAAGCTATCCCTCATTTAAACACAAATGATGATTAGTATGTACACAGATGGATACTGGAACAAAGGTTATTTTCCAGGAATATGATTGCAAATGGCTGATTAGCTCCCTGTGCTTGTTGAAGTGAGAATAAGAGCTTCCAAAACCAGATGTTATTAGATTTACAGGCTTTATTTTTAACACACCCATGTTTACAAAAGGGGGAAATGGTTTGTTTGGTGTGTCATCTCCTGACACACCAACCTCTGTGAAAAAGCTCTCTTACTGTTACAAATGGAAGTCCCATTGATTGATTAGGTTCCACCAGGTCGGTTTTGACTTTTAGGGACCACAAAGGTACAGCAGATCTTCTCCAGATGGATCTGTCCCCAACCTGGTTCATCAGGACTTCCAGTGGTGCACCCATTGCCACTGTAACTGAGTCCATCCACTTTGCTGCTGGTTGTCCTCTTTCCTTCCACCTTTCCCAGCATTACAGCCTTCTCTAGAAAGCTGGGTCTTTGCACTGACTGGCTGATTGATTGATTATGTGCCATCAAGTCATGTTGACTCTTAATGACGACATAGATAGAACTTCTCCATGATGATCTGTCCCAACCTGGCCCTTCAGCTCTTCATCGCTACTGAGTCCACCCCCTTACTGCTGGTCATCCTCTTTTCACTTTCCTTCCATCTTTCCTAGCATTATGGACTTCTCCAAAAATCTACGTCTTACCTCCCTCCAATTATAAAACTTATAAGAAATCCCCAACTTTGCTCCCCCTTCCAATCTGGATCCATGATCACATCAAAACTAAATCTTTCTTCATGATGTCTGGTTTTTGTTTTTGTTTTTTGTTTTGGCTTAGGTAACAACGGCAGATACTTTTTTACTAGAAGAGAGCCAGGCCAGTGAAACCTATGAGGCAAAATCCTATTTTTCTCTCAGTGGAAGCTATCTATATATTAACTGGGCTTCAGACCACAGAGTTCTACAGGTTGGAGAGAGTGTGCAGATCAAAGTACACCCAGCAAGCCACTACATTGATAAAATACTTCACTACAGCTATCTGGTATGTCTTGCAAACATATTTTTACCTTTCCCTAAAGCAGGGTTTCTCAGCCAGGGTCCCGTGGCACCCTCGGGTTCTGCAAGAGGTCACTAGGGGTTCCCTGGGCGATCACTATTTATTTTAAAAATTATTTCAAATTCGGGCAACTTCACATGAAAGAGGTAAGTTTCATTCTTTATTTTTAGTTTAAGAACACTGTTCATGCATCTATACAGGCCTATCCACAAAACAAATAGAATAATTATGTAACTTCTGGCCTATATTTGAGCCTGAATGTGCAGGGGTTCCCTAAGGCCTGAAAAATACTTAAGGGTTCCTCCAGGGTGAGAGCTGAGAAAGGCTGCCCTAAAGGGACCAAAATGGAGAAAAATGGAAATGTGTACATTTTGTAGCTTATGTTGGCAACGTATTGCAGAGATCCCTCCTTGACAGCTTTCAGGAGGTTGTTAAAAACTGAAATTTTCCAGAGAGCATCCTGTCATCTTTTTACTTTCTCATTTCATGGTGTACATGGTTATCCGTTTCTTTCTTTCTTTCTTTCTTTCTTTCTTTCTTTCTTTCTTTCTTTCTTTCTTTCTTTCTTTCTTTCTTTCTTTCTTTCTTCCTTTTTCTTTCTTTCTTTCTTTCTTTCTTTCTTTCTTTCTTTCTTTCTTTCTTTCTTTCTTTCTTTCTATTGTTAGTCTCTCTTTATGCTGTTTTGTGTTTTAATCTTAGTGGGCATTCCCATTTTTCCTTCTCATATCTTGTCTGCTGCTGAAAATGATGAGATTGCAGCAAGATATGAAAACAATACATTAATCAATTAAAATCTATAGAAGTAATTTGATGATAGAGAAAAGATTGATGATGCATAGAGTTTTTCTCAACATCCTAATTCCTTTCTTAAGTATGGGCTTCAGAAGAGGATAAGTTTTCACTGGAAAGTCTTGATTTTGATTGGATCATTGTTTTAGTTATATTTATTTGTTTCGGCAAACTGAAGCATTGAAACTGCACCAAGCTAAATTTGAGGATAGTTTCCTTCTCCTGGATTCAAGAGAAATCAGGCTGGATCTGACATTGTCCTGTTTCCTCCATGAATTAAAATTGCTATTGCTTTTTGAAGGTTTATTATTCCATTCAAAGCATAGTTTTACCTTTGAGCTAAAATGATTCTAGTTTACAAACAAGAGATCTGAAGCAATTTCACTGAAATAACCTTCCCCAAGTACTTCTGTCCTCCTGAGAGATAATTGTACAACAGGCATGCAGTTGAATGCCTCTAGAATTATACAGCAGACTTTAAATAGGGGCTCTATGGGTGTGGGAAGCCTGTGAGGATCCTTGCTTTGGATCTCCAGGTTCCTTGGAGATTCAGCATCTAGAAGTTGATGGTGAAATGGTGACCAGAAACGCTGCTGGCTCATCTTCTTCCATTTTGTTGGCTGCTCGTTGGTCTGAGCCATGGTGCAACCACAGCTTGGATGTCTCATGCCAATACAGCCAATGAAATAATCAATGTTAATTGTCTTCTGGGCTACAGTACTTTTTTTCTTAGGTTACCTGAGCAACTGTTCTTTAATTTAATCGCTTTTCTCCTTTCTTTTAGATCACATCCAAAGGGAAAATAGTAAAATATGGGATTCAGGAGAAGATCAAAGACTTCTCTTATCAAAGTCTGACACTGCATATAACTAAAGAGATGGTTCCTTCAGCCCGTCTTCTTGTCTATTACATAGTTACAGGAGAAGGAACTGCAGAGTTGGTGGCTGATTCAGTCTGGTTAAATGTACAACAAAAATGTGGGAACAGCCTTGAAGTAAGCAGCAAACCATCTCCTTTCTGTATTAATTACACCATCCATTTCTCTTTAATCATATGGGCAAACTCCAGAATGTTCTGAAGCCCTGTTGAAATCCACTCGATTTCCTGTTGAATATCATATTTGGGTTTTCACCTTTACAGGTCAACATCCTGAAAAATGGAAGATCTTACCAACCTGGAGAAGCTGTGTCACTTTCCATGACATCTGAGTTTGAGTCTCTTGTTGCTCTGTCAGCCATGGACAAAGCAATTTATGGAGTTGCAGGAACAAAACAGAAATCTATGGAAAAAGTTACGTCAGGTCAAAAGGAAAACTTTCAGCATTATTGATGCATGTTTAGATTAGGAAACATGCCACATCCATTTGGTCTGAGAAATGCACACAATGCTGTATAGTAAATGAAAAAGTCCTAATTCTTCATCTGTCAATAATTGGCTAGATTCACACAACAGAGTGAACTTTCGGTTGCATGAACAAACCACGGGGGGTTCCATTTATACAGTATGCTGATTTGTTACAATGTTTTTACTTTGTTTTAATCATTTTTAGTCACCCAGGGTCATGTATTTGAGATGGGCAGCCTACTTATTGACTGACTGACTAACTAACTAACTAAGTAAGTAAGTAACTGTTGTGTGCTTCAGATAAACCACCTTACAGCTTAACGTGATGACCTGGCGAGCATACTCAGACAATTGACTTAGTTCCCAAAAACATTATGGATCACAATGTAGTCAGTGCTTTGCATGAACCTAGCCATCAGATCTCTTTACTCAGAGAGTTCTACAGCTGTTGGAGACTCAATTGCATGTTGGGAGGGACTTGGGCAAAATCCACTTAAGGATCCTCCTCCTTTGGCAGACCCTGGTGTTTTTTCTTGGGGACAGGCAGTGTCCTCTGAGTCACATCAGAGCAGCATCAAATGGCTGACTCTCTCGTAGCTGACAGCCTTCGATTGCTGTAAGTGCTAAACTGTTCTAATTACTAACTTGCTTATTGTATTTTGGTTTCCTACAATGCTGGATCACAGTTGTGCATTAATCTTTCCACCAACTGCTACTGCTTGGGCCACTAGAACAGAGAAATATGCTTAAGAGAAGGTACCAGACAGGCTTCAGAATAATCCAAAGAGGTGCAGTTCACACATTAGAGATGACCAACTGGAGATCGCATAGCCAAGTTCAGACATTTGGTTCCCCAATTTGCCAACTGGCAGGGGAAAAAACACTGTAGGAAGACTTCTGTTGGAACCACCCACTTTTCCCTAAAATGGTTCTTGGAGTTATGCTATAGCTGCAGAGCGTAAGCTAGTGCAGGAATATTTGGGGAGGCAGCAAAGGAGCAGCTGATGATCTTTGAGAGCAACACATTTTGGGTGCCCTTGTCTTCCAAAGTTGCTGAAACGACTGCCAAACTTTTTACAATGTAGGAATAGAGCAAGAACATGGTCAGTTTTGCTATGGGGAAGCATAAGGATTGACGACATGACCCTGCGGTGACTGATTAAGCAATAGGAACAGCTGGTCTCATTAACTTTTGGTTTCCTTGACATTAAGTCCAGTCGCGTCTGACTCTAGGGGGTGGTGCTCATTTCCATTTCAAAGCTGAAGAGCCGGCGTTTGTCCAAAGACACTTCCTCCGTGGTCATGTGGCCGGCATGACTACACAGAATGCCATTACCTGCCCGCCAAAGCGGTACCTATTAATCTACTCACATGTGCATGTCTTCGAACTGCTACATTGGCAGGAGCTGGGACTGGCAATGGGAGCTCACCCTGTCACGCGGATTTGAACCGCCGACCTTCCGATTGGCAAGCTCAGCAGCTCAGCAGCCCGCAGCGCCACCGCGCCCCTCTGTTAACTTTAGCACTGTGCAAAATGCATGCATGCATTTCCGTTTCTGTTGAGAATGATTTTGACAAACGCATGCATTATAAACGGAATGCTTACGTCTCACTTTACAATGAGTCTTCTCTTCTCCTCTGCAGGCTCTTCTTAAACTGGAAAAAAGTGACCTTGGCTGTGGGGCTGGGGGAGGAGAAAACAACGTGGATGTGTTCCGGATGGCCGGCCTCACCTTTCTCACCAATGCCAATGCCGATGACTCCAGAGAAAAAGGTGCCTGTTTCCTTTTAACCATGACATAACTGTCTGTAAACTTCTAGCCCTGAATTTCTGAAAGTGCAAAATTATTGTATCTGATTTACCAAATTGCTTTCTTGTCTTATTTTTTTTATGTTGAAGTAGGAACCATTTAGATACTATTGGATAGTGTTACTCTCCTAGTGTTTCAGGTAGTCCTCACTTAACAACCACAATTGGGACCAGAAATTTGGTTCCTAAGCAAAGCAGTCATTAAGCAAATCTGACTTGGTTTTATGACCTTTTTTGAAGCAGTTGTTAAGCAAATCACCATGGGCGTTAAGCAAACCACGTGGTTGTTAAGTTAATCACGGGGTTCCCCATTGATTTTGCTTGCCAGAAGCTGGCCAGGAAGGTAGAAAATGGCGATCATGTGACCACGGGATGCTGCGATGGCCATAAATGTGAACCAGTTGCCAAGCTCCCAAATCATGATCATGTGACTGCGGGGGTGCTGCAATGGTCGTAAGTGTGAGGACTAAACCACTAAACAAATGGTTGTTAAGCGAGGACTGTCTGAAGTTCTTTCTCCATATGTCCTACTTCAGTGAAGTGCTATCTGGGTTATTGGTAGGATCTGCAAGAACAAAGATCACACAGATGATGCTTCAGGCCAATAGTGAGCCCCAAATTGGTTTGTGGTTTCTCAACGTTTTGAAGCAGAAAGGGCACAAGAATTGCATGTTCTCTCTGAAATAGGTCTAATGCAATTAAAAATAATAACCCCCACTCCCAGCATTGTGAAGAAATGGAAAATCCAGGGCTCATCTAGGGGGTTCAAGGCCTCAACCATTTTCAGCCATTGCTGTGTTTATTGGATTCTTTGAACCCTTTCCCAAATATTAAGTCTGGTTTAGAAGATCAAGAACAAGCTTGGCAAGCCTGTGTTTTATCTTGGTTTGTCTTAACTAAGCATGGTTTCTATTTAGGGCCGAGCTATTGTTTCTTTTAAAACAGAAGTGGTAATGTTCGAGAGCTGGGGATGTGTCTGACAGAGATGTGTTCCAGTGACTTCCTTTTGTGTACCTTGTGTCTGTTTTTGTAAAAGCATTGCTGCTTCTCATCACCGACGATCTATTTTACTGCAATTTGCTTCAACAGATGAAGCTTGCACGGCGATCATCAGAGCAGCCCGCGCCATCAGCAATGAAGTTGCAAAACTAGGTATGCCAAAAAGCCAAATATTTTGCTGGAGAGCAACCAGGTGAGCAGATCTGCCCTGCTGCCCTGTTTCATACATGTTCCATCTGGCAATGGCCATGTTTTTCTGTGTGAAAACGTGGTGTCTGTCCCCTCCCCATGAGCAGTCCAGCAGTGCCCGGATTCCGACTGTTAAAACAAGACAGTTTCGGTTTCCCTTACCCCCCAAAAGACTTCTGCTACCAAAATAGCTACATCTGGCCTTGGTACTGGAAAACTTCATATGAAGATACATTGTGGGTCATACCCTTGCCACTTCCATAGTGCAGCAGGACTGTGGTACCATTTCTACTACTTACTTATCTCATCAGTGACCCAGGACTAAAGTGAGTTGCTTGTTCATTCTTTCCTGTTCATCTCTTGGAAAGAATACAGTTCTGGGCTTTTCTCCCCACTGCCTCACCCAGCAACACCCAAAATGAAGGGCTCTAAGCCACAGGTTGCCATATATTGCATTATCCTTCCAGTTGGCCAGTATAAATCGCCGGAACTTCAGAAGTGCTGTCGGTTTGGAGCAGAACCTTACCCCTTCCCGCAGACGTGCCAACAGAGAATCAGCCGTATTAAGGGTTCGCCGAGATGCATTCATGTTTTCCGGACTTGCTGCGAACATGCATTTAAGATGAGACTTAATGAAACACACAAACATTTATTACTGGCAAGGAATGGTATGTATATACCGTACCTAGCATATGTATGTGTACCCCTTTTATTTTAATTTGTCAACTGACGTTGTGTTCTTGTGCTTTTGGTATGGTTGATCGACTAATCAATAAACTTAAACTTAACTAACATAGCTCCTTGAAACGTTTTCCTACTTAGTGTAGGAGAATAGATTTCTGGCAATAGGTAGCCTTTGGACTAATTTCCTGTCTCTGCCAGTTATGGAAGGGTATGGAAAGAACAACGGTTTTCTCTTCCAGTAGAGAAGTAGATGGGAGGACAGGAAAGAAAAAGTAAGATGACTGAAAAAATTTAGGAGGTGCCTGGTATAGGTGGTCCTCGGTTAACGACTACTCATTCAGTGACCATTCGAACTTACGACAGCACTGAATGAGTGGTACTTATGACTGGTCCTTTAAATTCAGGCTGTTGAATCACCCCCATGGTCACATGATTGCGATCCGGGTACTCGGCAACCAGCCTGGATTTCTGACCATCTCAGCATCCCAGGGTCACAAGGTGGCCATTTGTGACCTTCCCTGCAAGTTTTCCACAAGCAAAGTTGGCAGGAAGTCAGAAGTTGTGGTCATGTGAGGTCCTCACTTAATGACCCTGGTGGTCCTCACTTAATGACAGTAACTGGGGACTGCTGGAATTTCTGTGGCTAAGCGGCACAGTCACATGACGTTGCACTTTATGACTACATCGCTTAGCAATGGAAATTCTTGTCCCAATGACTGTCATTAAGCGAGGACTACCTGCATCTTTTCTGACGAACAAATGTTCTTAAAAGGCATAAGCTTGTGTGAGCTTCAGCTGCCTTCATCAGATGCGTGGAGTGGCTAGACTGATGTGGGATTTAAATTGGGATGAAGCCAAGGGGGAAGGAGGTCAGGGAATTTGTGAGACAGACTGCAGGTCCCTTATCAATTCACAACCGCAATATGTTAAAAACCCATTTATTGAGATCGTTTGAGGTTGCCTTGAACTGTTTATGTCTCACTCAATGGAGCAGTTAAAGTCTTGTTTCTCCAGAATGGTCCCTTTGAGGTCTGCAATAAAGTGTCCCAGGAAATTGAATTGCTCTGATATTTGTTCTTCTTTTGAATCCTGATGTCAAACATGCCTCCATGAATTATTTGTCCCATTGGTCCTGCGTAGAATGCAGAGGGGCATTTCTGGCAGATGATGGCATCTGACATGAGTAAGAGGCAGAGAGATGGGTGAGTGAAATGAATAGCAAGGAGGGAAAAGCAGCTTACTAAAGGGAGAGAAAAAGTGATAGAGACCATGATGTTGTTACACAGAGCCTCTGATGCAAGGGGGTCTTGTTCTTGACCGAAACCAAATTCTCTTTCCTAGCACAGAGAAAGGATTTAAGACAGCCAGTTGATTCGCCGCATTTTTAAACACTCAGACAGGAATGTTCACAGGATAGGGGGCCTCCCTCATCCATGGGGCTTGCTTGCAAACAGGCCCATATATATTTTTTAGAAAGAAATGAATTCTTGCCCGCATATCATGGGATAAAGTATTTTGAATGGACTGTGATCTGGAAACTTCAAACAGATCAATCATTCCGTGAAACCAAATAACAGAGTTCAATAGGTCTGGAGAGAATAGGCCATTCCTATCATTCTTCTGCCAAGTCTCAGCAAAACTGTTAAAGGGAGCTAGCCATCATTCTTGATGGATGTTGACTCCAAAGGGTTTTGCTCTCTAACTCTGTAAATTATAAAACCCATAGATTTTTGCATCTGAACCAGGCAACTCCTGATTTCTGGCTGGCTACTATGCTAACATGGTGGGCTTCCTTCCTTCCTTCCTTTTTTTTTTTCTTTTTTCTTTTCCAGCCTTCAATGCTCTGTTAGATGTGGCTCCACAGGTCCGAAGTTTTTTCCCAGAAAGCTGGCTTTGGGAAGTCCATCCAGTTCAACGGTACAAGACTATATAACGTTGCCTCCTTAGAATGTGATTTGATCTCTTCATTAACTGTGTTATCATCAAGCAAAGGCACAATGAAATCAGGGAGAGCGGCCTCTGCCGAGTGAGACAAGGGTGACTTAGGTGGACCCTGAGTCTGCTTTAGTGATGCTGTTGGTAGAATTCGCTGCTGCAAAAGGTGGTGGCGGCCATCTTCCCACGATGGCCAGGCCTTCTCCAAAGGAACTTACCTTTGCCTTTCATGATGCCAGATGGAAAGGAAGACACCATTCCTTCACATTCTGTGCATCATACTGCCAGTAACAATACTTGAAAAGAATACTCAAGGATCCAACATCAAAGTATCACTGATGGTCCATTATAACAAGAGAAAATATAGCTTGGGTAACACTCTGGTATTCTCTTGTTTTACGGTGGATTTTGCCAGCTTCAAAACCCAAAGGCATCCACAGAGGAACTCTACTATGGTCTCAAGAGGCTTGTACAGATTATTTACAAGTAGGAGGCCTACTCTGAGATCGAGCTGTTCCTCGGCCCAGGTTAAATGTTACCTGAACAGCATAACTGATTTCTCCTCCTCCCCGTTGGTGCTTGGGTTGCAGTCTAGATACATTTATTTCTCTAATCATGTGACTAAAGGAGGGCTGCACAGGTTTATTCCACACTTCCAGCTTGGTACGGAAGTCTGGTATGGTGGACTTGAATGATTTAATCCCAATCCACCTCTAATCCAAGCTGTGTGTTTGGAGCGGTTTCAGAACGGCACAAGAGGAACCAAAGGCATCATTTAAATCACTTTGTATACATTTGTTAAAACAATAGGTTCTTTTAAAAAATAATCTAAATGCCAGGAAAGAGCATCTGTGCTAAAACTAGTGAATCAACTCTTGTTTTTATACCAAATGTAGCTTCAAGACCCTTCCTGTCACCTTGCCTGATTCTCTCACTACCTGGGAAATACAAGGTGTTAGCATTTCTGATCAAGGTACGTTAAATAATAATAATAATTAAAAAACTGACTCACAAGGTATTTTTAGGGAGCAATTATCAGAGAAAGCAATGGCTCTTCAGACGCTTGAACCTAGCCAGAGTAGATACGCCCACCCCAATTTTCCTTTGATCCTCATTATTTATTTATTTTATGTATTTATTAAACAGATTTATATAGCCGCCCAATTCACACATGGGGACTCCGGGCAGCTTACAGAATTGAAATCCGTAATATAAAAAAGCAATAAATTCCCACCCCACCCCCTTCCCCCAGCTTGCAAGTACATCTGGGCCTTATTTGCGTCAAGATTTGCTTCCTGCTGGCACTGAAACAGTCTTATGTCTAAAGAAGGACCGTTTATTGATGTCCTTATTTCTTTGGGTCACACAGGAATCTGTGTGGCTGATACACTAGAAGTGCAAGTCATAAAAGATATCTTCCTGAACGTCCATATTCCTTACTCTGTTGTCCGTGGAGAGCAAATAGAATTAAAAGCAACCATTTACAATTATAAAAGATCAGCAGCCAAGGTAAGCGAGTGGTTAAAAATGTTGCTTAGCAGTCACCTGTTCTTTGCAGGAGCAACTTTCGACAGCCATGATAGAATGCAGTTATAAAATGCTAAATTTGTATGGAACATTACTCACATATTGTTTTGGGGCACACCTTGTCTCCAGATCTGATTCCCAGTGGAAAGAGAGATCACTGGAAGCTTAAGCTGTTTTTGTGAAGTTTAGGTTTATTTTACATGTTATAGTTTACAAAAATACAAGCAGAGCTCAGATGGAGAGGTAAATAGTACATTCTTTAATTTTAACAACATCCATGGTTCTCAAAACTACAATTCCTCTGGCCAGGCCCTCTGATTCAGAGCAGCTTTCATTTCTTGAAATCTTGCTAAAAACAAAACAGGAGATATCATGCTACATTGACCTATTTTGCCAATCAAAAGCTTTTCATCTGCCAATAAACTGTTTATCTTACTCCCCCTGTGTGCAATGCCATGTAAACTAGATCTCACTGGTAAGGCAATCAGGGATAGATTTGACCTATCCTTGAATCACAGAAGGGCATTGCAAAGAATATGTGGCTTATGAAAAAGTTGGCTGTTAATTTTTTGGCTGGTTGAAAAATGAACACTCCTCTAAAACAAATACTTGCAGTTTTTTTTAGTGTTACATTCAGTTTTGGATGAAAAAGCTAAACAATCTTATGCCTATTCACACTGACATTTTAAGTCATAGTTAATTCTGATACAATGCTTCTCTTTTTTCCTATCTTCAGTGGTCCAAGTTATCTAAACAGTAGAATGTTAACCATCTTTAGTCTATATTGTACAAACACCTCTGTACCAAAATAATATGATGTATTGTGCATGTTTTACAACAATATAATTAAAAGGAAAGTGAACACTCTATCGGAGGGCCAGATTTAGGGTTGCTTCTATTGCTCCATTTTGCTGTGCTCCTGGCTGATGGATCTCTGACCCTTCATGGTGAATGTTTTAGTTTTGCCTGAAGATCAGTGTGCAAAAGGGGATCTGCCTCTTTGGATCTTCCGTCACCCAAAAGGATGGTTCACAGGGAAACACCTGTTCTCGCCTGAAGGATATCCAGAGCACTTCTATTGTCGTAGAAACATTTAAGGTTCTTCCTCTTGAGTTGGGCCTCCTCAGCGTCAACTTCACGCTTCAGAGCAACATAGGCCGTGAAATTCTCGTGAAGGCATTAAGAGTTGTGGTAAGGTTGAGCCCTTGGTCTTGGGGGTGGAGGGGAGGACCTTCCATGCACCTCTTTCAATAATAGTTTAGTGAAGTGTAGGATTGTCTGTTTCACCTGTAACATCATGCCTTATTGCTTACACATGGCACTCCGTATATCGCTCCCAGTTTTTGCAGGAAGACTCTGCGTTTGGCCAAGGGGCGGTATGGTTTGATACACTTGTAATGTATTCTTCTGACACTTTGGTTAGTGTAAACAAATTGGCTGGCAGAGGGGAATTTCATCCTGAGAAACAGCAGAGGATGCTTGGGCAGGTATGAGTTGGAGAAAGAGAGAGGCATGTCACCATTCAGTTAGTGCACTTCTGGGGGGGGGGAAAAGTGAATAAGAAAGAGTGCATGGTGTGCATAATTTTATCTACCAGTTCTTTGGTTTTAGCCTGAAGGTATTCGAAAGGAAATTTATGAAGGTCACGTGCTGGATCCACAAGGTGTTTATGGTATGTCTGTTCAGTTAATTATGAAAAAAAGAAAATAAAAAAGCTTTAACTAGCACCAGGGCCCTCCAGTCAAGAGGAGAGAGCAAGATAGAATCAATAATATTAATAACTGGGAGCATGACTAGAGACAACCGCAGATCTGTGTTTGGTCAGAAATAACATAAAACCCGCTTTGGAACCTCGCTCCTCCAGAAAGCTCCTGCTTTCCAGACACTCCTGTATTCCCTTTTTTAAAAGCCAGGTGCAACTTCAAGACAAGTTCTTTTACTGGGTATTCATACTGTATATCTGTCTACTCAGTCTTTAGGGTGCAGTAGCACCTACTTCATGGTCTCTGGAATTGAAACCTTAATAGAGGGTTCCTGGCCTACCCAACTGTGGGTAATGGTTGTTTGAAATGCCCTTCTCTTGGTCAAGAATATCTTTGATCAACACATCTACGCAAAGGGCTACCTCGTTCATGCAGACACACTCCCCTGTGGCCAATGTTGTTTTTACCAGTACATCTCTGGCCCAAACCCTCTGGATTATGACTACCTGCTTGCTCCCTACATATAGATAACACTTATTCTCCAAAGGAATAAGATGGTTTACACTTTAAGACAAGAAAGGGGTAACTATGAAGCTCCATCAAAATAGGCACAGGGAAGAAACAGAAAAATAAATGCATGTGTATGTATTCTTTCAAGATGCTTCCAGACAAATACATCTAAGTGCACTGAGACATTTTCCCCTGTTTTAAGAACATCACACATACTGTAGTCGCAGGGTATTTTCAGTGCCCTCATCAGTGGGAAGAAAAAGGCAATTCTTGCCCCACGGATTTCACCCTTTATAATTTAACATAGGGGATGCAATGGGGGTGGGGGGAGAGATACCACATCTCTCTCCCCCCACATATATGTACCACATATGTAAGGGAAAAAATATGCGTTTAACATTGATTACTAGTACTTCATGTGGATAGAAACGAATCAAGGCAGAATTGCTGCATTTTTATTAACCATGCAAAAGAGGTTAAGAACACTGTGTATGGGTCTGTTTGGGTGTAAATCCACCAATTTCAGCTGGCTTTTACACCATGGAAGGGTAATAGCAGGGCCAAGGATTAGAGCCTTACTTTTAGTAGGTTGTTTATGCAACATAATTTGAAATATATGACATTACTAACATAAAATCATTGTCTTTGATGCGGATTGTCAATGACAGGCACAGTGGTGAGGCAGCAAGAGTTTTATCACAGGGTACCAGCCTACATTGTCCCCAAGACAAGATTCGAAAAGATTCTCAGTGTGAAAGGTAAGATCAAGTGAGAGAAGGGATGGGCACTGTTTTTCACTTGCTTGTGGTTTTTTAACCCTCTGAATTTTGAATGGGCCAATTCAGCCTAGGATAAGGGCTCCCTCCCTCTACATTATTTATTTATTTTGGGAGGGAGGGAGGAATTAAAAGAGATGCGAGTTACAATGAAAACTCTGGGCCTTGAACTATTTATTCAGCCAAATTGACTTCCCATGAGGGTTCTTCACTGACCCATCATCCCCATCTGGAAGCGGGAGTGGGTAGCCTGAAATGATGAACAAATAACTGTTAAATATCTGAAGCTTGTGTGCACAGCATGAATCTGTAAAAAGTGTATGTTGTGGTTTCCCTCTCCTCTCCTCTCCTCTCCTCTCCTCTCGTTTTCGTATCCCATTTTATGCTTCCTTGCTGGATTTCACACTTTCACAGGAATCCTTCTGGGTGAAGTGATCAATGCTGCTGTTAAACCAGATGCGCTGAAATTACTTGCTGACCTCCCCCGAGGGAGTGCAGAAACAGAATTGATGAACATTGTCCCAGTGTTTTATGTGTATGATTACCTGGAAAGGACAAAGTCCTGGGACATCTTTGGCGAGGGAAGTCTCAAACCCCAAATTACCATGTCAAGGAAGATGAAACAAGGTAAAATTGCATCCTTTGGGCTGTGAATCTGCCAGTGTTGTAGATGGGAAGGTCAGCAGGATGCTGACCTGCCAAAACATACCTGTTGAAGGAAGGGATTTTGCAACTGTTAGAGCTGCATGGAGTTGTCAAGTCCAGCTCCCCTCAAACTGGGGGTCATTTCTGCATCATTTATAATGATCTTTAAAAAAAAAAATCATCCTGACTGTCTGTCTGGCTCCATCCATCCATTTTGGGGCACATTTCTACATTTTCCCCCCTTAGTTGGATTACTGAATTTCAGTTCCTATACTGATCCCATATGTCAGGGACACTTAACCATCTGCCCCTTTGAGAGCCTGATGAAACCTATGGATGCCTTGTTAGAGAATATATTTAAATGCAGAATAGAAATGAAACAAAACGAAACATAGATATAGACTGTATTACAAAGAAAACCAGTTGTGCTCAAATAGTTATCAAACTATTGAAAGAAAACAAATATGTCATGTTGGACGTCCCATTGATTTCAATTCTTTTGTTTCAGTGGTTGCAAAGGTTGAAAATCCTGTTGTAATTTTTTCCTATCCAAGTTCACAGATCTCCTCAAATTTATACACGGACCCCCAAGAGGTCCGTGGACCCCAGATTAAGAACCCCTGCAGTAGGTGTAAATTAGGTGAACTGATATCTCCAGGAAGGAAAGTCAGAGTAAATGGAACTGCTACAGGGAGTGGCTGTCAGGGCCAGAGAGGCAAGTGCTTGGGGACAGAGATGCTACTCAATTTCCAGAACAGAAGACAAAAGCCTGGGAGAAAGTGGTCTAAGATGGGCTGATGGTGGATTTATTGCATCAGTTGGATGTGAATTGGAAAAATAGTTGGAAAAATGCCAAAGAAGGTTGGACATGGTTGATTCTTGGCTTGTAGACTACCAGGACTATAAGCTAGATGGGGAAATCACAAAGCTGAGGGAGTCTTTGCCTTTTAAGATATGTATGAGCTCTTGGAAAAGAAATGTTTTTTTGGGTTTCTCAGGAGTCATCAGTGTCCTGTCTTTTCAAAAGCCAGACTTCTCTTACAGCATGTGGAAGGATGGAGAAGCCAGTACGTGGTAAGTGAAAGGTGTCTGAGAGCCAGACATGTCCAGAACAGTTCAGATTTCATTCCTTGGAATTATATCACGTCAAGAGGAAACTCATGTTTTTCCTTCCTGTGACGTTATTTGACCTGACCTCCTGCCTTGAACAGTGGGAATTATGACAGATTTGCAGTATTTCTGCTTCTTTCTACATATGCAGGTCAATTATTGGCCAACCCCATGTAAGGTCTCCAGAAGAACACGACTCTCATAGTAGATCTTCTTCCATGGGACAATCAACACTCTAAAATTAGTTAATATACATGTATTTGCAACCGTAGGTTTTAGCAAAATCCATTTAAAATGACAACAATCCCTATCAACACATCCCCTCTAGTATTAACAGCACTATTTGTCAACATCTGCTTTCGTATCTTCCTTGCGGCCATTGCAAACAATGCAACTTGTTTAGTTACATGTTCATCAACACCAGTCAATAGGTAGTAGATTTTTATTTCTAAACAAGCATAATTTAGTTGGATTAACAAAGGCGTGATGAATCTAGCTCTAGGTTCTTGCTATAATGTGCAAAATAGTAGGTCATGGCTGTAAATGCTCTAAAAATGTTGCTAGGTCAGACTCCAAACACCAGCTTTCTGCATCTTCTCAGGCTTCTATGAGTGGGCAGTGCTTTCTTCCCTTAGCTACTGGATCATTCCATCATTTTTTTGGGAGAGAAGGGGCTTCCCAGTCTGACACAAGGGAGCAGCCCCATTATATAGATTCATCTTCCCTAAGAGCCTCTTATTGACAGATAAAATAAATACAATCATGAAATAAGGAAAGGATCACATGGCCAACGTCTTTAGCTATGATGGATGAGTGAAGACCCTTTTAATAGCTGAAAGCTGGGCTTTATATTTTCGGGAGGGTGAGGATTGAAGATAATGAAGTAAAGTGAGTGGGGTTGAGCCCTACATGTGAACAGGGGCAGGATTTGTCTGTGTTTCCCCTCTGTGGGTTTTCTTTTTAATCGTGCTAAATCTGCCACTAGAAAGGAAGAAACTCAGTTTTATCCTTTGGTATGGCAGGCTTACAGCGTTCGCCCTAAGGATTTTTGGACAAGTTCGGCGATATGTGCCTCATCAATTAACTTCGGTGTGTGACTCTCTGAGATGGATGATTGATATCTGTCAAATGGATGATGGATCTTTCAGGGAAGTCTCAGATTACAAGCCAGTAACGCTACAGGTATGGAAGTAGACTAAAAACTAGGTGAACCAAGATTCATCTGTTGCTCTGTTGAGCTTCAGTTTGTGGAAGGAAGAGAAAATATTATATCTCCTTTCCTTCATGCAATAAATAAATAAATAGCTTGATGCCCCTGCCCTCAGCTAGAACTCTTAGCCTGGCAGAAGACCCAGAATTGTAATCCTGTTGAGTCCAGCTTGTTTCCAACATATTGTTGCTCAAGACTTTGTAATGGCTTCCTAGAGTGTATATTTTCCTTCCTGCATTTCCCATGTTTCTGATAGGATAAAGTTGTTCCTTACATTTTGTTACTGCACTGTATAGAGTTTTCCTCTGGCATTTTTGCACTAGGATTCACGGATTAGCCCTGATCTGTTGTTCTTTCCACCTGTGTTCCATTAAATCCACGCCCTCATGTTACAGAAAGCAGCGCATGATAAATAGAATTTAGTCTGGTTTATTTTTCGGTTTGTTATTACTGCAGTCGTAGACCAGAACGACTGAAAAAGTAAAAAAATAATACGTCGGAACCAAGTGTTGTCTAGCTAAAATGATACACCAGAGCATATACCAAATGCGCAGGGATCTGGGATTGAAACTACTTCCCCTGTCTACAGGGTTTGGGAAAATTTGGATGGAGAATGTCTCAGTAGCTTTGGGTTGGATTGGGTGAAGCTTTCAAAGATGGGTTGGTTGTTTCAGAAGGGTGGGGATCCTTTCTGGTAGAGTTTTGTCATGACTGCTCTCTGCACTGATGACTGAGTGGTTAATTTGTATAACGATGTATGCGGGGAGCTAAGAATCAGGGCAGTGATAGATTTTTGCCTAAGCCTTAACTTGTGTGTTGCTTTTCAAAGGGGACATTACGTGATCAGCAGAAAGAAAACAGTCTGTATCTCACAGCCTTCTCCTTGATTGCCTTTGAAAAAAACAGGGACCCGTGCCCCTTCCAGGTGGGTGTGTCCACTTTCCATTTATCAGCGGCATCACTGCTGCCATGGATTTACCCTGGTCAGAACTCAGCATCCTTTTTGACCAATGTTTATGCTCTGCCAAGGATTGCCAGAGATTGCTAGGATTTAAGTCTGCCCAGCTCTGCTTTAACGATATTGGCATAGTTTGACCTTTGCATTGAGAAGCAGATGGTGACAGAATTCAGATTAAAAATGGAGGAGCATAATGCTGTATCGGTTATTTCAGACCCGTCACTATTATTTTATCCATCTGATGGGATATTTTTCAGGGTAATATGGGGAGAAGAACCCTGCATGCTGTGGCCATAAGTGCTTTGGGAGAAAGGCGGGGTGTGAAAAACCAATGTGCAACCAAGCAAAATAAGTCTTTTGCCTTTACAGAAATATGAAGATGCTAAAAACAGAGCTGTCACTTATTTGTTGGAAAACATCGAATCCTCACAGAACACCTTTGTCTTGGCCATAGTGACCTATGCACTAACTCTAGCAAAGGTCAACCAGCCTGCCGCTCATTCAGCCTACACTCGGTTAAAAAATGAAGCACTGGTGAAAGGTAAAGTTCAGACCTACTTATTCCAAACCAATTCACCTGGTGATGATGGCACACCCTTATAAACACCAGCAGCCCATCATCCTCTGGGCTCCATCCACCCACCCACCAGTAGCCCTCATCTTCTAGGCTCCATCCACCCACCCACCACCCACCAGTAGCCCTCATCTTCTAGGCTCCATCCATCCACCCACCCACCCACCCACCAGTAGCCCTCATCTTCTAGGCTCCATCCACCCACCCACCACCCACCAGTAGCCCTCATCTTCTAGGCTCCATCCATCCACCCACCCACCCACCCACCCACCAGTAGCCCTCATTTTCTAGGCTCCATTCATCCACCCACCCACCCACCCACCTGTAGTCCTCATCTTCTAGGCTCCATCCATCCATCCATCCACCCACCCACCCACCAGTAGCCCTCATCTTCTAGGCTCCATCCATCCATCCATCCATCCACCCACCCACCAGTAGCCCTCATCTTCTAGGCTCCATCCATCCATCCATCCATCCATCCATCCATCCACCAGTAGCCCTTATCCTTTAGTCTTCAGGTCAGGCTGGCCTCTCCAACTTCCACAAGAAGCAAGGAGGACATACTCTCACTGGTCCTTGGTTCCTTGGCCAGAGGATTCTTCCTTCCCTACTGTGAATATTGTTATCTCCGTTATTTCCCATTTGCAGAGAACCCCCAAATGTACCGTTTCTGGAAAGAGACTCCCATCAAATTTGATGCAAGCATTCCTTCTGAGAGTAACGCCAAGATGGTTGAAACCACTGCCTATGCCTTGCTTTCCATTTTGCTGAAAGGAGATCAAAATTATGCCAATCCAGTCATGAGATGGTTGACAGAAGAGCAGAGATTTGGGGGTGGATTTTATTCTACACAGGTACCAACTTTCCCTCTCCCACTTCCTCCAGGTCATTTGCAAGGATGTTGGGCATCTCAGAGCCTTAGACAACACCTGCAGCATTCTGTTGACCTCCAGGCAGATGTGCAACCATCAGTGAATGCTTACTTAATACAATGACTTAACTTGCTGCTGAACAACATACTGCTAGTAGCATTCAACCCATTTATTACCATTTTGTGAACAGGAGTATCATGGAAAACCTTGTCAGGTGCTTGGTGACTAAGAAAAAGAGATGAAGTAGTCTGGCATGACTTTTAGTTAAACCCATTTGGGCTCCAAGTAAGAAATCATCCAGATATTCCCTGCCAACCACTTCATGTTCTGTTTTAACTGATGCTGATTTCAGTCAGGCTGGTTTGCAGTTTCCTACATCCGCTTTCCCCAACTTCTCATGATTGTTGATGGCATCTGTTCATCTCCAGCTTCTGGCAATCAACATTTTAACTTGTATTTGTTTGTTGTTTATTTTATTGATCAGTTTTATAGAGTTGCCCAACTTGACCAGTTCTGGGCTGCTTACAGTAAAAACAACCAATTTTTAAAAAATCAAATAAGAAGGCCAAAGCAGAATAAAAAAAACAGAAACTAAAAAGGACAATTATGCAGAAACATCCAAAGATAACAACACCCCATCCCAGGGTGTCTTCCAAGAAGGAAGACAGGACCAGAGCAATGCAAAGATCACCCCATCCCAGTTCCACCAAAGGTCATCCATGAACACAATCAGTGTCATCTCCATACTATGTCCTGGCCTGAAACCCAACTGGAAAGGAACCAGATATCCCATAACAGGCTCAAGAGCCGTGTACAAAATGGACACCTTTCATGATATTAATATTGTAGGGATTTTGTTGTACGCTGTTCTAGTGCTCAGTTATGGATTATTTGGATCCTTTCCAGTTGGATTTCACACTGGGACATAGTACGGAGATGGCATTGATCATGTCCAGGGTGACTTCTGGTAGAGTTGAGATGGGGGTGATGTGACTGTCAAGTTTTTTTGATCTCTCAGTCAACTGTCAATCATAGTGCCCATCTGGGATAAATAACTCATTTTTTTAATATAATGGAAATGTACATACCTTCTTAAAGTGCAGCTTCCAGAACAGGTCACAGCAGTTAAGATTATGTCTGTTTAGTGTCCAAATTTTACTTGTTCTTCCAGATTTGTTCAAACTGGCCACTTACTAGCAACTACATTTTTCCCTGAAATTCCTGTTGTAATCTCTTTCCTAAAAGTGGAAACACAAACATGTCCAGTCTACATGTATGAACAGGGCAGCTTAACTAATTGCTAAACGAATGGCTAAATCAAAAATCTAAATTAAAAGCATTAATAAGAAACACCTTATAAAATACTGTGCATAGGAGGTGACTATGACTTTCTATCCAGAAGAGGCCAGGCCTGAAGAACGGAGAAAAGGTGGTGAAATATATTCTTTCTATTGCCTTTGGGGATTAAATCATTTATTTTCTCATCCCTGAAAACGAGAAAAGGATTTATTTTTCTCAGTGAATAAACAATGTGATTGCTTCACTTCTGATTTGTCTCTTTTTGCCTTTTTTTCGCTGATTTGACAGGATACTGTTAGTGCTTTGGAATGCCTGACAGAATATTCCATCCTCATTAAACGGCTTTCTCTGGACATCAACGTCAAAGCGGCTTACAAGTTTCACGGGGATTTTCAGGAGTACAAGCTCACAAGAAGCAATTACATTGGCAGGGCTGTGGAAGTAAGGAAATAAATTGGGGGTGGGTGGGAGATCAAGGAGAGTAGATATTTGGAGTGACTTTTCATCCAGTTGGTCCATTGGCCAAGAACTTTTTTGTGGGTTACAAGGAAGACAAGGTCAAACCCGGCCAGGTAGACAAGGTTCTAATAAAGAAATCCAAAGGCCCAAAGAATTCCAGAATTGTGGGGGGCAGAAACAATCCCAAAATTCAGGAGGAATGAAAAGAGGAGTGGGGTAGTTTCCCACTTCAAAAAAACATTTCAATACTGGGCCCATGAGAACAGCCCTATTCCTCTTTCCCCCTTCCTGATTTTAAAGACGGGCATCCATTCCCCAAGCCATTTTCGATGTGTTCTTCTTGAAGCTAAGCCACCTCGGAGTTTGAAATGAAACCATTCTCCAGCTGAGTTACTTGTAAATCAGAGATTCTGCCTCCAAAGTAGTCTAGTTGGTGTACCAGCCCACATGGACAGTTTCTCCTGGTGTGGGAGGCAAATTTTTGGCCAAGTTGGGAATACCTCATGCTTGAGATTGAATCTGTGTTATCTGAGTTGAAGGCATGGATTCTACCAATGACCTACAAACTTCTCCTGTAAGCTGATGATGGTCCACAAAATTTCAGAGATGAAGTAGGAAAATCCTTTCATGCCACGATCATTCTTGGCATTTTGGCTTTTCCTCATCCATTTTTCTTGTCTTCCTTCCCCAAGCCAACCTCCTATCCTCTAGCTTTCACATCTTAGCTTTTTTTTTTTGCTCTAGGTGAACGAGCCATTTCACAGATAATGGTAAACCAGGATTCTAATGAATCCTCATTTCCCATGAAGATCTGTGTATCAAGTAGCTGAAAATATCCAGGTCAAGTTTATAATAGCTTAACAAGAACTTTCTACAGCAGCAACGGGGATTAATGTCCTTTTTTCCGTTTCTTTGCATATTTAGGCTCCCTTGAATGAAGGTATAGGAGTACGCACAGGGAGCAACACTGGATTAGCATTCGTGAATGTACGTGGACAAAACACCTTCATTTATTTACATTCTGATGGTGCTTCTTGCATCAAATGGCATCCAGAACCCCAAATATCTAAATATGCTTTCTCCTGTTCAGAACACTCCAAACTATAACATGTTGTGAATCCAGCTGACAGATGGATGTGGGAGAATGAACAAGAAAATGAGTGTTGGAGCTCAGGCCCTTCAACATCTGGGTTGAACATATCCATTTGGCTAGAATACAATAAGATATCGGGTTTTTTTTTTTAGTTTTGGACCTGAAGGTCTCGTTATTGAATTGGCTAGAAACATACAGTAGTCGATAGAATACTACTGTCATCTGGGATAGATGATCTTCACAAATTTAAACCTTTGACTTACCTATTTTACATATATTATAACAGTAACTAGAAACTGGTTGGTGAGTTCAAAGTCTCCACCTTAATTTGGTTCCGTCTTTCTTTTTATTTGGACATATACAGCTGAGGAGCGTATATTATAAGAGCACTGTCTCTGAGGATGCTTGTGACTTCCAGCTGAAGATTGATGTCACACGAGATGGTGAGCAACTCTTTTTTTTTAAATTAAACTGGAGAAAAGACAGTTAAGGGGACAATTGGGTCACTCCCTTCATACCTCTGAAGGGATGGCACAGTGATTTCTTTCCCCTATTTCTCCCACCGTGGATTGTGTCCATGACAAAAGAAGGGATTTCAACTAAGCGCTAAAACTATTTGTTACTAAGACCAGCCTGGAAGGCAAAGGTGAGGGGGCTTCCTTCCTTGGAGATTCTTTAAGTAGTGGGGGATGGCCACTTACATTAATGCTGTAGTTATGAATTTCTTGGATCATCTTTAAACACAGACTAAATAAAAACAAGTTTAATGCTTAACACTTATGGAACTCTAGGTTGGAATTTTCTGTCCATAAAGCTCTTTAGGGCATATCCTGAAAGCAATCCTATTTACCGTAACTGACCTCTACAGACAGGCTCTACTCCAACATAGCTCCGATGACCTCTGTAAGGTAAAAAAGGGCCTCAGGTTGGCAAATACTTCTGTAAACAATTCCTTTCTGAAGTGCCCCAAATTTTTCAGTCTGGGCGGGTGGCAAGAATGCATTTCTTTCCTCTGAATAGGTGGAATTGGGATTGGTGTTTTTGGCCACTTCATGCTCTGCTGGATAATTAATACTGAAATCCTGATTTTTTTAAAAAAAAAACAACACACACCTTCTTTTGCATATACAGAAAAGAAGTACTACCTGCTCTTCAACGAAGTCCGACTGTTGGTCGCCTGTGCAAAGTAAGTCTGGATAACTTGAGGCTGTTGCGGTGTCAGAAAGAGAAGGAAGAAGAGTCGTTACTTTTGATACGTTCTCTCATATTTTTTTCAGTCTGTGCTTTGAAGCTATACAGGGAAGAATATGGTTAGTTTTTGAATGGGAGGCAATCATGAAAAGACCACGAGGAGATCTTAGGGCTGTAAGCTAGACTGAGAAGTAGAAAAAATATCCTTCAAGAAGGCAAAGGCCAATCATTTCTATACTGTTGCTAAGAAAGCAACATAGACGCCTTCATGAAGTCACCAGGACTTCAGATCAGCTTGAAGGAGACTTGCTCTTTTCCCACCTTCTGCCCTTTTGCTTATTTTTGGTTCTTCTGTAATTTTGCTTATTTTTGGTTCCTCTGTAATTTTCTCATCCTGCTCTCACATCCTACAGTTTATGCCCCACCATTGGGATCAAGGGTTGGTTTTATTGATGGCAACTCCCAAAACAGTGTGACAAGTTCATAGAGCGACCATAGATGGCCCATGTCAGAATCAAAGAAAGTGGTTGTCTCCCATGGAGTCAGTTGCTATTGTTTCCATTTTTCACTCTGTGTAGGTACAAACCTCGTAAGAGGACACCACAATTTTCTTCTCCCCATGCAGTGATAGATATCTCTATTCCCAGTGGGCTGGAAGCAAATACAGAGGACCTGTCTGTTGTAAGTAATCTCGACATCCCTAATTTTTAAAAAAAAGCAATGTAGTGAAACTTTAATTCAGTATATATTTTGAGTACAAATATGTATTTAATTCAGTATATATTTTTGAGTACACATATGTATTTCTAAACACACTGAGTCTCAAAATAATTTTTTGTTGTTGAAAACTGTCCTGTACAAATTCACAAAACTGTGAACTCTAATCAACTCACATACGGCTACAGCTAGCCCTATGGCGATTCAAATATCTATTTAACAAAATAGGAATGTTTTTTAAAAAGTTAGTCTTTTATTCACTGACGTCGATACTCTTCCAGAATGTATCAGTCCAAAATCAGCGGGCAAATGTTCTCACTTCTTTTTCTCAGCTTTCAAATAATGTTGACCAGCTGATTTCAGGATATGAAATAACACCAGATGGACACGTGGTAATGCAGGTAGATTCGGTAAGTTTCCTGTGGCATTGCCATATAGTTTTATTTCTCACAACGGTTACTGAATAACGATAATTTTTTGATCATCCTATATCTCCGAGCTGCATAATTAAAACTCAGTTGATTAGTCCAATAGAACTTGTTCCCTCCAGCCAAGTTGAGCAGGGTAGCATAGGAAACTGGTTTCTGCAAACTGCACCTGTATACAGATTAAGCTGTTTGTTCAAAGTGCAAATAACTGCATTCTGCCAGTCTTGTGGCAGTAGAGGAGATCAATGTATTTTCCAATATTCTGAAGCCCTGCTTTTTAATCAGTGGAAATCATATTATATTAGCATTCCTAGTTAAATGCAAGTGGAAGTGGCAGTTGGATGCCCATATTCGTAAAAACAGAGCTGCTGATCAGACTAAAGATTTGGGCTATTCTCTTTCACCAAAGAATTTCTGGGAATCCCCAAGTAGGAGTGTAATAACTTCCTTCTGCCCACATTCCTCAGCCAGTGGTGGATTTGCACACCCCACAAATGTAACTGATCTTCTTTTGGAAATTAACTAAGGTCCTATTGGCTCGCAACAAGAGCTGATACAGCAACACACTGAAGATCTGTGAAGTTTCAGTGCAAAGAGGCTGGGTATATAAATGTCATTTGTGGTTTCACTTACAACGAATTCATCTGAACTTACATTATTCCGATAGATTCCCGGAAATAATTTCCTGTGCGTTGGTTTCCGAATGACTGAAATTTACCGGGTTGGAATGCCAAGTCCAGGAACCTTCTCTGTGTATGACTATCACAACCCTGGTAAGGAATTCATTTTGGTCAGCTTTCCTCCAGTCTGGTCTTTCTAGGCTTGGCATATCAGTTCAGACCACACCAGTCTGTTGATGGATTTAGGCTGTTGGCTTCAGTATTGATTACTCTACAGCAGTGTTTCTCAACCTTTGTATTAGCTGGCTGGGGGATTCTGGAAACTGAAGTCCACACATCTTAAAGTTGAAAAGGTTGAGAAACACGGCTCTACGGAGTTGAACGCTGTATCTTATTTGGCCCTCAGCTTTCTCAGAAATCCACCTTATTTCAAGAGAATTGTGTGCCTGCTTTTCTTTCCTTGCCAATCCTAACCTAACTGGCACGATCAATCTCTCTCTGTTTCAAAAGAATGTAACTTTTTGTTTGTTTGTTTCTACAGATAAACGATGCACGATCTTTTATAATGCTTATGGAGAAGAGTCACTTGTTAAACTATGTGAAGGCAGTGAATGCAAATGTATGGAAGGTAAGTATCTTACTCCAAAGTAACCTGAATTACATAACCTGAACAAAAGTCCGAAGGGTACTAAAATATATTAAAATTAAAATTATGACATATTAAGAAGAAAGTATTAAAAAGCAACTCTGTGTTTAAATTGCAAATTAATTATCTCCATGTGTCATTAAGAGCCAACTCAAAGGCCAAGAATGAAAATAAGTCTTCAATTCAGGGTTTTAAATTCAGACTAGTGCTATCTCGCCAGTGAATTTTTTTTTTAGCGGTACTCCACGCTTAATAACTGAAGTTTTCATAAAACTGTAATTGCTGGCTTTTGATACATAATTCAGCATCACCCTATAATTTTAAAACTTTTTTTTCCTCTTCCCAAAATTATACCAATCGTACAAACATTAAACCAGATCGAGACAACCATAGAACAAAGTGATTTAAGCCTATAGAACTTTATTTGGATCATTTAGATTATAACATAATGTAAATTTCAGTTCTTTTAATCGCCTATTGTTCCATCAGTATATTGGGTCCAAATTTCTTAGCCATTTCATCATACCGTTTTTCACTTGTTCTTCCTCCATTTCAATTTTTTTTCGCTATTCACTATGATTTTCTTTTATGGTTTTTACCTTGTTAAAAATTTCTCCGATAAAAATGATAAAAGAATAACTTTCTTTGGATCACGGGGTTGGTATAAAGTAGCAATGCGGCAGAGCATCATTCATTGTTTGGGAAGCGGGTGGGTTGTTGCTGCTGTTTTTTTTGCAACTATTTTCTATTCTCAGTAGATCCTTTTTTTGGAGAGAATTGCAGGTAAATATAAAGCACCATCCAAATACTTCTGAACAGTGCACCAAAGTAAAGAAAATTCTGTGTCTGCTTGCTTGGACTGAAATTTAAGAAAAACGTGGGTTTAAGGTTTAAGGAGAGGCATGTGTTCCAACCATGTGCATCCTTGTCAAGCATAACACAGAATCCCTTCCAAAGACACCTTCCTGCTTAAAAAGATTCTTCTGCTTCCTCAAAATACAGTGGAATGTGGACATATGCAGCCCAGACTGGACAACTCTATAACTTTTGATACCCGGAAAGAGGCAGCTTGCCAGGAGAACATTGCCTATGGTAGGACTTCCATGTATAAAAGGAAACAGTTCCATAAACAAGAACGGGGCACCAGAAAGTGGATGCACGAAATGGTTCCTGGAGATATGTAGATCTTCTTTCTTGCCACAAGACCCACCCAAGGGTGTGTCCCAAGGCTCAGTTTTAAAGCAGGTTTTCCAACTTTATGTCGTGATCCCATTTCTAGGCAGCAAATTGTGGGAAGGAAGGTTGACATTTTGGGGGATTTTAGGAGGGGAGGAATTTGGGCAGCACTTCAGGTGCACATGCTTTCAGAGACCCCAAGGACGACCTGATGGTAGAACATCATTCAGGTGGAATTTCTGGGGGAAAGAAATAATCCTTTATTATCCCACACGCTGGATGCACGAGGTTCTTTCTTCCATCCGGATTTCATCACAGCCTCTCCAACTTCACTGACCTAGAAAAATGTGAAGGAGAATCAAATCGCGCAATGTGTGGAGGAGAGACCGTCAAGAAATCCACAGTGGATTAGGGTGTTGAGAAACCACCCCAGAACCATTTCCGGAACCCTGTAATCAAATTCTGTAAGCACCTGTGGGGAGGGGCCTGTAAAAGCAGAGCTTCCTTATCAGACAAGTCGAAAGGCGTAGATTTCAGGGCAAATGTGATGGTGGCATTTATCTAATGAATTGTTATTTCTGCTTTCTGCCCCCTTAGTGTACAAAGTGATTATCAAATCCTCCAAAGAAGAAGGAAGCTTTGTTAAATACAATGCAGTCCTTCTGGAACCCTATAAACTAGGTGAGGATGCTCCTTTTTCTCATCTAAGCAACAATATTTTTTGCTTCCTGCTACTCTGCAGCTTGCACGGATGATTATACTCTACAATTTACTATACTCAGAGCCATGTGCCCACTGAAATGCCATTGTCTTTCAACGTTTACGCTTCCCTGAATGTTATGGTTCAATCTGCCAGTCAAGATATGGTCCTAAAAATGCATCTAATAGTGGCAAGAATCCATAGAAAAGCATGTAAGCAGTGAAAACAACATAAAAGACGAGATATTTAGGGGGAAATCTCAGCAGAGGTCTCAGGACTAACCACAATTTATTTATTCGTTTAATTAATTCAATTTCCACGGCCGCCCATCTCGGCAAGTGACTCTGGGCAGCTTACAACAATAAAAACCATAAAACAGCTAGACTGAATTGCATTCAGAATACGTACACTTCGTAACTATTAGAGGTAATGTGCCCTCAATGGCAGACTTTGGCAGAAATGGGCCAGTTCCTTGTATCTGCTGCTTCTCAACTGAGGCTCTCCATGCTGGCTTAGGGAACATATTTTAAATCTTATACTGAATGCAATTATTGCTTTATGTTAACAGTGTGCCTTTCAGGAGCTCCCGGGGGGATTTGGGGTTTTCATAAATGAAAGTTTATGAAATTTGTGAAATTTCATAAATGAAAACAATTCGCTCAAAATTAATTTTGCCTCCATTTAGTAACTAAATGAACAATAGCAGATGCCTCTGTTGGGGCCCCAGCATCCATGAGGTTCCATGGTTTGGCTTGTTGATACCCATCCAGTGTCCTTCTTGCTCCCCTTTTAAGCAGCCCCAAATCAAATCTCTGCATGAAACCTGCTGAGCTTCCGCAAATAGTTTTGGCCCCGTTGACAGAAAGTTTGGTCTGTGGGTTTCCTTCAAATTCTTTCAACTCTTCTGCAGGGGTGACTTTTGCCAAGAAGAATGCCGAAATCATCTTTGTTAAAAAGAGCTCCTGTACGACTATTCAGTTCAATCCAGAGGAGAATTACTTGATCATGGGAAAAGAGGCCTTGAAGACAGGAGAGGGCGCCCTTGCCAAGTAAGCAAAAAATATTTCTGGTGGACTGGCAGTCCTTCACCCAAAACTCTTTGAAAAGGGTGGCAGTTTAGCCCTCTAAAAGGCCTCTACACTCTTTGACAAACACTATCCATATAAGGCAATCACAGACTCAGAGGAGCTTCTTGTCAATAATGTACAATCAGCTGTAGGGATCTATCACTTGGGGAAAGCCCAGATATGCATGTAGTAGGGAAGAACTTCTAAACAATCTATTGAAGTTGAGTTGTGGAACCATGAACTACTGAGTTACTACAAAGGGGTGGAAAACTGAATAGGGATACCGCTGAGGAGTAACAATAATCATGAAAAAGAGCAAGGTTGGAAGCCTAAATAAGAACATCTCTGCAAAGCAACATTTTGTGTGCATGCATGCTAGGCTGAAATGGTTCTCATCTTCATCTTTCTGGTTAAGTGGAACAGCCAAGTCCAAGACCTGGGCTGTGTAGACGTGTAACAAAATCACCAAGCAGAACATTAAAGCAGTGGCATCAGTGCAGATGGGGAGCTTCTTTCGGGTAGAAACTAAGAACAGGAGGAGGAGATCCGTGCGATTGTATGTAAGGACAGTTTTTGGTTTGAAAGTACTAAAAGGTATACAGGAGAAGTGTTGATGCTTGCAGCAGCGTTTGAAATAATGGAAGACAAGTGCTCAAAAGATTACTTCGGAGAAGCCAAATTATTTCTCTTGACGCTCCGAGCAAAATGAGGTCATAATTTCATTTTTTTTTCTTTTGGGGAATATGGGGGGGGGGGAAAATTGTGGTCCATATCCTAGTGCTGGAATTGCAGAAGGCTGCTACTGAAAACTTCAGCTGTGTTCTGAGTTGAGGTTGTCCTGGTTTAACCTCTGCCCCGATATGGTTTCGCTGGATCTTTCCCTGTCCCTTACATTGCACCTTGGCAAGGTGTGTGAATCTCTAGGATATTAAACATCAGGACACAGGAGTGAGTTTAACCACAGTGTTGTTAGCTGACGCTTTTTACAGCAGCTCTACCGGGCTTGTAACCTGCAGTGATAGTGCAGTAGAACACACCCAGCGGATTTCCGTCTTCCACCCGGGATGCCTCCATCAGCAGGAACATCTCCTGTTTGTCCATTTAAAATGCCATTTCTCTTCCCTGTAGATACCAGTATCCTTTGGATGACATGACATGGATTGAGTGGTGGCCTTCCTCAGATACAGCATGTGATGGTTGCCAAGACTTTAGACAATCATTGGATGAATTTGGCGATGATCTCTTTATCAGTGGTTGTTAAACGGTTGAAAAGTCCCGCAAAAGGTCTTAGGCTTCCTGAAATCGGCATTTTTGACAATTTGTTATGGACGTCCATGGGGATCTTAGGCACATAGGAATATGATCATGCTTTAGCTTATCCTAAACCTCCCTTTCTGCATTGGCAGGCAGAGAACATATACCTCAAAGGGTTTGTTTTCTTTTTTCATTCCCAGATCCCTTTTTCTTTCCCATTTGTTTGTTCTCTGCTTTCATTCCAAGTTTGGGGCACTTAGATGAAATAGGTGCAGGAGGTGAGGAAGAGATCAGAAGGCAGGAAGAACGGGTACGCCTCAAAAAAGTGGTACCTAGAAACTGTGTATATCGTATTAGACACTGTATTGACCAAATGGAGATTTGGAAGACGAGAAACCAACCCCAAACTCACCTTTCTGTTTTGTTTTGTTTTGTTTTGTCACCAGTTTCAAATAAAAGTTAAGATATTTCATGATTTGCATTTTATTTTTGCTGGGAATGAATGTAGCAATGAGAGCCAGTTTGCTTTGGAAGTTAAGGTGCAGGACGAGGAGCAGAGAGACCATGGATTCTAGCCCTGCCTTAGGCATGAAGTCAGCTGGGTGACTTTGGTCCAGTCCCTCTCTCTCTCAGCCCTAGGAAGGAGGCAGCAGGATTTCACGTCTGAAAACTTTGCCAAGAAAATTGCACAGACTTGTTCAGGTGCTTGCCAGGAGTCAAGACTGACCTGAAGGCATGTGTGCACATAGAAAAAAACAATCTGCCCATAGAAATTTGCTAGCTAAAGACATTAAAACCCTCCCCTCTCCAACATTAAACGTCATAATCAAAAGGCTGCCCACCTCTTGTGTAGGTGACTGCTTAAACTTGAAAAAAGCCAATTCGAAAGTTTCTAGTCCTCGTGACTCCTTGAAATTGTAGGCTATGCCTGCTGGAATTTCAAAAGCCAGCATGGAAGACTAAAGAAGAATTCCAGCGGCCAATATAAGGTGTTCTGGTACTCTTTCCTGACGAAAAAATCATCATCATCATCATAGATCACTCAAAATAGGGTAAATGTTCATATCTGATATATTTGATCGTATGTGTTTGTGTGTTTGTGTGTATGATAATTTGTTATATGTTCTCAACAGCGAAGCCACTGAAGATATCACTAGACCCAGAATTCAGTGAAAGTTGTAAATCACAGGTTGCCAATGCAGTTTCTACTGCAGGAAATGGGGGGCTGGCTAAAATACCTGTCCTAACAGTCAGGAACCACGCTGAGACAAGGAATAGGTCTCTAGTGTTTTATTACTGCTACATTAGACAGAAAATCCTAACAAACTGAAGAAGCGTGGGAAAAACCCAGACAGATAAACCCCAAAGTTAAGGCGGGTCTGCTCTGAGTTTCTTTGAAGGACAGTTCAAAGCCTCTAAACTACGCATGCGTTTTCCCCCCTGGATAGGGGCCCCCTCCTGCTCACCATCAGTACTCATGACAATACCCTCTGTTACTGTAATGGAGAAATTCTACCCATCAGAAACCTTTTTCTAATTTTGAGGAGCTGCTTGCATCCACTCTAGATACTTCCCTTCTGCAAGTCCCCCTTTTTCTTTTTTTAAGGAAAAAAAAAGACTGAACAGGGCAAACCTATGCCAAGACTCATAGCTTCACAGAAGTGGCTGGGACCATTTGGACTATCAGGTCTCTGTTTTGCTCTCTGCAGAAATCCCAGCCCAAGTATCTCCTAGAAATGGCTGTCTGGCCCCTACTCAGAGGTAAGCACCTCTGCATTCAACAGGACCAATTTTGGGGTATCGACCTGCAGGCCGAACTGCAAGCTGAAACTAACAATAAGTTTTCGGTACTTTCCGCAGCTGATCTATTTCCTCTGGTAATTCCCCCTCGGCTCATCCTTTGATGAGCTCAGAGAAGAGGCAAAAAACACTCCAAAACACAACAGGATGTGGCTGGCACAGAACTAGGGGCTCAAAGTGCTGGATTCCCCTAATGTAGGCAGCCAATCTGCAGCAGAAAGGTTTGCAAAGCAGCATTGCGCGGGTGGGAGACGGGTGCAGCTTGCAAATGCAACTGACAAGCTGGAGATGCTGGATTGCTGGGCATTTTGCAAAGGGTCCGTTGTTGTTTTTTTAACAAGCAGCAAAACCAGATATGTCACAGCAGCCCTTGTGAGCTAACACGCATGCATGCCTTGGAGGGGGTATATTCAGTTTTCAAGATCATCTGTCCTAGATCCTGTCTCTCTAGGAAAGAGGGATCTATTTATGTTGCTGAGGACAGACCAGATTTACCTGATGCACAGCAAAATAACAACATTGACTGCCTTGAAGGTCGTGATAAATTTTGGCTTCGAGGGCATGAAAACCTGTTTCAGTAGCTGTCCACTACAAATTTCATTTGCCATAAAAAACAAGGAATTTGCCTTCTTGCTAAGGGTGCGGGAATATCAAAGGCAGCTGAACGGCTGCTGCAGGAAACAGGACGCTGAGATTAGATGGATTTTCTGTGCTTCTGTGGTACAATAGTTACCATAACATATCCTTTTCCCATCTACCAGCTTCAGGTTGTGCTGTTATATACAGGTTACTGATCTGGTTCGTACTGGGATGGGAGACCATCAGGACCGTCCAGGCTGTGGGCCAGACAGGGAAGCTGGAAAATATACCCCCCCCAAAAAGGCAAAGATAGAACAGCTTTCATATGGTGACCAAGAATGTTGTATGGATAGATCACATACAGTTTTGTGCCTAGCTCTGTTTAAAGGAGGTTTACGTTGATAGGATGATGAAGTGGGTTACTGCAGCAGCATCTTTGCGAAGGGTGTTCAGGCAATCAAATTGGCAACGCCCTTGCCCTGTCTTCCTCCACGTGTGAGCTTCATTTTAGAAAAATTAAACAGGAGGAGGAGGAGGAGGAGGGGGAGGATTGGTCAATGAGTAGTCCATAAAACCCACTGCATGCATAAAACAGATACTGATTAACCAATTAGGTAAACAGATCAACCTGCTGCGCACCTTGCATATTGCACAGATAAGAAATGCTAGGGGTGCCTGCTCCCCATCCTAGAGAAAACGGGTCTTAGGAGCCTTATCTGGGAGATCTTGAGCCCAGGCAAGCAGAACAAAACATCTGAACTTCTTCTTCCAAGGCTTGGCTTGGATTAGGGGGCCCTTGGAAAGCGGTTTTGGGCTAATGGGCCAAAAGAGCTGAACGGTTTGAGATAAGAGCAAACTTCTCTGGATCTGGCTTTTGTCATGATTAACAGCTGCCCGACTGGTTGAGCTCCACTTGCACTGAGAAAATAGGTCAGCCTAAGACTAGCGGAGGGATCATGGTAGGATTTGAGGGCAGAGGACTTGGGCATGGTGTAGTGGAAGGAACAGAAACACACACACACACACCAGGACAACAGGATGTTTCTCAAAGGGAGAGAGAAGTCACGCACATCACTGGCCCCCAGCCTCCCCCCAGAAGACCCTTCAACAAATCTGAATGTTTACCCACACAGACTTGGCCAGGCCCATTCATCTGTGAAGATGGCGCAGACATAGGGCAAAATCCTGCCCTATTTCCTCCCTCCGGCAAAGCCTGGGACCCAGCCCCCCTCCTCCATCCAGGCATCTCTTTCCTGGGTTGAGGTGGACACTGTGGATAGGCCAGCTGGTCCCTCTGCCCTCCATGCATGCTGCTCCTCTGTCTTTCCTGCCCTCTGCTCTGCGTCTCTGTGTTTTCGGGGGAATTTGAAGGCTGACTTTGCAACTTCCTGCCTCGGCTGCCTCAAAGCCTTGCGCTCGGCTCCCTTCGCCACCGCCCGGCAGCCTTTGAAGGCCACCTTGGAACGACAGCTCGCTAGCTTTCAAGCCACCCCGGCAGGCCGGAGACACCTTGGCCCTTGGAGAGGGATTTCTGCCTGAGCGCTGCAGGCAGGCGAGGCAGCGCCAGCGCGCCGCTGATCTGAAGTCCCCTTTCTCTCTGGCTGCGCGGATGGCAGAGAGACAGCGAAGCAACGGCTCGGGCGCTCCTGCAGCCAGCTCCTCTCTGGATGAATCCAAGCCACCTTTGGGCTCCCCGCTTGGCGTTTGCGCCAGCGCGGGGGAGCCAAAATACTCCCGCAGCCCCAGCGGGACCATCCTGCAGGAAGAGCTGCAGAATCTCTGCGGGAATCCCCATTACACGGCCTGCCTGACCTGGATTACCCGGTGAGTCTTTTTTGCAGAGGGAGGCCACGTGATAAAGGGGCGCGGGGTGGGGGGAGAGAAAGAGAGAGAGGGAATTGAAACGACAGTCTGGTGCCCGTAGGAAAAGAGGAGGGAGAATGAAACTTGCGGGGGGGGGGGCGGTTTGGCGGAAATATGCGGGGGGAGAGGCACGGGGCACTCTCCTAGGCTGTCAAAATGTAGAGCCAGGGCCGATCATCATGGATGAAGAAAGCTGGAGAGACAATTAGCTTAGGATGCCTATCCTGACTAAGAGGTGGAGGAAAGATTTCCTCCTAGGCTTTCATCACCGGCACTGTCCTCAAGCCCAGGGTTGACCTCCTAACTGCTGCTCTACCTCCCAGAAGAGCATCTAATCCTAGCAGCATCCGTTCCTCTCTGCCTCTCTGGGGGGAGAAAGACCCTCTCACCTCACTCCCCTCTGCCAGGCCGTGGGGAGGGAAATCAAGGGGATCTGGATGCTGCGGGAAGTGAGCCTGGTGTGGGGTGGAGAGAATTGTAGAAGGTCCCTTCTATTGCAAAAGACAAGGCTGGTCAATGGTACCAAGAGGCAAGGCAGGCTGATTCTCCTGTGATTGTCCAAACGTTCTCTGAAGGCTGGGGGCGAAAATTCAGGGATACATGAGAAAGACCCCCAGTTTGAAAACCCAGATGATGCATCAAATGCCAGGTTGTGCTCTGCGCTAAAGATCTCAATCTTCTCCTCTTTCTTCTGTGTGCTGGCGAGGACTACGGTACCTATTTACTCACCCACTAAGCTTATTGCAGCCAAACCAAGAAAATTGTAGGATGACTTCTTAAAGGCCGACCAATGTTTTGTTTCATTTTTGCACGCGTCACAGAAATGCGTACTATTTTGCTGCACAATTTTCTCTGCATAGAGAGCGTGGCCTCCTCTCTACTCTCATAACCTGGTGAAGTGGATTAAGCTAGATTAGAGCAGGGAAAAGGAAACAAACCCGGCTTTGCTGGTGAACCAGAACTTCTGCCTTTATATCTCCCATCCTCATCCAAGGCAGTGTCTGCTTTGCCATAGTTCTTGTTGATATTCCCTCTTCATGGAAAGGGAAAAACCAATTTAGCAAAAATCATGCCTTAAGACTTCTCAACTGCTCTGTTTTTTTGAGCCATGGAAATGCTTGACAAGAGGTTGCTCCCCACCCCCAACTTTCTTGCTCTTCAAACTTTAGGTGAGGATGTCCAAAAGAGTTCTTTATAGGTGTCCCGGCCTGGGAAAACGATTTCAAGATAATATTAGAGAGACAGTCTGGTGCAGTGGTTAAAGTGCTGGACTAGAAGCCAGGAGGCCATGAGTTGTGGTACTCCCTTAAGGATAAAAACCAGCTGGGTGACTCTGGGCCAGTCCCTCGCAAATCAAATCTCCTTACAATGTTGTGGGGAAAATAGGAAGAGGGAGCCTTAAGGATGCTGCCTTGAGTTTTAAAACAATAAAGGCAAGATATAAAAATAGTGAAGATCTCTGCCATAGATTCTCTTGCTATTCAGAGTCTAAGAGATCCTGAAGTTTTAGTCTGGAAATGTGATGATGAACCTTTTGGTATCAGTTTCAGTCTTGAAGCCTGTAGATGCCTGCACATATCTGAAGGATTTTCCCCACCTCCGTGGCTGAAATAAGTGTTAGTTCTTTTAACTAAATAAACTAATCTGGCCTTTGAAGGATTCCCATAAAAAACCCTCTGGGACCATTTTATTTTTCTTCTTTTTCCTTTCCACTCAGAAACAATAACAACCCCATATGTCAGGGCTGTAAGGCAGAAGATTCTGGCCTTGCTGGGAGATCTGAAGAAAAGGTATGTTACTTCCCCTGAACTTAGCAACGGTTAATTATGTGTAAACTGCACAGGTTAGAGTTGAAAAATGGGGAATGTGGACAAAGGTTGTGGAAAGGACTCATAGAACCATTGTGTGCTAAGATTATTGCCGCCGTTGTGTCATGATGAAGCCATTAAGTTGGAAAAAAAATTAATTCCACATGATTCAACAACATTGGGAGATTTCAAGTCTGGCTGCTTTTCCGAGTGGAAATTTATCCCCTTATCAAACAACAGTGTGTCAAAAAGGCTGCTGTAGTTCCTCCAGAGTCCATTTCACATGTTCACAGACACAATGAGCAAACAAACTCGGTGTATGAGTTTACTAAGCAGTGCACAGAGGTGTGAACAGTGGAAAGTGCCAGTGAAATGGTCCTGTTAACTCCTGCATTCACACAGTGGTCCTTTTGCCACACGTAACCCTGTGAGCTACTAAGCCAGCCAGACCCCTTTGCCTGTGGTTATGGAAGTACACAAGCACATAGACTGGTGAGAGATCGCCATTTGGAGAATGTAGAATCCCACCCACTTCTCCTAAGAAATCTCTGGAGCCTTTGTGGCATTAACAGTTAAGCCAACAGTGCAGTCAACGAGTACTTGGGTGTGTTCAATACTGCCATGCCTTGATAGTAGGTTCAATCATGGTGAAGATGTCTTCTTTAGCTGCTCTGTCTAGAAAACTCTTTTTCTTGGAAGATTTAGTAGACAAAACGGGGCAACTGGGTTAGGCATTATCCTGACATCATTAGGGGGATGGAGGTCTTCATTCCATGCACGGCTGGATCTGTTTTGGGCTAAATTGAACTACTTAGGGGCTACTTCTGACATCACACTAACTCTCTCATTGACTAATTAAGCGTGTTGTGGTGGGAACAGGGTTATTCAGTTACAGGGAGTCAGTTATCTGAAGAGGAATCCAAACATTTCCCCATGTGGGGAAGCTGGTACGTAGCTCACATCAGGAATATTTGCCTGTAATGTTACCCAAATGTATTTAGCATACAAAACATTAACAAACATCTGGCTTAGGATGTTGGACTAGCTTAGCTATCCTTTCCCCCCCTCTAAAATTTATAAACAGCCTTCAAAGCCAAATGGAAAATCAACAAGCGGCAATAAACACCATAACTTGGTAAACTACAAACAAAGGTAGAAGCGTTTTAGCCAGACTGTATACTTTCTCTTTAACGGATTCAGCGTTGATTTTCAAACCAGCTTTTGAGCAATGGTTGAAATGGTTTTCCTGGGACAATTTATGACATCGGAAACACCCTAAAACCAAGTGCCTCTTTAGTTTGAAAATTTCAGATGACAGAAATCCCAATTAAAGCCTCGGTCAACGGTTTGCCTGGCGTAGTTAATTGAACCGCGTGGGTGCCAGCGCAGATGACTTTTCTTTACTGGGATTGATTAGTCTTTCAACGAAGCTGTTCGCTGCCTGTTAAAAGCAACTTCCTTTGAGGTTGTTTTGGACTGAAAGAATAAAGCAGCAGGCAGGCATTTGGTAAAACCTGGGCTTGGATGTACCACAGGGTGCAATAGTCCACATCTGACTGTTGTAAAATCATGTTCTTTCTGAAAATGGTTTTGCAATTTTCTTGGAAATGTTGCCATTTGGGTAAGCTCTTATGAAAAGTCAAGGGTGGAGAGGGACCTGCAAACCTCCAACATTCCCTCTAATTGCTCAGGGTGAATTTATTATGTAAATTAGAGAACCAACATAATATAATGGTTAAAATACAGTGCTGGGAACCAACAGGATCCAGTTTTGAGACTCTCTCCGGCCATGAAATTCATGGAAGGCTTTGGGCCAATAACTCTTAGCCCAGGCAACTTCACGAAGTCCTTTTTAAGATGAATGCTGTGAGATTTTCTGCATGTTTGCTGCCTTGAACTCTTAGAGAAAAAGTGGGTGATAAATGCAATAATAAATGTAAGGGGATAAAAAAAATGTGCCTCAGTATAGGAAGACTTGCCTTGGAGCGGCAAAAGATGACAAGCCTATTTAAAACAAAAAAAGGAGGGGGTACTCCTAATTCAATACAACCAACATGTTTTATACATGGATTTAAAAAACACTTTTAAGAGCTAATCCCTCACTCTGGATGGCCACATCTGTCTATTTCATTTCTTCCCACATCGAAATCCCTTTTAAAAATTGCATTTCGCCATGTCCTCATTTAAAGACACTTGACAAAATGTCCTCCCATCCCTACTGAAAAAGCAAAAACCAAAATTCAGTAGTGGTACCGATTAAGGAGATTTTCAAAAGTCCTGCTGGATCCAGCTAAAGCTGGGTCCATTTAATTTCAGCGCCCATCTTGCAAACCATGGTTTAGGCCAGAACATGTGCAATCCCAGCCATTGCAGTTCATAAACCCAGGTTTATAGCTTAACAAGTGTTGTAAACCCGCCTACCTGTGTTTTTACTCAGCAGGCCATAGCCAAAGAAATAATGGTGTTGCAAGGTTTAGGCATATTTTGTGTGTCCCTGTTTGCTTCCAGGGTCTTAGCAAGGCTGCCGTTAACAAGGAGATTCCGGAATTTGCTGTACATTGTGGGATCCCGGGATGCAGGTGGATGGGTGCCATGACCAATTTGGAAGTAAGTGAGAAGGTGTGGTGGCTGGGGACTGGTGAGAAAGCATGGAATGGATACGGGAGGTGATCATAGAGCATCTTATTGAGTTATTATCTATGTCTAAGCTATTGTCAGTAAACTCAGAGATGGCTAAGGGAAGGGTTAAACTCTCAGATAGGGAAATCTTCTTACAGGGGTGTCCACAATCAAAAAGTCAAGATGGTGGTCACCACCATACCATCAAAACCCTGCCCCCTTTTATGCACACTTTTTGGACCCCCTTCCCTGCAGACACCCTTTGTTGTTTATTCGTTCAGTCGCTTCCGACTCTTCGTGACTTCACGGACCAGCCCACGCCAGAGCTTCCTGTCGGTCGTCAACACCCCCAGCTCCCCCAGGGATGGGTCCGTCACTTCTAGAATATCATCCATCCACCTTGCCCTTGGTCGGCCCCTCTTCCTCTTGCCTTCCACTCTCCCTAGCATCAGCATCTTCTCCAGGGGCAGACACCCTTGGGTTCCTATAAAAATCAAATTCCCTTTCCCCGGGGGTAACGTTTTTAAACGTTTTTTAAAAACTTATCTTGCAGGATCATCGCCGCACGTGTGAATATGTCCTGGTCAACTATGGTCAGGCAGCGATGTGCAGGATGTCGATGGATCCAGACACTGGCGATCTTCCCAGGACATCCGAGAACGAACACCAGGTCCCGCCATAAAATCTGTCCGACTTTTTTGGCCCATATCTAGACACGTTTAGGTGTGCGTTCATGGGGTGGGGGGATGGCAGGGAAATGTTGGAGGCTTGGCCTGTTGCAGTATTGAAAAAAAGGCATTTTCCAAAAAACAAAAAGCAAAACCTTAAAATGTTGAAAATCCTTCAGCCGAAGGAAATCTTGGACCTTCATTTTACGGCCATCTGTTTGATTTCACCTGTCCAACATAAAGCCCAGGGTGGCTTTCTCTTCCTGTTCCCAGCAAATGCACACAACACACACACACACACACACACACACAAACACAGACTGAACTGCTGGCTTTGATTGGCTGGCTGGCTGGCAATTATTACTCTTATATCCCATTTTTCTTAATTATTACTCTTAATTATTACTCTTATATCCCATTTTTCTCCTGCTAGCATAAGCTGGAAGTTTGGTGGTAGGGAGGCCAGGAAAATCTCTCCTTTACCACAGTCCTGTGAGGTCATTTAGCCTTGTATGTAGCACATATAATACTTTATCTTATTTCAGTACAGTAGTATTTGTACAGCATAGACTAAAGATGATTAATACTGTAATGTTTAGATAACTTAGGCCATTCAAGATGGAAAAAAGAGAAGTCTTCTATCAGTATTAACTATGATTTAAAAGGTCAATGTGAATAGGCAGATTATTCAGCTTTTTCATCCAGAACTGCATATAACATTAAAAAAATGCTACAAATTACATCAAAATATTTGTTGTACAATAAGGGATTCCTATTACTTAGCTGATCACTTAGTATTAAGGTCTCCACTGTATTGTTACTTATTATTATTGGTGCATGTTTAAAAAAGAAGATAAAGTCTTTTTAAAATTCACTCATTATTATTATTATTATTTTGCCTTTCCATCACATTAACGTTAAGACTTCTCTTTCTGTTTTTGCAGTCTTTTTAGTCCCACAACTCTATGCGCAGGGACAGAGATGGGTTTCTGCACTGTCTTCCCAGGATATGTTTGCAAAAGTCACAGGAAGAATAACGAGGAATGAGCACAGTCCCCCTTAGACAGCCCGCTATCTTGATATCTGACATTTTTCCGGGCTCAGTGCCTAAACTTTATACAAAAAGTCTGAGACAGAACCATTTCACAGCTCACACTTTCTTCCCAGTCCAAGAAAAATGTTATTTCTCAAGTTGGCAGAACTTGAGATGCCCCTTCACTCCTGCCGCTCAACAGCTTTTTATTTTGAAAGTCTGCTGAAAGTTGATCTGGTCAAAGTATTTCAGAAAGACTTTTGAGTCTGGAGGAAAGTGCACTGCAGACGACGTCCTGCAGAGGGGTCTGATCACTCATCTTGTATGTTTGAGACACACTCCTTCACCTTCCCAGTCTATGTTCACCAGGTTAAGTGTGTAAGTGTGTGTGTGTGTGTGTGTGTACTCCGACAGATCTCATCGGGACAGCTGCATGAAATGCATATTCCCCTCATCACAGCTCCAGTGGTAGAAAAAAAAATAGGGCTTTCCATGGGAGTGCGACATAGCAATTTTTATTCCAAGGGTGCAGATGTGAAATTAAAATAAATACTAAAAGTGCATAGGATTATTTATTTGTTTATATTTATTAGTTAAATTTATATTACCGCCTATCTCCCCCAATACAGGGAACACCTTATTCCCTGGTAACCCTTCTCATCCTATCGAGCCCTGATTTTTTTAAGTAGGGTTAAGACAAGGGAAGTTATGAAAGTCTACATTTTAATTTAAAATGTTTATATTTCTATTTTTTCTCTATGTCTCTATGTCTGTTATCTACCTACCTACCTACCTATCTCCATCCATCCATCCATCCCCTTCTTCTGTCTCCCTTTCTCTCTCCACCCACCCACCCCCCTCTCTCATCTCTGTCTCTCTTTCAATTTTTGCCAATCCTTTCCCCAGTAGAATCCTTCAGGGCTTTCCCCCAGTGATGAAGGTTGCCGATTTTCCAGGATTGGATGCTCCTTCAAGGTAGGCTGGGAAGCTGTGGGCAGTAGGAGCTCTGTCAAGGTGTGGAGACTCCAGCCAGTGCCCTAGATGGATGCCAGACTGAGAGTCTTTCTCCTGTTGAGGGTGCCCTGTTCCTTCCCAACAGGGAAACACAGGGGACCAAAAAGCACATGAGAAGAACGCTGCGGGAAGGCACCTGTTGCTGCTGCTCCAGTATGTCAAGCACCTGAAGGCGAATTCATCCCCAAGAGTCAGTCAGCCCAACGCACCATCAGTAGATGCCAAGCTTTGGATGAATGCCCCCCCCAGCCTGAAGATTCAAGATCCTGGGGAAGAAAGCTCCTTCTCTGCATTGCCTGTGGAGGAGGGGGAGGTGAGCTGGTGCACGCTGTTGAGAAAAGTGAAGAGGGTCTCCTGGCTGGAGAGCAAGCTGCAGGTCTTTGAGAACATCACATCAGTGCTGAGCAAGGAGATGACTTCATCCCGCCAGAAAATCTTGGCCTTCCGGGGACAGAGGGGCCTTGACCAAGATATGATTCGTGGCTTAGAGCTGAAGGTAAGTCTGCAGAAAGGCAGTGGTGAGGATTGCCCATCACAGTGAGCCACAGTATTGTTCCACTGTGATAACAATGAATTTGTACACAAGACTCAGCTAGAAGCCCCCAAGTGACGAGATCGGTGAACTAGTGATGTGATAGCTCAGCTGAATGGGGGAGCCCAGCCAACTGAGTAAACCCCGATTAAGCAAACCAGAGACTTGCACAGTGTACCAAACAGGCCTTAATCTCTGCCAGGGCACAGAGGTGCCCTTGCAATCCAAAAAGAATGAACTTTTCTCCTCTCCAAGATTGCTGATCTCCAGCGATGCCTGGCGCAGAAAGATGTCACGCTTCTCAGACTGGAGAAGAGACTTCACTCCTCCAAGCAAGTTTCTTATGATGGTGTCTTCCTCTGGAAAATTACTGATGTTCATCAGAAATGCTACGAAGCCATATGTGGGAAGATCAACAGCTTCCAATCACCCGGTGAGCCTCTATATCAAAACCAGCCTTTTTTACACTGAAGCATTCAATGCGGTTTAGCTGTTAGCGATGGGAGGGAGTAAAAATCCAGTGCATCTGGAGGGCACCAGGTAGGAGAAGGTTGCTTTAGAAATGGTGTCAGCATTAGGACCATGCATGCTTGAAAAGCAAAGAAGACTTTGGACCTTATGCAGCCTCTCTCTGATGCTCATTAAAGTTGCTCATCTTTTTTTGAGCACTTAGATGAGGCTGAAAAAAACGCTAGGTGCAATTTTGGGCCTGTTATAGAGAATTTAAAAAAAATGTAAACCCTTGAAAGAAGACTGCTGCTTAGCTGAAGAGGAGAGGGGACTGGTTCTTCCAATGCACTGATTGACTGATCAGTGGATTCTTCACTTGATCTACTCAAAAGTCAGTCCTGGTGCATTCCTGGTAAACGGCTAAATGCTGCAGCTCAGTGGAATTAGGCATGAGATCTGCAGCATGTTCTCCGGAATGCTTTGATAAATGTGGCTTTGATTCTTCATCAAGTTCCTGCCTCCACCTCTCCATCCCCTCCCCTCTTCTCCCTCCCTCCCTCCCTCCCTCCCTCCCATCTTCTCTTCCTCCCTCCCCTCCCCTCTTCTTCCTTCTCCCCCCCCTTCTCTCCCCTCCCCTCCCAGATGAAACTGCCTCTTAATTTCCAAGGTCTCCCTGTTTTCAGCCTTCTACACCTCCCGATATGGGTACAAACTGTGTGTGAGGATCTATCTGAATGGAGAAGGCAGAGGCAAGGGAACACACATCTCGCTCTTCATCGTACTCCTCAAGGGGGACCATGATGCACTGCTCCCTTGGCCTTTCACGCACAAGGTAATGGAGATCAATTGTCGTTGCCATGAAGAGAACTTGCAGCAAAGGGAGAATGGAGATGGTGCATTGGCTGCCTGGGTTTTAGCACTTCTGCATGGGTCATCTGGAGGCAGCCAGCCCAGGCTTAGGAGGGGAAAATGGAGAAAATACTGCTTACAGTTGGATGGATGAAGCCAGAAGCTGGGCAGAAGAGGCCAGGGAGTAATAATGCATCACTGTGCATTATTTACTTTCCTGATTTAGTGAGAGGCCAAAAAGTAAGGAAGGAAATAATAGTAACAAGTGAAACCAATAAAAATGCCATGCAGTGCAGAGTGAAAGAAGCAATATAATGAAGGCTGGCTGGAGAAAATGACCCCGAACAGCTGAGACCTTTCATACAACCCTCCAGAATAAAAGCTGAACCTTCTGACAACCACGGCACTTGAGCACAGAACTTGGCAACCTTCCTGGAAATCCTCAATGAAAAATCAGAGTCAAAGGGTTTGGGGATTTTCTTCCATTCGTTAAGCAGCTTGACATACTGTAACATAAACCATAGAAAGAAAATAAGATAAAAGATAAGATAAATAAAACAAAATGGAATTAAAAAATACATAGCCAGCATGGGAGAAACCCAGCTCTTCTGGGCTGTGAATTCTGAGAGCTGAAGCCCTAATTCATGGGTGGGGGGCAGGGGGGCAGCCTGATGAAGACTCCGGAGGGACTGTCTTCTCCAGTATATCTGATGTCACAACGTCTCCCAGAACCAATGAATCTTTGGGCGGGGGAGGGGGAGGTTTTCAAACAGGCTTGTAATTTAAGTCCATCCCCCACTTCACAAAGGGATCCACTGTGGAAAGACAGGCTGGTCTTCCTAAACTGACGACTGAACCAGAAAAAAACACAGACTGATCTCCAGTGTTGAAAACACGGGATCCCTCGAAAGGAAAGGGATTAAAGGACGCTAAGTCCTACAAACGGCAGACGAGTTAATCTCCGCCTCTTACGTCAACCCTGCCATTTCCTCTAGATAAGAGTGAGTTCAGCGGCAAGCTGGTGGCCCAGCACAGTTGGCATTCCAAAGCTACTGTTAAGGAACAGCCAAAGAGGAATGGCTGGCCGCTTGCCTGCAGGAGATGTGGGATTTTAGTCAAGACGCATGAGATCCCCTAAATTAATATTACCACGCTTTCACTGAAGGCATTTCCTTTTTCTTTGATACTGAAAGACTATGAAGAGACACCTTGGTAATTGGGTCTGGTGCGGAGAGGTGAGCATGACTGGGATCTTGCCAAGGCCTCCGCCTTTGTAACATTGCTCATGGCTCTTTCTTGGGAGATTCCTGATCCTGTCTCTCCTGCCCACTGCTGGGAGGGGTTTCCGCTCTGTTTTATTGGCCTCTCTTTGACGGTCTCTCCAGTTCAGCTCATCGGACCGCTAGGTTGAATATTTTGAGAATGGGCTCACAAAGCACATTGTTTGCATTTCTGAGAAATGTGGAGGAGTGCAGCTTCGGGTTGGATGAGTCAGAGCTGATGGATAGAGCTCCTGAACTTTGGACCTAAGTCCAAAAATCAGATCTGGCAGGACAGGGAAGTGTCTTCGGTGCCAACTATGGAGCAACCTTGAGCGATGGGTGAACAGCTCCCTTGGGGTGGATTGTGCCCATGTTGGGTTGCAAAGCAAGGGTGCTGGTGGGGGGCTTTTCTCTCCTCTCCCCCACTCTTCCCTCCAGGAAGGCATTCAAATGGATTGGCTTTTCAGATGTTTTGTCCTCACACTCTGTTCAGCCACAGAAGTTCTTCCATCTGGTGGCCTTGAGATACGGGAAGAATCTGCTTTTCCTCCTTGGCTACACCTGTCCTTGTAGTGCCTTTGCTTACTGACGATGCCTGAGAACCAAAGCCCAGCACAGGCACTACAAGGAGGTTCCCTGTTCTCCATAACAGAAAGCTAACCCCATCCTTTTTCTCTGCTGCCTTGCAGATTACCTTTGTGTTGCTCAGCCAGGACGACGGAGACCATCTTGCGATGGCTCTCCATCCTGACCCCACCTCCGCCTCCTTTCAGAGGCCAGAGACGGACATGAACGAGGCCAACGGCTTTGCCAGATTTGTCCCTTTGGCCAAGTTGCAGTCACCGAAATACGCTTATTTAAAAGAAGGCACCTTGTTCCTCAAGTGCATCGTAGAAACCGGTTCATGAATCCTGTCTTTCTGGAGCGAGGGCATATTTAAAAGCTGGGAGCAAAACTGGAAACATCTCGGGTGATACGGATTTACAAGAAGGTTGATTTGGCCCTGCAAAAGGGCTGATCCAGCACTGCAGTGGAACTGATTTGGGTCTGCGCTGGAGGTGGGCTGCGTGTTCCAGTTTCTGGTCTCCAACTCCTTTCCTTGCGTCCCTAGTCCTAATCCAGAGCGAGAGGACATTGTCTTTGTGTCATTTTCAAAAGCTGTTTTCCTTTCCTTGTAAAAGTCAAAATCTGGCATGGTGAGATGACAAATGTGACCGTTTTTGTGAGCACATTGAATGCCAAATTTTGGGTGTAGTGTGTGAGAAGTGTCATGTTACTATTTTTTTTTTTTGGTCAGGAGGGCAACTTTCAGCTTATTAATTTTTTGAAATTAATTGACTGGAAACAGGGTGTAAACCCAATTAGACGTGTCGTAATTAGCGTACAGTGTATCCTGTGTAGTTTATTTAACTGACTGATTAAAGATGCTTCCGAAGAAGCAATTCCAAAACTTACTTTAAAAATACACATTTGGGTCAGAACACATTTTAGAACACACTCATCTTCTTTTATTGGGGAAAGATGTCTTAACATTTTGCTTTTCAAAAAACATAAAATTATATGAAGGTCACTCCTGAATGCATTTTCCAGTTGCTCTTAGCCCCTGCCTAAGGTTGCTTTGCTTTGCTTTACATCAGAAGAAAGCACTGCATTCCCTAAGAGGTACAGTAATCTGGTTGGAGACCATATAGGGTAGGGCTGAAGGAAACAGCTGAGAGAATCAAAACTGTAATTTCTTAATATTACTTCTGTCTCCCCAAAGGAGCTCTAGAAAAGCAACTCTTGTGATCAGAACTGATTCTTGCAAAGGGTGTTGATAATAGAAAATGAGCAAGAATTGCATGACATTATTGTTGTTGTTGTTTATTCGTTTAGTCGCTTCCGACTCTTCGTGACTTCATGGACCAGCCCACGCCAGAGCTTCCTGTCGGTCGTCAACACCCCCAGCTCCCTCAGGGACGATTCCGTCACCTCTAGAATATCATCCATCCACCTTGCCCTTGGTCGGCCCCTCTTCCTTTTGCCTTCCACTCTCCCTAGCATCAGCATCTTCTCCAGGGTGTCCTGTCTTCTCATTATGTGGCCAAAGTATTTCAGTTTGGCCTTTAATATCATTCCCTCAAGTGAGCAGTCTGGCTTTATTTCCTGGAGGATGGACTGGTTTGATCTTCTTGCAGTCCAAGGCACTCTCAGAATTTTCCTCCAACACCACAGTTCAAAAGCATCGATCTTCCTTCGCTCAGCCTTCCTTATGGTCCAGCTCTCGCAGCCATATGTTACTACGGGGAACACCATTGCTTTAATTATGCGGACCTTTGTTGTCAGTGTGATGTCTCTGCTCTTAACTATTTTATCGAGATTTTTCATTGCTCTTCTTCCAAGGATTAAGCGTCTTCTGATTTCCTGACTGCAGTCAGCATCTGCAGTAATCTTCGCACCTAGGAATACAAAGTCTTTCACTGCTTCTACATTTTCTCCCTCTATTTGCCAGTTATCAATCAAGCTGGTTGCCATAATCTTGGTTTTTTTGAGGTTTAGCTGCAAACCAGCTTTTGCACTTTCTTCTTTCACCTTCATCATAAGGCTCCTCAGTTCCTCTTCACTTTCAGCCATCAAAGTGGTATCATCTGCATATCTGAGATTGTTAATGTTTCTTCCAGAGATTTTAACTCCAGCCTTGGATTCCTCAAGGCCAGCTTGTCGCATGATGTGTTCTGCGTACAAGTTGAATAGGTAGGGTGAGAGGATACAGCCCTGCCGTACTCCTTTCCCAATCTTAAACCAGTCTGTTGTTCCGTGGTCTGTTCTTACTGTTGCTACTTGGTCGTTATACAGATTCTTCAGGAGGCATACAAGATGACTTGGTATCCCCATACCACTAAGAACTTGCCACAATTTGTTATGGTCCACACAGTCAAAGGCTTTAGAATAGTCAATAAAACAGAAATAGATGTTTTTCTGAAACTCCCTGGCTTTTTCCATTATCCAGCGGATATTGGCAATTTGGTCTCTAGTTCCTCTGCCTTTTCTAAACCCAGCTTGTACATCTGGCAATTCTCGCTCCATGAACTGCTGAAGTCTACCTTGCAGGATCTTGAGCATTACCTTACTGGCATGTGAAATGAGTGCCACTGTTCGATAGTTTGAACATTCTTTAGTGTTTCCCTTTTTTGGTATGGGGATATAAGTTGATTTTTTCCAGTCTGATGGCCATTCTTGTGTTTTCCAAATTTGCTGGCATATAGCATGCATTACCTTGACAGCATCATCTTGCAAGATTTTGAACAGTTCAGCTGGGATGCCGTCGTCTCCTGTTGCCTTGTTATTAGCAATGCTTCTTAAGGCCCATTCAACCTCACTCTTCAGGATGTCTGGCTCTAGCTCACTGACCACACCATCAAAGCTATCCCCGATATTGTTATCCTTCCTATACAGGTCTTCTGTATATTCTTGCCACCTTTTCTTGATCTCTTCTTCTTCTGTTAGGTCCTTGCCATCTTTGTTTTTGATCATACCCATTTTGGCCTGGAATTTACCTCCGATGTTTCTAATTTTCTGGAAGAGGTCTCTTGTCCTTCCTATTCTATTGTCTTCTTCCACTTCCGCACATTGCTTGTTTAAAAATAATTCCTTATCTCTTCTGGCTAACCTCTGGAATTTTGCATTTAATTGGGCATATCTCCCCCTATCACTGTTGCCTTTTGCTTTCCTTCTTTCTTGGGCTACTTCTAGTGTCTCAGCAGACAGCCATTTTGCCTTCTTGGTTTTCTCTTTCTTTGGGATGTATTTTGTTGCTGCCTCCTGAACAATGCTGCCAACTTCTGTCCAGAGTTCTTCCGGGACCCTATCTACTAAGTCCAGTCCCTTAAATCTATTCTTCACCTCCACTGCATATTCCTTAGGAATATTAGTGAGCTCATATCTAGCTGATCTGTGGGTCTTCCCTAATCTCTTTAGTCTGATCCTAAATTGTGCAAGAAGAAGTTCGTGATCTGAACTACAGTCAGCTCCAGGCCTTGTTTTTACCGACTGTACAGATGTCCGCCACCTTTGGCTGCAAAGGATGTAATCAATCTGATTTCGGTGTTGTCCATCTGGTGAAGTCCATGTATAAAGCCGTCTCTTAGGTTGTTGGAAGAGAGTGTTTGTTATGCAGAGTGAATTGTCTTGGCAAAATTCTATCAGCCTATGTCCTGCTTCATTTTGTTCTCCCAGGCCATACTTACCTGTAATTCCAGGTGTCATTTGACTGCCCACCTTAGCATTCCAGTCTCCTGTGATGAAAATAACATCTCTTTTAGGCGTGTTGTCCAGTAGGTGCTGCAGATCCTCATAGAACTGCTCTACTTCAGCTTCTTCAGCATTTGTGGTTGGGGCGTATATTTGGATCACTGTGATGTTAGATGGCTTGCCCTGAATTCGAATTGAGATCATTCTGTCGTTTTTTGGGTTGTATCCAAGCACTGCTTTAGCCACTTTCCTATTAATTATGAAAGCTACTCCATTTCTTCTGTGGTCCTCTTGTCCACAGTAGTAGATCTGGTGGTCATTTGATGTGAAGTGGCCCATTCCAGTCCATTTCAGTTCACTGACGCCCAGAATGTCTATCTTTAATCTTGACATCTCACCAATAACCACATCCAATTTGCCCTGGCTCATAGATCTTACATTCCAGGTTCCAATGGTGTGTTGATCCTTAGAACATCGGATTCGCCGTTCACCGCCAGCACCGTCGGCCGCTAGCCGTCCTTTCGGCTTTGAGCTAGCTGCGTCATCACGTCTGGGGCTAGTTGAGCTCATCCTCTGTTCCTCCCCAGTAGCATTTTGACCATCTTCCGACCTGGGGGTCTCACCTTCCGATGGTATACCGACATATCTCTGGTTGTACTGATCCATTTAGTTTTCACGGCAAGAATACTGGGGTGGGTTGCCATTACCTTCCCCAGGGATCGCATTTAGTCTGACCTCTCTGTCATGACCTTCCCGTCTTGGGTGGCCCTTCACGGTTTAGCTCATGGCATCATTGAGGTGCTCAAGCTCCAGCACCACGACAAGGTAACGATCCTTTGCTGAAGATGACATTATTAAGGACTGCATAAAACGAGTCCAAGGACTGGATGTGGCTCTAGGGTGGCCAGTTGCCCACCCCTGCTGAAAATAATTTTTGTTTGATTGTTTGTTTATATTCCAAATTTGGTCACTGCCCATCTCCCTCAAAAGATCCCAATCCTTGTCCCTCAGTCTGCAACGGTGCATATCAGGTGTAGATGGCAAGAATCCCTTTCAGCTCCCCAGAACTGAGCTTGTTCAAAGCTGAGCCTCCAGCTTCTGGACCTTTGCAGAGAGTGGGCTAAGCCCACAAATGCCAACCTTGAGATTTTGCATTTATATCTGCAATTTGTCAGAAAAACACAGAAGCTCTGGAATTAACCTGAGCAGAATGAAAACATTGGAACCAGACAAATATGGGGAAAGTTTATGCTGAAATGGATGCTGTTTAACAAAGCCATGGCCGTTTCCAGATTATTGTTTGCAATTAACATGGACTTGGGGTTTGTGGGGCTTAACGTGGGCTCAAAACAGAAGACTGTCCCTCCTCCTTGTTTGATCAGTGGTAGAGCAGGTTCTCCAGGAAGTCCCCCCCCCCACCTCCAGTCTGGAATGAATTATATGACAACATCTTCCAAAATGTTGTTTCTAGCCATTTTCCATGAAACCACTTGAATGTCCAGGAGAGTTTGAAGTCCGCCTCCTGGCTCTAAAGGACAGGGGGTGATAGCAATTTCCCAGAAGTTCTCTTCCTGGGAATCAAGGGATGGAGAGTGATTCCTGGAAAATCATCATGGGAGCTTATGTTAACCGTTAATGCCTGGGGACCACAGATAGATATGTGGGATTAAAAGGGGTGCCATTTTTAAAGGAAGTAGAATAAAGCCATATCTCTGCAGAGGGATCCCTTCCCTTTATAAGATCTTTACAACCAGGAGGGATTTGCATATGCTCTTAAAACTAATTTCTGATTTCAGAACGCTTCCACTCCAAGAATATACACTATATTCCAAACTCCATTGAGAGAATCCTGAGGGTCTAGCAAAAAGCCAAAGCAGAGTTCCAGATCTGGAAACTGCTAAGGGACAATAAGATTGTAATTATGTATTGAAAAGAATGTCAGAAGTCATTTACATATTTCTAATTTTTGTTTCTTTTTCTATCCTTTCCCCTCCCTCCCTCCCTCCTTTTTTCTTTTGATTTGTGTTTAGTTAACAACAACAGCAACAACAAAACTAAGTCTGGAATCTGCCCATCTTACAGAAGGAGGATTTCAGAGGCATCTGAGCATTAAGGCTGTTGTTGTCATCCTTTTGATGACATCTAGGCAAGGCAAGGATAGCTTAGTCGAAAGGGATGTAAGGAAAACACTCCCAAGGGGAACAAAACTTGTTCTGTGTTTGGCTGGCACCTGGCTCTGCAAAAGGCATTAAGAAGAGGAAGGGGGGGGGAGGGAGGATATGCAACACATGTATTTATAACTGTAACTGTGTCATGACTCACAACTGCTCCATCATGACTCACAGCAGAGTTTAAGCCTTCCAAAGCCTGCTTGCAAACAGGCTGGTGAAAATATTTTTCAGGGCATCAGGCAAAAGCTGCAGCCAGTTCCCAGGAAAGGCCTTGCTTGGTCCTTGCCTCAACTGTGAGGGCCAAAACTCAACAGGGAGGTTGCTATCATTTGGCCAACTGGTTGTGGCTCCTGAGGATTGCTTTGCCCCAAATTAGCCCACTCCAGACCCCTGCCACAACGTTTGACTTCCAGCCAGAACCGGTGTCAAAGTTTTGCACCAGTTTGGCATCCTTTTGTTTGATCGAGCTTGGGATTGGTACAGACCTTTCAAATCAGGGTTCTAAGGACTCCCCTAGAAAATGACCGTTGTACAAACCTGGGGCATCGGTTTTGGGTGGGAGTCAAATGGTGACAGCTGTAATTAACACAGGGTGCAAAATCTTGCAGTGCTGTTGATACCCGCAGAGAAAACGTGGGTTGACATCGGTGTGTGCCCATAGGGGAATTAAGAGCTGGCCTAATTCTAGGCAGGACGAAGGACTGATATATATCAAGACAGATTCATAATCTCCTGGGATCTCCCTTTCCTCGAGAACAGCCCTTTGTGCCCTACAGCCCAGCCTGTCTAGCGAAGCTCCATTTTCTCTTCTGGCAGCAAAATATCTTAAACTGACTCCCAGCCAGCCGTTGGCACTCCTTTTATGGTAAATATCTTTGAGAAACCCTCTCTTTTTAGCAATTCTTGAGACGGGGGCTGCTTTCAAAAAGCGAAACATACATTTGAATGGCTTCAGCAAGAGTCCATGGACTATGCATCCTCCCTCCTATCCGATGTGGTTGTTGTTATTATATACATTTTCTTTCCATCATTCCAATAAGGGCTCCCTCAGAATAGCAGTTAAAATGAACATATCCGGTCTATGCACTGAATCGACCCATTTCTACGGTTTCTCAAGACCCTGACTTTGTTTGCACCATTCGCTAAAACCACCTCCCCAAATACGCTGAGGTACACGCTAAACTTATCACGTGTGAATGCAGCTGCTCCGTCGGTAACGGTGAACATGCACACCGGAAACGGGTGGTGAAGCAGGGATTTTCCGCGGGGAGGAGAGGCCGTGAACAAGCTGGGGTCACTATTCCAAATGTCGTATTTCACATTAGCCAAGCCAATCAGTTAAAATAAAATTATTCAGGGATGGGGAGGGGGATGTCCCCGTTTACTCCCGTTTATTGGGCCGCTGCCAGCAATGGAGGGAAAAAATAACATTGACACAAGATGCAATCAGAAGGAATTGGGGGTATCAGCCACGGAGCTCAAATCCACAATTATCCCGTTCCCAAAGTCTTCCAAAGGGTCCCGGTGGCAAATTAAAGAGGGGGCGGGGAAGCAAGAAGCGTTAACAATTCGCGGGCGGTTTATCCCCAGCAACCTGGGCCTGCGAGGTATACTGCCTCCGGCCATGGAGGCTCCACCCTGCCTCCGCGCGCGGGAAAGCCTCGTCCCCGAAGTTGGCGTTCTTGTCGGAGGGGGGAAAAGGGTTCCCCGCCCCTCTCGGCCGAGAGGATGCAACTTACAGGAGGAGCTGGGGGCGGGGCGGTGGAAAGCCGCCGCGCTAATTGCACGAGCCAAACCGAAATAATTCGCGGGAAAAAAAGGGAGAAAAAGCAGAGTAAAAGAAGAAGGGGGAGGAGGAGAAAAGATGGCGCCCCGCCGCCACCAGGTTGCTTGCAGGGAGCTACGGCCGCCCAAGGGCGCGCGAGGACTTTGCTGAGCGCGGTGATGCGCTCGGGACACCCCGGTCGGGGCGCGGATACGTCGAGGCTTACTTCTGAGCCAGCCCCCCTCTTCGCCCTCGGGGCATTTCCTCCGCGCCTCGCCATGGAGCAGGGCAGGGAGCCGGCCTCGTAGGAGCCCACCGTCCGGCCCCGCAAGTAGGTAAGGGGGCGCAGGGAGGAGGGGGCGCGGGAAGTTGGCAAGCGCGACCTTTTTGCAGCGCAAGCCAACCGGGTTTATCCCATCATCATTGGGAGAGGGATGATTTCAGAGTCCGGATCGTTTGGCTTTTTCTAACCACAAATTTCGGAGTTACCCCCCTCAAAGAAAAAACGAATCTCGATTTCATTTGGGCAGGGTGGCACCTTTAGAACTGGGTTGGAGCTAAGTGGGACCCTTGGGGGGGGCTGCAGTTGCCCCCTCTAACCTTAGCCAGAACGTTACCCCCCCCGCCCCGCAGCCTCTTGGCACCACCCAGGGCTGCACGCCGCCCGTTCCCACAGCACGCCTGGGCGTGCAGACTTAAGGCTTTCACCAGCCACTTCGGGGCTTCTGCTGCTACTGCAACCGGCCTCCTCCTCCGGCTGGGCGGGACCTGCCCGTGGACACAGGGAGGACCGGTGGGTGGTGGGCATCAGCCGCCCTTCTTGGCGGCCCTCCTCGGGAGCAAACCGCCCCGACCTCTCTGCGGTGGCACCGGGGGTCTGATCCAGCAAAGGTGGGTAGGAGCGCCTGGCGGAGCGGCCCAAAACGAAAGCAGCGCGCAATTCGAATTGCTTTGCAAAGAGGGGGAGTGGAGGGTGGGGGTGGGGGTGGGGAGGTCTCTATGCGGGGGAGGGGTCAGGAGAGGGTGGCTCTGTGTTACCGGCAAGTGTCTCCCCTCCCCACTTTTTCTGCAAAGGCGAGAGAGGTCTGATCTTCCCGTAAATATAATTGAAAGGGAGGTAACTTTTGGTAATTCCAATCCTCTCCCCGCAATTTCCGCTCTTCACTGCAGAGATACTCGGCTTTCTGGCTTGGGTCGGTAACTTTATCGACCGCATCTTTTCTCTCCTGGTCCCCCGCCCCGCCTCCCCGGAAACCTTTGACGTTCGAGACCCCACCTAGCCTAAAATGGATATATACTCGAGTTTGGACCTCTTTTTTTTAAACTTTTGAATCAGCCAATGAGAGCCCGTGGAGGGGAGAACTAGCTCTCAGTCACTTACAGCCTGGGAGATTTGCAAAATAAAAAATACATATTTTTAAAAAAACCCGGGGTGGGGATGGAGATTATGATTCTGCATGGTAAGGTGGTTCTGACACAACTTGGAAAGAGAGGAGACAAGAAGGGAAAGGAGGAGGCTGGTAGCAGGTAGCACATCCATTTCTACCCACCCACAGGAAAGATGAGTGGCCAGCCTTCCAAGTGAGGAGGGGGGTGGGCTAGATGGAACCTCCCTGGCTAGATGCAGTATCAAAGGTGTAAGAGGCTGCTTATATCTGCTTAATAATCTGAAATTAATATTCGTCTCCAGCCAGGCTTCTGGAAATGCAACACGATGTCGGTCTCATTTATTTATGAAGCTTCCTTTATCTCTGAGATCCCACGTCTTTATTTCAGTTTTATTTCTGGGGTTTACTCTTCATCTGCTCAGTTGGGACGGTTGATAAAGTTAGCGAACATGCTGGTGGGCAAGGCTTTGTTTTAGTACCAGCATCCTTTGCCTTGCACCCACCTTCTTCCAAAGGGAGACAATTCCAGGAGAATTTGCAGAACAGCGTTTGGGCTTGTTTTTTTTAAGGAATCAAAATTGATGTAATCTGCGCAAGTCATGGAAATGCAAAATTCTTGCCAAAGACTTCTAGGAAAAAACATCCAGAGCAGAAAACTTAAAAAAAATATATTTCTCAATTTTGCATTTGCATAATCATGGGTTTTCTGAAAAGCAAAGCGGATGAATTCCAGGCCTCGTCCTTGGAAAACCAGAGGCACTTTTTGTAGTTTGGAACGTTTAACGAAGGATTCTGGGAAGTGAAGTTTGAACCTTTTTGGGGGCCTCAGAATGGGAAGTGTGGTACCACTTAACCTTACTCTCCACTGTGGTGGTATCTCTGCTTAAGCCAGTGGCCTGCCTATTTGAATATGCCCCATCTGTTTGGTTCAAGGCACTACAGTACAATATCAGCGTACGATTTTCACTCCTTTCCTGGATGCTCCTTAATAGTTTCTGCCAATCCTGCAGGAGTAAAACCATGGTTTTTACTAGGCCCCCCTTGAGATGCAACAGACTTTTTACATGCCAAGTGGGTGCTGTGGGTGTCGAGCTACAAGAAAGGCATGATTTCTGAGCTGACCTCCTTAAACATGGAATGAATATACCTATTGACTGAAATGTCAGGGGTGGTCCTATCTTTATCAGAATATGGATGGTGCATTAGATGCACCAGCACATCAGTTTGCAGTCTGATTGGCTGCAAGGTTCTATTTATGAAGGGAGTAGCCAAGTATATTCCATGGAATTCTGCCCTGTCAGAAATCGGGGCGGAGCTGTCTCATCCTGCTCTCAATAAAAGCATCTTTCCTGTTAATCCTTCCAGTATCCTATGGGCTCTTCCTACAGTTTTCCCAAGACAGGAGGTTCCATAGCCCATCAGCTATCTAGGGGCCTGGAACATCAGTCAAGATGTGTTCAGCCGACATCTAGAGCAACAGTCCAACGAGGCTGTTCTTGGCACCCAGCCCTGCTCCCAAGCATCCTGGCCATTTTGATCTCCCTCCGGAGAGATGGGCGGTGACAAATGTGATAAATAAATAAATCTCCAGAAAGCTCTGCCTCCCTGAACTGTGCAATAGTCAGCTTGGGCAAGTGACCTATAATGTTTTCACTGACGCAGCTGGCTGTGCAGACATTGGAATGCCACAATCTTCACACGGGTTGAACGCTGCCAAGTGAGAGCAAATATAGAACTTGGCAAAGGGAACCATGCTACTAGCTCCCTGGACATCTTTCTTTCTTGCTCTTTGGACTAAAAGCACGTTGAGTGGTGGGTGTTACGGGATGAACTCAGGCCAGATGTGACTACAGCCATCAGCTGTGCCTACCAACAGGCTTGGCACATTGTTTCCGGTTATACAGATGACCTTATGGAAATTACACGGTACAGCCAAGAGTGGTGGGTCTCCCACTTCTGCATGTTTGCTACACTAGAACTGTCATGAGTAAGGATGGCGAGCAGGGGGCTCCCTTCCAGACTGTTAAGCGCATGCGTAGCACTGAGGAATTGGGCAGCCATTCAAAGAGACACAGATCGGGACCGCCTTAACCTGTGGGGTTTATATGGCTGGGTTTTTCCCACGCTTGTTCAGTTTGTTAGGATTCCTGTTATGTATGAGCAATAAAACATTAGAGACCAGATCCCTGTCTCAGAGTGTTTCCTGGGAGTCAGGACAAGAACCCTCTTAAAAACAAAATCCATTCAATCGTGTCCGATTCACGGAAACTGCCTGGACAATTCCCTGCAGTTTTCTTGGCAAGGTTTTTCGGAAGTGGTTTGCCATTGCCTGCTTCCTAGGGTGAGAGGGAGTGACTGGCCCAAGGTCACCCAGCTGGCTTTGTGCCCAAGGTGGGACTAGAACTCAGGTCTCCCGGTTTCTAGCCTGGTGCCTTAACCACAACCCCAAACTGGCTCTCTTAGAGCCCTCTTGGGTCAGTACAAATGTCCAGCATCTCCAATGCCACTCAATCGGTCAGGTGGCCTTGAAAACTCACAAACAGGCCAGGCGACTGGGGCTGTGCAGCAGTTCAGTTTTGATCTCCAAAAGATGCTTTGCAGCACAATCTTAAAGCTTGGGGATTGCATGGCAGCCTTTGGTTTAATGTAATCCAGCTGGCGAAAATCTGCCTGTTCTAAATATCTCAATTTCTGCTGTCTTAAAACTGCAACTTGGCAGCCGCGGGCAATAACAGATCAAAAAATTTGGACTTTGTAAGAGAGTGTTGTGTTGTTGTGTTAATCCTAGCTACACAATTTTAAAAATGATACTTTTTTCTTTTCTGTTTTAGCCCAAGGGCCATGGGGACTCCTGACACTGGGCACATCTATGCAGCCATTGGACACCTGCAGCAATCGATGGCAGATTGGGCAGCCAAAAACCAGGACAGTCGGCGAGAGCTGATGGTTAAATTGCCAGAAGGACAGTATGTCCTGTGCCGTTGGACTGATGGACTTTATTATCTTGGGAAGATCAAGAGGGTAAATAATACTTTCTCCCTTTCCCTTTCCTGTCTCCCTGATTTCTCCAAGCTGTTTTCTTTCTGTTTTTATTTATTTATTCTTGTAACATTTGTATCTTCTTTTTCTGCTACAAACAGCAATAGTTGGATACCCTCAAAAGCAAGTGAGGGAACGGAAGGGATAATTAATAACCTTTGGGTTCACAGAGCATGTTGAGTTAGCTCAAATGGGGTGGATAATTCATCGTTTATGGCAGCCTTTCTCAACCTTCTGACCCTTGAAATTTTTTTCAAGCCTCGGGGAACCCCTGCACATTCAGGCTCAAAGATAGGCCAGAAGTTGCAAAATTATTATATTCGTTTCATGGGTAGGCCTGTATGTATGCCTTAACAGTGTTCTCAGACTGAGAATAAAGAGTGAAACTTACCTCTTTAATGTGAAGTTGCCCGAATTTAAAATAATTTTTTAAATAAATCGTGATCTCCCAGGGAACCCCTAGCGACCTCTTGTGGAACTCTAGCATGCCCTGGAACCCTGGTTTAGGGTGTTGGGGGAATCCTACCTTTCTCTTTCCCGGCAGCATAAACCAGATGTAGCATGAGTTGTGAACACAGGAACTGTATTTTGCTACCTTAGCGGGTTGTGGGAATGCAGCCATTAACCAGCATCGAAGACAGGCTCAGAAGTGGGGAAGAACAAAGCGGATGCACCAATCAGAAGGGAATTGCAAAAAGTTAACTAGCATAGCCTCAATGGGGGCAGATATGGAAAAAGCCCAGATTGGAGCTTCTTTGATTGATCTTTTTGCCCTGTTTTCGAGTAGGTAGCTAATTATATCTCCCTCTGCCCAGAGCCTACTTTCTAAGTTGGGATGGAGAGAGAATAATCTATGGCCATTTCCAAAACGATGTGTCTCCATCCTTTTACTGGCACTACCTCGCCCTTCCTTCTCTTATCCTCATATAAGCCAGTTCTTTGGACACCTACATTTTTGTGCAAAATGTTCCTTTTTCCCCCCAGTGCTCATCCTTTCTGAGATGCCCAGGGGGGTGAGGTTGGGGCATTTAATCTTTTGCTCTCTGCTCTGGTCTAGCTTCAGATCAGGTCCTGTGGTATCTCTAAACCAGGGACGCCCTCAGCTTTCTCTGAGCTGAGCCTTTGAGCAGGGGGCTGAGGCTGGACTCCAAAGATGGAGAAGACTTGGCGATGCTAGAATACCGAAGTGTTTATATGTCATTGGAATGCGATTGATTAAACACAATGAGTGTGGTAGCTGCTTTCGCACAATATTTAAATTTGTTCCCTTCTGTTCCTTCGACACCTGAAATCTGATGGCAATTTTGAGCGGGATTCCAGGAACACACTCAAGTTTTTCAGGGCTGTGTGTAATTGCTTGGCCTCAGGTTGCACACCCTTTCTGTACTGGGCATTAGGCTTTGACCTGCTTTTTTCTCTCCTTTTTCTGCATTTACAGGTGAGTGATGCTAAGCAGAGCTGCCTGGTTACCTTTGAAGATAACTCCAAATACTGGGTGCTTTGGAAGGACATCCAGCATGGTGCGTGAACTCCCCCGGTCTCTCCCCCTTGGGGAATTCTCAGCATCTTCAGGCACTCTTGCTGCAGATGGGTGATGGAATGAATGGGGACTAGAATCTTGCAGGGTAGAGTTGGGGTGAGCAAGATCTCCTTGGAACAGGTGGATTTAACTTCCTGCCCCTCAGAATAGAAGGCATGTTTTGGGTGGTTTTCTGGTGTGCAAACTTTGTGTTCAAGGGAGCAGTTTTGGAGCAGATTATTCAGAAACGTGATTTCCCCACCTTACCCCCCCCCGGTTATTTTTTGAAATGGCACAGTTCATTCTGGTCTCTATCATATGGCGGATATTATGGTTGAATAAAGACCTCAGAGAAAGGGCAAAGTGCATGGGCTGCTCTGAAGACAGAAGAAATTGTCCTGAAGACAGAATAATTACTCTGAAGACAAAAGAAAGAAATGTCTTTTCTCTGCTCCCAATCACACCCTCTTCTGAGCAGTGGAGAGTTAAACATGGCATCCTTTGCAGTAAACCTGGGTGCAGGGGGTTAGCCAGCCTGAAAACATAAGTCTTGCCAAAGGAAAGGATCACCTCTGACTCAGTGGCAGTTGGAAAATGTGGGCTATCCACTTACTCTAATGTGCTTTCCCCACCAGGCTACCCTTCAAATGCTTGGATTACGGTTCTAAGTGCCTCTAGATCAGACTTACCGGAGCTCTTTTTTCCCTGTCCCTGCTTTCTAGCTGGTGTACCTGGTGAAGAACCCAAATGTAACATCTGCCTGGGGAAGACAGCAGGCCCTCTGAATGAGATCTTGATCTGTGGGAAATGTGGCCTGGGTGAGAACATTTTCCAGATCTTCCTCTGTCCTGGTTTCGGGTGGGCATGGATCATCCCTGCTATTCTTGTTTCTCTGCAGGGTGTGAGGATTTGACGCACCCTCTTCTGGGTAGTGGTATGCAAAAAGTTTAAAATTCAAAACATTTCCAGCTTGAGTTCAAAATGCCCCTTTGACACTTGAAGGAGCTGTTCTGCCTTTATCAGAGGCCTTCCCCACCCCAAAACCCCACTTCTTGCTCCAGACATCTCTTTTGGACTCTGAAGAAGAAGGGCCATTCCACCCTTGAAACCTTTCAGGAGTGGTAAGAACAGCATTAGAAGGCTTCTGGTAAAACTGGGGAGATCTGTTTTGAACTCAACTTCTTTTGAGCCACTTGAGTCCAAAGTGACCTGTATGGTCCTGGAATGGAGTTGTTGGTAAAGCTGTGGATGCTCCTGCATTCCAGCTTCCAGGATGATTGGAAACATTCTGTTTCTCCTTCCTCCTTGTCAGGTTACCACCAGCAGTGCCACATCCCACTGGTGGGGAGCCTTGAAGAGTCCTTGACCCCATGGTTTTGTCGGAGATGTATCTTTGTACTGGCTGTGCGGGTGAGTGGTGCAATTCATTGAATCATGTGCACAGCACAATTTTCTTCATGTCATTCCTGCAGGAAAATCTAAGGAGTTTTGAAGAACATTAGAAAGGCGGGGGGGGGGGGGCATCAGGAGCTAAGCAGAACAGAGATTTGAATGAGTGTCCATCAATGCGCTTTTCAAATTGGATCACCTGATGGCTTTGATGCTTTGAATGGAATCCAGCACCTTCAAATTGATTGGATGGACTTCTAACAATTCAACTTGTAGACTGAACTGCAAATCTAAACCATAGGCTGGCCCTGGACGGGTTGATTCAAGGGAGCTTCTGTCCTCATTCCAGATTCCAAGAACCCCGCTTAGTTTTCCAGGAAAAAGCCTTGGAATCTGCACAATTTTCTTTTTTAGAAATCTTGCTGTTATAGAGTACATAAAAACCAGAATGAATAACAGCAACGAACAAACAAACAAAAAACTTAATTTGGCTGAAGCTATGTCTATAATAACTTTGACAAGATTTCTTGATAGGTTTACTCATCTTTGTTAGTCACTTTCCTTTCTTTCCCCCCCAAAAAGTGATTATATTTTTCAAGAAGAAAACATGGGGGAATCATTTATTTTAAATGTATATTTTTGAAAGGATATAAGAAATACAATACAAGAATCGAGTACAAGTTAAGGGTTACAAGTGGGTAAACTGAAATACTATATGACTAATATATTGTAACGTGTCATCGAAAGCTTTTGATACTACGAGGTATATACATCCATTTTCTAATCAAAATACGCCCCTATTAAACTTAAAGCTAGAAGTACTCGATTAACACAGTTCAGACCATTAAAAAAAAGACAGTTGGTAGTAAGTATATGTTAAAAACAATACTGTAAATTATACATCAGATTAAGATACAAATTCAAAAACCCGAATTTTGGATGTGGCACAATTTATTTAAAAATTTATTTAATCACAATTCTGTGAATAAATGGCTAGCATATGAATGGTTTGCCAATCAGAATGAGATTTTACATCAGTTTTACTTTTTAAACACAAAGGTCAACTTGGGTGTGTGTTGGTTTGTTTTATTTATTTATTATTCAAGTTTTGCTACCGCCCATCTCCCCCAAAAGGGGGACTTGGTGTTCGACTTGGGTGTTTGTTGAATGGTCGTTACATCCTGAGAAATCTGCCGCAACTTTCCATTCCAAAATGGTGCTAAGTGGGGACATCCCTGGGGAGGTTGAAAAAGTCAAGATGGCAGTGGCCACTGGGTGATCAAAAGTCCTGTCGATCTTGGTATGCGTTGTGTGTGTGACATGGGCAAAAAGGGCTTCAATTGCACGATGGCGGCTATCAATGACTTCATTGGCCCTTTGACAGATGCCACTTTGACTAAACGATGGTGGGAGGAGAGGAATTATGGAATTGAGAATGAATAGAAAATGCTGTCAATTGTTGCTTCCCCAGAAAGGTGGTGCGTTACGAAAGGGAGCAATCGCCAGAGCACTTCAGATGGTCAAAATGGTCCGGTGCTATAATCTGGAGCAGCTGCAATGGGATTCCCTGCACAGAACAAATCAACAGCAATGTTACTGCTACTGTGGTGGGCCCGGCGAGTAAGCTCAATTTAGGACAATGTGGGGGGCGTCTGAGGGGTGGGCAAATTCTGGCAGCTAAGCCAACAGTACAGGTAGAGGTACAGGTAGTCCTCGTTTAGCAACCAAAAGTGGGACCAGCGACTTGGTCGTTAAGTGAAGTGGTTGCTTAGTGAAACAGCAACTGTGCTTACCATCTTACTTCAGCTGTCCTTTGCTTACAGACCTGCGAAGGTTGTAAATGTGGGGGCTGGCCGTAGAGTTGCTTTTTCATCGCTCGTCAGTGTGGACGGCCACTGTACGAGGCAGTCGCTAAACGAGGATAACCTATAGACATAGATACGTTTTCCCATTCCTTCTCAGGTGGTACCTGAAAATGCTGCAGTGCAGTGAGTGCCGACAGTGGTTTCACGAAGCTTGCATACAGTGCCTTAACCACCCAATGCTGTTCGGAGATCGGTAGGTACGGCCGGAGCCCTGCTGACTGAGGAGGATGGGGTTTGTAGTCCGACCCATATCCAAGGCAGCAGCTGGGGTGGGAAGCTGATTAAGGGTCTTGTATCGGTCTGAAATCAGTAATTGGAGCATATTCTCTCTCTTGTGTCTTCCAGATTTTATATTTTCTACTGTACAGTGTGCAATCAGGGTCCGGAGTACCTCAAACGATTGCCTTTGAGATGGTAAGATGCCCCCCTCCCCAAAAAAGATTTCCACGCTGCATGTCCCAGTGCACCAGGCACCACTTACCCCTTGGAACAAAAGAAGCAGCAAAGCAGGTTACATCATGGAGCGCTTCTTCCATTCTAATCCTAGGTTTTAAAAGGTGGTTTGCAGATTCAGGCTTGTTTCCCAGAAGGGTCAACCGTAACAACCTCAGCAACGGACTTAGAAGCTGGGTGGCATTCTTGTCATTTTTAGCACAGTGCTGTTTTTAAAACTTCTCCTGGAGCAGGAAACGTTTGGAATGGCATGCCTTATTCTGAGCAACTGAGAGCCGAGGAAATGGGGCATTTGTGTGATATCAGTAACAAGTTGTCATACCTTATTCAAAGGTTTTACTGTTCAGATTTTTATGAATTGTATGGTTTTGTTAGGTTAATCATTGGGAGCCACTGTTGAGGAGGAGGATGGTGATGATGATGATGATGATGATATTTTTATGGAGGTGCACAAGGCTAATACAAAGAAAGAAAGATTTGGCCATCATGACACGTTATCCCTGTCCCCTTGCCTGGTGCTATAAAAATTGCCGTCGTCTTCCTGCAGCCATTCCCCCCAATGGGAAGGTCATTGTCTCCTTTGTTTCCTGCCCACACACAGGGTTGATGTTGTGCATCTTGCCATCTACAACCTGAGTGTGCAAAGTAAGAAGAAATATTTTGACTTTGAGGAAATCTTGGCCTTTGTCCATCACCACTGGGACCATTTTCAGCTTGGGAAGGTATGTGGTGCGAGCGTCAAATCATTTTCTTTATTTGTTATTGGCTTCTGTTTGAACGTGAGCTATCTTCCAGAAGAGCTGGGGTATTTTTATAAGCTGCCATTGCTAAATGAAAGATACTTCATGCATGGAAGTTTCCCGTATGGCAAGAACGTGGGTGCACAGCGAGGGTTTGATAGGGATCTCCTCCACTCTCAACTTGGCATTAAACCTGGGACCTTTGGGGTTGCAAATAAATTCTCCAAGTTTTTGCCTCTTTTCAAAACCTAAAAGCAAGATTCCAGCAACAGAAGCTAAGACAAGTAAGAATGGGTCTATGAAATCCCACAGATCTGGTTAGAGAAGGGGATGCTGGATTAGAGAGAGCTTGGCTTAGTCCCCCAAAGATGTTCTTATGTAGGCGCTAAAAGCTCATTTGGGACTGACCTTGCCTTAAAATCTCTTCCCCAGTTGACAGCAACTCCTGTGGCAGAACAAGGCCCCCTTCTTTTGGATGCACTAAATAGTTACAAAAGCAGGTGAGCTGAAAAGAGTCTGTCTCCCCATTGCTTCTGCAACCGGTGCAGAGATTCAGTGGTCTGCATGCATTTGGAAGAGCCTCCTTTCTGTATTCTTCTGCCTTTAACCCTTTCCAATCAGCCTGTGCTGGGAATATCTTCACAGCGGGCTTGGCCGGGCTGCCCGTTGCCTTGTCCTGAGCTGTTGAGGCATTGTGAGGACAGGGACTTAAACAGAGAGGCAGCAAAGGACTCTTCCGTTTCCCCGTTGTGTCATCTCAGTTCAGTCATTTTTCTTTTAAGGGTGGGGTTATCACAGGCCTGGGAAGCTGTTATCCTTGCCACTGTGGGCTATGGATAATTCCTGAGGTCAGAGCAGGACTGTTCTGCAAATTGCAGAAAGTCAAGTCAGAATGCTAGTGTTTTAATGCAGCTATGTGTGAGCCAGTTTGGTGCAGTGGTTAAGGCACCAGGCTAGAAACCGGGAGGCGGTGAGTTCTAGTCCTGCCTTAGGCACGAAGCTGGGTGACCCTGCTCCAGTCCCTCTCTCTCAGCCCTAGGAAGGAGGCAAGGGCAAACCACTGCTGAAAAACCTACCCAGAAAACTGCAGGGGCTTGTCCAGGCAGTCTCTGAGAATCACACACGATTGAACAGATTAAAAAAACAAATTCAGCAATATGTTAGGCAAGACTTATGGTTGATAAGTGGTTTTGTTTTGTTTTGTTTTAATTTCTCAATGAAATCTCATCGAGCCAAGATTCTGGATTTTCTTGGCGGCTTTTCAGGTTTCTCTGTGGGAAGGAGATCAAGAAAAAGAAATGCATCTTCCGCTTGCGGGTTCGAGTCCCCCCTAATCCTCCAAGCAAAATTCTCCCGGAGAAGTTGGCGGGACTGGTTGGTGGCAGGACGAATGAGCCGAAGAAAAAGGGGAAACTCGCCTATTCGCACAAAAGCAGGTCTGTGGAAGCAAGCAGAGGCTCTTAGCTTGGTCTTTTGATTTCTCCCTTGGTGCCGCCTGTCTGATTTCTTCTTATTTTTCTCTTTCTCTCCAGTTTGCTCCCCCACCAATCCCAGCATGAAAGGAGAAGGAAAAAGTCCAAATTCCTCTTGGAGGATGCAATTCCAAGTGTTAGTTTGCTAAAATTACCGGTTTGCTTGGCTTTAAAAAAAGCAGACACCTCTGCTGTTGGGAATTGCCCCGAGATTTCTTGTGGGATTGGGAGAGGCCTGGTGGGTTTTCTTGCAGATGAATTTCCCACTTGAGGGTGCTGGATAACGGCTGTTGTTCTTGCCTTCCTTTTTCCTTCCTGCTACAGAGCGATTTTGCCTCTGCTTGGAGCACTAACCATCACCTGGCCAGCATCTTCGATTTCTCCCTGGATGAAATTCAGAGTCTAAAAAGGTAACAGCTTGCAAGCTGCACGTGGATTCACTTAATGACCATTTTGCTCAGCAACCGAAATTCTGATCTCAATAGTGGTCGTTAAGCGAGGACTACCTGTATGGCAAATATCCCTGGTTGGGCTGCTGATTGCTGGCCCTCTTCGTGTGCTCAGAAGCGCTGCGGGTCCTTCATGTGCTCTGTGACTCAGCCTTGGTGTAAGCCTAGCTGAGCGGTGTTAATTCTCTTTTCTAGTGCCAGCTCAGGCCACGTTTTCCTCTCTGATGTAGATTCCATGGATGCTGCCAGCACATCGGGCTCAGCTTCAACTAGCTTGTCCTGTGAATCAAGGTGGTACCAATATTTATAAACTCAAAAGCCTTCTCCCTTTAAAAAGGGGTTCGCCCCCTGAAAGTTTTATAATTGGCCTGTAGGAAAAAATAAATGGAAGGCCAGCCTGTTTAGTTAAACTGGCTAGCCCTCTTCCCACCACCTGCTGATTTCCTGAAGTCCAGCTCTCGTTGTCCTCAGTCATCATCCACAGTTGCTGGGGAGCCCTTTGGGAAGAAGCCAGCTCAGATAAGGTTGATGGCCAGCTTTCAAAGCCGTGAGTTAAGGTGGTCCTTTCACAACATTTCTGAGTGCAGTAATATCAAAATGCCTGTGGGCGCTGGCAAAAAAGTTGTTTTCTTAATTTAAAGAAATGCCTTCACTGAAAAGAGAGCGAAATGAGGTGGGCTCGATTAATTTCATTATTCACTGTTTTTCATGCATGGGTTACTTGTCTCCTTTCCCATTCCAAACATCTTTGCTTGCAGGCTGTCTGTTGCCTTTACCAAACACATACTCACGCGCACACATTCACACGCATCCCACCATCCCCTTAAAGGCTGCATCGGGCTCACAAAAGATACCCTGCCATTTTACAACATGGGAAACGAGAACTCTAATTTCCAACCAACTGTTTCACCTCGTGCCATAGCCCTAAGACGCGCTTTCTTACCATCTTTTGCCAGAAGGAATGTCGGTAGCCGGAAGCGCAAACTGTCCGCTAAAACATACACGCCACTGGACACCAAGCAGAAATGTTCCGAGCATCCTCGGAGGATGGCCCCCCGCTGCTCCTTGGACGACAGCGAGCCAGCCAGCAGTCCGGATTGCCCGGACAATGCTATTGATTGCCACACTTTGGAGAGCTTGAGCGAAGATGACTTGTCCCTCTCCCACCTCAAGTCGTCCATCAGCAACTACTTTGGAGCCACAGGCCGGTTAATTTGTGGGGAGAAATATCAAGTGTTGGCTCGGAGGGTGAGCCCAGAGGGAAAAGTGGAATATCTAGTGGAATGGGAGGGCAACACCCCTTACTGATGTGTGTCGGGGTCCGGCACGTGGAGCCCTAAGAAAGGAACAGGGTGGGGATGGGGGAACCAACTCCTAGAGTCGTACGATCTGGTGGCAAGGCCAGATTTGCCTTTAACGGCCTCTGTTTCAGGCCAATTTTCCAGCCTGTCCAAAACTCCCTGCTGTAAACCTTAACTGGGCCCTTTGGGTTGGGCTAAAGATTGAGGAGGTAATGTGGGTGGCCAAGTATTGCTCAATCTTAGCTTGGTTTGGCCGTTAGGGGGAAAAGGAGGAGCGAATTCCCAGTGTGGCCCTGTAGAAATGATACCAACTGGACAAGACTGGCTTTATCCAACATGGTGCCTCTTTTCCCCTGTGGTAAAGGATAGCAAGAGCCCAAGGGGGATAAGCAGATAGCCCTGCCTAGCATGGGGAACAAGCAGAGGGTTGGCATTGAAGTGTAAAGCAGGCTGAAAGGATGGCTTGGGTAGGAAGGCATGTAAGAATAGAGCCGAAGAGCAGAACCCAGGTACCCCTTCAAGCCTCTGGGTGCACCCCAAGGATCCCTTCCCAGTAGAGTTGCAGTTTTAATGTGACAAAAGGGAGGAATTAGGAAATGCATTAGAAACACACATTAATTTGAACTTGACATTCGGTTGGGGAGGCTCCAGCCTTGTTTGTTTTGGCTTGATGGTTTTAGGAATATGTCTCCAGCTTCCAAGCCATGTATAGTCTCGGGCTGGGAAAGGCTCTGCACTACCACCGTTGCATCTTTTCATGCCTTGGGAAGATGCAAACTCAGTTTTGCCTTGGCTCTGAGCAGAACTGCTGCCATTTTGCCATTCTGTCTCTTCATTCAAAGCACGGCGATCATTTTCCTGGGTCATCGGGACATTTGGTAACCCTGCCTGAGAAGAAAAATGAGGTTGAGAAGTGTATTCTCACTAGACTCTGGAATAAGTATTAAAAACAAGATGTCCTCAGCCTCACAACAGCTGGAATTTGTGATCTTCTGCTGGGTGTTTTTGAAACTGGTTGTTTAGGGCCAGATTTTTTCTTTGGAAATTGCTGTATAGAGGGTTGGTCTGGGGAAGGGTCCCAATTCCATGCAGAAGAAACTGGGTTTCCCAGAATCTCTTAGGCTGTGAGTGTGAATGTGCAAGGTTGGTGTGACCTTCGGTAGGAGGCTCATTTAAAAGCTAGTCAGGGCATAGATCCAGTGGGAATTATAGAGGATAAAGAGTTTGGGCAATGGAGAGACAGAACCTGCATCTCTAAGGCTTTCTCCAGAGATTGAAGGTGGCACCTTGAAGGTTTAAAGAAATTTCTTCCTCCCACTGTGGAAGAGGGTTCTGCTTTTCTACCTCATTCTAAGGGTGCTTGAGAATTTCTTTTGAATTTCTCTGGGTGTTTTTGAGCTGATCTTATGACTGGAGGTGGTGAAGGGGGCTACTGCTAACTGTTTTCTGTTACGTGCCTTTTCATGATTTTGTCTCCTCCTTGGCTGATCATACTTCCTAAGTCGGAAAAGCCTCCTGGGCTGAGTGCCATCCTTGTATCTCTTCTTGTCCAAGAAGCCAGAAAGCCTGCAGATGGTTGAGGGAGGAGTTTGTTCCCCCTCTTTCCATCCTTCTGCAGCCTCCCTGAAATCCAAATCTGAAAAACCTTCTGAAGGAGTTTCTTCTCATGGTCTTCTCTTGAGGTTCAGTGGAAAGATGAGAAGCCAAGGAGGCTGCAGATAGCTGGAGCAGAAATCTATGAAGAAAGGCAGGACCTTCTTGCTTCTCCCTTGGCTACGAAATAATATAAAAATGCCACCCTTTATCCAAGAGAATGTAAGCCATGTTCTCTTTTCCTCTGAAAGAAAGTTCAAGAACAATTTATTCATCTATCCAGCTGAGAGTGGTAGAAAGAAATACAGGAGGAACTTTTAGCATGGCACCAATTATGCTACAGGTGAACTTGGTGGCAGTGGCTACGAGAGATGAAGCCTCCCTCCCTCCCTTCCGCCAGTGTCCTTATGTCCAGTGAGAAAATGGAGCTGCTGAAATAAAATCTACACATTCGGGAGTACAAGGTGGTAAACCCTGATCTGGAAGGGTGACCCAGATCATTTAGGCTGCACAACAGGGTTGCATTTTTTCAGTAGTCCTCTATAAAATAATACTTTATGTACTGACAGGCTAGCATATCAGGGTTCTAACACATTCCTCTTGAACTGGCCCCCTCTTGAACTGGCCCATTTTGGGTGAGGCTATTGAACTAAAGAATGTACTGTCCCGTAAAAAGAGGTTTGCAATTGTTCGACTGCTTTGGATGAAAGCCTGAAATTTGGCTGCTGCATTTTAAGTGACCAAGGACCCTTCTTCCCTTTTTCAAGTGCCTACATACATACATACATACATACATATTTGTTATCATCCCCAGAAGAAAGGATTTGCAGAGCAATTCTGAATTTAGTTGCATTTGCCTGCTCCTGTTTGCACAGTTAAGTTCTAGGCCCCTACAGACAAGAGAGGGCCTCTAAAATATATATTCTTTTTCCTCAAGAGGGATTTATTTGTATGTTTAATTATTATAATTATTTTTGCATTGGTTTGGACTGAACTTGTAAATGCTTCTGTGCACCTTCACGGTCTCAAGGCTGCTGTTTTTTGATAACTGACCTTGTGTGTGTTCATTCCATTCAAAGTGTAATTAATGTGTCAGATGTACAGCTATTAAAAAAAAATCTTGATAACTTTGCCATGTCTTTGTATTGCTGGCACTGGGTGAGAGGTTGATGGATGTGGGCGGAACCCTACCAGAAGGGAAAGGGGCAGAGAAGGAAAAGGACAAATCCAGTTTTCCTGTTTTCTGGTGCAAAGGCTGATTTCAGGCAGATGTATCTTTGGATAGCAACCCAAAATAATTCATAATGATTGATTGGTGTAACCCATAGTATCATTGTTCGGCCTGAGTTTGTTTTTTCCAAGACATGTTATATAAATTGCTTATATAAAGCGCAAGCCAGGGGCATATAAAGAAAAAAAAGAACAGCGCATGTCTAAATTGCTCTCCTTCCCTCCCCTGCTACCATCCCTGCTAACGGGCTGAAACTGGATCAAGCGTCCGATTTTCTTTACACTTTGAGTCCCGTTTTGATTCAGGGACTGGGTTTTTAAAACACAGCTGAGCGTCATAGGGGTATAGAAAGAATGACACAACCCCTCATGTGGGGTAAAAAACTGAGGCAAGACAAAGCGGGTAGAGCCCCCAAAGTGCACGCGCGGCAGCCCTTGACTTTACAAGCATGTGTCAGGCTTGCTGACAAATTCTGCCTGGACCTATTTTTTTAATTTTAAAAAGCAGCGAGAGGCGTCATGTTAGCCCCGCATAGCGACTTCGTTGGGAAACACGAAAGTGTGGTTTCATCCTCTCATCCGCGCAGGGTCACCCTCTTGGGAGTGGGAGGGGCCAGTTTGGCCTCATGCCGAGTCCTCCTCCTCTTCCCCTTCCCGCCCGGCTTCTCCATCCAATCAGCAGCCTGAGCGTCGGCGAGACCACGGCCGTCGCAATAAAGAGGGCGGCCCCGCGCCTGCGCAGCTGTGCGGACCCGAAAGGGAGCCTTTCGCCCTGCCTCCCTTGCTGAAGTCTCGCGAGGCGGTCCCTCCCCTTCCAAGATGGCGGCGGCCGAGGTGGACGCTGCGCTGGCGCTGCTGGGCCGGATCGCTGGGCTGCCGGAGCCGCTGGAGGAGCTGCGGGCCCTGCGGGTGGCCGTGCAGGCCCTGCCCCCCGGCGCCCTCCGCGAGCGAGGTCCTGGCTTCCCCTTGGCTGGGCTCTTCGTCCTCATGGCCCGCGGGGACAGGTGAGGGCGGATTTGAGCTCCTTTCGCCAAGGAGCTAGTCCTCATTGAGGATTTGGGGCCGTGCTGCGGCGCTACGAGGTCGGGTGGTCCATGGGGTTGAATCTCAGGATCCAACTTAAAGACTGACTTTGTGTGCATATATATTTGGGTGTGCGTGTGTGTGTATCGAATATAAATATGTGTCTATATATTTCTGCGTGGGTGGATATAGAAAGGGTTTTACTAGTTGTAAACACTATGCCCCCTGGTCTCTAGTGTCTCCTCTCCCCACCTTTCCTCAAAATTTTGCATTATAAATGGGGAAGGCTTGAAACGTCCCTAAGGTTCATTAAGGGAGGGCAGCCACAGGGTGGGAAACCGGTTAGTCTGATCAAATTCTGCCAGAAGGTTATGCAGTTGCTGGTGAACGATTGTGCACGGTTTTGGGAGGGCCTTGATTAATTTGCACGGAGGGTCATGCCAGAGAGAGAGAAGCTTTTGGACTTCATAAACAGTTACTTCTTAATTGAAGATTGGTGTCTGAAGGTGGAGAGTTTGGGCTTTTAAGAATTTTGCACAAGAGTAAGACCATAGAGGAGGGGGTGCACTTACCTTGGATTGTTTTGCGGTATATCAAAGCTTATTTTGTTAACAAACTGCTGGAGTTTTTCTTTCTCTTGTAAAGCAGCGAGCAGATCTCTTTATGTGTATCTGTCTTGGAGAGATTCCTGCAAGTCATGGACCCCTTGGACGTAATCCAAAACTTTGGAGAAGAACTTCAGAAGGGACTCTTCCACCCTGATGATTCAGTCAAAATCCTAACCATCTCCCAAGTACGTGCTGCAGTTTAGCTGTTCAAATGCTTTGTAATCTTATCAAGGGGGTTAAGAATGCGATCCTATCCTGCCATGCATTTCTCTGTTTACTTGTATGTACTGCAGGCATCTGAAACATTTAACACTGGAGGAGGCATACTGCATATTAATTTCACCTGTCTTTGTATGTAATTGTGTTTAAATTACAGTAATTGCCTTAAGAATCTTGACTAGTAAGTGGAATGCAAATGCTTCAGGTAATTACTTTAAAGTTTTCAGTTTATGAAACCACAGTGCAGTAAAAAATAGCAGAAAGGACAGTTAAGAATGAAACTTAAAGAACAAAGGTAAGGATAGAAGAAGGATAGAAGTTGGAAACTCTCCAGTGACTCCAAATTGTGTTGAAATCCTAGGTGGGAAGAGTAGTTGAAGATCCTGTCGCTGTTAGAGAAATCCTTAACACTCCTGAATTATTGAGGCAGATTGTCTATTGCATTGCTGCGGAGAAAATAGCTGTGGCAAAAGAGGTCAGTGTTTGTGATCCGATGATTGCTTTTGGGGGGGTGGATCTAATGCTTTGGAGTTTATAAATCTCATAATCTATTGAGCCAGTTGCTCTTTCTCTCAGCCCTGGGAAGAAGGCAAACCACTTCCAAAATCTTGCCATAAAAACTTCAGGGACTTGTCCAGGAGTAAACACTGACTTGAAGGCGCCCACCCCCCAAACCCCCAAATCCATTACTGGTAGCCACGTGGTCTGGAGTAATGGAAACTGTACTGCAAAACATTTGGGGGCACCAGCTTCCCTGTTTGTGCTTTCAAAACCCAAAACGTAGAACCTTCAAGTACTGCCTGTGGGACTTCCACACTGAATCTCATAGAAAGAAAATGGATGCATCCAGTTATTCAGTAGCTTTGATCCTCAGAACTGTAGTAGAAACTATTTATTTCTTGGGTTTTTCTAATGTGTACATTTCTCTATGCGTAGACCTCTGACTCCCTTGCTTGTCAAGGGTCAGTTAAAATCCACAATGTACTGTGCGACCCCATTGTATGAAGGCACTCTTCCTTCTGGAAGATTTTTTTTAGAGAATGGTTCTATTTTTCATCTTAACCTGAAGAGGTGGAGAGAAATAGTTCTCTGTTCAGACTGTACAACTTCTGCACCTTTTATTAATTTGGGGTCTCCACACCCCAACATATGCATAGGTCTGCTTCTCCTGTTTTCATTGACATCTTTGTTTCTAAGGCCATCAAGTCATTGTCCAGGATAGCTCAAACACCAGAGGGCTTGGAAGTTTTGCTGGTGGGGAACTTGCTGATAGACTTAAAAAGCGTCATGGCGAAGAGCGATGTCATACGTTATCGCGTGTATGAGGCAAGAGTTCTGCTTTTCTTTGGAGCCTAGCAGGTAGAGGGCAGAAATGCATTTCCTTAGCTGTCAGGTGGATGATGTGATTTGGGGGATTTAGAAACGGAGTGTCTATTGTGGCTGGCCGGGGTAGGTATAAGTTCCAAGTTGAATAAAATTAGTGGTATTGAATGTTGTGAAGGTTAAGGGGAGAGGGTACATTTAAAACAGAACTTGGTAAGAGTGTGGATATATAGATGGAGACCAGCATGAAATTCCTTTAAATGGATTGATTGATTTGGCATTCCGAGGGTTATACGGAGCATGACAGTAACAGAACTGAAATCTTTGGGAGTGAGTGGGATCTTTTTCCATTTTAAAGGGAAATAAATGGAGCAAACCTATCGGCGGCTCAGCACATCTGTGTTTGCTGACTTTCTTAGTTAAATAACTCTGCAAATCTGATTTACAAATTTGGAGGGGGCTTGGTGGGGGTAGGCTGCCTTTTGCAGCAGAAATGCTGTTCAAGATAGGTTTCTCAGATTCCTGTCTTGTGTGCCTTTGTGTTAGCTAGTAGTCGATATTTCCTCCATGTCGGTGGATTCTCTGAACTACTGCGTGAACAGTGGTTTGATGTCAGAAATGATTGGAGAACTGACTGGAAACGATGTGCTTGTCAGGTACGTAATGGGACGGGCCTTGGTGTGAATGGGGTCGTTTTAGCTTTGTGGCCATGTTGCCTAGAGAGTATCCTTGCTATCTCTTAGCTGCTTGGAAATGAATGCCTGTATCTCCATTCTGCTTGCTACTTATTTGCCGATCTCTGGCCCAATTCATAGTTTGGGTCCAGTGCAACCCTATAAAAACGTGGGTCTCGGCTTCCACGGTTTGCCCCTCCCCACTTCCATTGCCCCAAAAAGTCTTTATGCGAATGGCTAATCTGGCCTCCCTGTTCAGGGATCCTGGCTTTAGGTAGTGCTGAATGAGAAGCAGGCACTTGCGAGTCCTTCAGGGAGCCGGGCAGTGTGGATTTCTGTCCTGGGGAAAAAAACCTTGGTGCTGTTTCTTACCACCAATGTATCTCGCCCAAATAGGGGAAGACTCGATTAATTGTTGAGAGAAATAAATTAGGGTTTTGCTGCAGGTGGGGTTTCCTGGAGCGTGGAAAGGAATATCGAATGTCTCTCTGATGTGGTCTGTGTGTTTGTTTTAAAACAGAGCTACCTGTATAGAGATGGTGACCTCATTGGCCCACACTCAGCACGGACGACAGTATCTCGCCCAGCAAGGCATCATTGACAAGATTTCCAATATAATCATTGGAGCTGACTCCGATCCCTTCTCCGGCTTCTACCTGCCAGGTGATTGCACATGGCCTTTTGCAGTCTTGATCTTAGTTAGGTTGATACTGTACCTTCATGGCTGCTTTTCTACCCCCCCCCACCTCGCTGCCCTTAGTGCTGGAGACTGGAGGCTCCCAAGCGGGTCTCCCATTGGCCCCAAACCTACTTTGCATTCAGCAAGGGGGCTGCTTCATGTTCTGTAAGCGTTCAGATCCTCCGTTTGTTTCATGCCCTCTTTCTCAATCCCAGTTTGGAATATTTGTTCATTTCTGTTTTCTACGTAGGGGATAGCAGAAGTATAAGCTTGTCCTGCACAGCAGGGACTAGTTCTGTTGTAGGAATTGCTTGCTTTCTGTCTTTGTAAGGTTGAAATCTGGCCGTGCTTTTGGTTCTTACTTACTTTATAAGTAAGACCAGGGAAAAGATAGCCCTCGATGCCACTCACCTGGTGGCATCTGGTGGGTGCCCTGTGGATTGAAGCAGCTGTATTGTGATGCTTCAAGTAGCAATAATCTCCTTTCTCTGTTGACCTGGGGCTGTCTTGGCAGGATTTGTTAAATTTTTTGGCAACCTGGCGATCGTGGACAGCCCCCAGCAGATCTGCGAGCAGTATCCTGCCTTTCTGGAGAAGGTGTTCAACATGGCTGAAGGCCAAGACCCAACCTTGTTTGGCGTGGCGGTGGACACGATTGGGATCTTGGGGTCAAACGTGGAGGGCAAGTTGGTGCTCCAGAAGACAGGTCAGTCTATTGTGTGTGTGTGTGTGTGTGTGTGTGTGTGTGTGTGTGTGTGTGTGTGTGTAAGATTACAAATCGGGTTGCAGGGCAAGAGGGAGGGGGTGCTATGCATGCATAGCCACGACCAGAGTTTGCTTTGATTTTCAGGGAGTCGGTTCCATCGTGTGCTAAACAGAATTGGACATCAGATAAAGAATGCTCCGACTGAGATGAGAATCCGATGTCTGGATGCCGTTTCATCTCTTTTGTACTTGCAAGTGAGTTATATGCAATCAACTTGCCTCCCCTGCCTCTCGCATGCCCGCTCCCACCTGGCAGCAGCTGCCTGAAGCCCCACCGTGCCTCCCCTGCCACCCATGCGCCGTCCCCGAACCTCACTACGCTCATGCCATGCCTCCCCGGCCACCTGCATACCCTCGTGCACCCTCCCCCTCCCCCCCCAGGAGCAGCCACTTAGCTGCCTGGCAGCCTGCTTGCGAGCCATCTGGGCCTTGCAGCTTCATGCCAGCTTCCCCCCTCCCGACTTTGGTTGTTGGAAGCCGGCAGGAAGTTCCAAGGAGGTGCTGGCTTAACAATCCACTATCCTTGCTTAACAACAGCAACGGGGACTGCAGGGATTGACATTGCGAAGCAATGCAGTCCCCTTACGACGTTGCGCTTAGTGACCAAAATTCCGGTCCCAATTGTCGTCGTAAATCGAGGACTACCTGAATGAGCAGAACCTCTTCCATCCTTCTTCCTAACACATATGCAGGGTGGATTTGAAAGCTGCAGACATGAGTCATTTTGGCAGCAGAATGTCGCTTTCTAGACCCTTTTGAAGAGATATTCTAAACTCACATTCTACACTCGCAAAGCATCAGGTCAAAATGGTTCCCAGAAGCGTATTCTGCCATTTCAATTGCTGATCTTAGGTGCCAAAAGTGATCTAAAGTGGGAGTTGGATGCTTTGTTCCAAACTTTCAAGAAAAAGGATTGGTCAGGGGCACTAGCAGACTCACCCCCTACTCTTTTGCATGCAGCCTGACCATCAGACCGAAGATCTTCTCCGGATGACAGAATCTTGGTTTTCCTGTCTATCCAACCAGCCCTTGGAACTCTTCAGGAGCATCAGCACCCAGCCATTCCCTGATCTCCACTGTGCTGCCTTGAGAGTCTTCACTGTAAGATTCTTTTTTCAGGAGATGCCTTTGCAATTGGCTATACAGCATCGTTCTGTCTAGGCCTGCTTTTCCTGGCCTGGCATTCTTTGAATAAATTGGGGTGGCATCAGCCAGAATTCTCAGCTGGTGGTTCAAGGATAATCAGGGTTATATTCCAGCTGAACTGAAAATGCTTTAAGAGATCCTTTCCTCTGCTGATTAGTTCTGTTTTTGTTTCAGTTTGGAAGAGTTTAACCTAATGACTTTTAAGGTAGCTTAAAAAGAGGCTAAACTATAACATGGTCATGAATAAAAGAGAAATCTTGGTGGGGGGGGGAATCATTCCAGAGGGCAGGAATTTCAGCAGAACAGGCACACTTCCTGGATCCTGCAAGAGGACATTCTTTAATTGACAGAACATTCTGCATATTTCCCCTTGTCAATTTAGTATAGCTTTTACATCAGGTTAAATATATTAGACTAAATGTAAACTTTTTTTAAAAAACGGAAGGAGTACAGATGTACGCCTTTTAACAAAATCTGCCTTGTACCCTAGGCCATTGCTAATCAACCTTGGGCCCAGCAGAAGATGTTGGCCAGTCCTGGCTTTGTGGAATACATCGTTGACAGAGCAGTGGAGCCAGATAAAGCTTCTAAGGAGGCCAAATATGAACTTGTCAAGGCCTTGGTTAACTCAAAGACCGCTGCAGAAATCTTTGGAAATCAGCATTATTTAAGACTGAGGGCTTACATGCGCGAGGGGCCGTATTATGTTAAGGCTGTCTCAACTACTGCTGTGGAAGGAGCTGAGTAGCTTTGGATGACATAATTTTAAGCTACTCGCCAGTAATTCCAGGGTTAACTAAGGGTTCTGAACATCTGGAAGGGGGTTGACCTGTTGGTTTGTAGGGAGGAAAAAAGAAAGTGAAAGGAATTAGCTTGGCATGACTTTCTTACTTTTTGACTTTGAAATGGCAGGAAACTGGGTTGAAATACTGAGATCTTCTAGGTACTTTCCTGATGGGAAGTGTGGATGCCACCATTTTACAGTGCTTAAAACCCACTCTCTGAGAGAAAGGTTATGACCCTTAAGTGAGACTCCTTTGGAACGTAGAAAACACTTCTTTTTTTTTTTGCTTTCACACTGGATGTTTTACCATCTTGGTTTATTTGCATTTCTTTTCCTTTGATTGTGCTCAGGGTGACTCATAGTTCAGATGAGCACCAAGTATTGCTTTCCAGCAGTTCTAAATACCATGATACAAATATTCATCCACGCAACTTTATGGAGGGAACAAATAAGATGATTTAATCCAGGTCCTTGAAAGCAAGTAATAAAGCCTAAATATATATTACATAAAAGGCTAAGCACATCTCCATTTTACAAAGAAGTGTGGATTGTCCATCCTTCGCCCAGCCTTCATCTCTCTTCTCTCAGTCCATCCTCCAGCTCTCAATCTCAACCCAAGGAAAGGAAAAACTAGGCTCCCTTCCCTTCCCAGGGCCACTTTAATCTCAACAGTCTCCTTCAAAAGAACCTCTTCCAGTGCTTTCAAGGGTTATAAAGTTACACACACACAAGATACTTCTTCTACGATTCAATCAAGACACAGCACTGTCCCTTATCCTACGTATCAGGCTCTGAGCATGGTATAGCTTGAAATAGGTTGCACAGAAAAGTGGCTCGGCATGAAGGACCAGAGTCCAATATGCATATTCCAGCTCAGATTTATGGGTGTTAAATGCATTGGTGGCTTACTACTTGACTAATTTGGGAAGCAGGAAAGTATCTCCAACAACAGATGAGTCCCTGACTGTAGTAAAGTTTGGGTAGTATCCCTACGTACAAAAATTTGTTTTTCTTCTGTTTTGGGTTAATTCATAAAACGCATCTTGAACTGTGTTGGTATTTGCAGTCTGATTTTTAACCCCGTTTTGTTCAGGTTACTGCCTTTTGTGTATATTTCGGCTCTGTAATAATTCCTTTTTGATATGTATTGGTTTCCTTTTGTCATGCATGTAAGCATCATGTAGAATGACCCCTTTTAAAGATGAAGTGAGATGGTCAGATTAATTAAATTTGGGTAAAAAGTCTTCAGCTTCTCATCTGAATGTTGTGCTCTTTGAAATATGAACTGCTCAGGATAGATTATGCACATGAAAGGCCATGATGAAGATCTGGATCTCTGTGTGTAGAAGGATTTGGTGTTTTGGGATCCCACTGTGAAGACTGGAGGACGGCCTGATAGTCTTGTGATTCTCTTTCATGTGTTCCTGTATGGAAATAATCTTGAAGGTATGCAGAAGCTGTTATGGGAAAATAACTCAGTCCTGGGATAGGATGACATGAGAAAGAAACTCAATCCCACCTTGATGTTTTTGGGTATAAGAGGAGGCAGAGGGAAGCTGGCAGGCTTTCAAGATTCTGTTGTTATATACCCTATAACAATACAGGTAGTCCTTGACTTACGACCACAATTGGGACTGGAAGTTGCTAAGCGAGGTGGTTAAGTGAGTCACGCCCAATTTCATGACCTTTTTTGCCATGGTTGTTAAGTGAATCTGGCTTCCCCCTTGACTTTGCTTGTCAGAAGTCAGCTAGGAAGGTTGCAAATAGTAATTGCGTGACGCCGGAATGCTGCAACCATTGTAAGTGCAAGCCAGTTGCCAAGTGCCTGAATTTTGATCATGTGACTGCAGGGACGCTGCAACAGTTGTAAGTGCGAGGACCGGTCATCAGTCACTTTTTTCAGTGCCATTGTAACTTGAAAGGTCACTAAATGGATGGTCGTAACTTGAGGACTACCTATGAAGGAGTGTTCCTGGATTCCTTGCGATGTCTGTTGCCTGACCTGGTCTACTTAAAATGGTTGACAGTTCCTGAGGATATGAGGGAGAGGATCACTTTGAGCTCTGGCTCAGAAAGTTGGTATGGAAAAGGAAATTATACAATGCCTTGTCAATCTAGGGAACTTCCCATAGAATGCCGCGATGGATCTTAGCAAAACTAGTCTAGATCATTGGGTAAGCCCATGAGGAAATCAAACGGGGGGGGGGCATAATATTTTATTCCTTGAGTTGTTTGTTCTAATCAGAAAAACGGAGAGCCTCTTTCTGAATGGCGTTGACACTCGAGTCTTTCAGCCCACCCAGATACGTCATGACTCTGCAGGACACCAGCCCATAATAGGTTTCCAGTAATGTGCAATCTTTACCAGCCTTCATCTCCTCCCATTCCTGGAGAAGCTGGCTGGTTTTTGATACAGAGGAAGTGAAAATATATTTATAGCAGCATCGGTTGTACCAGATACGCCTTTTCCCAGAAAACCGAGAGCTGTGGATGGGTACAACGCCGGCCGCTCTTGCAGAGATTCCCACAAAAATGCCAGGGGGCAGGGAAGGAGAAACTTCTCCAGCCGTTATGTAGATCTTCCGGGCCACATCCTGCGAGATGACAAAGGCAGTAGCACTGCAGTAGTCAGGATAGTGTTCTGGATATTTTATTATGGAGGCGAAACTGCCATTTTGGGGCTCCTTGTTGGGGATGTCTTGATGAATCAGCCTCCCGAGGTAAATGTCTTCAGGGTGAGATCTTAAGTTGAGCAAGTATTCAACCAAGGTTTGGAGGTTAGCAAACATGTCCTCGTCAATTTTGAGAATGAACCTGGCCCCAGAACAATAGGTGATGGTCCACTCTACGGCCCTCTTGATTTTCAGCGTCTGATTTTCTGGTGTGTCAAGAAAAGCCCCTTGAATTAGATCCTGTTGCTGGTCTGTTTCCCTGATGACCTCCAGTTGGGTGGTAGCTGAAGATGGCTTGCCCAACACAAATAAGACCAGAGTGGTGTAGCCTTGGACATGGGTCAAGTTGGCCCATGTTTTTCGAATTGCGTTGCGCCTGGACAGGTTTTCGGGGTAGCTGAAGACGAGAACAACCAGAAAGACCTCTCGTTTGGAGCAGGCTTCTGAGTTGCTAATAACATAACCCTTGGAGATGTTGGCTTTCAAGGGGGACATGTCCAATATCCGTGCTCTTTCCCGGACTTTGAGGACCTTCATGTCCATGTAGGTGGTGGGGATGACCTGTAAGAGATATTCCTCCACAAGGTCAGCTCCAAAGAGCAAAATGTGGAAAAGAGCAACATTGAAGAGGATGAAACACCACTGGTGAGTTCGGAGCCTACAGAAAATCAGCTGTTGAAATGGAGAGGAGTAAAGATTAATGGTCATTTCCTTCAACATTTATGCTTTTCAGTTCTTGCAGCAGAGTTGGAATTATTTGTGACGATGTGCTTAGTTTAAAACTGGTGTAGGAGACTGTTGTTTGGCTATGCTCAGTATTTATATAATGTGTTTAGAGTAGAGAGACGCACATACAGGGTATATACAAACACTGGAATACATGCCATTCATTCCATCTCTGATTCTGTTAATATTAGGCTGAATATTATGAATTGAGACAATCAGATTTAAAGAAACGTACATATTTAAAACCATCATTTTTGGAGGACTCACTGGCTGAGTGCTTTCTCTGGATGTTTAAGGTCTCAAGTTTAACCCTGGCTGCCCCAGATATGGCTGAAATACTAGAGAACAGCAGTCAGCCAAAGGAAGCCTGAATTAGGAGAAAGTTTATTTCCTGTTTCAGATCTGCAGCGTAGGATGCGGGCCAGAACTGCAAACTTCCAACAACTAGCAAAATGCATTGCAGAAAAAAAAGCATGCACCTAGTTTCATAGTTGTTTGATAGTGATAAAAGCTCGGTGCTTACCTGCATGGTGTTCATGGAGATGACCCTGGAATTTTTTGAGTCGGACAGCTGTGTTTATAGCTTTGGACGTATAGGCAGTGTTTCTGCAACTGAAGTAGCCAGCATCCAGATAGAGTTTCCCTTGTGTCGGTAACCGCGTCCAGCATTCTTTTTTTCCATCAGCTTCGACTCCAACAAAGCAACTGTAATTCCAGAGGAGGGCGATCATGTTACCGTTGGCATAGAATCCTTTCTCTTAACTTCTGAGTGTACAACACAAGAGGCTGCAGAACAGCACAACTGAATGAAAGGGGTGTGTGTGTCCACTTAAAGAGACGCAGGGTTTGTTTTGCAAGACATCCGTCGCAAATGCAAGTTTTTTAGAAGAGGCGAGCGATTCAGTTAGGATTTTTTTAAAGTAAAGATTGTGGTTTCAGTGAGCAGAAGACTTTTGTTTACAGATTTTTTTTGGTTTTTTTTAACACTTCTGAGGGTTGTGTGAGGCATCTCTTGAAACCCAAACTGAAATACTAAACTGCTAGGAGCTCCCTTTTCAACTGGAAAAGTAATTATTAGATGGCTTGTATTCAGATTCGGGAGATGCGGTCAAAGGCCATCCGACTTAGCGAGTGGAATTATAACCCATTCCTGACCCCTCGCCCGCCCCATCTTATACACGTTGCAGGATCTAAACAGCTTTTTGGATCGCTCGCTGTCACAAAATGCACTATTGCATCTTTGCTTCTGTAGATCGAATCAGAAGAGGAACCAGGTTCTCTGAAACGAGGCACTTATTGCAATTAGTTGGACTGGTACCAAACGCTGCTCATAAGGAACTCCCTCCTGTCCTCAATTAGCCAGGCTGGTCAGGACGTCTATCTACCGCAACACGGTGTCATCAGGTGGGGTCAGTCTGTTTGGTCTTCCAACTGGCTAGCTGTGCCCTCTTCAATTTCTTCTCCCAATTCGATGTTCAGTCCACCCCCTCCTTCATTAGCATTCATTGGACTCTCTAGGGGGTTCTTTTCATTACTGGTCTGCCCCCCCCCCCGGCTTTTACCATTAATATAAATATATCAAGGATTTGGAAGAGCTGTGCACCGTCTATCCAGCAGAGGTCATGACTGAATAGAACAGCCGACATGCCAATTGACTATAAGTAAAATCCAACTCTGTCCTGGGGATGAGAGTGGGTGGAAGCATTTGGCCGGCAATTAAATGCAATTTTTGGTGTGTGTGTCGATTTCTCCTCCCACCAATTTTTTTTTTGCCGGGGGTGGGGGCGGTGTTCAAGTTAATGTTGGCTCTTGGCAACTGCCTGGGCAAGTGCCTGCAGTTTTCTTGGCAAGATTTTTGGAAGTGTTCTGCCCTTGCCTCCTCCTCCTCCTCCTCCTCCTTCCTAGGGCGGAGAAGGAGGCTGAACCCAAAGTCACCCAGCTGGCTTTGTGCCTAAGGCAGGACTAGAACTCCCGGTCTCCTGGTTTCTGGCCTAGTGCCCTTAACCACTACCCCAAACTGGCTCTCCCCAGCTACATGGGAAACAAATTTTCAGACTATGCAGATATTTGATGCAACTGATACATGATTGAGATTGTGTATGTATGTGTGTGTGCGCCTTTGAGTGCATTGCTCCAGGCTAAATAGATGTTTAGGGAGGGGAGGTGAAGAAAGAAAGAAGGAAAGGAAGGAAGGAAGGAACAGCAAGCTTAGATGTAGGTAGCAATCTTTACTCTGGCAGTTGTTTTTCTCCATTAAGTTAGACTATGATTTGCAGAGGGTTATTTATTTATTTATTTATAAGTCTGCGGGGACCAAGAGGAACGCGTGGCCACATGCCTTGCTCAGAGCAGGGGGATCCGATGCCTGGCCAAGCATGCAAGGTTTGTGCGGCATGTGGAAGAGATCTCTTTCCACAGGTGCAAAGCGCAGCCTGGCACATGCGGACGCCTCGGCCCTCTCGGCTCCTCAGCAGCTGCTCATGCGAATCTCTTCACAGTTCCCATCAACTGCTTGGTGCCATTCGCTGGGGCGGGGGGGAGGGCCCAGCTGAGGGAAGGCTCAGACGCAACCCGTGTGCAAACCATTCCAAAATACCTAGTAGATGTAAAACAGGTGAGAACCAGTTCTTTCTCTTCTTTCAACAGGGGAACACTATTTCTTGGATCCCATGTTCTCATGGCTGTGTGTAATCATGCTTGTTTAAGATCAGTTTTGAGAGAAGCTCATGGGCCTTCTCTGTTCTGTGAAGCAAAGTCTGCATTCATACAGTAGAGCTCTAAGTTGAGGTGAGCAACATGCAAGGGCTGTGTTCACAAAACACATCATCTCCCCAAATAAACTATATTATAGCTAAACATCATGGGCTTGTTCCCAAGGCACGTTATGTCAACAACTGGATTTCCATAACATGCTACACCACAGTCTTCCAAGATCTACTGTAGTCTGGTATGTTGTGTGAACTGAACCATTGTATGGCTTTAGGCTAGTCAATACCTTCAGTCTGTCCCACCTCACAAGCCACTGAGGAAAGGATGGGAAACAAATCAGAAAGCAAACAAACTTGATACTATATATCAAGATTTGATTGCTATGTTAATGAATAATATAAACACCGCTAACATGGACACAAACTTTTAATTTCAGGAGATATATTTCTGATTGGGTGCAATTGCACTGTGGTTTTCTAGAAGCCAACTTCAGGCTCAGGTTGTTATTAAGTGGCTCAGTTCACATGCATCTCACTAAGCTATGGTTCTGGGTTAGGTAAAGGTTTCCCTTGACATTAAGTCCAGTTGTGTCCGACTCTAGGGGGTGGTGCTCATCTCCGTTTCAAAGCTGAAGAGCCGGCGTTTGTCCATAGACACTTCCGTGGTCATGCGGCCGGCATGACTACACGCAACGCCGTTACCTGCCAGCTGAAGCGGTACCTATTAATCTCACATTTGCATGTTTTCGAACTGCTAGGTTGGCAGGAGCTGGGACTAGCAACGGGAGCTCACCCCGTCACGCGGATTCGAACCACTGACCTTCCGGTCGGCAAGCTCAGCAGCTCAGCGGTTTAACCTACAGTGCCACCACGTCCCTTAGCCTGTCATAAATCCAGGCACTGGGCTTTGCAAACTGAGGTTTATAGCCTAGTGTGCTGCATAAATGCAGTTGCTGGTTGGATAGTCAATGAACCATGGTCACACAAATGGTGGCTTACAGCAATGTCTGAACCTTGGTTATGAGTGAAGGGTATCCTTGAATTATATCCTCTTTTTTTTTCCCCGGCGGGGGGGTGGGTGGGGGAATTGAAACAGGATGTGTGTTCTAATTTTGAATTTGCAGTTGAATTTGCCATTCTGTTGCAAATTAAGAGGAAGTTGATTACAAGCCAAGAGCCAGAAAAATAAAGGAAAGAAACCACCCAGAGTCCTCCTCCTTGGGGGAGATGGGCGGTGATAGAAATTTGAAAAATAAATAAATAAGGAAACAAAACTTGGGCTATTTGCTCTTTTCCCAAAGCTCCTTCTAAATTTTGGAGTATAAACCTCAAGGGGCAGATGTCTATTGGCTGCCAAAGAAACTGGTTTATGGTCCAGCCCTTTATTATGGAGATTAATCCTTAAACTAGCATAGCAGCGTATCTTTTCAAGCTCTTTCATTTTAAGACTTACGGCTCTAATATTTCGTGATTTCCTCTCTCCGGGGATGACAGACAAGAATGGTGGTTGGACTGGGGTGGCATAGAAATTTTGTGAAAGGAATAAGAATGGTGTGACCTCACCCAATCCTTCTATGTAATTTTTAAATATGCAGCTTAATACATAGATTCATTATGCGAAGACCCAGCTTTCTGGGAAAGGCTGTAATGCTGGGAAAGGTGGAAGGAAAGAGAAGATGACCAGCAGCAAGGTGGGTGGACTCAGCTTCCATGGCAATGACGGCACCATTGGAAGACCTGAAGGATCAAGTTAGGGATAGATCGTCATGAAGAAAATCCATCTACTTGATCACTAGGAGTCAAAAACAACTTGATGGCACATAACCATCATCAGGTGCACATCAATCTGATACTGGGAGAATCTGCAAATAGTTCAGTGCCATCCCTGTGGCTCTCTGGCTGCTGTCACTGTCAAGTAAAAGGGCTCAGGAAAACCACATTTCCCAGGCACCCCTTAAACCTGGGTCTGGGTACCACCATGTCTTGTGTGGGACCCACATTTACTTAACTCAAGCATGCATTTAGCCTTGCCTTCTTTTTTCCTTTCTTCCCCTTCCCCTTCCCCCTACTTTTTCTTTTTCTTCCATCCTTCCTTCCAGGGATATCTGCAGGGAGTCAAAAAAGTCAGCTACAACCTTGCAATGAACCCCCCACCCCTTTTTTTCCCCCATGCATCAGAACAGGAGCAGAGTGGTTTTGGAGTCAGTGCTGACTGCCCCATTCATGTTATGAGTTGCACTGGGGCAAAAGAAATGTGATTTAAAATGACAAGATGATCTCAAGAGTGCCTCATGAAACCAGCTGCCCAGTTCCAAGCTGGAATAACATCCCTTTGGCTGGATATCAGGTGTCTGGTGATGCAGACACTCGCCTCTCCAGAGAAGAACAATAGTTTCAGGAGAATTCCCCCGGCGTGTGACTCACTGAAGAGATGTCTACCATTCCTATTTTTGGCTTCCAAGTCTGGATATAAGCCTGGGACTCTGCATCTTGATTCAAGAGCCAGCCTCCCTGGAGCATCCATAAGACAAGAGGATGGGTGTCTATGAAGAAAGAGGGTAAGTTAATTCACTTTGCATGCTGGAAAAACTGGCAGATGCTATCTTGAGTTTGGGAATGATTACAGATAGCCCACATTTTCATTGTTTTATTAACAAGGTCAGTGGTGTATGCATATAAATATCATTTATGGATGTCATTCTTTTTAGCCAGCCTAGAATCAGAGTTTTCGCTGAAGACGCTGGATTGGGGGTGGCCGTTTATGAATGTTTAATTTTGACTACAACTCCCCTCCTTTTCTCTCAGACCGGTCCAGGTCACAGAGCAGGGGTTTTGGCTTTAGTGTCACAACAGCCCTGAGAAGTAGGTCAACCCATTTAAAATAGCACATAGAAAGTGGTTTAGCAACCTTACAGAGAGACCAGAGATTTATTCCTTTTTTGCCGAATTTCAGAGGCTGTTTAAGATATTAGCTACAAAATAAAGTATATAAAATATAACCAACTCCTGGTGATGACAGGGCTGCGTCATGTGCTTGGGAACAGGATGAAAGTGATTTGTAAGTTGCCTTTTTCCAGGACATTTTTGACTTCTTCGTCTAGCCTACAGCCCTGGATTCCTTAGTCTCCCATCTAAGTACTAACCAGGTCTAACCCTGGTGAGCTTCCATACCCAACAAGGTTGGCTAGGTGCTGCCATCTGCTAAGATTAAAAAAAAAAAACATTTTGTGGTAGGACTGACTGGCCAAATACTGTAAACTATTCTGCTACTCACATATTGTTCATTGGATCCCAGCAATGCCAAGATCCATGCTGTTCTTCCTTCTTAGAGTGGTTTCCTTTTAAACCAGATTTGAAAGGACAGCCTTCAAAGAAAGGACTATAATTAGTAAAGTAGGACCCATGAGCACCCATTCCTTAGGGGATGATCAAAACTCCTTTTAGATCTCTTTAAAATAGTTCCTCTGCTTGTTGTTTACTCTGAGTCAAAGACACACTGTCTAGGGATGGTAAGTGGCATCAAAGAAGCATCTATAGATGTTTCTAAAATTTCCTGGCCTCTTTTTTTTTTTTTTTAGGGCTTCCTCAAATGACTCTGGCATCAAATTCACTTTGCAAGGGCCAAAACTTAGAGCCCATTTTAAATTTCTGCAACACAACATAACACTTAGCTTTCCTTTGGAAGGTTTCTTACAGAAGTGCGATAATTGTACTTTTTTCATAATGTTGATGATGATAGAATCTTGGGTTGCTGCAGGGAGCAGGTCGAACCAAACAGAAAGCTGGTTAGTTGGAGAACCAAGCATACATCTTCCAACAGTGGACGTCCCTTAGAGGTTCTTTATGCTAGTAAGTATATTGTGTTGTCTTTTTCTGTATTTCTCCGGCATAGGAGCTGGCAATGCTCTCCTCTCATGGGTGGTGGGTGGAGAAGACGATGACCCAGGAGATTTTAGAACACTTTTTACAAAATGTTACACCTTTAAAGCATTTATTCCTCATACTTCAGCCAAGAAGGGTTACAGATTAATAAAAAGAGAGCTTACTGTATAAAAAGACAGGAAAACAGCGGAAAAAGGTTGGGTGAGAAAGGGAGATGATGATGAAGCAGAAGTTCTTAATACTGTAAGGATCATAACCTCTTCATCTGCCGGTCAGTCAAATGTCTGTTGGAATGAACAGTTCAGAGGCCAAGAAAAGTAAATTTATCCCTTTGTCCTCTCACTCTGCTAGAGATGGGAGAACGCCAATGCGTGAAGTTTTATTTTTGTTTTTAATTAATTGTGTTCACATTTACATTCTGATTGCCAAGTCTCTGCCTGCATTGGAGAAGACAAGAACTGATGCTAATGCTGAAGCCATGGAAATAGTGCTAACTTATCTTAGACCTTTACGGAGCAAGCTAAGTTTGCCATTATTGCGGAAGTGTTTTATTTACCGCTTTTCTAAGTTGTAGCAAGGCTGAGACCGGAGTGACCGTCGAGATGGTAATTTTCCTAGGAGGAGCTGTTATTAGAAATTCAAAGGTGGTCTTGTGGCATGCAAAGAAAGCAATTAGGAAAAAGTTCAAGTTTCTAAAAGAAACTCCTCCAAAACTTAGCAGGACATCCTGGGGGCTTCCTAAGGATGGTTATTATTGGCAAGATGCAAAACTGGAACAGTTCCCTGTGCTTTCATTTCAATTTTATGTTTTCCCTTCCTTCCTATGAACACCTCCAGAGCTTTCAAATCTGTCACACACAGTCACTCACTCAGTCATTTTATTTCAGTCATCGACCAGCAAAACAAGAGTCACAATTGATCAGAGTAAAACAAGCTATAAAATCACATAACAATACAAGTAAAACTGTAAGTTAAAGTTCAACAATTTGGGGCGTAAAAATGAATATAGTAAAGTGTGATTTGTAAGGCAACGAAATGATTGTTTAGAATAATAGAGTAGTAAAATTACCGATCTGAAATATATAGAACCATTCTAATACTGAAAGCTATGGAAAAATTGTAATTAATATTATTATTAGTGATATAATGTGTAAGGAAGGATAATACATAAGGACTGGTTACAGTTTCAAAACTAAAAGTTAGAATCCAATCATACTGACTATTTATATTGTTAAAAAGTCATACATAGCTCACATTGATTCCTTCCATATTTTCAGAATGCTGTGATTTCCTTGACATTGGATAATCTGTGTTTGTAATTTAGGCAAGGAAAAGGTTCTGTACTTTTTTTTGTTTTTAATCGAATGGCATAGCAGTTTGGTGTTCGTGCTGCTTTTTCTTGCCGGGAAATCCTTGTGAGGTCCAGAAGCCAGATGTGTAGACTATTTAGCCGTGACAAGTCATGTTGCCCAGGTGCACCACGAGGAGGCTAGTCTACATTGCACCGAGTTGGGCTGAGAGAAGGTGACTGCCCCAAGGTCACCCAGCCGGCTTTCAGGCCTAAGGCAGGACTAGAACTCACAGGCTCCTGGTTTCTAGCCCAGCACCTTAACCACTAGGCCAAACTGGCTCTCTGTTCAAAGCAGAAGGGCCTCAGGTCATAAGAGAGGCATCTGGGTTCAGCATGTCCAACCGAAGAAGCCAATGAAAAGTCAGGCTTTGCCATTGTGAGTTCAGCCTCTCCTGTTGGATTGGGGCCTGCATGAATCCAGCATTTGCATGACTACATAGGAAATCATGCATGTGGCTTGTTTAGCTTTTCGAATGAACCAGATCTGCAAATCCTGGTTAGCATGTTGTACAAACGCAGCAAAGTGAAGTTTATTCAACAAGCCATGAGTAAGCAAACCACGCCTTAGTGCAGTGTAGGAGCCCAGCCTTTTCTTTCTCTCTGCACCACTATTTGGATTTTCTGCAAGTTATCATTAATAACCAGGAGTAAGAACAAGCATGAGTCACAAACTGTGAAAGGTATCTTTGGACCACCCCTTTCCAAGAAATAGAAACCATGGAACTCTCTGCTACTAGATGTAATTTAATCAGTTTTGCAAAGGAGCTAGCACGGTTGATGGATCTTTGGTTCCTCCTGAATCCTAGGCAGGAAACCTTCAAATGTGGTGGCTGGTAAGTAATGGTGGAAGAGGGCTGCTGGGCTTCTGTCCAGCCGTATGAGTTTCCTAAATGAGGTGTACCTGACTGACCATTCAGTGCCACAGGATGATGGACTAAGTAGGTCTTTAACCTGGTCCAGCATTCTTCTTCAGTTCTCATGAAAAAAATATTTTGGCAGAATACCACATGGAAAGACACTATTCTTTGCCAAAATATAAAGAGCTGATTAAGAATCTCATCTACTTCCTATTTAACGAGCCATTTTTCCCATGCTGCTAAGCAGAACTCCTTCTGTTAAGGACAGCCATTTGAAAAATGCCCCTCTCCCCAATTCTTTGCCAGCTGGCAGGCTGTCATTCCTTGGAGGGAATGAATGCTGATGGTGGAATTCACACGTGCCTTTAGAAACTCTTAATGAGGACAATCGATTGTGGCCTTAACGAAAGGCAGTAGGAAGTAGATTCACTGCACCTGTTCAGTTTTCATTTTGTTTTGATGGCTAGAAGGGAAAAGTTTTCAGTTGCTTAAAAAAAAAGTCCAGGCCAGAAGGGAGCCTCCATCCAGCTGTTTTCTGTCTTGCCTCTGAGCAAATCAACCAGGGTTGGGTAAAATAAATAAGGAACTGAATTCCTGCACAGCACTCCCCCGTATATTTCCTCAAGGCGGCCTACAGGGTCATTTGACTTGATTGGGAATTGCAAATTTAAAGAGATCGCTCTACAGAAAGAGTATCTTTAGTCTCTTCATTCTTTGAAACCATCCCCTGTTCTATGTTGGAATTCCCAAGGTTGCTCTTGGTCCCCTAGCATCCAGCAGAACTTAAAGCCTTCTTCTCCAGCGTGAAGTTTAAGCCACCACTGAAGACAACTAGATAGAATGATAAGACTCCAAGCTCAAGGGAGGCCAAAGGAAGCTGGTAATATTTTAACCATTTTTTAAAACTACTTTAATTTGTAGTTGGAGGATTAAGCCCTACAGGCATCATCAGTGGTGTAGAGCGTTACAGTCCCCTGGATCACGAGTGGCAGGTCCTGGGCTCACTCTCAAGGCACCGGAGTGGCCTTGGCGTGGCTTCCCTTAATGGATCCATCTATGCAGCAGGTGGCTATGATGGACTTGTTTGCCTCAATAGCGTTGAGAGGTAAGTGGGTGTCTTGAGGGAAGAACATCTAGAGATGGTTGGTGGCAGGATCCATCCTCTATTTTCTAGTTATTCTTGCAATTTGTTCCGGTCTACTTTGTGTTTTGTTTGTTTTTATGTCGCTCTTCATTTGTCAGTTGGAGTTGGTGGCATCAAATTGAATAAATAAATCCCCCCTACTTTATTTTGGTTCGTGGTGGGGAGCAGTAGAACACATTGGGAGGCTGCAAAAGGGGTGGGCCCAGGAAAACCAACAGGGAGTGTGTCTAATGCGAGGCCCCCTTTTTCTTCAATTCCAGTGACCTTTTTCTAAGTTGCCTTTCTCTCCCACTTTGTCAGTCTGAAAATGTCTGCACTGAAGTTCGATTCCCTCCTCCTGACTCCATCCATGCATGAAGTTGTGCACACATGGTTTATGGAGTCTGTGGAGGTACCACTGTTTGAGTGGGAGTGAGAAGGAGTTACTTGCAACTCTCCTGCCTGTTCAGAGAAATGTTCTGTGCAGTTCCTTATCCTTGGGAGATTTTATTTATTTTTTGTATATCAAATTTATTCCCTGCCCATCTCACCCAGAGACTGACTCTGGGAGGCTGATGATTATGACACTCCTGGTATTTTTATGATGCTTACTTATTTACAAGCTCAGTCAATTATACAATGACGTCAGTTCCCTAAAAAGAAAACATAAGCACTTCTAATACTCCAGGGCTACTATTCCTTTCCAAACAGGTGCAAAGGGCAAGTTTCTCGCACTTGTGCTTTAGGTGATACATTCTCCATATCCAGAGCTGGTTACCGACAGCTCTCTAGGCTGGCTTAAGGAAGCAACTTCCAGTCATCAGTGCCCAGCAGTGATTTTTTTTAAAAAGCACCTGCTGCCATTAAGCTAAATAAACAAGAAGCTTGGGAGAAAATGCCTCTTGTGTGAACTCATGCCTGAACTTTAGATACTTTCCATGGTTAGGCAAAGCTGTCTCTGTCAATTGAGGCTGACGGTACAAAGGGAGAAGCCTCATCTCCGTCATCTGAGAAATGGCCTCCAAGAATGCCAGTAGCATCCTTGAGTGCTGAGTACCTAAAATTTGGCAGCCCTGAATGGTGTCCCCCGGGTTCATTAATCAGTAACACAGGAAGAAACCTGTATACTGTAGCTGTTGAAACCCTGGAAAACAGCTACAGCAATAATAGGGTGGTAGAAAAAGGCCTCACGTTGAGAAACTGGGGTCAGAGATGGAAACATCAGCATTTCTGAAAACTCCATTTAATTGTGGCATTCAATAGGCAGCTATTTAAGTTGCTTTTCTGTCCTTCTTTCTGTTTCCAAATGAAACATTTCTGAGTAGAGCACCAGATTTAAGCCAATCATCTTATTCCTTGCCCAATCATCAGACTCAGAGAAAGATCAGTTTTACCTAACCTGCTATTCATTTCGTAAAATTTCATTTTAATCTTGATGTGGCGGCATCGCCTGCAAATTTATTTTATACCTGCTTTTTAAATCTCTGATATTTTGCATTGGTTGCCTGCTGGTTTTATTTATTTATTTATTCATTCAATTTATATTGCCGCCCATCTCAAACTAGTGACTCTGGGCAGCTAACAACAATAGAAACAGCCATGATATAAAACAATAAAGGCAATAACAAAAATTAAAAATAAATATGAATACAGATGGGTTGGTTGTAACTGTTTTATTGGGTATTGATGTGTCGTCATTAAAGTGGATATTTTGTTCCTCAGTCCAAACTCATCCCAACTTTCCTTCCTAAAGCTTGTTTTCGGAGCTGTTTCTAGGTTGGGGATGTGAGTCAGGGCAGACTTTCTCTTGTGTTGTGAGGAAGCTGAAAGAGAAACCAGAAGTGCTCTAAAAGTCAACAGTGAACAGAAAAGCTGCCAGCAGCAGAGTCTGCTAGTAGCTTATAAACAGCAGCTTGATCCGGGCTGCAAAAAGGAGAGATTCAGACTATTTAAAGAGACCCTGCCTCAACAAACTCACTAATAAAAAAGTCTGGAGGTTCCTATCACAGTTTTCAAGATTCTGTACTTCGTCCCTACAACTCCTGATTGAAATCTGTGATTCTCTCTTCCCTGCTTGTGTCCTGTCCTGTGGACCATGTCCTGTGGTTGAGGCTTCCTATCACTTCCGCCTTTCCTGGGCCAATCCTCCCCTTAGCAAAGGACACACAACTCGCAAGGATGTTCTGACTGACTTGGCCTAACAAGAATTGCCTCTTGTCGTGACATCCCTGGTGCCCCTTTAGCACCTTGTCATTCCTGTTAGATTGGATGGATTGCTTTGACAGTCCCGTTACCGCTCTGTTTCTCTTCGGAGCTAAGCTCAGTGTCTCCGGCTCATTCCATAAAAGCTGCCGATGAGAGCTGACCTCAGCTGTGTCTGCCAACTAAATATAATCTGGGGTCGAAGAAGAGTCACGCTATTTTTTAGCCCCTGTTTGCTGCAGAAGGCTGGAGGCCACCTTGGGAAAAGGAGCACCTTGTTGAAAGATTAGCCTTGTTCCCTGTGATGTAAGTCAAAAATTTGAATTAGGGTGGCTTGGGATTACTCCGGCTCGGCAGCAATCTTGTTATACCAGTCCTTGCTTTGGGTCAATTTTTCCTCCTCCCATGGGGTAAAACACTTGCCCCCCACCCAACCTGTCCTCTGTCTTTCTTCTTCCATGGTAGGTATGTGCCTGAAATCAATGAGTGGAAGAGAGGTGTTGCACCTCTTAGTGAACCCAAGCAAGGTGTAGCGATGACTGAACTCGGCGGTTACTTATATTGTGCTGGTGGCTTTGATGGGCTGGTGTGTCTCAACACTGTGGAAAGGTAAACCCCTGTTTGGATGCCTAAAGGTAGTCCTCGCTTAACAACCATTCACTCAGCGACAGTTCAGAGTTATGACAGCACTAAAACCCAACTTACGACTGATCCTTGCATTTACAACTGTCGCAGCATCCCTGTGGTCGTATGATCGCCATTTTCGACCTACCCAGCCAGCTTCCAGCAAGCAAAATCAACGGGGAACCACAGGGTTTGCTTAATTACCATGTGGTTCACTTAATGACTGCAGTGATTCACTTAACGACCACTGCAAAAAATGGTCATAACATTGGGTTGAATTTGCTGAACGATCAGATCACTTAGTGACCAAAATTCCAGTCCCACTTATGGTCATTAAGTGAGGACTACCTGTATTTGAGGCCATGCTGGCCTGCCACCGTAGCTAATCTTTATACTTAAATTGCGTTTTACCTCCCTCAAAGATCTCCCCCCAAAGTTAAATCAAAATTAAATGACATAACAGCTGGAAGGAGATGGGGCTGGTGTTCATCACCTTGGGAAGCTTATGGGGAGAGATTGTAGGGAGGCTGGGAGAGAAGATGTTATCAAGAGAAAGGCAGTGAATCCATTGGCGGATTATCTCATCCATGGCAACTCAGCCCGGGTGGTGAGACGCTTAGGAAGAAGCATTCAAACCATCCCACAAGACTCCATCTGAACGAACTCACTCTCAGCAAGGCTGGGCAATTCTTCTTGCGGTTTCCCAGATTCTGCATTTACCCCAAGACTAGCACTAAGGTGCCCTCCTGAAACCTGTGTAATTTTGGGTTTCTTGATCTTGCCTGGCTGCGTAGGACTTGAGAGGTACCCGTGTCATGTTCACCGTTTCAATGTTCTGGTACATCGTAACGTTTCGCATGTCATTTTCCGGTTTTCTGGTTGGAGAGGTGTGCTCTACCTTTGAATTATAGAATCTTTTGCACAATCACCTGCTTTCTCCCCATTGCTCGTTCCTTCCAGGTACGACCCTGTGCTGGACAGATGGCAAAAGATGGCACCTATGAACTGCCATCGAAGAGGCCTAGGCTTGGCAGCGCTGGGTGGATTCTTGTATGCCGTTGGGGGCTCCGATGGCTATTCTTCCTTACGCTCAGGTACGTTCTGGCTGTGGAATAGATGTCCTTCTTGTTCCATTATAAGACAGACCCTTGAACACGTACCTTCTATTTAAAACATTCCAACTTCCCTCTTTCCTCATGCCAGTGTGGCACTGACTAAGACATTCTGTAGTGTATTTTCTGACTCAACATGACAGGAAATAATTTCCCTGATTTTTGGCATTCATGGCAGGAAGGAGAATATTGGAAATAATTGGTGGGTTGGGCACCAATTTGCTACACGGTTGTATAAGAGGTGGACGTGTTTTATATCCTCCTGTATGTTTGCACCTCTCCTCGCTTGCTCTCTCTTCCCTTCACGCAAACATTAAAAATAGAAAATGATTATGTGTGTCTGTGACGTTAATTGAAACCCATACTTCTGACTGATGGACTTCTGTGGGCTGTGTGTGTTGAAGGATAGAAAAAGCATTCCAACTTCTTCTCTTTTTTTAAATAAAGCTTTATTAAGTTTTTTAGCAAATACAAAAAAACTACAAGAAATGAAATAAAGTATACTACTAGGGAAAAAAGGAACTAAAAAGCATGAAAATACAAAAAAGTATGTACAGTAAGTATCCTACATACTAACTTCCGACTTTCTGCAGCAAAGATATAAATAAGCCACTTATCAATCTCTTACTCTAGTTCAGACAGGAATGAACATTACTTCTATAAAACTTTTCCATTCTCAGTAAAGCATTTCCTCAAAAACACTATTTTCCCCTTAAAATGGATATATAAAAAAACAATTTTTATAACATAAAAAAATTCCCCCCTTAATAGACAGATAATCAAATATTATCCTTCCTCATTACGATTTTACTCCTAACCAAAACATTTATAAAGCATTCCAACTTCTAACCACGCCTGGTTTGCAATAGCATGCACGGATGTGTAACTATTACATTAAGTTAATTAACAACAGAAGTTGGATTAGGCAATTAGTTAACAAAGACACGCCTACAACTGTATTAACAGTACGATATAATGTCAAAATAGATAATTGCAATAGGTAAAAAATAAAAGGTGAAAAAAAAGTCTGGAAAATTACACTATAGACAGAACAGCTACAGGAAAATTTGATCCTATGGTGCAAGTCATTTTCTTTGCTTCTTCATCAGAAGAAAATGAAGTAACTCCTAATTCGGACGTTGACACTACATATACTAACCGTTGCTGCAAATCAGATGTAGATTTGTCCTTCCAGTGTTGTATAACAGCTGTTTTAGCCAGCTGCAGAGTACAAAAGATGATAATGGGATTCAAATCATGGATTGGTTCCTCAATTTGACACATGATTGGGTATCAACTGAAAATAGGAAACTATTGATCCCAAAGACTCAAGGCAGAGCCAAGAAGAACATATGAGCCAATATGTAACACATAGCAATTGATCTGCTTATATTAACAGTCTTGCTGATTTCAACGCCAAATATGGAAATAGAATAAGACCATATCCACTGAGTTAATCCTCTTCTTTCTGAATTTCATCTCCAACATACAATAAAAGTCTATTCTGCCCCCTCCCTGGTTTTAAAAGCATGCTAGTCCTTTCTGGCTCTTCCATACATAACTATTATTTTTCAAGGCACAAGCTGCCCCTTCCAGCTTTGAAGGCAATGGGTTCCCTCATGCTAAAATGTCAACTAGGAGCACAAACAAAAATGAAAGTTCAAGGCTCTCCAACTCTTTTCCTATTTCAGTCGAGCGCTACAATCCCATAGAAGACCGGTGGACTCCCTGCCCTCCACTCCGGAGCTGTCGTGAAAACCTGGGTTGTGTTGCGTCACAAGGCAAGATCTATGCTGTTGGTGGGCAGGATGACGTAACCGAACTGTGCACTGCTGAGCGCTTTGATCCACTCACCAATAGATGGATTCCCATTATGCCCATGAAGTCAAAAAGAAGTAAGGTGAGGATAGCCAGGCCCAGACAGGAAACAACCAACTTTGGCTATTCTGGAAAAGCTAAGTAGGATTGGTCTTGGTTGTTACTTGAATGCGAGACTAACAGGAAATCCTAAAA